>NC_137787.1:187082354-187682354 GCF_963383645.1 Muscardinus avellanarius
GAACGTGTGCAGAAGCTGGTTTCAGTCATTGTAGCCACAAAGGGGGAAAAAATCCATACACAGAATGTCTGATTTTGGAAAGAACCACTTCCTGGTGGCTGCTCTTAGACAAAGGAGCTGTACAAAGGACTGTGGGTAACTCAGTGATGTCACCAGAACTGTAGCATATTGACTGATGTTAACCACAAAAGATACTTGGGTTTGGTGTGAAATCATGTATCTTTTTTTTTTCTTTTTCTTTATATATTTTTTTTTAATGTTTGTAACTGGGGAGTTAACCTAGGATGGGTTCTACCTCTGAGCTACATGTTTAGTCCTATTTTACTTTTTATTTTTAACAGATATTATTTTATTTTTATTTATTTATTTTTTGTAGTACTAGGCATAAAACCCAGGGACATTCTACTTTTGAGCTACACCCCCAACCCTATTTTTTAATTCTTTATTTTGAAACAGGGTCTCACTGAGTTGCAAATGGCCTCACTAAGTAGCTGAGGCTATCGTGAACCACGATCTTCCTGTCTCAGCCTCCCAAAGCTGGGATTACAAGCATGCGCTACCCTGCCCAGCTAAGCTACTTTTTATTTTGAAACAGAGTCTCACTAAGTTTTCATATGCTGGCCTCGATCCTGTGATCCTCCTGTCTCAGCCTCCCAAGCACTAGGATTATGAGTGTGTGCCACTAGGCCTGGCTTATGTCATTTATTGGCAGTAATTAAATAACTGGATCAGTTGTTAAACCCCCTGTAAGTACATGACAGCTGTCAGTACAGCTTGGGTATATTGCTTAACCTCTCTGCACCTCAGTCTCTCATAGGAGGGCCGTCCTGGGGGTTAAAGGGCAGAACATTGCTGAGTTCAGTACCAGGGACAGACTCCAAGGACAGGTGAGGTTAGCGTGTGGGTTAGAGGGTTGAGTTACTTGTGCTAAACAAGAAACTTAGGTAACACTGGCTTCAGCATCTGTGCTTTATTTTCTACTCACAAGAACCCAGAACATCAGTGGCCCAGGCCTGGCCTCAAGGGTTGAGCAGAGAGGGTTGATTTCTTTGACACTCTGGGACTTCTGTGTCCCTGTCTCATATGGTAGGAGTATCTAAACCTAGGAACTGAGCCTGGTGTGGTAGTGCATACCTGTAATCCCAGTACCGTGGGAGGCTGAGACGGGAAGATTATGGGTTTGAGGACAGCCTCATCAGTGTAGTGATAGGATACCCATTTCAAAAAAAAAAAAAAAAAGAAAGAAAAGTAGTAAAGTATTTTGGTAAGCATTCTTACAGCTATAATATAAAAAACTGATCACATAACTCAGAGGAGAGATTTATTTTTTTACAGTTTGGGATACAGTCCATGTGAGACCTGTAACTTTGACTCTCAGGCCATGGAAAAGGGAGACAGAGAGAGGGAGAGAGCACATGGGCTGCGCTTCTCACATCATGGAGGCCAGAAGCAGGAGAGAGCACTGGGGGTGGAGGAACCAACTATAACCCCAGGCCACAGCCAGGGGCCCCCCACTCCAGCCACGGCCAGCGGGCCCGGTCACACCCCAGATGAGTCCATTACTGGATTTATCCACTGCTGGGATTGCAAATTTCATAATTCAGCTATATCAATGCTGAATATTAATAAATAAGCTCTTTGAGGGACATTTTATATCAAAAAGAAAAGAAAAAATAGGGCTAGTGGTGTAAATCAGAGGCAGAATGCTTTTGAGTTAAATCCCTAGTGCCACAAAAAGTCTAGGACCTGGTCAGATACAGTGAACATGCCTTTAATTCCAGCACTTGGGAAGCTGAAACAGGCGAATTTTAAGTTCAAGGCCAGACTCAGCAACTTAGCAAGACCCTGTTTCAAGACAAAAAATAAAATAGGAGAGGGAATATAGCTCAAAAGCAGAACATCCCTGGGTTCAATCCCAGCATGAAAAAAAAAAAAATCTGGGATCTGGTAGTTTTTCTTTGCTAAAGGGAGAGAATTCAGATGGAGGTGTTTAGCACAACAAGCTATCAATCATATAGCTGCTGATCATCTGAATCTTCCATTTAATCTTTCATTCTACCACAGTAAACGAGGTCTGGTGAAGTAATATGGTTCAGACTTTGTGTGGGATGGTCAACAGCTAATCAGTTGTGGGGTTTGGACTGTGTGTGTGTGTGTGTGTGTGTGTGTGTGTGTGTGTGTACACAACTGGAATCGTTCCCATTTCGGTGGATAGCCAGTGTGTGTACCTCCTCTGACATCCAGGCAGCAGGATGACCGTGAGTCGAGGGACAGTGTGACCTGTGATCTCAGCTGCTCCTTTAGCCCAAGTCTCGCCATGATTTGTACATGTTTTGTCCAGGAAATATTATGACAAGGTTGTGCTTTCCACATCTATTTTTTCCCTAATATTTTTGTGTAAATGTGAGCATACAGAGGCATACTAACAATCTATAAATTTCCAAACTAAAGGAGGCAGTCCTCAAAATAATCAGGAGGAAGCTGGGCACGGTGGCACGCACCCGTAAACCCAGTACTTGGGAGGCTGAGACAGAAGAGTTGCAGGTTAGAGGACAGCCTTAGCAAGTATGAGACTCTCCTAAACCTAGTGAGATCCTGCTTCAAAATAAAAATAAAGTAGGACTGAAGTGTAGCTCAGAGGTAGGATGCCCCGGGTTCAATCCACAGTACCATAAAAACAAACAAACAAAAACAAACAAGCAAAACAACAAAACAATCAGGAGAAGAAAAAGTTCAACAGATACTCTTAAGATCTCTTCAGCCGGGCCTGGTGGCGCACACTTGTAATCCCCGCACTTGGGAGGCTGAGACAGGAAGATCGCATGGGTTTGAAGCCAGCCTCAGCTACTCAGTGAGGCTTCCAGCAACTTAGTGAGACCCTGTTTCCAAATAAAAAATATACATTAAGAAAAAAAGGTCTGGGAGTATAGGCCTGAGGTAGAAAGCCTCTGGGTTCCACCCCCAGTACCACCAAAAAAAAAAAAAAAAAATCTCTTCTTGCCTTGAGTTAGAGACTTGTTTCTTCATTCAGTAAGTTAATGGTGCTTTCTTTTCCCTTGATTAACGATGTTTGCATCAGACCTCATGGAATATTTCCTCCATGGAAAGTGAGATTTCCAACTGCGTGGAGCGAATAAACATGCTTATTTGCAAAGGAATGCACCATGTTACATAGAAAACAGGCTCAAAATGAATTACGAACCAGTGGCCTTATTAACATGCGATTTTCCCCCCTTTGGTGCCGTCAAGGGCATTGGGAACTACAGTTCTTTGCCACATAACTCTTAGCTTCTAGGTGAGCCTGCCTCCAGGCTGGAATAACTTAGTCACCTGACTTTCCGGTAACGTATTATTTTTGGCTTCACGAGGCAGCATTCATGCACAAGTGGTCCTTTCCCATCTTCCAGGTCTTTTGTCACTCACCGATAATCTCTTTCCTTTCTCAGCTCCTTTGCATGAAATGTGAAGTCATGTGTCAAACCCAGGGCTTACAGATAAATAAGTAGGTTATTATTAGGTGTCCGATTTTGCTATATTTCATTTCAAATAACGTTTTTCATTCTCTTTTTTATTATCTTTATTTCATTTATTTATTTTCTGCATTCCAAATCACTTTGAGTGTACCACGGCTACTCTTTGGTTTAGCAAGTGATAGCTCTCCCTTCAAACTAGCATATCAGAGGGGACCAGTTAGTATTGTTTGCAGTCATTATGATGAGAAAGACATAATAAATTATCCTAGAGTCAAACCCAAGAAAATTGTTATGGAAGGCCACTTTTATTATTTATAACACTGAATTGGCTATCCTTGAATCAAAGAGAGATATTAAGATGGAATAAATTCTACGCACTATAACATCAGGTTTCTTGTGTATGACTTTTCATGTCCATCCACACCAACCAGAAAGTGTCCTGTGGGTTCACATTGTCACACACCAATAATTATTTCTTCTTGGTTCTTGAGGGGGAGGGAGACAGAGGGAGGATCAGGAAGTTTCTACCGTGGACCATGAATAATTTAAATCCTTTTCACAGAACCCATTTCCTGTATACTGAAGCCCCGGGACATTTCCAGAGCTGCTGTTTATTTGGAGATGTTAAAATTCTTTGTGTTTAAACCGCAACATTTGTGAGTGGCGTGGGACAAAGACGGAGGCACGCTTTAAGTGGTCGGGCAATCCCTGTCGGAAGGAAACAGGCTATTGAGTTACGGGAATCCAGAGCGGGCAAACTCAGCTGGGTTGGCCAATGCACAGGCGGCTGCCAAGGAAAACTAGCAACCGGACTTCTCTCCCACCTGCCTGGGCTCACACAGTTAAAGAAGGGTTTCTCTCTCTCTTCCTTAATATTAGCAAAAAGAGAACCCACCCCAAGTTAAATACAGGAGAATGCCAATTGGAGGGTTAAGAGCTTTTACACAGAGGGCAGTGCCTGCTACCCAGACATTCAAGACAACACCTTGCATTTGCCAGCTACCTGCTACATGTATTTTTTATTGTCTTATATTTCTCAAAAGTATTTCCCTGGAACTCACTGATTTTTTTAACCCCCTATTATAAAAGGAACAGTTTAAGACTTAGGCTTTTTTTTCCCTTTACAAATAAAAAATAAAAGAAGGAAGTCACTTTTTCTAAGTTCATTTATTTATTAAGTTCCTAGTAATAATCCTTGCTGTTCAACTTCATTAGACTCCAGTTAGAGAAAACTGATCATCTTTCTTAAATAACAAAATACGGTAAATTTCAACTTAGGCTATATTGGCAGTAGCATAGTTCTTTCTTTCGTAGTCTTAAGGCCTTTTTACTTTTCAAGTAAGGATGAAAGTACATTTGATCGTTACTATGGAAGCTAAATGCCGGGCGTGGTGGCGCACACTTGTAATCCCCGCGCTTGGGAGGCAGAGACAGGAGGATTGCGCAGGTTCGAAGCCAGGCACATGCGCTGGCTTAAGAGACCCTGTTTCCAAATAAAAATACAAAATAGGTGTCTGGGAGTGGAGCCCAGAGGTAGAAGGGCTTCCAGGAACCCCAGTACCACCACCAAAAAAAAAAAAAAAAAAAAAAAAAATATATATATATATATATATATATATATATATATATATATATATATGGAAGCTAAATCCCTAAAACAGAAATGAGTTGCTTTGTAGTTCAGAGTCACGGGGTCTCTGTTTTCCTAGAAGGCTGTCATATCTTCTTATATTTCCTCCTTGTGAAATTCTTATCCAGATTATAGCATGTAAAAATTAAATAGGTAGTAGTTATGAAAGAGATTTTGGATCTTGGTTACACTGATATTTTCTTAAAGACATGAAGAGACCTGCAAAGACACCAAAAATAGACCTTATACAAAGACACCAAACAATCCAACAGGAATTGAAAGAAACAATGCTAAGGTAACTGGAGAGCTACATAGAAAAATAAACCTTAACTGCTTGCTCACACCAGACACAGTGACGTTGATTGGTGATGGATTGTAGACCTAAATATAAAAGATAAAACTATAACGTTTTAGAGTAAGATATAGGCTAGTATATCTATGACTTGAAAGTAAGCCAAAATTTCAGAAGGTCATAAAAAGCAATATCAGAATATACATATATAAATATATAGCAATAACAAAGAGAATATATATATATGTGTATGCACGTGTGTGTGTGTGTGTGTGTGTGTGTGTGTGTGTGTGTGTGTGTGTGTAAATTCAAGTTCATTGGAATCTTTTACCAAAAGACACCTGAGAGGGCATATTTCTAAAAATATGTCTGAAAAAGGACTGGTGTATAGAATATATAAAGAATAGCTACAGCCACATGTGGTGGAGTATACCTGTATCTTAACACTTGGGAGGCTGAAACAGGAGGATCACAGGTTCATGGACAGCCTTAGCACCTGAGGGAGGCTCCCCACAACTTCCTGAGACCCTCTTTTTAAATAAAAAGGAAATGGGCTGGGAATATAGCCCAGAGGCAGAATGCCCCTGAGTTCCATCCCCAGTAACACGCACATGCGTGCACACACACACACACACACACACACACACACACACGAGAAAACCATCTTAACAAAGGAGCAAATGGGCTGCAGATGTGGCTGAGTGGTAGAACATTTGCCTAGAGTGTATAAGCCCTGGATTTCAATAACCAACACCAAAGGGGGAAAACAGGAGCAAAAGTTTAGATAGATACTTCACAGAAGGTACTTGGATGAGAAATAGGCACACGAAATGTTCAACATCAAGAGTCATCAGGAAAATGAAAGTTAAAACCACAGTGAAGCATTACCAAATGTCTACAGGAATGGCCAACACAAAACACTGATAACATCAAATGCTGACAAGGACGTAGAGCACCTGGAATTTCATGCATTATTTGTAGGACCTGTCTCAGCCTTCCAAATTTCTGAGGATTAAATTTCATGCATTATTTGTAAAATCATATAACACTTTAGGAAAAAAAGTCAGGCAATTTCTTATAAAACTAAGCACATAGTTACTTTGCCCCCTATAACTGCAATCCTACATATTAACCCACGATAATATGTGTTCAAGAAAAGATTTGTGCTAGAATGTTCATAGCACCTTAATTTGGAATTGCCTAAAACTGAAAGCAACTTTTATTTTCATCAATAGAAAAATGAGTAAACATTTTAAAAAGTAGACTACTACTGAGAAAAATAAAGAAGTAATTATCCATACATGCTACAACATAGATGAATCATAAAAATAATATTTGAATAATGAAAGGAACCTTGTACAAAAGAGTAAATACTGTTTACTTCTACTTAGATAAATTCTAGAACAGATAATCTCCCGTGGAAAAAACAGACAAGAAACTAGGAAGGGGTATGATGGAACTTTCTGGAGACATGGTAATGTTCTGTATTTGATAGGGATTGTGTGTGTGTGTGTGTGTGTGTGTGTGTGTGTGTGTGTGTGTTTCTGAGGATTAAGCCCAGGGACATCCTAACTCCGAGCTACATCCCTAACCCTGAGCTATATCCCTAACCCTATTTTTCATTTTCTATTTTGAAACAGGCTCTCGCTAAATCGCGAAGGGCTTCACTAAGTAGCGGAGGCTGGCCTTGAACCTGCAATCTTCCTGCATCAGCTTCCCAAGTACTAGGATTACAAGCATGTGCCACCACACCCAGCTTGATAGGGATTTTTTTTTTCATTTACACAGATACACGCATTTATCAAAAGCCAGTGAGTGTACATATAGGATTTATGCATTTTATTTTATGTAAGTTTAATATAAAAAGCTTAATCATTCATCTCTAGCCAGTGCTAGGCATGCTCAAATAGGAGAAATTGTACTAATGCCTGTTTACTTTTGTTGTTTTGGTGGGGTTAGGGATTGATCTCAAGGGCATTCTACCTCTGAGCCACAGTCCCAGCCTATTTTATTTTTTATTTAGAAACAGGGTCTTGCTAAGTTGCTGAGGCTGGCTTCAAACCTCTGATCCTCCTGTCTCAGCCTTCCAAATACTGGGATTCTAGGCATGGCTGGATCGAGAGGGGAGAGGGAGAGAAGAGAGGGGGAAGAGAAAGAAAGCAAGAAAACAGCAAGCAAAGTGTTTAACGGTAGGATCTGGGCGCTGGGTATAAAATATAAAAACTGGAACTCTCTCAATATTGCTATATATTTATACACTTTCATAAGAAAATGCAGGGGGAAAGGAAGTCGATTTTTGAAGGAAAGAACCTGATTTCTTTAGATCCACCACTTTCCTACAACATTTCGTAGAATTGCTTTCTAATGAAGCTGTTCGACAATAAATGACTAATTTGATTAATCCATTAAAAGATAATTCAGGTATACATTTAGCGTAAATAAATTAAAATAAATTTAGTGTCTTCTAGTAATTTTTCAGGTATAAGAAGTTGGATGTCAAGCATGGTGGCGCACGCTTGTAATCCCAGCATTAGGGAGGCTGAGACAGGAGGATGGTGCAAGTTCAAAGCCAGCCTCAGCTACTTAGTGAGGCCCTTTGCAACTCAGTGGGACCTATTTCAAAATAAAGAGTCAAATATAGGACTGGGGGTGTCGCTCAGAGGTAGATGCCCCTGGGTTCCATCCCCAGTACTGCAAAAAGAAAGTTGGAGAGAAAACTTATTGTAAATAAATTAAAGTAAATTTAGTGTCTTCTAGTAATTGTTCAGATATAAAAAGTTGGAGAGGAAGCCGGGCATTGTGGGGCATGCTTGTAATCCCAGCATTTGGGAGACTGAGACAGGAGAATCGCACAAGTTCAAAGCCAGCCTCAGCTACTTAGTGAGGCCCTTTGCAACTCAGTGAGACCGTGTTTCAAGAAATAAAGAATAAAAAGTAGGGCTGGGGTTGTTGCTCGGAGATAGAATGCCTCTGGGTTCCATCCCCAGTACCGCATTAAAAAAAAAAAAAAAAGTTGGAGAGGGAAATCTTTATGTCAGATAAATTAAGAAATATTCATTAAGCATTTATGATCTGCCCACTTTGTGGGATACAGAGACATCCAAAACTTGGGTTGGAAGAGGCCCTGTTTTCACCTGGCAGCCTCAAAGACTGGAGCGGAGGGCAGGGCTCTGGGCGGTGCAGCATAGGAAAACGTACCAGCTGCCCCGCAGCAGCCGCACCCTCTCCGCCCCGCTCCCCGCTCCCCCGACAGGGATCTCATCTCTTCTATTCCTTTTACAGCAGGTTGCTACCCAGACTACGAGTTCTATCTGAAAAGCCTTTCCTCCCAAGCCCTCGAGTGTTCTACCTCACTCCTCAAGCCTCAGCTCCAGGCCACTTCCTCAGAGACGTTCTCCTGACTCAGAGCAGACACAAGGTCCTTTGTTCTACAGCAGCACTTGACTTGGGAGCACTGACTCAGTTCATAATTGCATGGTCACCAGAGGGGTCACTGGAGTAATGGGCACCTCCGGTGACAAGCCTGAGGTCAGCCAGCTTTCTTTTACTTTCCTGAGATGCTCTTTTTTAATTTTTTTTCATTCAGTACTGGGGATGGAACAGAGGGGCATTTTACCTCCGAGTGACACCCCAGTCCCATTTTTTTAGCCTTTTTATTTTTTGAAACAGGGTCTCACTGAGTTGTGAAGGGCCTCGCCAAGTAGCCGAGGCCGTCCGCAAACCACGGTCCTCTGGTCTCTGCCTCCCGAGTGCTGGGATTGCAAGCGTGCGCCTCCACACCCAGCTTCTTCTTTTTACATTACTTGCTTCACCTAATTTTGTTGGTATTAAAAACAGCATTTTAAGCGGGTGCAGTGGTGTACATTTGTATTTCCGGTACTTAGAAGGCTGAGACTGGAGGAACACAAGTTTGAGGCCTGCCTCAGCAACTTAGACCCTCAGCAACTTAGTGAGACCCTGTTTCCAAATAAAAAATGAAATAGGGCTGAGGGAGGTAGAATTCGCTGGGTTTAATCCCCAATACCATACATATACACATATGTTCATATATATGTATACATATATAAAATATATACGTGCACATATACATATATGCGTATAGCATATGTAATATATATAAATATTATATATAAATGTAAGTATATATAATTTTAAGCTTTATAAACTTTCTCTATATAAGTATGTACTTATGCATAAAATATGATATATAATTGTAAAGCTTTATTGACTTTCTTTTACCAAAAGAGTTTTCAAGCAGCTTATAAAAATATATACCATAGAAAAGAAAATAGGAAAGGGGTCATGGGAGGCAGAGGAAGAAAATAGTTCCTAAGGAGCAGCTGTGTCCCAAGGTGCAGTGAGGACAGCCAGTCTAAGGAGCGGGATGTCCACTGTAGTCAGAGTGTGGAGTCGCTTGTCTCCTCTGCCTGCCATGCTCCAGCAGGAAGAGAAAGGCCAGGAACTGACTGCAGGGTGGAGAGGAGTGCAGGCTGGGAGAGAGAGCCTGATGGTAGACAGGTCTGTCTAGATGCTTGGTTGAAAAAGAAAAAGGAAGCCGGGCAATGGTGGCGCATGCTTGTAATCCCAGCATTCAGGAGTCTGAAATCAGAGGATCGCGGTTTGCCAACAGCCTCAGCCACTTAGTGAGGCCCTCTGCAACTTAGTGAGACCCCGTTTCAAAATAAAGAATAAAAAATAGGGCAGGGGGTGTAGCTCGGAGGTCGAATGCCCCCGGGTTCCATCCCCAGACCTGAAAAAAAGTTTTTAAATAAGAAAAAGGAAAAGGAAGAATCATTTCAAAATGTCCTTCCAAATAGATTTGAATACCTTGGTGAAGCCAGGCGTGGAGACGCACACTTGTAATCCCAGCATCCGGGAGGCTGAGACAGGAGGATCTCAGTTCGTGGACAGCCTCAGCTACTGAGTGTGGCCCTTTGCAACTCAGTGAGACCCTGTTTCAAAATAAAGAATAAGAAATAGGACTGAGGGTGTATCTCAGAAATAGAATGCCCCTGAGTTCCATCCCCAGTACCGCAATAAATAAACAAACAAATTCCTTTGTGTATTTTACTAAATCTGAAGGAAGCCAGCCCTTGAGAGCTGCTCCATCCAAGCCAAAAGATTGTCCGTGGGACTTGTCCCTACCCAGACAGAACCTGCAGCCTCAGGAGGAAGACAAGTGTTTTTATTTTATTTATTTATTTATTTATTTATTTATTTATTTATTTATTTATTTTTGGCGGTACTGGTGATGGAACCCTTCTACCTCCGGGCCACACTCCCAGATCCATTTTATAATTTATTTGGAAACAGGGTCTCCTAAGCCATCGCGGCTGGCTTTGAACCTGCGCGATCCTCCTGTCTCCGCCTCCCACGCCAGGGGATTACAAGCGTGCACCACCACACCCGGCAAGACAAGTGTTTTTAACCACAGTTTTCTAGATAATATTGGCTCTATGAAATATTACTTTGTAATTTAACATTGAGTGACATTTCCCAACAATCTGTTTAAAAGAAAACCATAGATTCCCAATTCTGAGCCCTTCAATTACCCTTTTCTGCCTTGCAGCCCGTTCACGCTGTCTTGCAATGTCTCTCACGTCTCTTCTTTCTTTTCTTCTCCCACAGTCTTCTCAACAAAACTGTTTATTTTTAAGCCATGGAACGCATGAAGTTCACGTTTGAATGTCTTAACAGCTTTTATCCAAAAGAGGGCGCACATTCTCACACAGTGTCCTGCAGCATCTCGGGAGGTTTGTTTGCTCTGAGCGGGTTTGCTTGTCACAGCTGCTGCAATTGAGAGCAAACGTGCGGTGTGTGTATAAGGATTCAGCCTGTCCTGTTGCGCTCCGGCGAAGGGCTCTGTGCTTCTGCAGAGCAGTTTCAGAGAAAAGCTAAACCTATGGCTAAAGAATAGGAATCAGAGAAAGTTGAGTTTTTTTATTTGGGAGGAGTCAAATCAAATTAAGATAGAATGGCTTAAAATTAAACGATATGTGCCGGGTGGAGTGACACACATTTGTAATCTCAGTATTTGGGAAGGTGAGACAGGAGGATCTCAGGTTTTCGGCCAACCTCAGCAACTTAGTGAGGCCCAGTCTCAAAATAAAAAAATAAAATAAAATAAAAGCAGGCTGGTGTGTAGCTAAGAGGTAGAATGCTCCTGGGTTCAATTACCAGTGCCACTAAAAAACAAAATAATTAATTAGTTAATTAAATACTAGATGGAAAAAATAACCCCAGTTTGTTTAGCGTCTTCTAATTTTAGGACATATTTCCACTGTACATGGCACAGCCTAAAGGATTCCTAGCTAAGTAATACAGTTCAAACTTTGTGTTGGAAGGAAGACAAAGATGAGGTCATTTTCCTCAGTGGTAGCAATGGACATAAGTATCCCTCACTCGACAAAAAATCATTGAACCAAATTCTGTACGCATGGAAGTATTGAAAAAGCACAGATTCACTCTGCAGAGTGGCGGTTCCAAGTCTCAAAGTCCTCCCCGTTTTTATGAGCTCATTTTGCTTCTTTCCGTAGCTGGATTGGGGAGTTCAGGCTTCTCCACCTGGCACTCGGCGGCAGTGAACACTTACCCAGGGCAAGCACACCATTTTGATTGGCTTCTACGAATGAAACCAGATGGGCACAGGATCGCCGAAAAGCCAGCTACCGGTAGAGGGTGGCTGACACTCCACTGCCCAGGTTAGCAATGGTTGCCATGAACTGCGACCCAAACAACCACGTCCTCCAGGGGCAGCCTACAAATAGTACTGAGACAGGGCCAGCCGAGAGCTAAATTTATATCCCTCTTGTGTGCCAGTCTAAAACGACTTTGCCAAGAAGATCTGCGTTTTTTTTTTTTTTTTCATGGAAATCAACCAAGCATTATTTTCAATTTTAATTAAGCTACAAGTCTGTGACCTATTGCCAAACTATTTTTATGAATTATCAGTAAGTGCAATACTCACGATCCTTATATGACCACACAGCGCTCCAATTGTGATTTGTCACATTGACTTCACTTGTGACAGGCCAGAGTTCCCTTCACCGTGCATCCCATACACGCACTGCAAGGCTGATACGTGCGCTCACCTTGAAATTCTCAGCTGTATCTTGTTCATGAGAGTGCGAGGGCGAGAGAGAGAGAGAGAGAGAGAGAGAGAGAGAGAGAGAGAGCAAGAGCGAGAGCAAGAGAGAGATTCTGAAGTCAATTTGTCTAGAAGACAAATAAGGTTTTAGAATAAAAATGTTTTAAGAGCCAGTTAGAAAGGTACAGCGAAGCAGGAGTGGTTCCATGCCCAGTATCAGTCAATCAATCAATATAGGGCTTGGAATGTAGCTTGGAGGTAGAAGCCCCTGGATTCCATCCCAAGTGTCACACACACACACACACACACACACACACACACACTCACACACTCACACACACAAAGGTGCAACTAAAAGAAAGCTATTTCTTTTTGCTGTTGTTGTTTTTCTTAGGTCGTGGGGGTTTGAACC
This sequence comes from Muscardinus avellanarius, assembly GCF_963383645.1. Lineage (NCBI taxonomy): Eukaryota > Metazoa > Chordata > Mammalia > Rodentia > Gliridae > Muscardinus > Muscardinus avellanarius. Next base: position 187,095,249 of record NC_137787.1, read on the forward strand.
GAGGGACATTCAACCTCTGAGCTACACCCCCAGCCCTAATTTTTATTCTTTGTTTTGAAACAGGGTCTCACTAAGTAGCTGAGGCTGGCCGCGAACCAGTGATCCTCCTGTCTCAGCCTCCCAAGTACTAGGTACAAGTGTTCACCACTACACCTGGCTGTTGCATTATTTAAAGACAATAGTAATACATAAAGGTTAAAATCAGTAACAAAAGATAATTATAAGCTGGACACCATAATTACACATCTGTAATCCCAGTACTTGGGAGGCTGAGACAGGGGTATCACAGGTCGGAGGTCAGCCTCAGCTACTTAGTGAGGCCCTCTGCAATTTAGTGAGACTCTGTTTCGAATTAATAATTAAAAATAGGGCTGTGGCTACAGTGTGGAGGCAGAATGCCCCTGGGTTTCATCCCCAGTATCACTCACACACACACACACACACACACACACACACACACACACACATAAAAAATTTAAATTATAAGATAGCTTTTTTTCTTTTACTTTTTTTTTTGGTGCTAGCTAGGGATTTAACCCAGGGGAATTCTATCTCTGAGCTACATACCCAGCCCTATTTTTATTTTATTTTATTTATTTTTAAACAAGGTTTCACTAAGTTGTGCTGAGTTTAGCTGAGAACCAACAATCCCCAAGTACTAAGATGACAAGTGTGTGCCACCACCCCAGCTGGTCTTATTGCCTATTGGGGCTATATTTGAATCTTTCCAGAATATTGTAATAGACCACTTGCAGGTTTCTTTTTCCTCTATCTTTTTCTATTCTTTTTTTTTTCCTTTTGTTTTAGTGCTAGGAATTGAACCCAGGGTCGTTCTACCTCTGAGCTATACCCTCAGCCCTATTTTATTTTCTTAGTTTGAAACAGGCTCTCATTAAATTTCTGAGGCTGCCCATGAACCTGTGGTCCTCCTGTCTCAGCCTCCCAGGTACTGGGATTGCAGGCATGTACCACCACACCTGACTTCTTCTTTTTCTTTTCTGTTCTTTTTTTTTTTTTTTTTTTGAGAAAATTTGTCAAGCAAAGAAGATATGGTGAGTTTAAATGATTATAATTGTTTTGGTTCTACAGAAAAATGTGACATCTCACGGAATGCAGTATTTTATTCAGGTTTTATTTTATTCAATATTTTATTCAATACTTAATTAATTAAAGGATAATAACCCTTTAGCGAATATTTACTTCAAAGAACTATTTTCCAGTGAAATATAGTAGGCTATAAATGACAAAATACTATTTTTCTTTTTTGCGGTACTGGGGATGGAAACTCCGAGCTATACTCCCAGCCCTATTTTTATCCTTTATTTTGAAACAAGTTCTCACTGAGTTGCAAAAGGGCCTCACTAAATAGCTGAGGCTATCCATGAACCATGATCCTCCTGTCTCAGCCTCCCGAATGCTGGGATTACAAGCGTGCGCCACCACACCCGGCTAAAAGACTACTTTTTATTGTTAGTACAGATTACGTAAGAAATACATCGCATATGTGAATTCTTTGAAAATATCAGAAAGAAAAACACTAAACAGAAATTATTTGCTGGCTAGGAGCTCCAACTGGGAAAAGAGAAATGATGTTAATTCTTAAAGTTGTTTGCTTTTGTTACCTGTAAAAGCACGATCAGGCCTGTGATCTCACTTAGGAGTTTGCACAGTTGAGATAGCACGGAGAGTTTTGTTGGGCGGGAGAATAGCGCGTCTTCCCACTGACACCCACTAAACCAACTCACTACTAGTGTGTGACACTTTCTTGCTTAAAACTGAAAGAAATCTGTGGTCTTTTTCAAGTGTGGAGGTTTGGGTGTTTGGCTCTGTTGGACGTGTTCCACTTAATAAAGCCAGCTCCCAACAAAGGGCGTAGGAAGTTCCTTGACGCTGACAAGTGTGTGACTTGGAGCACACAGTGGAATGGCCGCATGGCCCCGGGCCCACGCTGAGAAGTCAGCAGCTGTGCGCGCTGTCGGGCTCTGCCATCAACCTGCCGGGGGGCCTTCTAAAAATTGCTCAATTCCAACCATGAAAGTAAACACAGGCACCAGTGTCCTGGAATAGATTTCAAGGCAGCCAGGCCGTCTTCGGAAAATAAGACACATCCATTCTTCCCCGAGCCTTTCCTCTTCCACACTCGTGGGAGCGGGGAGGAATTTGGAACGAGCAGGCTGTAGGTGACTGTTCTTTCCTTCTAGGAGGCAAAAATAAGCAAGAAGATAATGGAAAGAGACTGGAGCAGTTAGGGCAGGTAGGGGTGAATTCAAGCCAGCGTTGAGGGCTGAAGGGGCAATCTCTGTTTGGAGAGGCAAGAAAGGTATTTCAGCGCTGTTTCTCCCTCTCCGCCAGTTCATGTGCGTACAAAGTCGACATCATTCTTTAAAGACTTTGGCCTGAGCCTTCCTCTTACTTCTAGTCTGTCTGTCTGTCTGTCTGTCTGTCTGTCTGTCTGTCTGTCTGTCTGTCTCTCTCCCTCTCTCTTCCCTCTCTCTCCCTCTCTCTCCTTTTCTTTCTTTTTCTTTTCTTTTCTTTTTTTTTTTTTTTTTTTTGTTGCTGGAGATTGAGCCCAGAAACAGCAATCTATCTCTGAGCTACACCTCCAACCCTCTTTTATTTTTTTATTTTGAAGCAGAGACTTACTAAGTTGCTGTGGCTGTTCTCGAACCTACAGTCTTTCTGCCTCTACCTCCCAAGTCCTGGGATTGCACTGTGCCCCACCACGCCCGGCTCCTGTTTCTAATTCGTTGGCACTAAAGAAGAGGAAGCAGTGTACCCCTCTGCACTGCTGGTTTCCTCTGTTGTTAAGCTAGCCAGAGTATTAGCTTCCACAAACCACTCGGTTCTCTCCCACATTTTTTTTCTTTTTTACTTTTTTTTAGCACTGGGGATAGAACCCAGGGGCATTCTACCTCTGAGCTACACCCCCAGCCCTAGTTTTCATTATTTATTTTGAAACGGGGTCTCACTGAGTTGCAAAGGGCCTCACTAAATAGCTGAGGCTGTCCGTGAACTTCGATCTTTCTGTCTCAGCCTCCCGAGTGCTGGGATTACAAGCGTGCGCCACCACGCCCAGTTCCATACTTGCTTTTTAGACAGGAAAAATTGACCTAAGTAAATGTAGATTTATAACAAGGCAGTGACTGGGCTAGAAGAGATATCAGGTCTTCCAAATGCCCGTCCAGCACTATTTTCCTATGTTGCAACCAAATTTAATGATTAAAGCAAAACAGGAACCAGGCATGATGGCACATGCCTTTAATCTCAGTGCTTGGGAGGCTGAAACAGGAGGACTGCTGGTTCAAGGACTGCCTCAGTAAGTGGTAAGACTCTCATCAATATAGTGAGACCGTGTTTCAAAATAAAAATAAATTAGGGATGGAGGATAAATATAGTGAGACCATGTTTCAAAATAAAAATAAATTAAGGATGGAGGGATAGTTCAGATATAGAATGCCCCTGGGCTCAGTTCCCAGAAACACACACATTCTCTCTCTCTCTCTCTCTCTCTCTCTCTCTCTCTCTCTCTCTCTCTCTCTCACACACACACACACACACACACACACACACACACACACACACACTCCCAAAACTGAGTTGACCTTCCACTGGGTGTGATGGCAAACAGCTGTATCCCAGAACACACCCTGTGTCCCAGGCTGAGACAGGATGATCACAGGTTCCAGGCCAATGTACAATAACTTAGAAACACCCTATTTCTTTTCTTTGTGTAGTATTATTGGGGATTTAACCCAGGGCCATTCTACCTCTGAACTACATTCCCCCACAGCCATATTTTATTTTTTAATTTTGAAACAGGGTCTCGCTAAGTTATATAGGGCCTCTCTAAGTTCATAAGGCTGGTCACAAACCTGCAATCCTCCTGTCTCAATCTCCCAAGTACTAGGATGAAAAGCGTGCACCACCATGACCAGCTCACCTTCTTTAAAAATAAAAATAAAAGAAGCCTGGAGGTGTAGCTCAGAGGTAGAATGCCCCTGAGTTCAATCTCTAGTAACTAACACACACACACACACACACATACACACACACACACACACACACACACACACACTCCCAAGACTGAGTTGAGAGTTGACCTTACACTTTATATATGTAAAAAAATAGTATGCTGTGTTTGTTATTTTATAAGCATAGGAGTCAGGACAGCTGTGGGATGATTTGAAGATAAATTTGATTATCTGAGACATAAACTGGTAAAGCCTCATACTCATAACAAGGTTATAATTTAAAAGGATTTCTTCGTGTAAAAGATTATTTACTCAAAAAAGCAAATAAGGATTAGATAATTGCAGAATTTTTGAGAATTATGCTTAATGTTTTATTCAATATTTTAAATCATTTTTCCTTTTTGACTAGTAGAATTACACTCAACAACCACTTATCAAATGCCTATAGTATGCCCAGTCCTGCAGTATACATGTTTTATTTGGGGGGGGGGGGGGTCTGGGATGGAATCCATAGGCGTTAGACCTCCGAGCTACACCCTCTGCCCATTTTTTTTTTTTATTCTTTATTTTGAAACAGGGTCTCACTGAGTTGCAGAGGGCCTCACTAAGTAGCTGCGTCTTCTACGAACCGCGATCCTCCGGTCTCAGCCTCCCGAATGCTGGGATTACAAACGTGTGCCATCACGCCCGGCTTCCTTGTTTTAATATAGTTGGTCCTCTTGTTCACATCTGGAAAGTAACATGAAATAACAGAATTTTATTCTTTGCCTTTTTTCCTGTACAGTATATGAACTCTAGAAACTTGAGGACAAACAGAACATCATTCAGGTTTGCATAACCAAATTTTATTGGCTTCTTTATTTACCGTGTCAAAAATTTACAAGTTAGCTGGGTGTGGCGGCACACACTTGTAATCCCAGTACTTAAGAGGCTGAGACAGGAGGATCACAGGTTTGCGACCAGCCTCAGTAACTTAACGAGGCCCTTACGTAACTTAGTGAGACCCTGTTTCAAAATAAAAATAATAAAATAGGGTTGGGGGTGTAGCTCAGAGGTAGAAAACACCTGAGTTCGGTCCCCAATAACACACACACACACACACACACACACACACACACACACACACACACTATAATATAATCTTTCATAAAGAGCTCTGATCGGAAAAATCAAAACACTGCTTCATACAATTAAATTGCAGAGATGAACAAATTTTATGGTAGGAAATTAGCTGACATAGAACATACTTGTTTGTCAGAAAGATAAATGCCAAACACCCTAGGGGTGTGACGGTTAAAATAATCACAAGCAAAACATGACGTTAACTTGTTCTTTAGGTCTTTTTATTAATTCTTCGTAAGCCCTAAATCAAACACAGAGCTACCGCCTTGAAGCACAGCGAGGCATGCCCATCCCCCACCAGAGCATCCTACGATCCCACGAGACTTCCTTTCTCTTCGCGTTAGAATTCACAGCCGTTTGTAACGATGACTTTACGTTAACCTGAGCCACAACCTCTCCTAGTAAGTGATTTACGAATGTTCTGGCAGCGTAAACGTATCTTTGAAGAGAAGCATACTCGCCCTCAACTGTTACTAGTCATGCATATTTTTCTTCAGAACTAAATTCAAGTCATTTTCAGATTCATACATTTTGAAGGATGCCATATCCAAATTATTATCCCAATTGATGGGAGACTCCGATGTACACTTTATGGCTTAGTATAAGTTAAGTAACTTTTGGATGGATTCCTGTTTTCCCGTTTGAAAATGTGGAATTAAATAATTCTTAAAATTACTTTCTAACTCTAGAAGAGTAAAACAGGTATGTAATACCGATTTTTTTATTTTTATGTGGATCATATTTAAAATGGCATACATCCAGACTGTGCTCAGTGCCCCCTCCCCCTCTCCCCCCCCAACAATGAGTGTCCAGGTTAGCCAGGCTACATTCAGACTTTTACACATATTCGATTGTAGCTCCTCCATTAATCAACCGCAGCCTTCTTCCTCTTCTATCCTTCCATTCTAGCTTTGCTGAGGTTTCCCCTCCATTATCTGGAGTCCCTCTGGTATCCCTAATACTCCCTAGTTTGGGCATATTAGAGAAAACATATGTCCCTTCTCTTTCTGTGCCTGGCTGATCTCACTTAACATAATGTTCTCCAGTCCTTTCCATCTTCGATTTTTAAATAATATCAAACTGCCGGACATGGTGGCGCACTCTTGTAATCCCAATACTTGGGAGGCTGAGACAAGAATTGCGGGTTTGCTGCCAGCCTCAGCTACTTAGTGAGGGCCTCCAAAACTTAGTGAGACCCTGTTTCAAAATAAAAAATAGGGCTAATGGTGTAGCTTAGAGGTAGCTTAGAAACCTCTGGGTTTCACCCCCAGTAGCACAAAAAATAATAACATAAAACTAAGGTATATATCTTTGCACAAAGTCAAATACACATAAATTTAGATAGAAAGTGGTGTCTGAAGTATTCTCTTACGGGGATTAGCCTGTAGAGCAGTACATGGGGGAGACGGCAGGGGTGGAAGAGTTTCAGGGCTGTGGCTGGGCTGGTCCCTGGACTTGTCACCCACACTCCCAGGAAGCTGCACTTCCTGGGGTGGGGTCCCAGGCACACAGGGAAAGGGCCACTGTGTGTGTGTGTGTGTGTGTGTGTGTGTGTGTGTGTGTGTGTGTTTTGGTAATGAGAATTAAACGTAGCAGCATTCTACCTCTGAGCTACACCCCAGCCCTTTCTAATTTTTTTGTTTGTTTCGTTTTTGAAATGGGATCTTCCTAAGTTGCAGCGGCTGGCCTCAAAACTGTGGGATGGAATCCAGGGGCATTCTACCTCCGAGCTACACCCCCAGCCCTATTTTTTATTCTTTATTTTGAGTCAGGGTCTCAATGATTTGCAGAGGGCCTCACTAAGTAGCTGAGGCTGGCCATGAACCCGGATCCCCCTGTCTCGGCCTCCCCAGTGCTAGGATTACAGGTGCGCACCGCCATGCCCGGCTTGCATCTGTCATTTAACAAACGGTCTTCCGTACCTTGCTCTTGTCTCTTCCATTGGACATAAGCTGTATCTGGGCCTCCTCTGTGTGGTTCACCCTGTCCACAGCATGTGGAGGGATGCTTGGACTTCCAGGCAAGCAAGAAATGTAGTTGGAATTGTAGCTGTTTTAGAAACACAAGCAGAAAAGAGAATTTAGTCTGGAGTTGTTAGACACGGTTCTCGGAGAAGTGAATCCCAATGTCACACTCAGCCTTCAACAGTCTTTTCAAACTGCCACAAGTGGAAGATCCCCACCAGGCCAGAGGCTTCCCTGACACCACCCCATCGCCACTGGGGCTGCTCCAGTCTCTGGTGGACTCGGTCTTCTCAGCCATTTCCTTCCAGACATCTCCAGCACGGGTGATGGCAGCTGGGTTTGCCTGCAAGAATACGCTGGCAAGACGCTGTATTCTAAGTCTGAATGTAGGGCCAGTCATGGTGGATGGGGCACATCTGAAATCCCAGTACTTGGGAAGCTGACACAGGAGGACTGCCGATTTGAAACCAGCCTCAGCAACTTGGCAAGACTCGTGTTTCAAACTAAAAAATAAAATATGCCTGGTGGTTAGATCAGAGGTAGGATCCCCCTGGGTTCAGTCCCCACATGCACACACAAACACACACACACACACACATACACACACACATCAGAATATAATGCTTTTCCTTTATTTTATTATAGTATATCTTTTTTTTTTTTGGTAGTACTGAGGATCAAAGCCAAGGTCTCACACATGTTAGGCAAGCACTCTGCCTCTGAGCTACAGCCCCAGCCCTTTTTATTTTATATGAGACAGGGTCTTGCTGGATTGTGCAGGCTGACCTTGAATTTGCAATCCTATGCCTCAGACTCCTGGGTGAAGAGGACTTCAGATGGGCCAATGTGCCTGCTGTAGTATACCTTCCACTAGCTATAATATAAGCCATGACTTCACACACACAAAAAAAAAAAAAACCAAAAAAACCCAGCATGAAGGGAGTCCATGGCACAGTGGACACCATACAGAAATCCCGGTACGCTCCCCTTAAGCCAGACTCTGCCAGGAGAACAGCCCAGAAACCAAAGCATGCATGCAGAAAATAGACTTCACAGAGGGTTTGTTTTGTTTTGTTTTGTTTTGCGGTGCTGGGGATGGAACCCAGGGACATTTTACCTCCAAGCTACACCCCAGCCCTATTTTTTTATTCTTTATTTTGAAACAGGGTCTCCTTGAGTTGCAAAGAGACTAAGTAGCTGAGGCTGGCTGCAAACCTCGATCCTCCTGTCTCAGCCTCCCAAATGCTGGGATTACAAGCGTGCGCCACCACGCCCAGCTTCACAGAGTATTCTAATCAATGGTTTATATTTTGTAGTGTGTGTGTGTGTGTGTGTGTGTGTGTGTGTGTGTGTGTGTGTGTATACATATATATATATACACAAACATGCGATTCCTCACCAGGGAGTGTGATATTAGAACTGAGTTGGCTAAATTGTTTTGTTTTGTTTTAGTGCTGGGGATTGAACCCAGGGGCATTCTACCTCTGAGCTACACCCCCAGCCCTATTTTCTTTTTAGTTTGAAACAGGGTCTTACTAAGTTGCTGAGGCTGGCCTTGAACCTGTGATCCCCCTGTCTCAGCCTCCCAAGTGCTGGGATTGCATGTGTACACCACCATGCCCAGCTGGGCTGGCTAAATTGAAACCCCAGCCTCACCACCTTCCAGAGCAAGGTAACTTAATTTCTCTTTCTGTGGCTCAGTTTCCTCATCTGTACAATGCAAAGAAAGCAGCAGATACTTTGTAGGGTTACTATTATATGAACCAAATACTTAGAATGATGACTGGTATCTAAAAGATACTGATAGCGATGTTTATTAGTTTAAAATTATAGTTTATATATTATTAGTTTAAAATAATAAAAAGCTGACATATTTAAGAGAAAAAGTCACGATTAATAACTTCCTTATAGGTATGTTTTGGTAAGACCATGCATTTTTTACTCCAAAATAATTAATTTTAAATTTCAGGTGATTTTTCCCAATAAAGTGAGCCATGGTAAATCTGGATGGGACTCCTGAATAGAATGGAGTGAGCTTTGTTCAGCTCCAGGGAGGGGCAGGGGGAGGTGATGGCTCTCCGTTTGGTACCAGGCCTTAGGACGTGCTACTCCCCTGCCCCTTTAGACCAAAAAATATGGACAAGTGAGGGCTGCAGAGTTAACTGTCCGCATCTCCCGGCCCTCCGCCCACCCTGGCTTCCTCCCTCTGTCGCCTTTGTCTTCCCTCCTTGCCCCTTTTTTCTCCTGGCACTTCTGCTCCCCCTTCTCTGTCCTGTGGTTGCTCACCCCTGTTAACCTCAGTGCTCTCTCCCTCCTGCCTGGCCCCTCCCACCTGCTTCCCCCACTAATCCCTGCTCTCCTTCCTGGTTTCTCTTCCTCCCCTCTCGCCCTTGGCGCCAACCTTCTGCCTCTGAGGTCTGCAGGGCCTGAATGAGATAAATTGGGCCAGTTGAGTGAATCCATGTTCACCTAATGCCGGAGATTTGACACCACGCTGATCAATGCCCTTGTCAGGCAAAGTGTCATTTCACAGCTTTCAAGACATCCAGAAAAAGCACCTAACATCCACTGTTTATTGAGCATCGATCACATTACAAACCTTTATCCACACTGTCTCTAATCCTCCCAATAGCTTTAAAAGATTTTTTTTTTTTCAGTACTGGGGAGGGAACCCAAAGGCATTCTACCTCGAGCTACACCACCACCGGCCCTGGGTTGTTTTTTTTTTGGGGGGGGGGGAGGAGTTGTTTTTTGTTTGTTTGTTTGTTTGGTGACTCTGGGGTTCCTGGAAGCCCTTCTACCTCCAGGCTACACTCCCAGACCTATTTTTATACTTTTTAAATTTGGAAACAGGGTCTCTTAAGCCAGCGCAGCTGGCTTCGAACCTGAGCGATCCTCCTGTCTCCACCTCCCAAGCGCGGGGGATTACAAGCGTGCGCCACCACGCCCTGGCTTCCAGCCCTGTTTTTTATCTCTGTTTTGAAGCAGGGTCTCACTGAGTTGCAAAGGGCCTCACTCAGTAGGAGCTGAGGCTGTCCTCGAACCCTGATCCTCCTGTCTCAGCCCCCCAAGAAGCTATTTTTAATTCCTGTTTTACAGTTGAAGAAGTGAAGCAGAGCAAGATTAGGTGGCCTGCCCGAGCCCGCACACAGCTAGAATTCTCTCTCACATCCGTGGCCTGCCCTCTGCCCAGCTATATTACTGTCTCATAAGTGCACTCAACCTCCACGCTGTCTCACACATTTCTAATTTTCAAAGGGGAAAAATGAGACTGTATCTGCAGATTTTAAACTATTTTCTCCATGCAGCTCCCTTTCCGCATCTATAGATGAATCCCTTTTAAAAATAGCAAAGAAGGGGAACAGAAAGCATGTAGAAAATAAAGCACAAGCCAGGCGTGGTGGTGCACACTCATGGTCCTAGCACTTGGGAGGCTGAGACAGGAAGATTGCAGGTTCAAGGCCAGCTTCAGCAACTTAGTGAGACCCTCAGCAACTTAGTAAGACCTTGTTTCAAAGTAAGAAATAAAAAGGGCAGGGGGTGTAGCTCAGAGGTGGAACGCTCCTGGTTTCAATCCTCAGCACCACAAAAAAAGAAAAGATAGAAGCTGCAAGGACATCTCTTGCCTCCCTTCTCTCCTTGTTGATTTTGTCCTTGAATGATTGGGTTGATTGGGGATCAGAGACTCAGGAACTTTTACAGTTGGAAATGGTCTTGGAGGCTATACAAAATAACTCCTTCAGTATACCAACGAGGAGATATAACTCAGAGAAATAAAATCGTTTGCCTGAAACATAAAGGTTTACTTACTGTTCCAACCTGGGTGAGTAGGTTGAATTAGTACCCAGCGAGTTTTTATTGATCAGCCAAACTCGCCCAATTCATCTTCAGGTCCGGCAAGTTTCCAGCACCCCAGAGTGAGAGTCATTCCAGGCTGGAAGGGTTTTCAGCAAGACATTTATGAGCTTCCAGGGCCCAAGCCTTATCCATCCAGGGACTCAAGAGGAAGCTAGAGGAGCCTTAGTTACCTCCAAATTGGGAGTGAGTGTGTTTCAAATGAATGCATGAAAAACAAGCCCCAGATGGGTGGCACGGACGTGGAATGGGCCCATGGAAGCATTCTAATGAAGTACAGCCTTGAAGGTTGACAAATGACAACATCAGCCAACTATCTATAAATTTAAAATTTGAAGAGAAAAAAAAGGAGTGTGTGTGTGTGTGTGTGTGTGTGTGTGTGCATACACACACTTCTATACAAACAGCGATGCAAGTCTTTTTTCCCTAAATACTCCTATCATTCTGGCCCCAAAAGTTTAATGTATAATATATTTCTAACTCTTGTACTTTTTGTTTCCATACCTAGTTGCTTTTATTTGTTAAGCAAACAGGGCATGGACTAGGAATAGCTTTTCCTCTCTCTCTAGCAAGAAGGATACTTCCTCCAGAAAGATGAATTTCTCTCCCAAGAGACAGGCCTCAGGCAACCATTTCTAGGTCCAACATTGGCCTCCTTCTGGAATCTAGCAGAAACTGCCAGAAACAAGCGCGGGCAACAGGTGGGTCTAACTCCAAGGTGGGCTTGGAGCTGTGAGGTCACTGCAGGGAGATTGAACTCCATAAGGGGCCGACAGGTAGGAAGACCCTCACTGGTAACCAAGCCAAACCCTCCTGCCTCCAGACAGAGCTCTAAAAACAAGAGAAACCAACGAAAGGGACACCAGGGCCGAGCCGCTCGGAGGTTGTGAGGAAGCGGTACCCCAGCAGAACTGGCTGGAGGCCATCTTGGGTTGAGCCCACGCTCTCCCCTAGCCTGGGTACCCCATGGCACACATACCTGGATATCAAAAACCACTCTGAGTCTTGGGCTGGGATGTAGCTCAGTGGCAAAGCGCTTGCCTGGCAAGTACACCAGCCTGGGTTCATTCCCAGTCCCAAAAGACAAACAAAACAAACAAACAAAAAACCACTCTGAGTCTAAGCAAAATTAGGGCACCCCTACATCCCCTGACCACAGGGAGCGAGCTGCCCTGGATCTTGCCTAAGGCTCCAACCCTAGATTGTCAAAACCTTAGATATAGACAACTAAAGACGGACTAGACCCAGAGTCCTCAAGCTTTTAAGCTCAAAGAAAGTCAAGGAACATGGACACAGCCAGGCCATTGCCGCAGAACTTTGGTTCTTGGCCCCAGCCTGGGAGTGGGAGGCAGATCCCATTCCCTGGAGCTATCCCCCCCTCAAATTCATTCCACACTGTAATCCCCCAGCTTCCCCCCAAGGGGCTACCAGATCTCCAGCCTTGAAGCAATCCTGGGGTGCCGCCTCAGTTCTCCCCAGCCCCCCACCAAGGGCGTACCCACTGTGCTTTTTCAAATGTACTTTTATGGGTACATTGTGGTCTCGCACCATAGTGCAGTTCGGAGCTGAGCGTGATACACACGCACCCCCCACTGTACTTTAAAAAGACCCATAAGCTCAGTGCGCCATTGCAACACGGCATAGTTCACATTTTTCATTCTTTGGTCAGGCACTTGTGGGCTCTAAAATAAACCCACTTTTCACAGTACATATGCAATAAATACACAGACCTTTTTCCAGTTAATATACACAGTACATTCTAGGGAAGAAAAAGAAAAGGGTTTTAGCATTGGCCCAACCTCTTAGCTCTCAGGATAAGTAGATTAGAGATATCATAGAATTCATGTCAAGCATTAAGATAAACTAAGAGTGTTAGGGCAAAGGGAAGGAAAAAGAACAGATACACTATTTTAATGCCTTCGCGTTGGCATTGATGTCTTCTTGAATGCGGTGTAACATTATTTGGCTCCTGAGAAGTTTTTTTTTTCTTCTTTTTAAGTTAATACCATATTTATCAGGACCTCAGTTTCTCCCCGCCTGATTAGCAGCACGCCACCTCCCTGGAATCTAGGAAGGAGCTGAGGTATACTGAAACCAAATTTGATGCTTAGAAAATCCTTGAGCTGTTGAAAGGCACACCTGTGTTGTTTGGCAGGTGAACTGAATCTCAAGTAAAGAATTTCTGCAAATCTCCTGTCCAGTCAGCTCAACTGGTTCCCATTCCTACTGAACAACTCTTTGGGGGGGGGGGGATAGCCTCTGCTTCTTCATAATAGCCATATTAATACAGAAAAATAAAACTTCCAAATGCTAAGGTCTCAAAAGTGGAAAGGATGATATATTTCAGGGAACCGTGTATCCTCGGGTAAAATTTTGTTAATTTACAGATCAACTTGTAGTCTTCATGGTGGGAAAAAGTCGACAACTTTTTACAAACCAAGTTATTGTTAAAATGTGACTGATGAATTTAGAGAAAGCCACTTTCTCAATAGATTCATTTTTATATTTTAATGAAGAATGGTGTCTTATAAAGGGTTATATAAAAATTTCAGTGAGCTGAATCCTAAGGAAAATAAGGAAGCATTCATCAGTTGAAAGGATTCTCTGAGGTGGGTGTGGTGGGCACGCTTGTGATCCCAGCATCGGGAGGCTGAGACCGGAGGATCGCGGTTCGCGGACAGCCTCGGCTACATAGTGAGGCCCTCTGCAACTCAGTGAGACCCGGTTTCAAAATACAGAATAAAAAATAGGGCACAGGGTATAGCTCGGAGGTCGAATGCCCCTGGGTTTCATCCCCAGACCTGCAAAAAAAGAAAGAAGAAAGAAAGAAATGTGTTCTCTGTAAATTGATTTGCAGATTAACTGCAAAGGTTATTTGGGACAGTAGAACCTCAAAGGGACACAAGCCCTTTATCCGTTACTTCTTTTTAAAAATCTTCTCTATTGGCCCGTTTTCATTTTCTGAGCACTCTCATCTGTTGGAGTATATGATGTTCTATAATGACTTCAAGATCCTTCTGACCAAATTGGTTTAAATAGCTTAAGATAAAAGACATCCTAAAATAAATGATTCATTACATAATATTCTTTAGATGTTAAAATTTCAAGTGAACGTTTTTCATTCTTTGGTTAGACAGTTGCGAGCTGTAAAATAGATTTTTTTTACAGTAAATATGTATTACATTCTAGAGAAGAAAAAGAAAAGAATTTAGCATTGTCCAACTTCATAGAGAAGACAAAGGATAAAAGGAAAAGAAAAATTCATCAAGTCCACGGGCATGACGACCTTAGCCTGTCTTCGCTGGCAAAGGAACTCATAGCACTGCCATCAGGTCTTAATTTATGGATCACTTGTGGTATTTCCAACCCCCCCCCCTTTTTTTTTAGTGGTACTGGGGTTCCTGGAAGCCCTTCTACTTCCGGGCTACAATCCCAGACCTATTTTATATTTTTATTTGGAAACAGGGTCTCTTAAGTCAGCATGGCTGGCTTCGAACCTGCGCGATCCTCCTGTCTCCGCCTCCCAAGCGCAGGGATTACAAGCGTGCGCCACCACGCCGGGCTATTTCCAACCCCTTTTAAATTGAAATTGTGTGTTATGATCCCCACAGTAATTGAGTATTTTTAAAGTTTTCAACAAAAAGATTAATATTCTTTCTCTCCACGATGCGCACCATCAATTATGCTAAGTTAAGTGTTTATGCCCGTATATATAAACCTCAGGCGCTCAGAGCCGTAGTTCTCAGCTTGGCTCTGCGTTGGAAACTCGGAAAATTCTGTTACCGGGGCTGCCGGGACTTTGGCTTCACTGGCCTGGTGATGGGGGGAGATTCTTTCTTGGAGTTCCAAGTTGGGATTCCAAATGTGTTTCCTCTGGAAGCTATGTTGCAATGGTGCATTTAGATTTTTTAAAAATAAAACTTTTTGGCCGGGCGTGGTGGCACACGCTTGTAATCCCCGCGCTTGGGAGGCAGAGACAGGAGGATCGCGCAGGTTCGAAGCCAGCCACGCTGGCTTAGGAGACCCTGTTTCCAAATAAAAATGTAAAAATAGGTCTGGGAGTGTAGCCCGGAGGTAGAAGGGCTTCCAGGAACCCCAGTACCACCAAAAATAAATAAATAAATAAATAAATAAATAAATAAAACTTTTTGGAAAGTGGGTAGAACTATAGTAAACACTAAATTTGGGGGACTGGTGCAATACACTGTATTACTTATCAAAGTTTTTTCTTTCAAACAATGTGTCTTTGGATCCAAATAGTGGGATTTATAACCAACCAGTTGATAAGTTAGGAAGTGCTGAGTCCTAAAGGTCACAACATTACACTTTTTTTTTTTTTTTTTGGTCAGAAGTAAGTCAGGGTTCCATCTAGTAAAAACAAGAAATCATTAACAAATTTAGTGAATACCTACCATGAGCAAGACACAGCAAACACACAATCAGACGAGGCCAAAAAATAAAGTACAAACTTTGTGCAACATTTAATTTTAGGCAACTCTAAAGAGAATGTGCCGCCTAATGTGTGTGTGTGTGTGTGTGTGTGTGTGTGTGTGTGTGTGTGTGTGTGTTTTCCAAATAGCAGTCCAGATCAGACATAGACAGATGGTTCAGAAAGAAATGTGGCATGGAAATAAAAGTGGAAATATGGTGGAGGAGAAAACAGATGGTAATAGCAATTTATAGAAAACTATGCAAAAAACAAACAAAAACAAAAAACAAAAACAGGAGCTGGGCTTGTAATTCCAGCATTGCATGTAATCCCAGCATTCGGGAGGCTGAGACAGGAAGATTGCTGACAGCCTCAGCTACTTAGTGAGGCCCTTTGCAACTCAGTGAGGACCTGTTTCAAAATAAAGAATAAAATATAGGGCTGGGGGTGTAGCTCGGAGATAGAATGCCTCTGAGTTTCATCCCTTGTACTGCAAAAAACAAACAAACAAAAATAAAAAGCACCAGAAAACACTTTGCAGCCACTACTCAAAAGTGACCAATGTCAATGGAAGGGAAGAGATAGGAAAAGATCAGGAAAGCGCTTCCCAAACGCCGCTTTTAAGTTTGATCCATTCGTAAATCCCAAAGTGTCGCATCAGGACCAGCTGGGAGCCAGAGCAGAACCGCGGGGTAACTGAGCCTGTAAACCAGGCTCTCCCTCGTCCCCATCCCCGCAGCCAGGTCGGACACACACAGACGCACCACTTACCTCTGCCCCGCAGCCACAGCGGCCACAAGAACAGGTCTGACTTGGCGTCGCCTTCCAGCGCCGACAACCACATGTGGGTCAGACTTTAAAAGGGACAGATTTGGGCTCAGGATCAAGAAAGGCTTTCTAAAGCTGTCAGAGCAAGACAGCCTGATCAGAAGCCTTGCCATGTGCTAAGCGCTGGGCTTTGAAATGTTCAGCCAGGGCTGAAAGTTATTCTAGAAACAGACGGGAGGGGTGATCACGCTGGGTATGGTGCGCTCCCCATGGTCTCCAAACCAAAGTTTTGCCGATTCGATCGCCCAGCTCTCTCTTCGCCATGGTCTCCTACTCATCTTTCATTTCATTCTGTAACCATTTGATTTTTAGAAAAAGGCAAAAATGGCAGTTAAGAAATTCTTCATAATGAACCAAGCATCCCTGCATGAAGATTGTGAAACCGAGCATTAGGAACTAGCTTTTTTGAAGCGGGCTAATTTATAGGTTTTAGACCTTTGGTTACTTTTGGCAAGCTGTGAATCTTAAAAGGTCATACCAAGAACTGCAAGAACTTCAAGTGGACAAATAATAGCCCCATAATAAGGCCAGTGTCTTTGTTCCCTCGTTTATGCCCAGATCTGTGACCTCAGGGGCTGGAAGTACACCCTGATCTTCACGTCTGCTTTGAGACGGTGGTGAAGGAATGAAGGAATGAATGAGTTTATTTTTCAATGACATGACAAGGTTGGAGGCGGCTAGAAAAAAAAAAAAAATCAACCAGATACAGAGCAAAATCTCTCCACGGTAACAAAACAACTTCCTAGAACTGCCTGGGGCTGGGGCCCGGCGCACCTGGGCGCTGCAGGGCGCTGCGGGAACTGACTTAAGTGGGCATCTCATGTGCGGGGCCAGCACTAGCTGCGATATTCAAGATCAGGACTGTAACCAAAGCCTGGCAGGGGGCGCACGACCGTAGTTACAGTACTTGGGAGGCTAAACCGGGAGTATCTCAGGGTCGAGACCACTCTCAGCAATTTAGCAAGACCTTGTTTCAAAATTAAATTAAGAAACGGCTCGGAGGCAGAATGTCCCTGGGTTCGACCCCTAGTCCCCCCCCCCAAAAAAAAAATTATAACCAAGGCTAACCAGAGCCCGTCCTACCCATCCGCTGCTACCTCGAATTTAGGCCCGTGTCGCGCGCACACCTCTTGACAGTGACTTTCCGCAAACCACCGGGCTCCAAAGAACTGCAGGTTTGGAGGGCAGAGCCAGTTTCAGGCCCAGAACCGGCACCGTGATCGCTCCCAGACAAACCAAACTGGGTGGCACGCAGACCTTTTCGAATTCAGCAAACCGAGGCTGCGCTCCCTTAGCGTGTCCTTTTCAGGGCACGCAGCAGGCACGTTCTGCTCTAGTTTTAAGCCGCGCTTCCCACGGGTCAGGTGGGCTGAGGCGGGGGGGAGGCGGGGCGCATCCACATCTCCTGCCAGTCCGTCCCCATGCGAGTCCTACAAGAGAGCCATTGCCCGCGGCCCCACGGCGGGAGAGTCGGGGGTCCCGGCGCGGGGGCGCGCAGGGGTGCTTCCCCCCAACCGCGTGCGGCGGGCAGCGGGGTGGACAGAACCTGGCAGCGATGGCCAGAGCGAAGGGCGAGCGGGTCGCGGGCGCCCCCTGGCGTCGGATGGCGGGGTCTCCGCGGGGGCGTGGCCGGCACGGTCAGGGGGCGTGGCCGCCTTCTATGGGGCGTGGCCGGGCTGTCTCGGGGGCGTGGTTGGGCATCTCGGGGCGTGGCCGGGCCTGCAGGGGCGTGGTCTGTCCCCTCGGGGCGGGGTCTGGAGGCGGGAGGCGGAGCCGCGGGGCCGAGCGGCGGGGGTCGCGACTCCCAGTGGGAGAGCGAGCACCAGCGCGGCTGCAGCCGGCGGCATGGCGAGCACAGCCTCGGAGATCATCGCCTTCATGGTCTCCATCTCCGGCTGGGTGCTGGTGTCCTCCACGCTGCCCACCGACTACTGGAAGGTGTCCACCATCGACGGCACAGTCATCACCACCGCCACCTACTGGGCCAACCTCTGGAAGACGTGCGTGACCGACTCCACGGGCGTCTCCAACTGCAAGGACTTCCCCTCCATGCTCGCCTTGGACGGTCTGCATCCCCTCGCCCCGGCCCCCAGACCCCCAGAGGGACCCCGGGCCGGACTCCGGCCCCCAGGGTCTGAGGGAGCCGGGAGGGTGCGCGGTGTCCGCCCTACCTGGACAGGTGTCCCGCCGGGGCGCCGGGGACCCCGGGAGCCGGACAGAGCACAGGCCGGAGTCGGGTCGGGCGATTCCCAGGCATCTGGGTGGCGGGGCTTTGCGGTCCAGAGACGAGGACAAGACCGCCCGCTTCTCTGGGGACCGTCAAGGCACGGAGTTCACCCTATAAGGGCTTCTCTCTCTCTCTCCTCCATCCCCCAAAAAGCTAGGTTCTGATTAAAGTGGTATTTCTGGAAGCAAGGAATGTTTGCCCAGGACTTCTCTGGGGCATTTCGTTAGTTGTTTTAAAAGTAAGCGCTGCAGAGGAAAAGAAAAAAGAAAAGAACCATATTGTAGTGTTGTTTCCCGTAATAACGCATCTATAGACTTCTCTGCGTGGGCTTTACCACGTCCTCCAAGTTTTAGGAAAATTGACAGCCCTTGTCTGTGGCCGAGGAAGCCTCCGCAGAGAGTAGGTTATGCTGGTCGCAAGAGTTGGAGCCTGGGGCTTGAGCTGCCGCGCGTGCTCGCTCCCAGGTCTCCCGCCGGGTTCACCCTGCTGCTGTGTGCTGCTTTGCGTTGTACCCACAGATTGTCACATTGAACACCGGCTCTCTGGAGTTTCCAGAGAATAATCGATGTCCTGGACAAAATTCTAGCCGCTTTACCTCCAGGATTTTTACAGCCAAGTGACTAGATTGATCCTGGCAGAAACTTAAGAGTCATTTGTGTTATTTCTGGGTTTGAGGTGTTTTCCTTTTCTTTATTACCGCTTTTGCAGCTTTTATTTGCATAGCTGCGTAAATAAAAGAAGATTTGATCCCCCCCAAGACAGTGCTTGCCACGAAAAGCAAACTCTTGCTCAACCCAGTATTTGATGGAACGCGGTATAAGGGAATATGTACGTGTCTGGCTTTAGAAGGGTGGCGCCGGGTCTGTGTCCTGTTGCGTAAAATGAGTAGCCGGAACACTGTTTATTCCCTAGCATTGCTGTTGAATTTCCTGTGCTCTGCAGAACACATCCAGACAGATGAACAGGCAGCCTCTTGTTTCTGTGGTTTACATTCAGGAACATGGGACTGACAGTTACTGTCCTAGGAGCTTTCTTGTGTTTGTAATTCTATTGTTGTCTGAGATAGTAGGCCAGATAGGTCCGCTTCCGTGTATGGGGCTGCTGGGCACAAAGGCAAATGTCCTTGAAGATGGCTGGGTGCAGAATAGTAGGGTTTTCTCGCATGTGTCTACGTGAGTGGAAGTGATGCCCTGGTTGGGGGGCAGGTGGGGTAGCAAGAAGAGAGGAGGGCACAGCCCTCTGTCATCAAGTTGGAGTTCGGTGGGATTGGAGCAGAGAGGAGGGACATTCATATGCCACCTGACTTGCAAAATGGCTTTCCTGTATGCTCATGAGAGCAGAACATGACTGTGTGTGTGTGTGTGTGTGTGTGTGTGTGTGTGTGTGTGTGTGTGTGTGTGTGTTTTACTGGGAATGGAAACCAGGGGTGTTCTACCTTTGAGCTATACTCCCAGTCCTATTTTACGTTTTTAGTTTGAAAAGGGGTTTTACTAAGTTGCTGAGGGCCTCACTAAGTTTCGGTAGCTGGGCTTGAACCTGTGACCTTTCTGTCTCAGTCTCCGAAGTGCTGAGATTGCAGTGGTGCACCACCAGAAAATGACTTTATTTATTTATTTATTTATTATTTATTTTTGTGGTACTGGGGGTGGAACCTAGGGCTTTACTACCTCTGAGCTATACTCCCAGACCTATTTTTTTATATACTTTATTTGGAAACAGGGTCTTACTAAGTTGCTGAGAGCCTAAATAGCTGAGGCTGGCTTCAAACCTGTGCGTTTTAGCCTCCCAAGCTCTGGATTACAAGTGTGCACCACCACGCCCCGTTTAGAAAATGACTTTTAAAAGCCGTAAGTGAAGCTGGGCATGGTGGTGCATGCCTGTAATCCCAGTACTTAGGAGGAGAGACAAGAGGATTGCCTGTTCTTGGGCAGCCTCAGTAATTTAGAGGTCCTCTGCGACTTTGTGAAACCTGTTTCAAAATAAAAACCAAAATTGGGCTGGGGGTGTAGCACAGAGGTAGCCTTTCCTTGAGTTCAATCTCCGGTACCACATTCACACATAAAGGCACAACTGATATATTCTGCAATATTTAAAAATGTATTGCATATCTTTCCAAGTCGGTATAGATAGGAATGGCTTTTTAACTGTTACGTAGTATTCATCAGTCTGGTCAACTGGCTTAACCATTACCTGTGGACATTGGGCCCGTGCCAACTTTACTGAGGTTCTTTTTATATTCACTTCCCTGTGCACGCGTGGATTTCTGTAGACTCTCCCACCGAGCACGGGTGTCTCCAGAGCCATAGAACACACATTTTGATGTCCGGTTCACACTGTCAAATTGCACTCCACCAACCCAGAGTGACAAGACCTGCTTCTCTCCATTCTTGCCCCCGGCTTCGCACCCAGTGTCGTGGTGACGGCTCTGATCCTGTTATCATTTTAATTGCAGGTTCCTTGGTTCCCTGTGATTTCAGCCATCTTATGTATTTATTTCCCACGTATTTTTTCTCTTTTGTTAATGGTTTGTTCATATCTCACGCCCTTGGTTTTATGGTTTATGGTTTCTCCTTGGTTTAAATGATTCGCCAATCCTAGAATACTTCTGTATGTTACCATCTCAGACCACTGATCATCTTTTTTTCTTTTTAAAAAATTTTTTTGGTTCTGATCATTGAACTCAGAGAATTCTACCTCCAAACAATACCCCAGCCCGATTTTATTTCTTATTTGGAAACAGGGTCTCACTAGGTTGCTGAGACCCTCACTAAGTAGCTGAGGCTGGATTTGAACCTGCGATCCTCCTGTTTCAGCCTCCCAGGTGCCAGGATTACAAGCGTGCGCCACCATGCCCGGTGGCTCATCTTTTAAATGTATGATCTCTTTTCTCATACAGAACTTTCAAACTTGTAACATAATCACATTTATCAGTCCCTTTCTTTATGATTTTGCTTTTTCTTGATGATGGTGGCTCAAGAGGATAAGCACACTCTTTTCTGTCTCTTGCAGAAGAATTAAGTTGGACAGCTACATTTTCACATGCAGGGGAATTGACTTCACTACCTGCGAACTTGCAGAGCGGGGCCCCTCTGCTTTTCTGTTCTCTGCCTTATGTTCCTGGGCAGGTGATTCCACCATAGGCTGATCCAGGCGGTGCCTTTGAAGGGGCAGGAGAGAGCCACCCTACTGTGGGCCATGGTGGCCACAGGCCTGAGCAGCCCAGCCTTCCCCTTAAGCCAGGCATGAGCTCTGGATTGGAGAGAGAAGTCCAGAAGGAAGAGAGAAGGTTCATGACTCTCACTCTTCTCTTGGACACAGAAGATGGCATATTATTTTAATTTCCTGCATGGGGTCAAAAGTCTGATTTCTAATCCTTAGGAGGTATCATTACTGCTCCAATTTTCCCTTTAAGGAAAATGAACCTTAGCCGCCTGAATGTCTAGGTGGAAGGTTCTGCTCCACTAAGGATCCAACCTCCGTTGCTGCTTAGACTCAATCTTAGTGTTACGGAAGGGATGCTCTGAGGAGATTCTTCTACACATCCACCGCTTGGTTCCTAGTAGTCATTCTATGAAGGGAGTGCTGCTGACCCTGCGTCACAGACAAGAAAACTGAGGCTCCGAGAGACGCATAATGTAGTCAAGGGCACACCGCAGGTAGACAGAAGTACCGAACCTCAAGTTCCAAGTTCTAGCCTTCCCCCATCCACTCTCTTTTCAAAGGACTTGTAGTACACAAAGCTACTAGAATAGGAAAAGTGCATTCCCCTCCCCACCTTATATCCAGCAACTAAGGTGCTGCTGGGGAATTATCTCCATCGACTTGCATATTTTTATATTATTTATTTATTTATTTATTTATTTTTGCAGTACTGAAAATTGAAACCAGGGACATTCTACCTCCAAGCTACACCCCAAACCCTACTTTTTTTTTTATTCTTTATTTTGAAACAGGATCTCACTAAGTTGCAAGGACCTCACTAAGTAGCTGAGGCTGGTCACGAACCTGCGATCTTTCTGTTTTCAGCCCCCCAAGTACTGGGATTACAAGCAGGCGCCACCACGCCCAGCTGCATGTTTTTATTTTGGCTGCTTTGCAGTTGAAAATAAGGGGCACGTCTTTTGGAAAACACTTTGCTTTTAAGGGCCACCTTGAAGGTCTCCTTCAACAGAATCCATTAATATTAGGTTCCTATTTGAGAAATCCACGGTGGAATGAGCTAGTCATTTCTGATGATGGCGAACTCACATCGCGTTTCCAAACGCCAGCTAAACTCCAGCTGGGATCATCTGCAGCCGGGCCGTTTGTAGTATATGCCACCTATTTTTTTTTTTTCTAGTGGAAATGCTTGCCATTTCTCCCAGGAGAACTAACTATAAATTATACTTAAGAAAACTCCTAAGTAAATATGTTCATGCCTCAGCACTTTAATGTGTTAATTAGCTATTAACGGTGTCAGTAAATTAGACCTGTCAACAATAATGGCCTCCTTGCCTGGGTTTTTACTGCCATTTCACTTGATGGAGTTACTTAGAAGTCTTGCCCTCAGGAACTGTTAAAAAGTTAGGTTGTAGAGGTCTGCCTTGCAAAAGATAAACTCTGAGAGTTTGTTGGGAGTTACTCAGGGCCTGAGTCTATGGGTGTTTTAAGGCTTGATCGTCCCTAGTTTACAAACCTCAGGCTTACCAACAACCTGACCCCATTTGCAGCTGGAAAGGGACTTTATAGCCTGCTCTTGGCGCCCCATTTTATAAAATCTGGCCAACAGTGGCCCTTGTGAGGGACCTTCTTTGGTGCACGCAGAAAGTTAGCAAATTACTGCCACTCTTCCTGTGCCTGAGAGAGGTGCCTTGACTCCTATGCCAGGGCTCTGGCCAGCGCAGAGGAAGAAGTGAACCCAGTCAGATCCCACTTGGTCTCTCTCTTCCCCAGTGCTTGTGCCAGGGAACCAGAGCAGGTTTGAGATGGGAGAATTCAGCACGAGAGACTCGGGAAAAATGGTCCGGACAGTGGTCCTGTGAAGTGTAGACTGCTGTGATTTTCCTGTCATATTAAGGGTTGACTGGGTTGGCCTGGGATTCTAACCACTGTTTACCGTTTGGGGAAATACATTCCCTGTTCTAAGTGACCAGACTGTAGAACATCACCTTTGGTAAATTCCAGACCCTCTGCCTTTAAAAAGGCCTGTAAAAGCCAGGCGTGGTGGCGCACACTTGTAATCCCAGCATTTGGGTGTCAATAAATTAGACCTGAGACAGGAGGATTGCAGTTCGTGGACAGCCTCAGCTACTTAGTGAGGTTCTTTGCAACTCAGTGAGACCTTGTTTCAAAAATAAAGAACAAAAAATAGGCCTGGGAGTGTAGTTCAGAGGTAGAATTCCCCAGGCTTCCATCCTCAGTACTGGGAAAAAAAATACCATATATATATATATGCCTGTAAAATAACTAAAGTAAATGCAGATTGTGGTGCATGATAAAGTTTTCTAGGAATGTGTTTCTAGACACACACATGCGCGCACATACCACACACACACACACACACACACACACACACACACACACATCCATGGTCTCACTTTTCTTGGTTTCAGTTACCCAAGCTCAACCATGATGCAAAAATATTAAATAGAAAATTTCTAAAATAAACAACTCAGACATCTTAAATAATTTTATTACAGTAAATGTTTCACTGAATCTTATTAGTTATTGGTAATCTCTTACTATATCTAACTTTTACATTGAACATTATCATGTATGCATAGACACAGGGCACAGTTTCAGTCATCCCCTGGGGATCTAGGAATATATCCCACATCAGTCCAGAAGGACTGCCGTGGGGTATGTATGTATCCTCTTCATTTTTTATTTGTTTAATGATTGTGTTTAGAGTTAGCAAAAACACCTCAAAACCATAGATTAAAATGAGTTTCAGGCTGGGTGTGGTGGCACACACTTGTAATCCCAGTACTTGGGAGGCTGAGACAGGAGGATCTGGATTCATGACCAGCCTCAGCTACTTAGTGAGGCCCTCTGCAACTGAGTGCGACCCTGTTTCAAAATAAAAATTAAAAAAAAAATAGGGCTCGGGATATAGCTCAGATGTAAAATGCCCCTGAATTCAATCCTCAGGACCGCAAAAAATAAATAAAATGAATTTCATAAAAATAACGAAACAAGCTGGGCATGGTGGTGCACACTTGTAATCCCAGCATTTGGGAGGCTGAGACCAGAGAATCGCAGTTCCTGGAGAAGCCTTGGCGACTTAGTGAGGCCCTCCGCAATTTAGTGAGACCTTGTTTCAAAAAAAAAGAATAAACAATAGGGCTGGGGGTGTAGTTTGGAAGTCGAATGCCCCTGGGTTCCATACGCAGGCCTGTAATAATAATAATAATTATTATTATAGTAATAGTAGTAGTAGTAATAAACAACACCAAAACAGCACTGTGCCAGTAGCTTCTGTGGTAGACGATGGGCCTCTTTGGGCTATCCCTGCAGACTCCTTAATCTCACCAGGGACTGACAGGCCTCCTCTGTCCTGCTGCTGCCAGCTGCCAGGCCCTGGCCCGGAGACTTGTGGGTCAAAGTTTAAAATAGAGTTGATTCAGTATTTGGTAGCAGAGACCCAGATACCCTGTAGCACGGTTATTACTATCAAAAAAGAGCCTCCAGTATCCTGTTTTGCTAAAAAGAAGTTTCTTTGGCCGTTTTTGATAGCCTCAGCGAAATTTTTTTCTGTGTGGAAGTCATTCATGCTGTAAAATAGGAGGTCATTATCATTGTGGTCTGAATTTCTGGGGTCTATGGCATGTTCCTGTTAAATGAGCGGCCCCCATTGGCTCTTCAAAGTGGATCCTAGAGCCAGGATTCCAATTTTAAATGTTATTCTTTTCCAAAGAAACATAGGACTGGAGGTCACTAACATTTACTCCCCGAATTTATGATTATTGTGGCCTTTGGTATTCTTATTTACAGTTAGCTTTGCCTGAATACTAATAAGAAGTGACTGTCTATATCTTGGCATTTAAGAGTTTTTTCCAATGAGAAAGTTTAATTCCCAATGGAAACCCGATGTGTGCGTTCTTTCGCTTAACAAATATTTACTTACACCTGCTCTGTGCCACTCTCATGATTTCAGGTTGAACTGCGGCATTGTTTTAGACTGAATTGAAAATGACAAATGTGGCAAAGGTTTATTAGGTTAAGCCCTATTAATTTAAAATGTGTTAGTGCCTGGCCCAG
Organism: Muscardinus avellanarius; assembly: GCF_963383645.1. Classification (NCBI taxonomy): domain Eukaryota; kingdom Metazoa; phylum Chordata; class Mammalia; order Rodentia; family Gliridae; genus Muscardinus; species Muscardinus avellanarius. The sequence goes on from NC_137787.1 coordinate 187,120,884, forward strand.
AGCCATGCTGGAGTTTCCCATCACTCTAGCTATAAAAACATGCGACTAAGAAAACAAATGGGGCAGGAGAGTGATCCAGGCAATTAACAGAACACATTTTAGGATTCCTTAAAGGCATCTGTTTGTATAAAAAGAGTTGATTTAATTTTTTTTTCGGTACTGGGGATGGAACCCAGGGGCATTCTACCTCTGAGCTATTTTTTTAGTCTATTTATTTATTTATTTATTTATTTATTTATTTATATGTGTGGGAGGGTACTAGAGATGGAACCCAGGGGCTTTCTACCCCGCAGGCTACACTCCCAGACCTATTTTTTTAATATTTTATTTGGAAACAGGGTCTCACTAAGTTGCTGAGAGCCTCACTAAGTAGCTGAGGCTGGCTTCGAACCTGTGCGATCTTCCTGTCTCAGCCTCCCGAGTGCTGGGATTACAAGCGTGCACCACCATGCCTGGCTTAGTCTTTTTGGTTTTTGAAACAGGGTCTACTGAGTTGCAGAGGGCCTCGCTAAGTAGCGGAGGCTGTCCACGAACTGCGATCCTCTGGTCTCTGCCTCCCGAATGCTGAGATTACAAGTGTGTGCCACCACGTCCGGCTACTGCCTAATTATTAACTTTATAATGCTATACTGTCAAAACCAATAAATCTATTTAAAAGATTACCACGCAACAGAGTTAGAGAATTGTATTTTGTTTTGAGTACTAGGGATTGAAGCCAGGGGCGTTCTACCTTCGGCTCTTATTGTTTTTTATTTTGAAACGAGGTCTTGCTAAGTTGCCAAGGATGGCCTCAAACCTGCAACCCTCCTGTCTCAGCCTCCCACAAACTGGGTTAATAGGCACGTACCACCGTGTCCAGCTAGTTAGAGTTCTGATGGGGGCAGGTAATGTCTCTCCCAGTGAAAGGCGGTGTTGCATGATTGTATAGTCCAACCTGGGATGGATCCATTTCTGCCACTTAACAGCTCACCTCTTGCCAGAAACCTCTGTGAGTCTCAGGGTCCTCATCACTGATCTAGCCAGAGCATCGTGCATAACCCGCATGTTCAGGTGTGTGACATGGGATGGACGCTCTGTAGCCGAACTCGCCTTCTTTTCTTGCTTGTCTGCCTTCGCGTTTCACCATGATGGTTCTGTTCCTGGACCACAGAACGGTCACCCAGAATGACAATGGAAAATGGGGACTTTTCCCTGGACAGCCACGTGTTGATGTTAACATACGTGACCTACTCTATTGCAGGTTATATCCAGGCGTGTAGAGGACTTATGATTGCTGCTGTCAGCCTGGGCTTCTTTGGCTCCATCTTTGCCCTCTTTGGGATGAAGTGTACCAAAGTCGGAGGTTCAGATAAAGCCAAAGCTAAAATGGCTTGTTTGGCTGGGATTGTATTCATACTGTCAGGTAAATAGCCACTTTCTTCCCATCAAGGCGCTCGGTGATGTAATGACGCTCCGTGACGTTAATAAACTAACACTAACCCCGCGCTTCCCTCTGACGCTTTTTAGGGCTGTGCTCGATGACCAGCTGTTCCCTGTATGCAAACAAAATCACATCAGAATTCTTTGATCCTTACTATGTGGAACAAAAGTAAGTTTGTTTGTTTTTGTTTTTTTGGTCTATATATTCCAGCTTGCAGGAGATTATGCAAATGCCTGAAATTAAGAGACATGAATTTCCTACATGGCTTTTGAAAGCATATTCGATGACATCGTTCCAATATAAGTGCCACGTGGACAAAAGATGCAATTAATTACTTCCTTCACGTTGGATAGTATCTTGCCTCTACATAGCACAAGGCATAGAATTTAAAATGATAAACTCTGCCGGGCGTGGTGGCGCACGCTTGTAATCCCCGCGCTTGGGAGGCGGAGACAGGAGGATCGCGCAGGTTCGAAGCCAGCCGTGCTGGCTTAAGAGACCCTGTTTCCAAATAAAAATACAAAATAGGTCTGGGAGTGTAGCCCGGAGGTAGAAGGGCTTCCAGGAACCCCAGTACCTCCAAAAAATAAAAATAAAATGATAAACTTTGCTGGGCGTGGTGTTACACGCTTGTAACCCCAGCATTCGGGAGGCTGACACCGGAGGATCACGGTTTGTGGACAGCCTCAGCTACTTAGTGAGGCCCTCCGCAACTTAACGAGACCCTGTTTCAAATTAAGAAGAAAAAATAGGGCAGCAGGTGTAGCTTGGGGTCGAATGCCCCTGGCTTACATCCCCAGAACTGCAAAATAAAATAAAATGATTAACTTCATCTGCTATGTTTCATAAAGTTGATGTCGAAGCCAGGCATGGTGGTACACACCTGCAGTCCCAGTACTTGGGAGGCTGAGACTGGAGGATCACAAGTTCAAAGTCAACCTCAAGAACTTAGTGAGACCCTCTTTCAAAATATAGTAGGATGGGGGTGTACCTGGGAAGTAGACTGTCCCTGGGTTCAGTCCCCAGCACCTGCCCCTCCACACACACACCAAAATTGAAGTCAAGGGCAGGAAAAGTGGACCACAGGTGTGAGTGGGAAGGAGAAGGTGGTGATACGTGAGACCAGAAACTTCAAAGCTTGCCCAGACAGATTGTTGTTCATCCAAAATTGTATTTGCCAGTGGCTAGCCCTGGGCCTTATACATTTGTTCTGCTTTAACAAGCTCCACCAGAACAAATGTCATAAAGAAATTGCGCGATACACAGTTTAAAATAAATGCTTTAGAAGCGTGGCATCTGTGCCCAGGTGTGGGCACTCTTGGTTGCGGAGGAGTGCGTCGGCATTGATAGTTGGTTGGTTTGTAGTTCTTGTTTAACTATAGATTGTTATTTTTGATAGTTTCCCTAGGTGTATTTCTTTGGATTGGGAAAACCCCAGAAATACCAAATCAGAAATAACAATATGTTGGATCTTTTTTTTTCTTTTTTCTATTGAACTAGGGAATTAACCCAGGGGCATTCTACCTCCAAGCTACACCCCCAGTCCTATTTTTTAAATTTTATTTTGAAACAGGTTCTCACTAAGTTGCAGAGGAACTCACTAAGTAGCTGAGACTGGCCATGAACCTGTATTCTGTCTCAGCCTCTCAAGTACTGGAATTACAAACTTGCGCCACCAGGCCAGTAATTTCCTTTCAGATTTCAAAAGTCATACATATTTTTTAAAAAGCAAATTATTGAAATAACTGGCTAAGTGGGCATTGCTTCTTTTAGGTGAATTTAGGAATCTTCAGGTAATTGATTTGCTAGTTCTGCCTTTGGTGTGGTTAATGCACAAATAGGAAATACTAACTTGTGAAAAGAAAGAGAATAAAAGCTAACATCTTTGAAACTGCCACCACGTGCCAATAATACCCTCATGAATTACAGCCAGGCGTGGTGGTACACACTTGTAATCTCAGCATTCAGGAGACTGAGATAGGAGGATCATGGTTCACAGACAGCCTTAGCTACTTAGTGAGGCCCTTTGCAACTCAGTGAGACCCTGTTTCAAAATAAAGAATAAAATATCAGGCTGGGGGTGCAGCTCGGAGGTAGAATGCCCCTGGGTTCCATCCCCAGTACCACAAAAAAATGTTATATTTAAGTGATACATTTTTATGTCAAGGTTTGATACCATAAATACACCACAAAACCATGTTTCTCATGGCTTATTTTATTAAAATATCACTAACTTTTCTGGATTATCTTTTTTATATCATAGTTTGTGTTTTCCTGATTATTAAGGATATTTTCTTCTGCATCTTTGTGTGTGTGGTTCTGGGAATTAAAAACAGGAGCATTCTACCTCTGAGCTATATCCGCAGCCCTATTTTATTTTTTATTTTGAAACACGGTCTCAAAAGGTCAGGGCTAATTTGTATATGCACAAAAACTTAAACCTGTCTGTGTGAATGTTTTCTGTGCTGGCTCAATACAGTCGCCTACTTCAGTTCAGACTTTCTTAGTCCAGTCAGATTTGGGTTAAACACAGTTCGGTAATGAAGTACTATGAGAGGTTTTGCTCATCTGCAAATTTTAGTTCCACATTGAATTATCTCATTCTTTTTTTAATTTATTTTTATTGGTGCATTGTAATCATACATCACATTGGAATACAAGACTTGAGAGGATATACAAGCACACATCATCCAATTAGCCCTCATCCAGTCCCCATCCCATTCCCTCCCCCTCCCTACATCCCATGCTTGTTTGGTGATTAACTTTGATACATATGTTTATATACCTCCTGCTTTTTAAAGAGGCTCCATCCTCCCCTATTCCATACCCTCTGATTGGTCACCTTAATTGCTTCACTATAGGGCCCTTTCTATTGCTCGACCACTTCCTGTTGCCCTGTTCCTCCTAGTTATTGCTGATTAGGGGAAGCATCTGGTTTAATTTTCTGTGATATTTCTCTGTGCATGCCGCGTTGCAAATACCGATCCCACTCTTGACGGCCCTATTTGTGGCCTGGCTACCCGGTGGACTGATCCAGACCTTGCTGGCTCAAGCAGTGGCCTTGCCTCATGGGAAGCCCCGATTCTGGTCTCGCTGGCCCCGACACTGGCCTAACCCCTCAGCTGGCTCCGTTCCCAGCCTCGGAGGCCCCAGCACCGGCCTTCCTCACAGCAGGCTCCGATGCTAGCCGCTGGCCCCTGCACTGGCCTAACCCCTCGGCAGGCTCCGATCCAGGCCTCCGAGGCCTCAGTAGCGGCCTTGCTTCATGGAAGGCTCCGATGCCAGCCGCTGGCCCCTGCACTGGCCTAACCCCTCGGCAGGCTTTGATCCCGGTCTCGGAGGCCTCAATAGCGGCCTTGCCTCACGGAAGGCTCCGATGCCGGCCGCTGGCCCTGGCACCAGCCTAACCCCTCAGCAGACTCCAATCCCGGCCTTGGAGGCCCTGGCACTGGCCTTGCCTCGCAGCAGGCTCCAATGCAGGCCGCTGGTCCCGGCACCGGCCTAACCCCTTGGCAGGCTCCGATCCTGGCCTCAGAGGCCCCAGCACCAGCCTTGTCTCACGGCGGGCTCCGATGCCGGCCTCGCTAGCTCCAGCACCGGTCTAACCCCTCGGCAGGCTCTGATCCCGGCCTCGGAGGCCTCAATAGCGGCCTTGCCTCATGGCAGACTCCGATCCCGGCCACACTGGCCATGGCACCGGCCTGACCCCTCAGCAGGCTCCGATCCTGGCCTCGGAGGCCCCAGCACCGGCCTTGCCTCACAGCAGGCTCCGATCCTGGCCTCGCTGGCCCCAGCACCGGCCTAACCCCTCGGCAGGCTCCGATCCCAGCCTCAGAAGCCCCAGCACCGGCCTTGCCTCACGGCTGGCTCTGATGCCGGTTGTTGGCCCCGGCACCGGCCTAACACCTCGGCAGGCTCTGATCCTGGCCTCGGAGGCCTGAGTAGAGGCCTTGCCTCACAGCTGGCTCCGATGCTGGCCATTGGCCCCGGCACCGGCCTAACTACTCGGCAGGCTCCGATCCCGGTCTCGGAGGCCCCAGTACCAGCCTTGCCTCATGGCAGCCTCCGATCCTGGCCTCGCTGGGCCCGTCACTGGCCTAACCCCTTGGCAGTCTCCGATCCCGGCCTCGGAGGCTCCAGCACCGGCCTTGCCTCACAACAGGCTCCAATCCCAGCTTTGTTATGTCCGTCGCCAGCCTCATCCCTCGGCAGGCTCTAATCTGAGCACCCTCTTCGCCCAACCATTTGTCCCACGTTCTCGAGGGTGCGTGGTGGTAGCATTCTGCCTCTGGGGTCATTACTTCAAAGGTTCCAGGTGTAATGCATCAGATCTCTGCCTCCCTTGAGTACTGGCCACTGCCATTGTCACTGCCTCCACCATTTCAAATCTTTCCCAAGCTCTTTTTCCACTCTGAATGTTGTCCAGTGTTCCTAAGCATGCGCGACGATAGCATTCGACCTTTGGTGTAATTTCTCAAAAAAAAAAAAAAATAAGTAAGGTTGGTAGGCTCCGATTTCTGCTTCTCCTGAATACAAGTCTCCACCGCCAACGCGGAGACCGCTTTCAGCACCGCCTTTCTCCTTGGTCTCCGCTAAAGTCTCTCTCCTTACAGGTGATGTCCAAGATTCTTAACAATGTAGAGAAGAAGCAGTCCTCCTTAGCGGGGAATTTTCCAATAATTCCAGTTCATTTGGATAAGTTTTGTCTGCATCTCCAGTATCCTGGCATCTGCCACGGCCTCCTTGACCCCTCTCCGATATTTTCCTTTTTTCTTTTTCTTTTTCTTTTTCTTTTCTACAGGGTCCTTCCGGGTGGAAAGGAGATCACCTAAGGGTGCCCCACCAGCGCCTGCCCACCCGCCCAGGGTCAGGGCCAGACCACAGGGTTTTTCCGGGTGGGGAGAGGGTCGCCTAGGGGTGCCCCGCCAGCGCCTGCCCACCCACCCAGGGTCAGGACCAGAGGCCCGGACCACAGGGTCCTTCCAGGTGAAAAAGGGGTCACCAAAAGGTGCCCCGCCAGCACCTGCCCACCCGCCCAGGGTTGGGGACAGAGGCCCGGACCACAGGGTCCTTCCGGGTGGAAAGAGGGTCGCCTAGGGGTGTCCCGCCAGCGCCTGCCCACCCACCCAGGGTCAGGGCCAGAGGCCCGGACCACAGGGTCCTTCCAGGTGGAAAGGGGGTTAGCTAGGGGTGCCCCGCCAGCGCCTGCCCACCCGCCCAGGGTTGGGGCCAGAGGCCCGGACCACAGGGTCCTTCCAGGTGGAAAGGGGGTCAGCTAGGGGTGCCCCGCCAGCGCCTGCCCACCCGCCCAGGGTCGGGGCCAGAGGCCCGGACCACAGAATCCTTCTGGGTGGAAAGGGGGTCAGCTAGGGGTACCCCACCAGTGCCTGCCCACCCACCCAGGGTCGGGGACAGAGGGCTGGACCACAGGGTTCTTCCAGCTGGGGAGGGGGTCGCCGAAGGGTGCCCCGCCAGCGCCTGCCCACCCACCCAGGTTTGGGGCCAGAGGCCCCAAATTATCTCATTGTTAGTTACTATTTTAGCATTCCTTTTTAAAAATCTCTGCCTATTCTTTCTGTGTCTGTTTTCATTTGTTAAATAGGCATAACAGTATTCCTTTTGTAGAGTGAGAATCAAGAGAGTGTATATAGGTTTATAATGTGTGTGTGTGTGTGTGTGTGTGTGTGTGTGTATGTGCACGCATGTGTGTAAACACAGGTTTTTAAATTCTGGGACATAAAATAAGATGTAGATGTGTTTATTAGCTCTTTTCTGCACTAACTTAAAAATACAAAATCTACAATCTGCCAATTTACCTTATGTAATTAAAAGTACAAGCCAGACATTGTGGTGCACACCTATAATAACACATACTCAAAAGAATAGCAGGTTCGAAGCCAGCCTCAGCAACTTAGCAAGACCCTCAGCAACTTATTAAGACTCTCAGCAACTTGGTGAGACCTTGTTTCAAAATAAAAAAATAAAAAGGGCTAAGGGTCTAGCTCATAGATAGAATGCCCTTGAGTTCAATCTCCACTATCCCCCTAAAAAAAACGCATAAAAACGGCATATAACATCCACGGGAATTCAAAGACCTCATTTAAATAAAGCATGCTTTTATAAAAACCAACAAATCGATCATCATGATTTGTGTGTGTGTGTGGTACTAGGGAAGGAACCCAGGGGCATTCTACTTCTACCTCTGAGCTCTACCCACAGCCCAATTTTTTTATTCTTTATTTTGAAACAGGGTCTCACTAATTTGCGGAGGGCCTCACTAAGTAGCCGAGGCTGGCTGTGAACCTAGAGCCTCCTGTCTCCCAAGTACTGGGATTACAAGCCTGTGCCACCATGTCTGGCTTGATCATCGTGATTTAAGCATCATGTTCAGGCAAAGAAATTCAGAAATTAACAAACTGCTATTTGGCTATCAACACAGAATAAATGGCTTCTTAGGTCTGGAAATGTCATCATTTTTATTTTTACTTTTTATTTTGTAGTACTGGGAATGGAACCCAGGGGCATTCTACCTCTGAATTACACCTCCAGCCCTATTAATTTTTTTTAAACAGGGTTTCACTGGATTGCTGAGGCTAGCTGCAAACCTGTGATCCTTCTGTCTCAGTCTACCAAGTGTTGGGATTACAGCTGTGTGCCATTATGCCTAGCTATAATTTTTATTTATCTATTTATTTAGTTATTTAGTTAATTAGTTATGGTGCTGGGGACTGAACCCAGGGGCATTCAAACTCTGAGCCACACCCCCAGCCCTATTTTATTATTTATTTATTTATTTATTTATTTATTGTGGTACTGGGGGTGGAATCCCCAGGTTACACTCCCATTTTCTATTTAATTTGGAAACAGGGTCTCACTAAGTTGCTGAGAGCCTCACTAAGTAGCTTAGACTGGCTTCGAACCTGTGCAATTCTCCCGTCTCAGCCTCCCAAGCGCTGGGGTTACAGCATGCGCCACCACGCCCAGCATATTTTTTTTTTTTTTTAAACAGGGTTTTGCTAAGTTATGGAGGGTCTCATTAAGTAGCTGAGGCTGGCCTCAAATGTCTTCCCGTCTCAGCCTCCTGATTACTGGGATAACAAGCATGCGCCACCACACCCAGCTACCATTGTCATTAAAGCAAGATTTTGATTTGGTGCGTACTAGGGCATAGCCCTTCTCCGGTTGGCATTTGGTAGAATTTAATAACTGCTGCCTTCTATTGCATTTTTACAAGAACTTAGGGATGTTTAGGGGAGTCAAAGCTCATGGCTGGGCCAGTCCTGGGTGAGCTGGGCTTGGAGGATGTGGTTATAGGAAAGTTTTTGCTATTCCTTTGGTGTCTTACTTGGTCCACTTGAAAATTAAGTAAGTTCCTTGAGGTCAGGGAACATCTCTTTCAACTCTGTCTTCTCTGCCTAGTGCGGTGCCTGGAAGTGAGGTTGCTGCTACAGAGCTGGTCCTTCCAGGGTGGCAGAAAAGGAAGGCAGAAAAGCTTTCTGTTGTCTTAGCAGTCGGAGGAGGGTGGGGCCGGGAGGCAGGTGGGCTCTTCTCTCCCCATTATCATCAGAGATTAATCTTAACAAAACCCACCTAACCCACATGCCATCTCCCACTCCAGCCAGGAAGGTGGCACCGTAGCCCGTGGATGTGGGAGACAGCTGTTTGTCTGCAACAAGCTCAAGTTTGAATCACTCTCCAGTCCCCAAACTCTAAAACATGTTGAAAAACAGTTGAAGCCCCAGAGCATGTTGGTGCTGCTGCTGCTGATTTTCATTAAGACTTTTGTGTTGTGCACTTAGATCTTGGTAGATTTCCAGGACATTCCTGTGTAAAGCACGTGTTGGCTGCCCAAGTGCTCATCAGCTAAGTTCCTACTGTGTGCAGGGAATGCAGTAAGCTCTTTGTTGATGAGAAAAATAACGAGTGCCTTCTGGTGTTGGAGTTAAGACCCTGACACCGGCACTGTGTGCTGTATGTCCATGGGCTACTTATTCTGAAACCTTTGCGTTTCTACCATGAGTCTGGGATGATTTTTCTTCCAAGTTACATTTGACAGAACTGGGGTCTCCAAAGGGTCTCATGTAACTGTTCTGCATTCACCCCATTGTTACCATCTGTTTTGCTTTCTTCCGTTGATGTTATAGTTGTTTGATGACTCTAAGCATGGGCTTCTGCAGAGCCTGGAAAACTATTTCTCCATTCTTCCCTTTACGCTGTTTCATACCAACTTCCTCCTTTTTATTAAAACAAAATCTACCAAATCTGACAAGAAAAAGAAAAAAAAAAAACTACCCTCCTACACAAGCTTCTGGTAATAGGTAGCCCAGAGCACAATTCCACATACCAGAGTGATCCCATTATTACCCAACATGGGTTTGTTGTTCAGACCACTAGCTTCCTGAATATCTTGCTTTATTTTCTTAAATAAGCTATTCCAAGGAAGAATGGATTGACATAAAGAAATAGCTTTGCAATTGAGGCAAAGTCAGAGCACTTAGCCAATGGCCTATTCGAGAAAACAGAACATTGTGATCTTAGACTTACTCTCTTCCTTCAGACGAGATCTGTCCTTACTGCCTGGGTCTCCTGTTTGGTTCTTAACCTTTGGGCTTCTCTGTTTTCGGTCTTTTCAAAACCATGGAACACTCTTCATTCCTGGCATATCTGACGTCTACTTTAGGATTTAAGCTCTACTTAGGTCGAGTCCTTTCACCACTGTGGCTCTTTAGTGGTTAGGAATACAGAGCTGCCAGGCTGGGGGTGTGGCTCAGGGGTGGAGTACGTGCTCAGCCTGTACCAGGCCCAGGTTCAACTCCCAGCTACCCTTAAAAAAAGAAAGAAAGGAAAAAGAAGAAGAAAAAAGAAATCAACAACTACCTGCTGCAGATTAATATTCTTATTGTCCGTCAAGTTAAATGGAGAATAGCCAATCACAAAGTAGACTCCTGGATTATATAGATTTTCCTAAGTGAGATTGTAAAGAATATTGATCTCAGCAGGTGACCCTATTAAGATATCTCACTTTCTTCTCTAACCTGATAATGACTTATTACCTTAAGGATGTTTAAGTTTACTTTACTCATGAGATTATTTGGAGAATGAATTAATGCTGCTGAGGAGCACATAGATTCCTGGGAGATTCCACATAAGTGCCAAGTGTAAAGCACAAAGCAGCCCGGTGTGGTGGTGCAGGCCTGTAATCCCAGTGCCTGGGAGGCTGACACTGGAGGATCCTGGGTTCAGTGGCAGCCTCAGCAACTTAGTGGGGCCCTCTGCAACTTAGTGAGACTCTGTTTCCAAATAAAAAATAAAATGGGGCTAGGGGTATAGCTCAGAGGTAGAATGCCCCTGAATTAAAAAAAAAAAAGAAGAAGAAAGCAAATCAAGTATTAAAATGGTGTTATTCAGCCGGGCGTGGTGGCGCACGCTTGTAATCCCAGCACTTGGGAGGCTGAGACAGGAGGATAGCATGGGTTCGAAGCCAGCCTCAGCTACTTAGTGAGGCTCTCAGCAACTCAGTGAGACCCTGTTTCCAAATAAAATATAAAAAATAGGTCTGGGAGTGTAGCCCGGAGGTAGAAAGCCCCTGGGTTCCACCCCCCAGTACCACCACAAAAATAAAATAAAATAAAATAAAATGGTGTTATTCCTCACTTTACTTTGTCCCTAAGCAGTATAGGCCAATTCCGATCCCTGGAATTCCACTGATGCCTTTGTGATGCTAGCCGGCCTTAAAAACCTGCCTGCATACCAAGTGCTTTGCAGCCCTCTTTTGTTTGTATTAATTCATGGAAAACTGCCCAGCTTCCTGGCAGTTCAGCTCCCATCCCTGGCCCACGTCCTGGCCGTCCTTCAGGACTTGCACCCTCCGAGTGCTCCCTGTGCGCCTTGCTTCCCTCCTAATCCTCCTGGGTGATCTAGCATCTCCCAGACCAGCCAGGAGCCTCTAGAAGTAGCCGCACTCATGCTGCTAATGGTGGGATCTCTCGTAGCTTGTCCCTGCCACACGCACGACCGTCACCCCAAGGATGGCAAGCCAGCGGGACTGTCATCGTCTGCCGGTGTCTCCGCCAGCACTCCCACTGCCATTACCTAAAAACCCTGACCGTACAGTTTACAGGACAGAAGATTTATTGGCTCACAGTTTCCTCGCAAGTTCTGGGTTCGTGTGATCTCGAGGCCTGGCAACAGGAATTGGAGAAAGGGAGAGCGCATGGGCTCTGCTCCTTATGCCACGGGGGCAACAAGAGGAGGAGGAACCATCTGTGATCCCCAGGGCTGCACAGTGCGGGGCCCACCTTCTCGAGCCACACTCTACCTGCCTAGGTGACCGCCCAGCAAATCCATTACAATGTCTTTATCTGTTGATGAGCTTCCAACCCTCAGGGCTCAGTGACATCAACTCTGAACACTAGTTTCTGAGCTCCCCGGGTGGTGTTCTGTGTCTATGACAGCATCTCTTCTACAGTGGGGACCACAGGCCTATCGGGATATGGTTGCGGGCATGGGGAGCAGAGGCAGCGTAGCCCAGTGTCTGGGCTCTGGATCCAGGCTGCCTGAAAGTAACCCCCCGTCTGCCACTTAAATGTGCGACGCTGAAGCTGTTTCTTATCCTTTCTGCACTGTGTTAGCTGTTTTCTGAAGGTACTGACCCTTATGCAGAATATATTATTGTAGCAGGACACGATCTTAGGTAGTTAAGACAAGCTTTAGAGGTCGGTATGTTGGAATATTGGACGCCGAGGGGAAGAGATCATTGTTTTATGACAGTTTTATGGCTCTTATAAGTAAAGGACGAGCCGGGCGTGGTGGAGCACACACTTGTAATCCCCGCGCTTGGGAGGCTGAGACAGGAGGATCGTGCAGGTTCGAAGCCAGCCTCAGCTACTTAGTGAGTCTCTCAGCAACTTAGTGAGACCCTGTTTCCAAATAAAATAGAAAATAGGTCTGGGAGTATAGCCCGGAGGTAGAAAGCATCTGGGTTCCACCCCCAGTACCACCAAAAAAAAAAAAAAAAAAAAAAGTAAAGGACGGGTTGAAAGGGACCTAGCATGAAACTTAATGAAAAGTACCTTAGCTTCTTAGGACTTACCTTCCTAATTGTGTTTCTTAATTTCCGGTCACCAATGTCATGGCACTGAGTTAGAGATAAGTGATAACTGGAAACTGTCAACGAGATAGGTGTGTGTGTATGGGGTGGGGAGGTACTGGGGGTAAAACCCGGAGCTATCTTCTATCTTTGAGCTACACCCCAAGTCCTATTTTATTCTTTTACTTTGAAAGAGTCTCACTAAGTTACAGAGCCTCACTAAGTTGCTGAGGCTGGCCTCAAACCTGTGATCCTCTTGTCTCAGCCTCCCAGGTATTGGGATTACAGATGTGTACCACCACGCCTGGCTTCATAAGTTGGTTTTTTTGTTTGTTTTTTTGTTTGTATGGGTCTGAGGATGGAACCCAGGGGCATTTGACCTCCGAGCTACAGCCCCTGACCTATTTTTTATTCTTTATTTTGAAACCGGATCCCACTGAGTTGCAGAGGGCCTCACTAAGTAGCTGAGGCTGTCCATGAACCATGATCCTCCGGTCTCAGCCTCCCAGATGCTGGAATTGCAAGCGTGCGCCACCACGCCCGGCTTTTATGAGAACTTATCCTACATAAGTCTTCTCCTAGTTTGATCCTAAAATGTTTTTCAGGAGGCTGCTGAGGATTCTGAATAAAATATAAGATACACTTTTAATTGAGCCTACCTTCTTTTGGCTGCAAGCCCATCTGGGTACGTGTGGTTCAACACAGCGAGGTGCGCACACACACGCATCCGCCCGGATTCTTGACCTGGGTTCAGCATACTGCCTCAACCCCAGATACTATCTCGGAAAAATATCTGCTGCTTTAGAAATTTCCTGTCTTAAAGTACAGCCCTCACCGCACTGTCAGTTTATTCAGACTGCAGAGTTCACATGTAGACGTGTCATCGTGTCATCTGTGAGTGTTACAACTCAGCCCTGAAGAGCCCTGAAGATCAAGGCCAGCTTGAGCCCCAGTTATCCACGCTAATGGGGGAGATAAATAGTTGCCAAGCAATAGATTTGTCTTTGAACTGGACTCTAATTCTGAGGAAATGCGGTGTTCAAGATCGTAATGTACCTTGGCTAACATGATAATTCATCATACTGTGGATGGTTTTTAAGTTTCCATGAATAGTTGGCAACTGTGAAGATACCCGCTTAGATACCTGTGAAGATAGATACCCGCTTAGACACCTGTGAAGATAGATACCCGCTTAGACACCTGTGAAGATAGATACCCGCTTAGACACCTGTGAAGATAGATACCCGCTTAGACACCTGTGAAGATACCTGCTTAGACACCTGTGAAGATAGATACCCACTTAGACACCTGTGAAGATACCCGCTTAGACACCTGTGAAAGTAGATACCCGCTTAGACACCTGTGAAGATACCTGCTTAGACACCTGTGAAGATAGATACCCGCTTAGACACCTGTGAAGATACCTGCTTAGACACCTGTGAAGATAGATACCTGCTTAGACACCTGTGCAAGTAGATACCTGCTTAGACACCTGTGAAGATAGATACCTGCTTAGACACCTGTGAAGATAGATACCCACTTAGACACCTGTGAAGACAGATACCCGCTTAGACACCTATGAAGATACCTGCTTAGACACCTGTGAAGATAGATACCCGCTTAGACACCTGTGAAGATAGATACCCGCTTAGACACCTGTGAAGGTAGATACCCACTTAGACACCTGTGAAGATACCTGCTTAGACACCTGTGCAAGTAGATACCTGCTTAGACACCTGTGAAGATAGATACCTGCTTAGACACCTGTGAAGATAGATATCCACTTAGACACCTGTGAAGATAGATACCCGCTTAGACACCTATGAAGATACCTGCTTAGATACCTGTGAAAGTAGATACCCACTTAGACACCTGTGAAGATAGATACCCGCTTAGACACCTGTGAAAATAGATACCCGCTTAGACACCTGTGAAGATAGATACCCGCTTAGACACCTGTGAAGGTAGATACCCACTTAGACACCTGTGAAGATACCTGCTTAGACACCTGTGCAAGTAGATACCTGCTTAGACACCTGTGAAGATAGATACCTGCTTAGACACCTGTGAAGATAGATATCCACTTAGACACCTGTGAAGATAGATACCCGCTTAGACACCTATGAAGATACCTGCTTAGATACCTGTGAAAGTAGATACCCACTTAGACACCTGTGAAGATAGATACCCGCTTAGACACCTGTGAAAATAGATACCCGCTTAGACACCTGTGAAGATAGATACCCGCTTAGACACCTGTGAAGATACCCGCTTAGACACCTGTGAAGATACCCGCTGGTCACCTGGTGCGCTGTGAGAGGCGGTGGCCCTGCCACGGTTGGAGTGAGGACTGGAGCTTTGCTCAAATCCTGGCTCTGGCCCGGGCCCTGGCTGCTCTGTGGTCTTAGGAAGATGTGATCACCTCACCTAGGTAACAGAGATAGTAGCCCTGCTTCTGGAGGATCAGAGAAAATAACAGAGTAGGCAGGTGTTGGTCAAAGGCTACACAACTTCAGTTAGACAGGAGGATTTAAAAAGATTAATTTTACATCTCTTTGTAAATTCATTTCTGCACTTTTTGTTGCCTAAATATATTTCTTGAATTTACCTTTAAACAATGTATAGCATCAAATAAAACCTTGTGACATTTTTATCTCTTAAAAAAGATAAAATAAGCCTAGCATGGTGGCTCACACCTGTAAACCGAATACTAGGAAGGTGGAAACAGGACAGTCGCGGACAGTCGCAGGTTCCAGGACAGCTTCAGCACGTAGCGAGACTCTTGTCAACCCAAAAAAGATAAAATAAAAATAAAATAGGGATGGGGGAGTCGCTCAGAAGTAGAACTCCTGAATACTCCTGGGTTTGATCCCCAGTAACGTGGAGGAGGAGGAGGAGGAGGAGGAGGAGGAGGAGGAGGAGGAGGAGGAGGAGGAGGAAGAGGAGGAGGAGGAGGAGGAGGAGGAGGAGGAGGAGGAGGAGGAGGAGGAGGGAAGGGGGTGGGGAAGGGGAAGAAGAAAAGGTTGTGGAATATTGAGGGCAACGTTTTTGTAGGTAGTTCTTTTGTTTTGGGTACTGGGGATGGAACCCAGGGGCATTCTACCTCCGAGCTACACCCCCAGCCCTATTTTTAATTCTTTATTTGAAACAGGGTCTCACTGAGTTGCAAAGGGCCTCCCTAAGAAGCTGAGGCTGTTGGTGAACCGTGATCCTCCGGTCTCCGCCTCCCGAATGCTGGGATTACAAGCATGAGCCACCGCGCCCGGCTTGTAGATAGTTCTTATAGGATACTTATTTATATGAAACCCATTCTTGCCAGGTATATAGAGCTTGGATTATACAGTCCTTGCTTTGAGGGTTGGGAGCTGACTTAAGGCAGTGAGCTCGGGAAGGCTGGCTTACCAATGGAGTTCAATTTTGAAATGTTACCAGTGATAACATGAGTCCACTTCCTAGATTTTAAGGTAACTAGAATATTTATTTTGGCAATCACCACTCTTGATTAAAGTGAGGAAGAGAACTTCTTGGGTATATGACCTTTATTAAGGTCACTTTATTTCTGGGGATCTTAAAAGAATGAGCTACGTTTGTGTGTTTCAGTCGTTTTTGCTTTATTTTTGGAGGGGCTTCTCAGTCCTCTTTTAGCTCCTGCATGCTCTGATTTTAATTATTACCCTCACCTATTCTGTGCTGGGTGAAAAGACCTCAGGGCGTTTAGGAAAAATTCCACACCCTAGTGCTCTTGAGCCACTGAGAACTTAATGAGCCAGGCAAGGAGAGGGAGAGAGGGAGAGAGGGAGGGAGAGAGAGAGAGAGATCCTCTCTTTTTGAAATGAGGTAGATTGTATTGATTATTTTTTTTAAAGATTAATAAAGCTGTGTGTGGTGGTGCCTGTAATTATAGTACTTGAAAGACTGAGGCGGGAGAATTGCAGGTTTGAAGCTACTCCCAGCAACTTAGCTTGAGCCTCAGCAACTTAGCAGGACTCTATTTCAAAATTTAAAATAAAATAGGGCTGGGGGTATAGCTTGGAGGTAGAACCCCTGAGTTAAATACCCAGTACCAGAAAAAAAAAAGTATCTTACTTAGCTAAGGTGTGCATGAAAGGAGATAGAACAATAGTTAAAAGAGCCTGGGGTTTATTTTATATTATTACTGCTACTGGAGATTGAACCCAGAGGCATTCTACCTCCGAGTTACACTTCCAGCCCTTTTTACTTTTTATTTTGAAAGAGAGCCTTGCCAAGTTGCTGAGGCTGGCCTCGAACCTGCCATCCTCTTGTCCCAACCGCTCGAGTACTAGGATCGTAGGGCTGTGCCACCATGCCGGCAGCCCCGTCCCTGTTAGGGGTGCTGTGAAGGTCACAGGGCTTCACGTGAGCTGCTGTACAAAATGTTGGAGTCAAGGCCATCGAGCGTGTTCCAGCATCTCAACAGGCATTGAGTTCCAGGGACCGCCAGGCCCACACGAGTGTCTTTAACCAATAGCTAATCGAGCACGTGTGTGTGTGTGTGTGTGTGTGTGTGTGTGTGTGTGTGTGTGTTACTGGGGATGGAACCCAGGGACATTCTACCTCCGAGCTACACTCCCAGCCCTATTTTTTATTCTTTATTTTGAAGCAGGGTCTCACTGAGTTGCCAAGGACCTCACTAAGTAGCCGAAGCTGTCGGCGAACCGTGATCTTCCTGTCTCAGCCTCCCAAATGCTGGGGTTACAACCATGCACCACCGTGCCCAGCTTAATTACACATTTTAATGCCTTAGATCTTTCTGGCTTATTTTAGGGGAAATTTTTAAGCAATTATTCACGTTTTTATTTCTCTGATAAAAGTAAACTTGTTCCCTATTACTGGCTCCCTGAAGTCATACTCAGAGACAAATGTATTGAAATCACATGGGCAGCTTTTGGTGAGACCCATCGACAGAGATGACTCCAAAATCGGCGTTCTCACATAGAAACCGAGTTCTGTCCTTACCCTCATGACCTCGAAGCTGTCTGGTATTGAGTGGACGTGTCACTTTTCAGAATGAAGAGGAAACTGTGGTGATGGTAATAATAAGGCTGCACTACACTGGGCGGGAGAGCTGGCCCAGGGCCGAGAGGATGTTGTTGGCAAAAGCAAGACCTGTAACAGGTCATCTGAAAGTTGGATAGTCTTCCCGCCCGTCGTGTCGAAAGCAGCTCCTGAGCACTTCCAGAAGTGAAGAAAAGCTTCTCGGCAGAGCAGAAGGAGAGGCAGAGGAGCCCAGCCTCCTCATGGATACCCCATTGTTGTCTCTCCCAGGCCTGCCTTTCAGTAATCAAGTCAGGGTTTGCCAGGTGACACACCTCATGGAAGTGAACTGCAGTACGTGTCTTGCAAGAAAATGAAGAAAATATCTCTGAAAGAACCAGTCACAAGCCGGGCGTGGTGCCGCACGCTTGTAATCCCCGCGCTTGGGAGGCTGAGACAGGAGGACCGCGCAGGTTCGAAGCCAGCCTCAGCTACTTAGTGAGGCTCTCGGCAACTTAGTGAGACCCTGTTTCCAAATAAAATATAAAATAGGTCTGGGAGTATAGCCCGGAAGTAGAAAGCCTCTGGGTTCCACCCCCAGTACCACCAAAATAAATAAATAAATAAATAAATAAATAAAATAAGTAAATAAAAAAGGAATAGAGCTGGGTGTGGTGGCACACGCTTGTAATCCCAGCATTTAGGAGGCTGAAACCGGAGGATTGCGATTTGCAGTCAGCCTCAACTACTTAGTGAGGCCCTCGACAAGTTAGTGAGACCCTGTTTCAAAATAAAGAATAAAAACAGGGCAGGGGGTGTGGCTCGGAGGTCAAATGCCCCTGGCTTCCATCCCCAGACCCGCAAAAAAAAAAAAAAAAAAAATTAAAAATAGCACTGTGCTGGTGTCTACAATGCTCCTTTCAGTGAATTCATGGTGCTGAGCTGCAGCTTATGATTTCCATCCCGTCATCGCTCACCTGGCCACCACTAGTAACTAGGGGCTTATTCCTAAGCACCCACGGTACCTGGCAGTGGCATCCTATTTTAGTAAAGTTCAGTGTGTTAAGAAAAATCTTGGACTTTTTTTTCAGGGTATATTTACACTAAAAGTAATACTAAGGCATTTTTGGGAGAGAAGACAGTGTAGCCTCCGAGAGGGGAAAGAAAGAGAGAAACAGAAAGCGTGATAAATTGGAGAGTTGTGGTCCTACAGTGATGGCCGTTAGCCATCAAAGGATGAGGCGGACAGATCTGCCAGCCGCTCACCCTAGGACTTCAGTTGTGTAAAGGGGCCGAAGGCACCTACAACTCGGCCTATTTTCTGTTTGTCGCCTCTGAGCTATACTTCTATCCCTATTTTACTTTTATATTGAAACAGGGTCTCTCTAGGTTGATTAAAGTGTCACAATTTGTGGAGAACCTGCGACCCTTCTGTCTCAGCCTCCCAAGTACTGGGATTACAGGTGTGTGACATGGCGCCTGGCTATTTTATTTTGAACAGGGTCTAAGTTATTGCAGACTGGCCTATAATCTGCAAAATTTTTTTTTGTCTCTCTGTTTCCCAAGAGCCCAGTTACTGAGATATTTTTTCTCCTTTTTTTGGTGCTAGGGATATAATCCAGGAGCATTCCACCTCTGAACTGCTACACCCTCAGCCCTAATTTATTTGTTTGTTTGTTTATTTATTTATTTATTTATTTATTTTGCAGTATTGGGAATTGAATCCAGGGGCATTCTACCTCCAAGCTGAGCCCCAGGCCTATTTTTTATTTTAAAACAGGATCTCACTAAGTTGCAGAGGCCCTCGCTAATTAGCTGAAGCCGACTATGAACCTGCGATCCTCCTGTCTCAGCCCCCCAAGTACTGGGACCGCCAGCATGAGCCACCACGCCCAGCTCAGGGCATCCTTTTTAGATGCAAACCTTGTCTTGAACTCCTGATCTGGCCAGCTCTTTCCTAGCTGTGTCCTGCACTCCTCTTTGGGCTGTGTGCGTGTGTGTGCTGAGTACTTTCCCCACTGACACCAGCCTTCTGTCTCTGCCGTTGCCCCTGATAGCAATCCCTGGAGAATCTTCTGAGTACCTCACCAGTGTTCCCGAGTAGCTAGCTGTGTCTTGCCCCCTCTGTCACCTGATAGCCCAGGGAAGGCCACACAGGAGTGAGAAAAGAAGGGGCCATCGGTCTGCATGCGTGGTGCACGTAACCCTTTCTGGATTGAGAATCCCCAGGCCTTCGGAAGTGCTGCCCCTGTTCTGGTTAGTGGTGGGAGCTCTGCCAACCTCTCTCCAACCACACCAGAAAGCCTGGCCGTGCCTGGCACAGGAGCTCAGAGCTGGTAGCACAGAGGCTGAGGACGACTGCAGGCAGTTGTGCGGGCTCCCATCAGAAGTCCTGCACTGGCCCTGCACCCAGTCAGGGGGGCTCACCCTGAGCCCCGGCTCCCATCACCCCTGTTCGAGTCTCATCTCCTCGACATGTTCTATTCTACTGGGCAAAATGAACTTCCACTCCGGCTTCATTTCATACTGAAAAGCACCATTAAGGTTTGTTTTGCTTTTACTTTATTTTTTTATTTTTGGTCTTGCAATGGGAGTCTGTGTCAAAAGTGAAACTTGCTCTTAATTAAAAAAAGAAAGAAAGAAAGAAAGAGAAAGAAAGAAAGAAAGAAAGAAAGAAAGAAGAAAGAAAAGAAAAACCCCAGCATCAACTGATTCTTGCAGGAAGAGGACGGGCAGACAGGAGGACACATTTATCCCCTGGGCTTCTGGGCTTTGTCTCCGCCCTTGTCTCTTTGGATAACTCTACCTCCCCTATAAGGATTTCCTTGAGCCCTCTATTGCAAGTGACTTTTTTTGTTCAGTAGCCTCCTTTGTACCTTTGTGTGGTGACCTCCCCAAGGGAGGGACTGTCCAGTTTATCTTCCCATCTGGCGCTGGTCATCTGCAGAGTATTGTGATTGGCTGGCCACCAGGAGGTACTTCGTAGCAGTTTATCACTAAGTGATTCCTCTTGCATCCTCATCTGCCTGCTACATGGCGGTGCTAAATAAGACCCTGCTGCTTCTCCCTGGACCCTTGATGGACATCTTGCACTTTGAGTTATGCTGTTGCTGAAGCAACTTAGACTCTCAGCAGCCTCGTGAGACCCTGCTTCACATAGCAGGTACTTGCTGGACCTCACTTCACTGGCCTGAAGTAACAGCAGGGCAGCCTTCCCTTTCCTAACTACGGTGGGCCTGAGAAATT
Organism: Muscardinus avellanarius; assembly: GCF_963383645.1. Taxonomy (NCBI): domain Eukaryota; kingdom Metazoa; phylum Chordata; class Mammalia; order Rodentia; family Gliridae; genus Muscardinus; species Muscardinus avellanarius. The sequence goes on from NC_137787.1 coordinate 187,141,634, forward strand.
TCTCCTGTGGATGGAAAGTTAAGGAGGGGACTTGAGAGGCCAGAGGAAAAGTGGTAGATGAGTCAGGAGACCCAGGCTCCGACCTCACCCTCATTTCCTCTCAGGATGGTGGAGAGATAGCCAAAGGTAATGGCTGTAAAAACAGTTTTTTTTTTTTTTTTTTTTTTTTTCTTTTTGCATTACTGGGAGTGGAACCCAGGGGCATTCTACCTCTGAGCGACACCCCAAGCCCTATTTTTTATTCTTTATTTTGAAACAGGGTGTCATTGAATCTCAAAGGGCCTAAGTAGCTGAGGCTGTCCACGCAACTGTGAGCCTCTTGTCTCAGCCTCCCAAATGCTGGGATTACAAGCGTGCGCCAGCATGCCCGGCTTAGCACTTTGGGTTTAAAGCCTCCTATGGACACAGAGGTGTTACTACTTCCACTGCAAGTTGTCACAACAGGAAGTACAGTGCACATTTGGCAAATGTTGGCGAGCAGCGTTAACTATCGCTACCCCCCTCCCCAGCAGGCAAGCCGTAATACTGTGTTCGTCTTTCGCAGGTATGAGTTAGGAGCCGCTCTGTTCATCGGATGGGCAGGAGCCTCGCTCTGTATAATTGGTGGCATCATATTTTGCTTTTCAATATCCGATAACAGCAAAACACCCAGGTATGGGGATGAGGCAAACACTATCTGCTGAAAAGTGCTATGCGATTCTAAATCATTACGCACGGGACAATTTCCAGGATGTTCACGTGACCCTTAGGTACTTCAGAAACTCACCGTAGGAGAAGGGTAGGAATATAGGATCTTTTTTTTTAAGTTCTCATCATTATTATGCTCAAAGCCATGTCTAGACTTAGAAATATGATCCTAATGGCCGGGCGTGGTGGCACACGCTTGTAATCCCTGCGCTTGGGAGGCAGAGACAGGAGGATCGCGCAGGTTCGAAGCCAGCTGCGCTGGCGTAAGAGACCCTGTTTAAAAAAAAAAAAAAATATATATATATATATATTTATATATATATGTATATATATATATATTAGGTCTGGGAGTGTAGCCTGGAAGTAGAAGGGCTTCCAGGAACCCCAGTACCACCACCAAAAAAAAAAGAAATATGATCCTAAATATAAAGGCACATGCCTCCTTTCTGCTTCATTGTAATTTTCCTATAGTCAGGAATTGCTGGACAAGGTCACCACTGTCTCCTCCAGGAAGATGGTCTCATTTTTTAGTTTTTAGGTACTGAGGATTTAACCCAGGAGCATTCTGCCTCTAAGTTACACCCCCAGCCCTTTTATTTTTTTAATTAATTAATTTATTTATTTTTGGTGGTACTGGGGTTCCTGGAAACCCTTCTCCAGGCTACACTCCCAGACCTATTTTTTTATAATTTGGAAACAGGGTCTCAAACCAGGGAGGGGCTTCCAACCTGCACGATCCTCCTGTCTCTGCCTCCCAAGTGCGGAGATTACAAGCATGTGCCACCATGCCTGGCCCCTTTTATTTTTTATTTTGAAATAGTGTCTTGCTAAGTTACTGAAGTTCCTACTAAATCACTGAGGCTGGCCTCAAACTTGCAATCCTTCTGTATCAGCCTTCCAAGTGTGGCAGAAAATGAGTTTTAAAAAAAATAGTTTTGAGCCGATCATGGCGGCACATGTGCCTCTAATCCCGATATTTGGGAAGCTAAACCAGGAGAATCCCAGGTTCCAGAACAGCCCCGCCAACTTAGCAAAACTCTCAGCAACCTAGTGAGACACTGTTTCACATCAAAAAATAAAAAGGAGTGAAGGTGTAAGTCTTGAGTTTCTTGTATCTACTTTCAAATGCTGTGCTGAACTATTTCTCAAGACTAGCAGAGGGAAGAAAGTTAACAAGAAAGAGGAAGATTTAAACTTAGCTACTGACAGAAACGTGCAGAAATGGTTTCATCCGATTTGTTTGTCCTGTGTGTATAACAGAATATACTAAGCTGTAGCCGGGCGTGGTGGCGCACGCTTGTAATCCCCGCACTTGGGAGGCGGAGACAGGAGCATAGCACAGGTTCAGAGCCAGCCTCGCTGCTTAAGAGACCCTGTTAGTATAATAAAAATATAAAAATAGGTCTGGGAGTGTAGCCCAGAGGTAGAAGGGTTCCATCCCCAGTACCACCAAAATTAAAAAAAAAAAAAAAAAAAAAGAATGCACCAAGCTGTCTTTTTTGCCTTTCAGAATGGGATATGTGTACAACGGAGCCACCTCTGTCCTGTCTTCTCGGACAAAATATCATGGAGGAGAAGGAGATCTTAAACCCACAAACCCTTCCAAACAGTTTGATAAGAATGCTTACGTCTGAAAGGACTCCACCGGCAAGCCGTGCCTTGAGTTATAAAAGGGGACTGTTCCCAAGGTGATCCTGTCAAGGCCCTCCTATAATTAACTCCCAAAACTATTTTTAAAATATGAATTTGAAGACTTTGTTGATTGTATGGATGTAAATGTTCTTGCGTAGTTATACACTAATCACTTTTCTGTGTGGCTTTCTATAAAAAATAAACAGGTTATTTACAGGACTTGTACATTCTATACATTTAGAGACCGTGTAGAATATTTAGTACCAAAGGATCAAGAAGTCCTTGCGAAGCAGGTGCGGGGGCGCACGCTCATCATTCCAGCACTGGGGAGGCTGAGACAGGAGGACCTTGGTTCGTGGCCAGCCTCAGCTACTTAGTGAGCCCTCTGCAACTCGGTGAGACTCCCAAGTACTGGGACTCCTGGCTGCAGGCACAGTATTTTTACAGGTTGCTGATCTCTGTCCCACCACATGAGAATCTGATTCATCGTTTATTAAAGTTTTAGAAACAATACATACAATGTCAGCCTATTTGCATAAAATGCTCCCTCTGGGAAGTCAGAAGAATTTTTTTTTAAAGTTCTGGAATTGGTACATGTTAAAGGGCCCCGGGGAAGGTAAGAACAGGTTTTGCTAAGGTCAGGGTGTTGTATAGCACAGCTGCCGGGGCGCCCCCCCCCCACCTTAGCAAGTCCCCTTGTAAGTGTAAACTGAACTCAGATTCATTGCTAATAATCGGCAGGAGACACAGGGTGTGGTGGAGGGCTTTACTGGGTAGGTTGACAAATGAGAGAAACACAACTCAACAAAACATTTAGTTAAAATGTTATTAAAAAAACACAAATACAGATTGTACCACAAAGCATAAAAAAGGTACAAAGAAAAAAAAGAGTTTATAATGAACTTTCTGACCTCTGACAATGCCGTTGTTTAAGAAGATAGCTAAGTTAGTTTTGAGGTATTTTAGTAATTTGGGTTGGGCAATTTTTTTTAAAAAAAGTAACAAAACAAAACAAAAAACAGGAAAACTACATACACCGATGATTCAGTATGACTCCATCTTTTCTCTTCATACTCTGATAAATTAATTGGCACTTAAAAGAGCTACATTTTATTTGTAAACTATCCAAGGTGAAGATTATACTGCAGAAAATAAGTGTTTAGTAGTAACATGCCCGGTGGTCGAATATGATCAAGGTAATTTAGGAAAATGTGTTTAACATGGGCCTAGCTATACTGTTATAGTTCTAATAAGAAAAATAACCAGTCTAACTCTTAAGATTTCACGGATTCCACTAATTCAACTGTTAAGATACTAACTAGCAGAATATTATAATACAAACTCTTCCAATGTGACCATATACATAAAATGTAAAAAAAAAAGCTGTATGAAAACTCAAACCTGCTAAAATTTTTTTCACTTAAAAACTGGTTAAACAAAATACACTAAACACTAGAGTACCGTTCTGAAGAAAACACTTTTTTATGACTTCAATGACATGTTATTTTTAAAGAAGCAGAGGCCAAACACCTTTCCATGCTTCAAAATACTGTTGATGATTTGTTTTTCAACACTGTATTTGGTGCCATTAAAGAGATCCTTGTTCTCTGGATCAGCCTCCTTGTTATTGTGGGAGACGGTGTAAGGCAGGAGCTTGAGAATCTCGTAGGGTGTTACTGAGATACCGCTGGCTTCTGGAAGAATCTTCGGATGGCCGGAATTGTGGCTACCTCTGGAGAGCCGCTCTGCTCAGTCAAAGTTACTGAACTGCTTTTTCATGTGTTCCATTCGTGATGGGTCACTCCAGTCCATCAGAGTGACCAAGCTGCTTTTTAATGCGCTGAAGTCATTTTCTTGGCGTCCTAAGGAGGGAGAGAGAGAAAGAGGAAAAGAAGGCCACGGTGGTTAAAAATGCACATTCTCAGGCCCACGGAGCTCCATAACTTCATATCGTCATTTACCACTCGGTGTCTGAATCTGTTTAGGGGTCCTCAGCCCTCTGCTGCCGCCGCCAGCACAATCTTCTGGTTAAAAAAAGATAGAAGCCGGGCGTGGTGGTGCACGCTTGTAATCCCCACGCTTGGGAGGCTGAGACAGGAGGATCGCACGAGTTCAAAGCCAGGCTCAGCTACTTAGGCAGGCTCTCAGCAACTTAGTGAGACCCTGTTTCCAAATATAATATAAAACATAGATCTGGGAGTGTAGCCTGGAGATAAAAAGCTAAAAAGCCCTTGGGTTCCATCCCCAGTACCACACACACAGATACTGATAGATGATAGATAGATAGATAGACACAGACAGACAGACAGACAGACAGGGTGTTAAGTTACTGGACTTGTGCAAGCGCTAAGCCAGGTGGACAGGAGGCATTTCTACTAACAATGCTGATTACAAACTCTAAGAAAAACTTGCCTTGGAAGAAAATCAAGAAAAATATTTAGCAGGAAGCAGAGGAACATGAAAACTGCCAAATGGTCTCATTCAGAAATTTTAATTTCTATGGGGCATGGGCACCAAGAGAGAGTATTTGTGTGGGTATTGTGAAAAACACTATAAGTATTTTTTAAAATACAAGATTAGGCCTAAAATGAAATCAGAACAATTAGTAAGGATATCCAAGTCAGTAAGTTGTACATATTCAGTCCTCATTAAAATGTTATTAAAATGACGTACAGCATCAGGGTCATTTTCTTTTTTTTCCCTTTTTAAATTTTTTGCTCTGGGGATTGTACCCAGGGTCATCCTGCCTCTGAGCTAGAACCCGGGCCCCATTTTATTTATTCTGAGACAGTCTCTGCTATGTTGCCGAGGATCTCCGTAAGTTACTGAGGCTGGCCTCCGACCTTCGACCTCCTACCTGAGTTTCCAAGTACCACATTTCAGGTGTGTGCCAACATACTCTGCTTAAGCATCCGGGTCTTGGTTATGCTAATTGTGTGTTTTTTGTCCGGTAATTTACCCGCACAGTTTGTGGACACATATAAAGATGCGAACCTTCTCCTTTGGACACCCTCGGGTTGGCTGCTCCCCAGGCACTTGGTACTTGAGTAGAATTAGATTCATTCTTCACAGCCAGTGCTGGATTCTGTTCTTTCCCTGATTTCTTCCCCAAAGACCTTTCTTCCTCTAAGGAGGATATGTCCCAGTCATCGTCATCCACATCTGCACACTGAGAGATACATGGAGAATACTTCATGTGTCTTAAAAAAAAAAAAAAACAGCCCCCTCCATTGTTCTGACAAGGATAAGAAAAATTGGACCAAGTGAGATGGCACATGCTTGTGATCCCAGAACTTGGGTGGCTGAGACAGGAGGATCGCAGGTTCAAGGTCAGCCTTAGAAACTTAGGTAGGTCCTCAGCAACTTAGTGAGACCCTGTTTTAAAATAAAAACTAGCCAGGCGTGGTGGTGCACACTTGGAATCCCAGCACTTGGGAGGCTGAGACAGGAGGACTGTACAGGTTCGAAGCCAGCCTCAGCTACTTAGTGAGGCTCTTGGCAACTTAGTGAGACCCTGTTTCCAAATAAAATATAAAATAGGTCTGGGAATATAGCCTGGAGGTAGAAAGGCCCCTGAGTTCCATCCCTAGTACCACATAAATAAATAAATGAATAAATAAATAATAAAAACTAAAATAGGGCTGGGGGTGTAGCTCAGAGGTACACCCTCTAGGTTCAGTCCCTAGTACCACAAAAAAAAAAAAAAAAAAAGGAAAGAAAAAGGTTGGGAATGTCAGAATATGAGAGAACCCAAGTCTGGGCTTTTCTGTAGGGCAGTGAAATAGGCTGGGATGTCTGGGACATCTGCATTTGGAAAGCTGGGGAAGTCATCTCTCTCTCATTTAAAGCCACGGGAATATAGTTTTTCTCTCTACTAATTGTGAATTTGTAATATTCTAGAAATACTCTTGTAGGGACAGGAAACCCTTCCTTCCTTTCTTTTTTGTGGTACTGAGGATTGAACCCAGGGCTGTTTTACCTCCAAGCTATACTATATCCCCAGCCCCTTTTTTAAAAAAAAAATTCTTTATTTTGAAGTAGTGTGTGTGTGTGTGTGGTACTGGGGGTGGAACCCAGGGGCTTTCTACCTCCAGGCTACACTCCCAGACCTATTTTATACTTTATTTGGAAACAGGGTCTCACTAGGTTGCTGAGAGCCTCACTAAGTAGCTGAGGCTGGCTTCGAACCTGTGCGATCCTCCTGTCTCAGCCTCCCAAGCACTGGTATTACAAGCGTGCGCCACCACACCCGGCTTGAAACAGCTTTATTAAGTTACGAAGGGCCTCACAAGTTGCCGAGGCTGGCCACGAACCTGCAATTCTCTCAGCCTTCCAAGTACTGGGGTTCCAAGCGTGCGCCACCGAGCCCAGCTCGGCAGGAAACTCTTGAGGTCAGGCGCACATCACGCAAGAGCTTGTTGGAACAGCCCCTCCCGGCAAAGAGCCCACATCCCACCACATCCTTTCCAAAGGACACGTCAACTCTCTTGACAACACAGGGCTTTCCATCACTTTCACCCTGTGTAATACAGAGAGCGCTAACTAATAAGTTTAGTTTGACGGGATTCCATAGGTGGACAGGCAAGGAATCAAACCTGACTGTAGTGAAAAATTAAGAAAAGAATGATGACTATTGGAAGAGCCAGCCAAAACAGACAAGCTGTCCAGAAATACGAGAGAGCTCCATCCACTGCCACCCGGGGGTCCCTGGGGTTAGAAACTGCTCAGAAAGGGTTCGGGCCTCTTCGCTGATGTAGGCAGAGGAGCCTGGCCCCAGCCTTCATCAGCTCGTTGGATTCACATCTATCTCTGAATCATCCCTCCATTGACTCCACCTCCCAAGGAAGGCTAAAGGCTGAGAAGTCCCTATTTTACTTCCGGGTCACACAGGTAGCAGAACGGTCCCTGGGTTTGGATGCAGAGGCCCCAGATTCTAGCTATTCACACAGGATCTTTGTATAAGCCATCTAGTATCTACAAGTATCAAATAACACACGTGACAGAAGTTTGAAAACCTATAGTGTGATATGCATACAATGTATTTGAGAGAGTCAGTATCCCTTCTCTGAAATGTCTAGGACCAAAGTGTTTCAGATTTTATAGTTTTTCAGACTTTGGAAGATCTGCATGGACTTTACTAGGTCTGAGAATCTTTAGCCCCCAAATCAGAAATCTAAGCCGGGTGTGGTGGTGCATGCCTGCAATCACAGGATCCAGGCCCTGTTTCAAAAGAAACAAAGTCGGGCGTGGGGGTACAGGTTTGTAATCCCAGTATTTGGAAAGCTGAGACCAGACTGGAGGATTGCAGTTCGCGGATAGCCTCAGCTACTTAGCGAGGCCCTTCGCAACTCAGTGAGACCCTGTTTCAAAAACATAAAAAGACTCTAAAAAAAATAGGGCTGAGAGTGTAGTTCAGAGGTAAAATGCCCCTGGGTTCCATCCCCAGTATCATAAAAAAGCAAACAAACAAAAAAACCTTAGCCAGGCATGGTGGTATACGCTTGTAATCCCAGCATTTGGGAGGTCGCGGTAAGAGGACCTCTGTTCAGGGACAGCCTCAGCTACTTAGTGAGGCCTTTTGCAACTTAGAAAGACCTTGTTTCAAAATAAAGAATAAAAAAATAGAACTAGGAGTATAGACCCCCCTGAGTTCAACCTCCAATACAAAAAAAAAAAATCCAAAATCTAAAACTTTTGTGGTTTTTCCTGGTGCTGGGAATTGAACTCAGAGCCTGAGCATACTAAGCACATGTCTGTTACGTTACATCCCCAGCCCCCAAATCTGGAACTTTCTAAGTGTGATTTGTTTTTCAAAAAGCTTTGGATTTTGGAACATTTCCAATTTCAGATTTTTTGGGTTAGGTTTGCTTGACCTGTACCAGTTAGCACTTTGATATCTTTGATTTTCTAGAGAACAGAAAGAAATGCAATAGTGAAAACAAGTTAAGGTGAAAATCTCCATGGGCCTCTACTATACTAAGTAATTATGTTTATTTATATTTCACTATAAAATATAATTATTAAGGTATATTTGTCAAAAAATGAGTTACTGTAATGTTTAGGAAGTAAAAGTGACTTCACCTTTAGTTCTTCTGGCGATCCTTCTTCTATGGTAAACGCTTCGGCGATGTTAACCCCGCCAACTGGTTTATTCACAGTTTTGTGGTGGGAAACCATCTTTTCAACTTTTTCTGTTAGCATTTTAATGGAGGTTCCTACAGGATCAATAGGAATCAGTCACGATCTGTCTTCAATTCCAAAATAACTTTACTTACAGGCAACCTTAAAACAATCTCCAGTTTGTACATATTACATGTTATAACAATAAAATTAATTGATGTATTTTGAGATTGAAAAAAGTTAGTCACTTAAATTCCTTAAAAAACATCACGACCCTCTAGATAGGAAGCTATAAATGTTTTAATTTAATTTTATTTTTTGTGGTACTGGGGATGGAATACAGGGGCTTTCTACCTCCAGGCTATACTCCCAAACCTATTTTATATTTTATCTGGAAACAGTGTCTCACTAAGTTGCTGAGAGCCTCACTAAGTAGCTGAGGCTGGCTTCGAACCTGTGCGATCCTCCTGTCTCAGCCTCCCAAGCGCGGGGATTACAAGCGTGCGCCACCACGCCCGGCTAATGTTTTCATTTTAAATCAGTGAAGGATGGTCTCATTCATAAGTTTGGTCAGAATGAGAAACTTTCATTTCAGCCAGTGAGGTAACCTCTATAAATGGAGTATTTAAATGGGTGATTTCCAGGACAATGTGAGCTATTCTTGAATCCACTCATTATATTTTACATAATTATAAGACTACACTGCATATACAGGTAACATATGATACTCATCATCATATCTGATATGCTTAAAATATATAGTTCAGCTGGGCGTGGTGGTGCAGGCCTGTAATCCCAGGACTCGAGAGGCTGAGACAGGAGGATCGCAGGGTGGAACCCAACCTAAGCAACGTATTGTGACCCGATTTCAAAACAAAATGAAACAAAACAAAATTCTAAAAACGGGACTGGGATGTAGCTTGGAGGGAGAATGCCCCTAGGTTCAATCCCCAGTACCAAAATAAAATAATAAAATAAAATACATTTCTTAAATTACATAAGTTAAAATCACTTTTTTTATTTTATAAAATGACCCATCAGCTTGACCTCTCTTCAGCACATATCAGCAGTCAAATACTGGGACCACGTCTTTCTTCAAAACTGCTCCATCTCCAAAATGTAGCCCAGGGTAAATTCTCATGGCCACCCAGTGGTAATAGGTTGATTCGGGTCCCTTCAAGTCCATATGCTGAAGTCCTCACCCTCGGAACCTTGGAACGTGACCTTAATTGGAGACCGGGTCTTTCAAAAGGTGAAGCGAGGTCATTCAGAGGAGGCTCTAACCTATGTCACCACTGGGCTCTAATCTACGTGATTTCCTTATAGAACTGGGGAATCAGGACAGAGACGTACACAGAAGACGACGTGCGAGCACACAGGGAGAAGGTGGCCCCCACACGGAGCCACCTTGCCAACACTGGAGTGTGGAGTCTCAGCCTCCATAACAGGGACACAACACATCTAAATGGGCTGAGGCACCCAGTCTGTGGGACTTTATTACAGCAGCCCTGGGAAACCAAGACACCCAGGGGCCCCCAGTGCCTTCCTCTCCTTCAACTGGAACATGAGCTAGTTGCTATAATGGTCTGGATCTAGCATGCCGCTCTAACCCTCACAGAAACAAGGTAGCAATGTTGGAAGTGGGGCTTGGTTGGGAAGGCGAGGTCCCGGGGGTGCGTCTGGTCCTCTCATCCCCAGCCCTCCCTCTCTCTCTGCTGGCCTCTACGATGTGAGAGCAGAGGCTTTGCTCTCCTCCCCTCTCTGCTTCCCTCTGCCATGCTCTGAGCGCTGCAGAGCTGGCCTAACATGGACTGAACCCTGACATTCCCAAAACTGAGCAAATAAATCTCCCTTCCTTTAAGCCAGTGTGGTCCGCTGTCTCAGATTTCAGCGTGGGATGGTGACTGACATGGTTGCTAAGCGGCACCCACCCTCCTTGGGCGGTGCCTTGTGGATAAGCCCACCCTTTCCTTGCCCCTCCTCAGCTTCCCAGTGCCTGGCGCCTGCAGATAGGCACTGCTGCCCTGAATCAAAGTCCCAGAAGATTTTCCAGTGAGAAGAGCTCACCTGTGGGCTTGGGTGAAACATCAGAGTCCTCCATCTCGCTTCGCTCTGTCCAGTCCGTGTCACTCTTGGCGGTGCCCTTCCCAAAGCCGTTCTTGTTGCTTTTAGATGCCTTCCCGGGAAGTAAGTCCGGGGACACAAATGCCTGGATGAAGTCCTCCTCGTCCAGCTCCTCCTCTGAACTAAAGGGAGGCGTCCTACACAATGTAAAACCAAAACGGGGCGCTGTGCCCTTAAGTTGCAGGATGTATATACCATGTGTCTCTCAAAGTGGAGGGAATCTTCTCAGGTAACTCCCGGAGACAACCACCTAACTCCCGCGTGGCCTCAGGCACAATGGTGGCCAGGACTGGGAGCTGTTCACAGGTGCTTCCAGACTGCTATCTGCCAACCAAGCAGCACAGTTATGGAGGGGGACAGAAGTTACAGTCTTTCTCTTCTAAACCCAAATGTGTGTGTGTTTAATGTTCTTGATTTTTACATGGCTAAGAAAAGTACTTCTCGGTAAAGGAAAAAAAAAAAAATATATATATATACATATATATATATACATATATAAATATATATACATATATACATATATAAATATATATACATATATAAACATATATACATATATATATATATATAAATACATATATACATATATATTTTTTGGTACTGGGTTGGAACCCAGGGGCATTCTACCTCCAAGCCACATCCCCAGCCCTATTTTTTATTCTTTATTTTGAAACAGGGTCTCACTGAGTTGCAGAGGGCCTCATTAATTAGTAGCTGAGGCTGTCTGTGAACCACGACCCTCCTGTCTCAGCCTCTTAAATGCTGGGATTACAAGTGTGTGCCACCACACCCGGCAGGAAAAACATTTTCCACAATAAAATTATTCTATCTTTTAAAACAATGTCATTACTTTTTTTTTTGGTACTGGAGTTGAACCCAGAGGCATTTTACCTCCAAGCAACACCCAGCCCTATTTTATTTTTTATTTGGAAGCAGGGTCTTGCTAAGTTGCTGAGGCTGGCCTCAAACCTGCGATCTCCTGTCTCAGCCTCCCAAGTGCTAGGATTATAGGCATGGGGCACCACACCTGGCTAAAACAATGCTATTCCTTCTATTTTGTCTGTACACTACAACTTACAGAGTACTTTCACATAACATGAACTACCATCCCAATTTTAAGTTGACAGAGCAGGTCAGGGCAGCACTGCTCATTTAAAGATTATTTTTAAGCTCCCTAATTTCCAGACTTATAAATGTTGTCATCATCAGGCTTGTGACTGTTGATTCAGTCATATGACATGACCGTATCCCATGAAGTAAAGCTCTTCAGTGAGATGATATTCAAGAGACCTGCTCCTGCTGGTCGTTTCCACCACACAACGCCTCAAAGCACTTACGACACCAGTCTCTTCAGAATAAGGCAATGATGGTGAAAGTCAATTGCAATAAAATTATTCTTATTCATAATTAGTAACAGTAATACAAGCCTGCATTTGGGAGGCTGAGACAGGAGGATCGCATGGGTTCGAAGCCAGCCTCAGCTACTTAATGAGGCTCTCAGCAACTTAGTGAGACCCTGTTTCCAAATAAAATTTAAAAAATAGGTCTGAAAGTATAGCCCGGACGTAGAAAGCCTCTGGGTTCCACCCCCAGTACAACAAAACAAAAAACAAACAAACAAACAAACAAACAAAAACTGTCTTTGGAGCCGGGATGTAGCTCAGTGGCAAAGCGCCTGCTTTGCAGGTGCAGCGCCCTGGGTTCAATCCCCAGTTCCAAAAAGACCCCCTGAAAAAAATAAGCTAAGAACAAACAAAGAAACAAAAACCCTTTAAAAAAAACTTTTGGGGGGCTGAGTCCGAATAAGCGGACGCCGCCCTAGAAGCCAAAGCTGTTACATTCTCTCTCCTGTTTATTGTTGCAACCAATAAAGACTGATCCTACCATTAAAAAACAAACAGTAATACACCTATAATTTACTGAGCACGCATCAGTGCCAAGCATGGAGCCAAACCCTTTTTACTTATTGATCTTTAAAAAAACAAAACAAAACAAAACAAAACAAAACAGATTCTCATGAAGTAGGGGCCTTGCTAAGTTGCTGAGGCTGGCTGGGAATCTGTGATCCTCCTGTCTCGGCCTCCCAAGAACTAAGATTACAGGTGTGCACCACCACACCTGGCATTTGTATGTATGTATGTATATATGTGTGTATTTATGTGATACGGGGGATTGAACCCAGGAGCTCACACATGCTAGACAAGCATTCCACCAGTGAGCTGCATCCCAGCCCTTTTCTTTTTTACTTTGAGACAAGGTTTTGCTAAGTTGCCCAGTCCTCTGGGTTCCACCCCTAGTACCACCAAAAAAAAAAAAAAAAAAAAAAAAAAAAATGACCCACTGCGTCAGTAGGACACAGCGGATGTGCAAAAGAACAAAGATGTTTAGTACCTACTAGAACCTCAGTAAGGCCTACGGTCATCATCAACTTCTGCAAGGAACCAGAACACGAACGTATCACTGCCACTGAGAACTATCGTGGATGGTGCAGCCATGGAAGCCCAACACCAGCTGGGGGTGATGGCATGCAACTCTAATTCCAGTACTTGGGAGGCTGAGATAGGAGGATCACAGGTTCTAGGTCAGCCTCAGCAAGTAGTGAGACTCTCAGTCACCTAGTAAGACCCTATTTCGAAACAAAAAAAATAAAATTGGCCTTGGAAGTATAGCTTGGAGGTAGAATGCCCCTGGGTTCAATCCCCAATATAGCAAAAACAAACAAACAAACAAATAAACCTAACTCAACACCACCCATTTGATTTAAAAATGCCCTTAGAGACATTGCTCCATACTGGCGGTGGGGGTGTTTGTGAGAATTACAAAGGCGTGGAGCCCTGGTGTCTCTTCTTCATGAAAACCACACTATGATTAAGTGCTACTGACTTAAATAAGAACCCATGAAGACAGGTCACAAATAACACATCACAAAGGCATCACAAATTAATTATGATGCTTAATAACTGCAGCTTTATTTAGCCACAACAAGCACAGTAATTTACAAGGATAGGAAGGTTCAAGGAAAAGAATTCTTAAAATCCCCCCCCCCAGTACTCACGAAATGGATGAAGACTTTCTGGGTAAATGATCTTCTACAATATTTTTCTTACTTCTAAAAAAATAGCAGAAAAATATTTTTAAAGTGCATGAATGAATGATAGGGTTTAACGCAAATTTCTACGGGCTTAGCAATTTTTCTTAACACATATTAATAAAGAGGGACTAAAGTCCCTCGGGGGAGAAACTACAAGGAGATTGCAGGTGTGATTCGCTGTTCTAGACTGGATGCTTGTCATGCACCACAGTCCTGTACTGAGGACCTGATCCTTGGTGTGATTCGCTGTTCTAGACTGGATGCTTGTCATCCACCACAGTCCCGTACTGAGGACCTGATCCCTGGTGTGCCGGTGTCTGGGGTAGGGGCATAGAGAGCGTCTCAGGTTTAAATGAGGTTGCAGGGTGCGGTCCCATGATGGGCTCACTGCCCTTACAAAAGGAGGAAGAAAAACCAGAGGTCAAGGGCACAGAAGGTAGCAGTCTGCGAGGCAGAAAAAGAGAGCCTCAAGCACACCCAACCACACTGGCACCCTCCAGCCAGAAGAAGGAGAAAAGACTGTTCTGTGGTCTAAGCCACCCAGTGTATGGTGTATGGTTATGGCGGCCCAAGTTGGCTGAGACAATTAGAAAACAAATTAGAGTTGAAATACTTACTTTGGAACAGCTGTCCTATCACTGTAAACAGGTCTTTGTCTAACCAACTGTCTGCTTTTGGGAGGAAGCTGGATTGCTTTGGGTACTTCTCCAGTTGAAAGGGTGTCCATTTGTGAAAGAACGTACTTATCTGGAATAGCAATGCCATTCATGAGTCTCCACTGCCCTTATGGTAAATGAAAAGCAAAACTAAACAGCATGATGCTGTCCCAGCCTGACTCCAGGGTCTGGAGTCCACGCTTCAAGGAATCTCTCAATCTCTCTCTCTCTCTCTCTCTCTCTCTCTCTCTCTCTCTCTCTCTCTCTCTCTCTCCCTCTCCCTCTCCCTCCCTCCTCCCTCCCTCCCTCCCTCCCTCCTTCTGTTTCTCTCCCTCTCCCTCCCTCCCTCCTGTTTTTGGTACTGGGGATGAACCCAGGGGCACTCTACCTCCTAGCTGCACCCCAGCCCTTTTTATTTTCTGTTTTGAAACAGGGTCTCACTAGGTTGCTAGAGTCTCACTACTTGCTGAAGCTCCCCTCCTGTGATTCTCCTGTCTCAGCCTCCCAGTACTGAGATTACAAGCGTGTGCCACCATGCCTAGTTTCCAGGGCTTTTCTTTAAGGTAAAAACAAAAACCCAAGACCCAACATTCAAAGGTACAAAGAGAGAGTGGCTGATGAAGGGCCAAATGTATCAGCAATGAAAAGGTCGCTGGATGATGCTCCCATCTGCAGCAAGGAGTGAGCAGGTGGTAACAGGCTTACCTGAAGAAAGCAACAGTCTCTCCTCTATTTGACAGCTGACCTGACGCTCAAGTAATTCTCGGATTTGCTGGATGTTGGGGATTTGCCTTTCTCTCTCGTGTCTTGCTGATTCCACAATTTTCAGCACTCTACTTAAGAGATCACTTGGAATACCACGTATATCCTGAGGAGATAAGTTAATCTGTTACCCCGTGATGTGTTGCGCTTTGTTGCCAGCATTAACTATACCACTGTTTCCATCCAATCATCCTGGGTTATAGCTATGTGTAAAGTAAGGGACACCCCAAAAGGTAACACACACTGCCTTGGCCCCCAAAGGAGCTTGCAGTGCAGCTAAGGACATCAGTTGTGTGTATGACTGTTTATGTCTGGTTGGTTGGTTATAGAAGGCCTCATGAGAAGGACCAGAAAAGTCCACCAGAGAGATAGAGCATCAGGGGCCCAGCAGCCAGAGGAGGTTGAAGCCGGCAGCTGAGCCGTGCCCTGCTGAAGGGGTGGAGACAAATGAGTAGAAACTACTAGGAATGTCCAGATGTCTAGGCCTGGAGTGGGGACATCTTATGGGAAAGGCAGGCACTGGGGTGGAAACAGTCAAAACACATCCCAGCCGGGCGTGGTGGCGCACGCTTGTATATATGTGTGTGTATATATATATACACACACACACACACATATACATACATATATATGAGTTGCCTATATGATAAAAATGTCATTTCAAATACGTGGAGAAAGGATGGATTATTCAACAAAAGATATTGAAACAACTGATTCAACTGGAAACAAAGATTTCCAAATCACCGCTTCCAAACCCAGTTCTTAAAGCCCTGATTAAAAGAAAGCAAAACAAAACAAATAAAAACCTCTCCAAGCACTAGAAAAAAAAATTTTTTTTAATAATCTTAGGAGCCAGGCTTGGTGGCACATGCCTGTAATCCCAGTTCTTGGGAGACTAAAACAGGAAATCACAGGTTCAAGGACTGTCTCAGCAACTTAGTGAGGTGCTGTTTCAAGTTAAAAAATAAAACAGGGCTGAGGGTATAGCTCAGAAGTGAATGCCCGTGAGTTCAATTCCCAGTTACCCCCCCCCCACACATCATAAGATAAAAGAAAATATGTCGATTAAAATTAAGACTATAAGCAATCAAACATGAGAAACCGCACTTTTAAGAAACAATTTGAGTGCTGGGTGTAGTGGTGTATGCTTATAATCCCAGTCAGCTACTTAGCAAGGCTCTCTGCAATTCAGTGAGACCCTATTTCAAAGTAAAAAAATACAAAACAGGGCTAGGGATGTAGCTCAGAAGTGGAATGCCCCCGGGTTCAATCCTCAGTACCACAAAACAAGAAAGAAAGAAAGAAAGAAAGAAAGAAAGAAAGAAAGAAAGAAAGAAAGAAAGAAAGAAAGAAGGAAGGAAGGAAGGAAGGAAGGAAGGAAGGAAGGAAGGAAAGAAAGGCAATTTGAATAGGAACTATAGACATTCCATGAATATTTTTGATTTCCACTGTCCTAAGGGTGGTTAAAAACCTACCTAAAAAAATATCTATGCAGAAATAAAAAAGAAAGGCAATACTAAAATTGGTGAAGGATGTGGAGCAGCTGCGCTCTCCTGCACCGTTAGGAATAGCATGAATTGGTATATATACCCTGGGAAAGCACCGGGCAGACCTATTTTACAACACAGTAAATGAAAAAACAAGCCACTTTACATGAAACAAGGGACACAAGTCCCATCAACAAAATCATAAACAGAAGACACGAGTACCACGGAGTACATGACCCTTCTTGTGTGAGGTGTAAGGACGAGCAACACTGAATCACCTGTCACCTCTGTCTGAAGAGCAGAAAGTGGTACTGATTAGGAAGAGGTAGAAGACTTCCAGAGTGTTAGACATTTCAGTCTCCTCTGGGTGCTGATTACAGATCTCACACACATGTAAATTAATACAGCCAGGAAAACATGTATATGCATATAAGTATAAAAAATGCATACACACAAATATGTCCATATACACACATATCTGCTTATCCATACACACATCCATATACACAAATACACGTATATGTACACATACACAAAAATGTGTACACATGTATACATCTATATTTATATACATGCACCCAT
Organism: Muscardinus avellanarius; assembly: GCF_963383645.1. NCBI lineage: Eukaryota > Metazoa > Chordata > Mammalia > Rodentia > Gliridae > Muscardinus > Muscardinus avellanarius. The sequence continues at coordinate 187,158,775 of NC_137787.1, forward strand.
ATATACTCAGGTATACAGATACCTATACACATGTACATCTGCATATACATACATACATATATACACAGGCACTTACACGCATACATCTCATACACACATACTGTAAATCCATGTATAACGTAGATGCACATACACAAATGTACATGTTTGTGTATATATTCATGCCTACATGTGTGCACCCATGTATGCATATATATTCATATACTTTTGTATATACATATATATCTAGGTATACACATTCATCAAATTATTCAGTTAGGAGCCAGGCATGGTGGCGCACGCTTGTAATCCCAGCATTCGGGAGGCTGAGACCGGAGGATCACGGTTCGCAGACAGCCTCAGCTATTTAGTGAGGCCCTCTGTAACTTAGTGAGACCCTGTTTCAAAATAAAGAATAAAAAATAGGGCAGGGGGTGTAGCTCAGAGATCGAATGCCCCTGGGTTCCATCCCCAGACACACACACACACACACACCAAAAAAAAAAAAAAAAAATTCAGTTAGGATTAGTGTATTTCATATATGTCAATAAAAATGTTAAAGGTAAAAGAAGTAAATATATAATATGATATATTGAAATTATTCAATCTTATGACTGATAACGAGATACAACTTTTCCATCACGCATTTGTCATATGCAATGATTTGGGGCAACTCTCCGAAGGTAAGCCACGCTGTGACCGCTCAGATACAAACCCTCGCTCCTTCACTGCTAGCAGTGTTGGTTGTCACGTTACTAAACCTCTCTGTAAAGTAACTTATAAAAGAGACTTGTTTTTACGTTTCAGTGAGTTAAGATTCGCTAAGTCTTTAGAATGCCCCGGGCACACAGTGGATGCCAGTCTCTGGTCTCCAATGTGGTCAGAACCCACATGCCTGCTTTTTGATCCTTCCTGACCGAGGAAGCAAAATACAACAAACCAGCAAATATCCCCAAAACGAAGAGCACGCACCGCGTTGATCCCCAGGGTTTCCAGTTTCTCCACCAAGCTCTGCTCCAAGACGGTTCTGATTTCCCTAGTGAGGGAGGGGTTGGTCTTCAAAGCTTTCCTCAAGTGTGTCTTGTTATTTGATTTCTGTTCATTTTCTCTTCCTGAAATAAGGTTTTAAAAAATTGAGTTAAAAGAGAATTAAACAAATATATCAAATCTCTAGGCAGAAAATGACAAAAAAAACCCCATCACTTTAAAACAGCAAGGAACCATATGTAATGTCTTAAAGTTTTTGTTATTTTAGTCCTTTAGCATAACGTACCATGCGTAAGTAGTTACTTCATTTCTTTCTTTTCCCCCCTCCCTCCCTCTTTCTTTCTTTCTTTCTTTCTTTCTTTCTTTCTTTCTTTCTTTCTTTCTTTCTTTCTTTTTCTTTCCTTTCTCTCTTTCTCTCCTTCCCTCCCTCTGTCTATTTTTATTGTTATTTGTGGTACTGGGAATGAAATCCAGGGCCTTCTACCTCTGAATTACACCCCTAACCCTATTTTATTTTGAAGCAGGGTCTCGATAGGTTGTTGCGGCTGGCTTCGAACCTGTGGTCCTCCTGTCTCAAGTACTGGGATTACAAGCATTGGCCAAATACTGTCACTTCTAAAACTATTTTAAGTCTGCTTCAAAATGTCAGTGTATTCAGAATCTTGATTTCTTACCAAATTAAAGCGAAACAATTAAAGATATATATATATATATATATATATATATATATATATATATATATATATTATCTGTAGAAGTGTAACAGAAAAATTTTATTTTGAAGTTTCATGTTTTATCACTAGCACCATTTCACTAGTTCCTGAAAAATAAACCTCTGAGTTTAGTTAGAATTTATGTATCATCTTATGAAGATATGCCCCACTTAAATAATTAAAAGTTTTAAAGTAATAAACCTAGTAAAAGCTGAATACATATAAAGTTTCAAAATGTGACAATTATTATGCCCCTAAAAATATTTACCAATATGAAAAGCAGGTTAACAAAAACTAAGACGTAATTTTTTTTTATCAGTTTCAGACAATCTATAATAAAAAAACAAAGACATCCAAACCGACAATAAGCCACATTCTCTCCAATTTTCCTTCCCTCTTCTACTGTTTTTCTTTTTCCTTTTGTGGTGCTGGGGTTGGGCCCAGGGCCTTACACAGCTAAGCAGGCACTGTCCTGCTGAGCTTTACCTCTGACCTCCCAGGCCACCTTTATCCCCCACTAAAAAAAAGTCCCCTTCAAGAGAGCTTCAAGAAGGCAACACATGACCTTTGAAAGTCTGAGTGACCTGTCCAAGCAAATAAGATCTGACAAAGGACACCCAGTGCTTAGCAGCTCAGACCCCTTGTGAACGTCCACAGCAGATCTGGGAGAATGTGTCAACTGTGCCGTCATTCTGGAGTCTGATCTCTGAGCGAGCGCATTTCATTCAACGGGCCGCGTCCAAAGCCATTCCTAGGAACGGAGCCACCGGCGAGCCCCAGGGAACGCTCTCTCTCTTCCGTTGACGGGATTTTCAGTACCCGCAGCACTCAGATCCGCACATCTTGAACAGTGCCTTTTGTTTTATATGTTTCCCAAATACCCATTTAATTCTACTACTAAACAGTATTTGTCCAATTAGTAAAGTTTTATGAAAAGCAAACTTAGTCAAATTACTATTTGTACATTAAATAGAAGAAAAACCCTGCATTATGATATTTGTTTATACTTTGCTATTCTGGCTTGCTAGGTGAAATTATAAAATTGTGTATAACCTAGTATATGTGGTTAAAAGTCAGGAGTCATCTTAAGTTTTATATGCTCAGCATTCATGCTATTTGCTAATCACCAATGTTTTTCCAAAACAGTTCTAAAACAACACACACGCACACACACACACACACGCACGCGCACACACACACACACACACACACACACACACACACACACACTTATCCTAGGAAATAACAATCTATGAAAAGCCAAGGAGCTTAGCTTCAGCTTCTACGTTGCTGGCTTTGGCTTCGAGTTGACCATTAAATCTGCAACTATCGAGGGCTAAAAAAATACAGAGAGATATCCTCGAGACAGTCTGCAAGTCAAGGTGCAGCCACTGACATGATTATGCAAAGATCACTTTTTGGTAAAAGCGCAGCCTCAACAGAGGCCCCGGGCCTGTCCACTCTGGGACTTGGGGCCCTAATGGAGGCTGCTCGATGCCTACAGCAGCCTGGTCACATTTTAGAAGCAGCTCAGCCGGGCGTGGTGGCGCACGCTTGTAATCTCAGCATTTGGGAGGCTGAGACCGGAAGATCGCAGTTCGTGGACAGCCTCAGCTACTAAGGGAGGCCCTCCGCAACTCAGTGAGACCCTGTTTCAAAAAAATAAAGAATAAAAAATTGGGCAGGGGGTGTACCTTGGGAGGTCGAATGCCTCTGGGTTCCATCCCCAGACCCATAATAAAAAAAAGCAGCTCAAAGCCTTTGATGTCAGTTGTTGCGTCCAGTTGCTGATGAGTCTGGGATCACCACCCCCCAGGACAAACCTGTTTTGATGACTGAGTTTCCTTATCACAGCCGACTTAGCAGTTCCCTGTCCTCCAACCCACTTTCTAGGTTGGTGATTGCTTTGGGAAGTGATTCATGTTTAATTAGAAAACCCTTGGCAGGGATTCCTTTAAGGCTGGGACTGGCTGACAGAAGGAAGAGAAAGAATGTAGAATGAAAGGTGGGGGTTGCAGAAATAATCTTCTTAGGCAGAGGTAAAATGGATTGCTTGAAAAATCAACACAGGTGAAGATTTTAGTTAAGACACCTATCTCTCACCAAGATCAAGAAGACGGAACTTTCTAGAGAGCAACATTTACTCCAATACAGAACTTTAAAACGCTCATGCCGGCAGATGTCCGGGCTACTGCACGGTAACCCACGTGTGTGACCAGTTATTCCAGAAATACAGCACAGCACTTAGAATAAGCAAGTAATTGTAGGGCGAAGCAAATGAGAAAGAAAACGCCAGAACCACTCAAGTGGAGGGTGCTTCCTACCTGTCATCTAGTAACGAGCCTCCTTTTCCACCTGAGGACGCTGAAATGAGAGGACTACTGGCTAAGTGCCCACAGGCCACCAGCCGGTCCTACAGAGACATACACACTTGCCTTTCTGCATCTGCTCCTCGCGTTAAACTCCAGAGAGCAGAGAATCTGGACTTTCGTTCTAGCCCCAATAATATATAAGCTCAACAACGTGGAGCGGACTCCTAATCCCTGTTTCAAGTTTCTGGCAAATAAAATTTGGCCTCGAAGAGCCCTTCTGGTCTTCGCACCCTAATATCCTCTAAAACAGGAAGGTCGGATCTGCCTCCATACAGCTGTCAAAAAGCAACACGCAGAAACGCACACATTCAGTGACTTGGTAACCTGCCGCCCAGTTTTGGCAAACCACTGCCAAAATTTAGCTCTGCCAGAATTTATCTGCAAAATGTTAGCTCAAGTTGAGGGATTCATTGAGGCGATGACTCTGTTGCCAGCATGCGAGCCCTGCGAGGATGCTAGAAGGACATAATCACCAGTTTCTGCGGCACTTGGACTCTGGGGTGCTCACCTGTCTCCCGCCAGAGCTGCACCTGGACACTGAGGTGTGGTAAATGTTATTTCCTTTACTGGTTTAATTCCCCTGCAACCAATGATGGCAACACTGAGGCTCACGTGGCAGCAACCAAGGATGACGTTTGCTGGCGATGATCTGGAGCTCGGGTTTTAGACTGGGGAGAGGAACTCGGCAAGGGGAGGCAGAGGGATCCCGGGGCTGACCAGGGAACTGAAGGGTCAAGAGACCCATCTGGGTGATGGCAGAGAAATTATGATGTCTTAAAGTTTCAGTTTTGAAATGACGTGATCCTTTCTAGAAACCTCCAGATACATTTCTCAGGTCCTTCAAAGAATACGGGATGTAATGCCTTGGAGATTTATAAACGTTTCGTTTGTAGGGAGAGAGGAAGTATATGTGATTTGCAAGGAAAATGTGTGTCATTACTCAGAACTTAAGATGTGTTCATCTGGTTTCTGGGAAACCAACAGGGATGGTTGAAAGTTGCTTAAAGGCAATGTTTCTAAGCACTGTTTCTCTTCCCCTATAGGGCTCACAAACTCATGTGCCTACACAGGCCCGGCATGGTGGCATCTTCCTAGAGTAGCCCTAATACTTGGCAAGCTGAGACAGGATGCTGGCAGATTTGAGGCCAAGTCAAGGTAACTTAGAGACCCTGTTTCAAAATTCCTGCCAAATGTTGTCAAGTGGCTCCTGTGCTCGGGTTGCTATTTTTTCAAGAGATATCAGAAATTAGCACATTCATGTAAAATATTCTGGGTTTTGAACATTGGCACTTGATGGTAAAATAGTTGTCAATAGTGTAGTTCAAACAACCTCAGCCTGTCAAAGGACTTAGCCTGCAGGCTTCACCTTCAACGCCTGCTCTGTGGCCATCCTTAAGTCTGCCGGAAGTAATTGTAATGACCCACCCCAAACCCCTTATTTCTCTACAAATGCAACAAGACAAGCTTCCCAGAAGAGGGTGGCAATATCTTTTAAAATTTTCCCTCAAGCCGGGCGTAGTGGTGCATGCTTGTAATCCCAGTACTTGAGAGGCTGAGATAGGAGGATCGCAGGTTCAAAGCCAGTCTCGACAACTTAGCAAGGCCCTTCACAACTTAGTGAGACCCCGTTTACAAATGAGAAACAAAATCAGGCTGGAGGTTTAGCTCAGAGGTAAAATGCCTCTGGGTTCAATCCCCAGTAAAACAAAACAAAACAAAAAAATATTCCTCAACAACTTCCTACGGTTTTGTTATAATCTAATGTATCTACACTTTGCTTCTAAAAGAAATGAATTTCTGAACATTGGCACAGTTACAGAGAAATACTAAAGAAGTGATACGACTACAATAATGCTTTTAGAAATCAGTGCCAACCAACTCAAAATTGCCAAACTGTGGGACAGACGAGAGGTCCATCAACAGATGAATGGACTACGAAATTATGGGATATACACGCAATGGAGTTCTACTCAGCCCTAAAGAACAAAATTGGACCATTTTCAGGGAAATGGATGGAACTGGAAAATATTATGCTAAGTGAGATTAGTCAGTCACAAAGAGTGAAAGGTCAGATGTTCTCCTCTTGGGACACAGGAGGGACTCAGACAAAAGAAGAGAAAACTTAGTGCAGTGAAGGAGGGGACCTGACTGAGGGAGACAGGAAGGGTAAGGAAGACTTGAAGAGGGAAACACCTCAATGGACGTGATGTACATACACAAACTTATCAGCGCCAATCACTGTGTTGAGCACGGGAAGGTGGGGAGGGAGAAGGAGGGGGTGGGAACTGGGGGAGGGCTCAGTGAGTGCCGTGCCGTGTGCGTGTATGCCTCCATCACCCTGAACTTCATCAAGGTGTATGATTACAATGCGCCAATTTAAAAAAAGAGAAAGAAAGAACCAGTGCCAGCTATGAGCAACTACTTGGATAGGAAGGGAGGAAATTCTACACTAGTCCAATATGTAGAAATTAGACCAGAGACCTTGAGGCTCCTTGAAGAGGGCATAGGTCCAATACTGCAACACATAGGCACAGGTAAAAACTTTCTCAACAAGACCCAAAGGTACACGAAACTAAAAGGCAAATCAATACGTGGCATTGCATTAAACTGAAGAGCTTCTGTTCAGCAAAGGAAACTGTCAAGAACCTCAACCGAGAGCCAACAGAATGGGAGAAGATTTTTGCCACCTACTCCTCCAATAGAGGACTAAAATTTAGACTATACAGAGAACTCATGAAGCTCAGCACTAAGAAAACAAATAACCCAATCAAAAAATGGGCAAGGGAACTAAAGAGACACTTCACGAAAAAAGAAATTCAAATGGTCAATAAATGCATGAAAAAATGCTCAACATCATTGGCAATCAGAGAGATGCAAATCAAAACTACCCTGAGATTTCACCTAACTCCAACTAGAATGACAATCAAAACCACAAACAACACAAATGCTGGTGAGGATGTGGAGAAGTAGGAACCCTACTACATTACTGGTGGAACTGGAAATTAGTGCAACCACTTTGGAAAACAGTATCGAGGATACTCAGAAGAATGGGAATGAACTTACCATATGACCCAGCAATAACACTTCTGGGTATCTACCCAAAGGAATGGAAACCAAACTACCAAACTAATGCATGCGCATCGATGTTCAGAGCTGCACAATTCACCATAGCCAAACTATGGAACCAGCCAAGCTGTCCATCAAAAGATGAATGGATTATAAAACTGTGAGATATGTACACAATGGAATTTTACTCAGCCATAAAGAAAAACACAATTATGTCATTTACAGGAAAATGGATGGAACTAGAGAACATTATGCCAAGTGAGATTAGTTAGTCATAAAAATAAGAAATCAGATGCTCTCCCTAATATGCAAAAGCTAGGGGGGGAAATGGGTCATAGGAGGAACTCTAGATGAAGGAGATTCTCTAGATGAGCTAATAAGGCGACCTGGGATAGGAGGGGGGAAGGGGGAAGTTCACTAATGCACATGATGTACATTAACAAACATATCAAAGTCAGTCACTAAGCCAAACATGAGAAGGAGGGAGGGGGAGGGAAAGGAGCAGGAATTGGGTAAGTTCTAAGTGGGTGCTGTGTGCATGTATGCCTCCACCATCTTGTACTCCACTAAGATGTATGAACACAATGCACCAATAAAAAGTTAAAAAATAATAAAAAAGAAAAAAAAGAAAGTCAAGATAAATCACAAAGATACATGGAAGCAAAAATAAAAAGTCCTATTAAAATATGAAAAAATACTGATGATTAAGATAATAAGACCAAGACCTGAAAATATATGTCAGGCAGATATTATAAATATGCTTGAGTTAGTCAATTCTCAATTTGTAGCTTTGTAAAAAAAAAAAAAAAGACAACTTGAAATTGTAGAGAACACAGAAGTTGTAAGAAATATCGTTTACATAGTAGAATATTCTCTTCCTGATAAAAACGACAAAATGAAAACCTGTACATGTATCTCAATTTGTTTTCTACTAAAGAAGTGATTTTTTTGTAAAGTTATTATTACTAGTAAGGAAAAATGTTACCTGACAAACTAATTCAAACATGAATGCTTGTAGGATCTACAAGTCTACTATTAGAAGATACTCTTAATAGTTACACTTTTCATAAGCTTCAGAAATTAATAACTCATAGAAAATCATTTTTATAACAATTAGTAAGCAGTAGTCATTTTAATTCTCCCATAGCATCTGTACATAACACCTGTCAACTTGTCATCAGAGGTGATCTGCACTTAAATAAAGACTTAATTTTGTTTAAATTCCCCAACCAGGAAACTTAGTCATCTGCTTGAAAAAGAATGCAGTTAAGCAGGGGAAAAGAGACACAGGGAACATAAGGTAACAGGATACTGTGTGTAGGTTGAAAGAGAATTCAAATCTAAATGTCCTTCCTACTGCGATTTGGTGTGATACCCCAGTGGCTGCTATGTCCAAGGCTTGGTTTTAGCATATAAATATCATCTATGCAGGTCAGCAGCGACTAAGCCTTCTGTTACCTTTTTCTTCCTCGGAAAGTTCTTCTATTGGTTCCAGTATGTGCGACGAGAATGCCTGTTCTATGAATGAGGAAAAATGGTACAAACAGGACAACAGTAAAGTAACATTAGTTTCCTTTCAAACAATTGCTCCCCTCACCCCCACCCCCCGTGTGTTTGTGTGCTGCTAGGGATTGAATTCAGGGGCATTCTACCTCTGAGCTACACCCCCAGCCCTCTTTGGTTTTTTTTTTTTTTTTTTTTTTGAGGGTTTGGAGATGGAACCCAGGGGTATTTGACCTCTGAGCCACACCCCCAACCCTGTTTTATTCTTTTATTTTTGAAACAGGGTCTCACTGAGTTGCGGAGGGCCTCGCTAAGTAGCTGAGGCTGTCCATGAACTGCGATCCTCCGGCCTCAGCCTCCTGAATGCTGGGATTACAATTTTTTGGAACTAAGTTGGTAAGAGCCTCGTGACATTGCTATGACTGTACTATGACCAGCTATCCTCCTGCCTCAGCCTCCCGAAAACTGGGGGTACAGATGGGAGCCACCATGCCTAGCTCTTTGCAAATGCTTTTGAAAGCTATCATTCCCTGGCGTTTTAAGTATGCCTAAGTGGCAAGAATTGACTGGAAAAGAAAATACTGATCAGTTAAACCCAGTCATTCCTCACGGTATCTTCTGTTTCTACGTATTTCCCCTTAACTCCATTCTGAAGATTTTAGGTATATTGTGAGGCGGGTACTGGAGCTTAAACCCAGGGGCATTCTCCTCCACAGTTACACCCCTACCCCTATTTTATTTTGAGACAGGGTCTCTCTAAGTTGCTGAAGGTCTCTCGATAAGTTGCTGAGGCTGGCCTCGAACCTGTGATCCTCCTTATCAGGCTGATCTAAATACTTGGCACTTGGGTGGACTTAACAGCAACACCAAGTCTACTTTATGTTCTAGGCACTGCAATACTGCAATATAATCACAACCCCGTAAATAATGTGTTTTTCTTTGGTGAAAATGCTACTAAAATTTTGAGGGTTTTTTCCCCAGGAAAAAATCTTAAAAGCAGTGAATGGCAATCAGACAGAATGATTTGTTTTCTCTGGAGTCCACATCTCCGCCTACTGACTGCCTTAGACGCACAGCTTACCGAGTATAGTGCTCAGGCTGTGTAACAAAGTCGAGAGCAGGGGAATTAGCAGAGTTCTCATTTCTACCCAGACCCCCTATGGCACAGAAGTGCTGGCAGTGCCGGCGCGTGCAGATTGCCGAGGGTCTCTTCCGTGAATTGCCCTCCGCCGGCAGGGGCAGCCTCCTCTTTTTTGGGGGCAGGCCTTATCTGGTAACAGCAAGGCAGGGGTACGGTTCCCATCCCTCACCTCAGCGGAGACAATTGCAGAGTGCCTGTCCCAGCATTCCACCTCTGAGTTTGTTCCAAGGGAAGGCAAACTAGGATGGTTAGTAACCATGACATTTTTCATGGTGAAGAACCTCATTGAGGTTGGAGATGGAGGATGAACAGGCTGATGGATGTCACATACTACACGACTAATACTCCCGCCCAGCGCCTGCACTGGGGACACCGCGGTGGCGTGGTAGGTGACGTCAGTGGGCTCTGGCCAAGATTCCCCTATCTCCTGCCCAGTAAGACGCTCATAAATCAGCTTTGATCCCGATCCAAGGGCTGTGGGACCCTTGCCAGGTCTGGTTAGCATTTCAAACGAGTATTTCAATCCCAGCAGATGCTAGGAAGGCGTGGTGACTGCGTCCTGCAGCCCTGGACCAATCAGAGCAGGGTCCACAGAGAACATGTGCTTTAGAACTAATACACTCCTCAGGGCCCTTGAATTCACCTCAGACAGCTTAACAAACAACTGCATCTGTCTTTTATTGAGTAACAAAGATAGTATGGACCTTGTATAATGCCGTTTAGAAGGCCAACAATGACAAAGTAGGGAACAGAAAAGTAAAAGGATCTGAAACACTACATTCCAAAAAGTAATGGCCAGTAATGTCTTACCAAAATCAACCCTAAAGGCCGGGCATGGTCGCGCATGCTTATAATCCTAGCATTCAGGAGGCCCAGACTGGAAGATCAGAGGCCAAGACTGGAGGATCACAGTTCTCAGACAGCCTCAGCTACTTAGCAAGGCCCTTTGCAACTCAGTGAGACCCTGTTTCAAAATAAACAAACAAACAAACAAACAAGCCGGGCGTGGTGGCGCATGCACGCTTGTAATCTCTGCGCTTGGGAGGCGGAGACAGGAGGATCGCGCAGGTTTGAAGCCAGTCTTGCTGGCTTAAGAGACTCCATCCCCAGTACCACCACCAAAATAAATAAATAAATTAATAATAATAATAATAATAATAATAATAATAATAATACAGTGTAATCAATATATATTTCATAAGTGAGTCAAGGGTAACATGGATCTACTAAAGGCCATCAGTTACAGACCGTAATATTTAGGCAAACAAAACAATCCCATCCTACTGACCAGTTAGACCACAGATTTAAGTCTAACCTTTTTTAAAGGCCAAAATCAAAAGGGGAGTGAAGTAGTTATTAAACTCCACAATATTTGTAAGAAAAGATGGGAAAAGACCATCTTGCTTGCATTTTTTTTTTCTTTTCTTTTCTGTTTTTTCTTTTTTTGCAGTACTGGGGATGGAACCCAGGGACATTCTACCTCTGAGCTACACTCCCAGTTCTATTTTTTCGTCTTTTTAAAAATTTTTAAATTTTTTTGCAGTACTGGGGATGGAACCCAGAGGCTTTCTACTTCTGGGCTACACTCCCAGACCTATTTTCTATTTTATTTGGAAACAGGGTCTAAGTTGCTGAGAGCCTCACTAAGTAGCTGAGGCTGGCTTCGAACTTGCGCGATCCTCCTGTCTCAGCCTTCCAAGTGCGGGGATTACAAGCGTGCGTCACCACGCCCGGCTCCTGCTCCTATTTTGATTCATTTGTAATATAAAGTCAGCCGTCGGAAAACAACATATTAAAGAAAACATACAATGAAACTGTTAGCCCCTGAACTGTAGAAAAAGTGAAGTATGGCGACGAATATTCATCCCGCCTATGGGATCGCGTTAATAACAATTAGCACCCTTCGACCTGGACCAAGAACTGAATTCTGGCAGCAATTTCATCCAGGGAAATTTCATCTTGCTGATTTCTTCCGCTTTCCATCACATGTCTTTTCTTGATTTTCCTAACCAATCGCTGAAATTGTTTGTTTTTAAAAGGTGGCTGGCTGCCACATTGAAAGTTATAAAAACAACCACATATGCCCTGTGGCGTGTGCTGGTTGGCTGGTCTGGTAGCAAGTCTCCCTCATTCTTGCTCAGTGTCTTCTACTTTCCACAGAAATCATAAAGAATCAAAATACCACTCAAAGTCACAACCTCTATTTGTGAGCCTGGCAACACAGACATTCAATGCTTTTTGACTTTTGTAGGTGTGTTCGGTTTAAAATAATATTACCTATGGAGAAGGCAGAGTTTTGTAGTCACTGGAGTGTTTTGCCTAGTTGCCCCCTCCCCTGCACTTTGAGTTAATAAGTTATCTAGCCCGGGGTGGAAACTGCACTTCAAAGGCTGAGACCACCACTGGAACTCACCATGGGCCATTGGTAGGCTGGGTTTCGCTTCCAAAGTCTGAGCGGCTGAGGCAGTCACTGGAACAGCAGAGAAAAGAACAAGCTCACTGGCTCCGTATTTAACTGTAGGCATCTAAATGTGTCGATACCCAAACTCCCCTCAATTCAGTCAAGATACACACAGACCACGAAGACAGACGCTTCAGATATGGCGCGGTTAACCTAAACTGGCGGTAACAGATTTACAGAGCTGTAACTCATCCTTTGGGAAGATATGATTTACAGGGCTTTTAGTAGATTGACAGGGCTATGCAACCCAAATCCATCTAATTTTAGGGCATTTTCTTTACCTTACTTCCTCCTCCAAACACCTGTACCCACTGGCCATCATGCCTCACTCCATTTCTGCCTTCAGCTCCTGGCAAAACTCAATCTCCTTTCCCCTTCTGTGAGTTTGCCTGGTCTGGGCATCTCACGCACATGGAATCCTCCATAATGTCATCTTCTGTGTCTGGCTTCTTTCTCTGACCACCATGTTTTCAAGGTCCACCCACACTGCACGTGTCAAGGCATTTTTCTTTTTTTGTGGTACTGATGATGGAACCCAGGGGCATTTTACCTTTGGGCTACACCCCCAGCCCTATTTTTTGTTTTTTGCTTTGCATGGGGTCTAAGCTGCAGAGGCTGGCTGTGAACCTGCAATCCTCCTGTCTCAGCCTCCCGTATACTGTGATTACAGGTGTGCGCCACCACGCCTGGCTCAACTCAATGTACTTGCGAGGTGGAATTGCATTCCACTGTATGAACAGACCACACTTTATTCTTTCAATAGTCGATGGAGATTTAGGTTGTTTTCACTTTGTGACTATTCAAGCAATGCAATGCTGCAAAAAAAAATATCGATGTACATAGCCAATTTTAAAGACTATTTCAAGCACTGAGCTATACATCAATTCTGCCATAGCGTTTGGTAGGCGTATAACCATCCAAATTAGACTAAATACTCTCTATTGAATATTTCTCTCAATAATTAGATCTTTCAGCCTTTTTTCAAATATTTGATCATTCATACCGGAGGGTCCTCTCTTGACGATTTAATTGACCAATTAGTTTTCTGTTTCTTTCTCTAGCTATTAAGATAGAACTTAATTTTTTTTTTTAACCCAGGGGCATTCCACCTCTGAGCTGCACCCCAGCCCTATTTGTTTTATTCATTATTTTGAAACAAGGTCTTACTGAGTTGCAAAGGGCCTCACTAAGTTGCTGAGGTGGTCCACAAACCCAGATCCTCCTCATTCAGCCTCCCAAATGCTGGGATTACAAGCATGCGCCACCACGCCCAGCTAGAACTTAAATTCTAATCTTACCCTAAAAAATTTTGTCTACAACCTCACCTCAATTACCTCGAGAGTCTTATATTCTTTGTCTTTACAATGGTTACTGGTGAAAGAGTCCCACCCCTAACTCTTGAAATTGCTACAATTCTGGAAACATGGTCTTCAAACCCATTTTCAACTTGCATTCTTGGGATGAGTGTTTGCCAAACTACAGCCAAACCTATCTATTCCACTGCCTGTTTTTTGTAAATAAAGTTTTATTGAAACACAGTCAAGCTCACCCAGTTCAATATTGTCTATAGCTGGTTTTGTACTATAACACCAGAGTTGCAAAGGAGACCATTTAGCCCATGAAGCCTAAAATAGTCACTATCTAGCCCATTACAGGGAAAGGAGGAAAAAAAAACAGTATTCACTCTTCTGGATCTAGATATTATTCTATTTTATAGAATGAATAAAAAATCTGATCTTGTTCAAATTAACCACATCTGGGTCTTCTTCCTAAACTACAGAATCCACTCCCTCATTATGGAAGGGAAGTTAGTTAGTTCTGAAGCAACTGCCTAAGTCAAACCAAGGGTGCACAATGGTGGCACCCCGAGATTTGACTCTGTCTGCCCTACATTACTCATTAGAAATTTTTCATACAATATATATATATATTTTTTGCAAGTCTGGGGGTGGAACTCAGGGGTATTCCACCTCCGAGCTATACCCCCAGCCCTATTTTTTATTCTTTATTTTGAAACAAGGTCTCACTGAGTTGCAGAGTGCCTCACTAAGTACCTGAGGCTGTCCGAGAACCCAGATCCTCCTGTCTCAGTCTCCCAAATGCTGGGATTACAAGTGTGCGCCACCACACCTGGCTCATACTATATATATATTTAAAACCAAAATTTTAGCCAGGCCTGGTGGTGCACACATGTAATCCCAGTACTTGGGAGGCTGAGATGGGAGGATCACAGGTTTGGGGCCAGCCTCTGCTACTTAGTGAGGCCCTCTGCAACTTAGTGAAACCCTGTTTCAAAATAAAGAATAAAAATTAGGGCTGGGGTATAGCTAGAAGGTAGAATGCCCCAAAGTTCCTTCCCACAGGAAAAAAAAAAAAAAAGTAAGTACATAAATAAAATAAAAAATAAGCCGGGCGTGGTGGCACACGCTTGTAATCCCAGCATTTGGGAGGCTGAGACCAGAGGATCGCGGTTCACGGACAGCCTCAGCTACTTAGTGAGGCCCTTTGCAACTCAGTGAGACCTGGTTTCAAAATAAAGAATAAAAAATAGGGCAGGAGGTGTAGCTCGGAGGTTGAATGCCCCTGGGTTCCATCCCCAGACCCGCAAAAAATAAAATAAAATAAAATAAATAAATAAATAAAATAAAATAAAAAATAAAACAAAAACTTTGAAAAGCTGGGCATGGTGGTGCATGCTTATAATCCCAGCATTCAGGAGGCAGGGACTAGAGATCACAGTTCGTGGACAGCCTCAGCTACTTCGCAACTCAGCGAAACCCTATTTCAAAAATAAAAAGATTGCCGGTGGTGGTGGCACACTCTTGTAATCCCAGCATTCGGGAGGTTAAGACTAGAGGATCATGGTTTGCTGACAGCCTCAGCTACTTAGTGAGGTTCTCTGCAACTTAGTGAGACCCTGTTTCAAAAATAAAGAATTAAAAGTAGGGCAGGGGATATAGCTCGGAGGTCAAATGCCTCTGGGTTCTATTCCCAGACCTGTATAAATAAATAAACAAACAAACAAACAAACAAACAAACAATAAAAAGATAATAGGGCTGGGGGTATAGCTCCGAGGTAGAATGTCCCTGGGTTCCATCCTCAGTACCACAAAGAAAAAAAAAAACTTTAAAAAATTAAAAAGATGAGTTTTTACATACCCCAGAGGGTATGAACACCCCATTTGGAGAAAATCACCCAAACTCAATACTGTACTGTTTTTGTTTGGTTTTCTTTTCCTGCTTGTACGGTTGAGCTTAGTCAGCTGGTGAAACCTTTTGTTTGTTTAAGAAATTGTCATCTAACCTTTCCATCCTTCTCTGACATTTTTTTTTTCTTTATTTACTTCCCAAGATGTAGGGCTAGCTTCTCCTCTCTCCAGACCAACTCTTGGTGCCCGAGCCCCATCCTCCCAGCCTCTTGGGCTTTGAGAAGCACCTGAGCAGCCTGAGCAGTTAAAACCATCAGCACTTTCCAGTCAATTGAGCCAAGTTCCAAAACATTCTCATTAATGTCCTTACATGAGATTCCTGTGTCCACATGAATGAAGCCGCCCGGTACCTGCTTCCCTCCTGGCCCCTCCGGCCATCAGACCCTCCGCACATGGCAAGTCCAACTGTCCTCTCACCCAAAGCCTGCGCCCTTACTTTCTCCACCCACAGTTCTTTTCCTTTCCCCTACTCCTTCCTGAATGGAAATAAAAGCATTTCAACTATTTACTACTTATAAAAACAACCCTCCCTTCTTTCCTCTCTCGCTCTTTTGTGTGTGTGTGTGTGTGTGTGTGTGTGTGTGTGTGTGTTTGTGTAGTGCTAGGGATTTGGAGCCAGGGGTATTCTACCCCCTCTTAGCTACACCCCAGACCTATTTTATTTTCTGGTTTTGAAACAGGGCCTCAGTAAGTTGTTGGCGCTGGCCACAAACCTGTGATCCTCTTGTCTCAGCTGCCTAAGTTCTGGGATTATAGGCATGGGCACCAATCTGCCTGGCTCTATCTGCCCATTCCTAAATTCTAAAAATTCTATCTTTGGTGTGTATTGCTGAATCTTGACAGCTCCAGGAGACAGACCAGCTGGCCAAGCTGCCCGCAGCGGTGGCCAGTGGATACCTGTTCAAAGCCTGCAGCTGTGAGAGTCATGGCCGTGGCAAAGCATGGCGGCCACTGCACATGGACCACGCGGTCACCCAGTGGATCACTTTGGGAAACCCAAAACTACACTACAGTTGATGCCAAGGAATTTTCGGTCTCCCCTTTATAGGGCAAATCACAAAACAATAGGTATAGCTAACCCAAAACTCGACAGAGTCATGGGATATTTACAATCTTGGATCTCAGAACTAGGTCAAAGCCAAACATCAAAATATATCACTATATAATGTCCAAATGAATTGGTTTTCAAAGAAAAATCTCTAAAAATAACAAATAAGTATAATTTATGTTTGGAGTTAGCATTGTAAAGATACTTGAGAGCTCTGACCTATTATAGAAACTTACTAGGTCCAGCTGGGGCAACTGGCTTAGATTCAAAAGCTTGCCAAGCTGAAGAATTCCCTGAAATGACAGAAAAATAAGTTAGTAACAAAAGCCACAAGCTATGAGTTAAATTCTTACCCTACTATTGCTCTCCCAGGAGAATGACAAATGAAACCTATCCATACAAAGCACCTCACCCAAGAGAGTAAATATAATCAACATGAACCTTTTTAAAGTAAAAAATTTCCTTCAATATTTCATTCAAATATCCATGATGTCCTAATAATTACTGGGGTACCCCTCACCACCTGAGCTCACACTACTCCAAGAGAAAATATAGGAAATCATGCCCCTGTTGCCTCCCAGTGCTTCATCTTAGATTAGAATCAGAGGAAGGAGGCCCAGCTGATAAGCAGCCAGTGTCAAAGCCCAGCCAGTGTCCCAGGAGGGAGATGCCTTAACCACCTCAGATCTGCAGGAACTGGGACTGGAATCTCTGGGAAGAAGGCCAGGCAGAAGGCACGCTTTTAGGGTCCACTATCAGCCCTGATACTCGGGGCTTCAGTCTTCCTTCTGGGCTGGCTCTTGACTGGTATGAGATGGGCAGGCAAAAAATACTACAATCAGTAGGATGTGTCCACCCACAGCCATGCTTACAACTTCAACCCCAGACTTCCACAACAAGAACAATGCAGCAGTGCTCTATCATACTTTATAGTAATTGAGTGATTACTGTCAATCATAATAGCTGACATTAAGGACTGCTTAACAGGTGTGCTCTACACGCGCTACCCCCACTTCATCCTCATAGCAAGCCTATGGCATAGTTATTACTCATATTCCTGCATTAGAGCTGAAGAAACAGAGCAGAGAATCATAAAGCTACAAAGGGCCAGAGATGAGAGTTGAATCCAGACCATCTTCAGGGCCTCTTTCATTTTTTGAGGTACTGGGGTTGGAACCCAGGGGCATTCTCCCTCTGAGCTAAACCCCCAGCCCTATTTTTTATTCTTTATTTTGTTTATTTTATTTTTATTTATTTTTTTTTGGTGGTACTGGGGTTCCTGGAAGCCCTTCTACCTCCGGGCTACACTCCCAGACCTATTTTTACATTTCTATTTGGAAACAGGGTCTCCTAAGTCAGCACGCACGGCTGGCTTTGAACCTGCGCGATCCCCGTCTCTGCCTCCCAAGCGCGGGGATTACAAGCGTGCGCCACCACGCCCGGCTTATTCTTTATTTTGAAACAGGGTCTCACTGAGTTGCAAAGGGCCTCACTAAGTAGCTGAGGCTGCCCGCGAACCGCGACCCTCCTGTCTCAGCCTCCCGAATGCTGGGATTACAGGCATGCACCACTAGGCCTGGCAGCATCTCTCAGATTCTTTTTTTTTTTTTTTTTTTGCAGTATTTGGGGATGGAACCCAAGGACATTCTTTCTACCGCCGAGCCACACCCCTAGTCTTATTTTTTATTCTTTCTTTTGAAACAGGGTCTCACTAAGTTGCAAAGGGCTTAAGTAGCTGAGGCTGCCTGCAAATCACGATCTTCCTGTGTCAGCCCCCCAAATGCTGGGATTACAAGTGTGCACCACCATGACAGGTTATCACATGCATACCAGTGTTATGGTAAAAAAAAAAAAAAAAAAGTGAAACCACTTTAAATGACAAAGTTTTAAAATTCTTCAACTTTCTTTCTTATTAAAATAAGAGGACAGGACAGATCTCCCAAATTAAAATACCATCTGGGTATAGTAAGGAATAGAAATGCCATCTTAGCAGAGTAAATCAGCAGGTCCCACACTGCTCTGTTCCCAGTGCCACGAGGGAGGCCTACAGCATGGGAATTCCGTCCACTTACCTCTGGGTTCGATGACACTATTTAATGGTTTGCTGGTAAACTCTTTAATCTGCAAAGAAAAACAATCTTCTAATGGCTCATGTTTGAAAGTAAATAGGGACAGACTGGCTAATGGATAGATACGGTTGTTAGTAAGTTAGCTTTCTGCTACATCATGCAAAGACACAGGGCACATGGACCTCAATCACGTAGAGGTAAAAGTTTTATTTAAAAAAAAAAACAACCAGCATATCTGGATCTGGCTGCTTCTCAAAGTAATTACCCAAAGAAATTCTTGTCGACCTACTCTGAATTCTAACTCAAGCAATCTATGCTACAGTACTTCCAAATACCTTTTTAAAAAATCTTTATTTTATAGTACAAGCATCCACAAGGGGAAAAAATATTCCATTCTGTTTAAATGCAATTTATACAATGCTCTCGGTTAATTTAAAAAACTCACGTTCTTACACTATCCTGCTTAAAGAAGCACAACGCCAGCCTACGGCCAGACATACCTGCTGCCTCTGAGTGAGAATCAGCTCGTTCTGCTCCTGGAGCCTCTGGCCTAGCTCTTCTATCCTTTTCTTGTAGAAAACATTGCTTGCATTTAGATCATCTATCCTTGAGGTTTGCAGTTTCTCTATATGTGACAGAAGCTGAAAAATAATTAACAAAGGCATCTGTCTTCTGCAAGCGGCTTGTACACTGCTCTCCACCTGCGGGCTGGACACTCGCCCCCTGACTTCGCCGCCGCCCTTGCTCTAGCTGCGCCCGCCAGGTCACTGAACGCACCCTTCCGCCGCTGTGCACCAAGGCCCTGGCTGTCCTGGGTGACTCATCTCTGATCCCGGGGGCTCCTGACCCAAGACAGACGAGACTGATAACGTGAGCGGCCGAGCCAACCTGAGCACTTCACACAAAATAACATGGTGGTGAGCAGAGACAAAGGATGACGGCTCGTCTCCCCGAGCCCGCACCTCAAGAGCTCCCCAGGAAACCCGGGCCTTGCACAAGTCTGCCTGCACCATTCCAGCTTAAAAAACGGGCATTCCCTGGGCCAGAAAGGACGTGTGGATTATGACTGTGTGTACGTGTGTGTGTGTGTTACTGGGGATTGAACCCAGGGGCATTCTGCCTCTGAGCTACAACCTAAGTCTTATTTTTTTTAATTAACTAATTTATTTATTTACGTTGGTGGCACTAGAGATTGAACCCAGGGGCATTCCACCTCTGAGCTACAGCCTCAACCCTATTTTTTTATTTTTTATTTGGAAACGGGGTCTTGCTAAGTTGATGAGTCTCACTACTTGCTGAGACTGTCCTTGAACCTGCGATCCTCCCGTCTCAGCCTCCCACTTACTGGGATTACAAGTGTGCACCACAACGTCCGTCTCCTTGTTTTTTTTATTTTGAAACAGGGTCTCACTGTGTTGCTGAGGTTGGTCTCAAACCTGCAATCCTCCTGTCTCAGCCTCCCGAGTACTGAAATTACAGGCGTGTGCCACCATGCCCAGCTGGCTTATTTTTATATTCCTAGAAACTAGCATAATTCCTGGCCCCTGGTGTATCCTCAATAAATATTTTCAGGGGTGGAGATGCTGGGGGTTGAGGAAAAGAGGAGAGAGAGAAAGAAAGGAATGGATAAAGGGAAGAAAGAAAGGGATGTCAAGCGTGCACAGGTAAGTTTATCTTCAGACACTTAATGCCAGGGCAGTATGTACAGGAACACACTTCCTGTTTGTACAGGATAAAAGGAATTCAAGAGGAATTTGTTTTCAGTATTTTAAGAAAGCCGGGCATGGTGGTGCATACCTGTAAACCCAATACTTGGGAGACTGAGACAGAAGGAGGGTAGGTTCGAAGCCAACCTCAGCAACTTAGTGAGGCTCTTTGCTACTTGGCAAGACCCTATTTCCAAATAAAAAATAAAACAGGGATGGGGGTATAGCTCGGAAGTAGAGAGCATCTGGGTTTGATCCCCAGTACCTACCAAAAAGAAAAGAAAAGAAAAATTAGGGAAAGGCTTTCAAGTCCATACATGGCGCGATCTCTGCTTCTCTGAGCCTGGACGAACAGCGGGCCCAATTACTGACTCCAGAATGATTTTCCCAGTGAAGACTAGGAATCTCCCTTGAGGAGGACACTATCCGGAACTCCGTTACACTTTTACAGACTCCAGAGGACTATCCCCAAAAAACAGCTTGGGAAAGGGCTGAACTGTGAATGAGAAGGAAGGCCAATGAAAATGCCCAGAGCAGCCGGGCGTGGGGGTGCACGCGTGTAATCCCAGCATTTGGGAGGCTGAGACATAGGATCTGGGTTCACAGCCAGCCTCAGCTACTTAGTGAGGGCCTTTGCAACTCAGTTAGACTTTGTTTCAAAATAAAGGATAACAAATAGGACTGGGAATGTCACTCAGAGGTAGAATGCCCCTGGGTTTCATCCCTTTTACCGCAAAAAAAAAAAAAAAAAAAGGAAAAAATTGCCCACAGCTCTGGGTAGAGGTTTAGGGCCTGGGACCTGATCAACAATTTGGGGAGTCATCCCAAGCCCCAAGAAACAAGGGAAAACCCCCGGAACCCCAAGCAACAGCATCATTTCATTCCAGAACTGGGGCTGGAACCCAGGGGTATTCTACCTCTAAGCTTCACCCCCGGCCCTATTTTCTATTCTTTATTTTTGAAACTGGGTCTCACTGAGTTGCAAAGGGCCTCACTAAGTAGCTGAGGCTGTCTGCGAACTGCAGTCCTCCGGTCTCAGCCTCCCGAATGCTGGGATTACAAGCGTGCGCCATGACGCCCAGCTAAAACAGCATCATTCTGATCCTGGGATTAAGAACAGACTAGACAGGTTCAGCAAAGAGTTCACTGAGAGAGACCTGCGGAGAGTCAGAGACGGTCGGTTACCCTCTCAAAAGGCCTGTGGCCCCTCGAGCCTGCCCTGGGGGACCTGCCACTCAAGCGCACACTGCTCGCCACCGCGCGCATCTCCGCTTTTCTTCCTTTCACTGCGTGACTACTCTTCAACCTCCCGAGCTCTCTCGGGGGCATCTGCTGAGTCAAAAGAGCACACCATCCCTTATCTATGGCTCCCTTTGAACTCCTACCGGTGGAATTTAAAAAGAAAAAAGAAAAAAGGTCTGCCAAGAATCTAGGTAAAGCAATAAAAAACTGGCCAAGGCAACTTCCCCTAAACAGAGAAACACAATATGTGCATTGTGGGAAGAGCGGGCGCCGATCATGTGGAATGATGAATAGTTAGGTCTCCGCAGAGATTACTGAACCCGATGGAATCCACCCCGCTGGAGGGGTTTAGAGAGGAGGGGGAGGAGGGGGAGGAGGAGGAGGAGGAGGGGGAGGGGGAGGGGGAGGAGAGAAAATGAAGGAGGGGGAGGAGAGGAGGGGAGGGGGAAGAGGAAAAGAAGGAGGAAAGGAGGGGAGGAGGAGGGGAGAAGGAGGGGAGGAAGAGGAGAGGAGGAGGAGGAGGAGGAGAGGAAAAGGAGGAGAAGAGGGGCAGGAGGAGGAGTAGAGAAGAGGAGGAGAGGAGGAAGAAGAGGAAAAGAAGGAAGAGAGGAGGAGAGGAGGGGGGAGGAGAGGAGAGGAGGGCGGGAGGAGGAGCAAGCAGCTTCTGAGTAGCCAGGGTAGCATACAGCGCAGCCTGGTGGCCCACAGAGGGAGGCCACACATCTCCCTGGGAGCCAGGGAAGGCCCTGCTCTTGATCTCCGGTGCCAACAGTCGTTCTGTGACTCACATGTTAGTCCACCACTGGAGTGGTGTCCCATGCCTGCCTGGGACACTGTGGGCTTTAACGCAGCAAGGCTTAAAAAAAATGTCCCCTACCCATCCCTCAGTACCAATGCCTTCAGGAACCAGAGTAGAAACTTTCATTATCTAAGAGCAGTGGTTCAAACCATGGGACCCAAGCAGAATACCCCTAGTTGTTTGGGATTTGTCTTCTCCAAAATTTGCAAGTCTTAGACTCACGCACTGAATCAGAGCATCAGGGAGGGATGTGGGTCACTCAGAAATACATCCCTGGCTAGGAGCTACTGCCTTACAGCCCTGAGAGGGAACGTCCTTTGTTGTTACAGAAAAGCAACCACTCTGCCCTGTCCTACCTGTCCTCCTGCTCTTGCTAAGTCCCTGAAGCAGGGCAAGACAGCCAGGCAGTGTGGTGCACCACCAGGCCCCTGGCGTACAGAATGTACTGAATCCAGTACCAGTGACGCTGGACAAGACAGCATCTTGGTAACCCTCCATTCCCCCTCTGTAAAATGGGCAAAGTACCAACCTTGCAGGATGCTCAGAAGGATTAAATATATGGAAATTACAAATATCAATGTATTTCTTTTTTTTTTTTTTTTTGCAGTACTGGGAATGGAACCCAGGGGCATTCTACCTCCGAGCTACACCCCCAGCCCTATTTTTTATTCTTTATTTTGAAACAGGGTTTCACTGAGTTGCGAAGGGCCTAAGTAGTAGCTGAGGCTATCCGTGACCCACGATCCTCCTGCCTCAGCCTCCCAAATGCTGGGATTACAGCGTGCACCACCACGCCCGGCTCCAAATATCAATGCATTTCTAAATGCTTGCGGGAACCCAGCAGTGTGCTGGTTAACCAGATCTCAAAAGAAAAACAACTCTGATCAGTTGATAAAACACACAACATGGGCTAGCTCCGACATCACGACAGGCACCGCAAGAGAAGGCCACCTGTACTTCCATGTGATAGCGATGGACATCCGAGAACACTTCTTCCACCTGGGGTACAGAAAGACTGTCATCTACGGCCCTGACACCCTACATCTTGGCTGCCACAGATGAAGCGTGCTAAGAAGTGAATACTATTGTCTTGTTCACACAGTCAGCGCCAGGGGTCCGGGGGTCCATGAGGAAAGCCTAGTATCCTTCCCACGGCAGAGACTGCACTTTCAGGCAACTGGTAGCCTCACTAATTTGAACCCTGTAATTAGTGTCTCCCCATCTATAAAAACAGGGCTAAATGATCCCCTTGTAAGATGTCTAGACCTTCCAGGCTCACTCAGCCACTGTGTAATGAATGCCAACCACATTTCAGGCTTTTAGTGGATGCTGGGAAGACAACAGAGAGCTCAGTAACAGAGCCTTTGTTCAGAGGGGGAGAGGCAGATGACAAACAAGCGGACAAAAAGCTAAAGCAGCGATCAGAGCCTGGCGTGGTGGCACACACCTATAATCCTACGACTTGGGAGGCTGAGGCAGGAGGACCACAGGTTCAGGGTCAGCCTCAGAAACTCAGTGAATCCATTTTCCCCCAAAATAAAACAAAACAGGGCTGAGGGTGTGGCTGAGGAGTAGAATGCCCCTTGGTTCAATCTCCAATACAAAAAGAAAAACCCTAAAGAGTGAGGAGAGCTGCATTTGTGATAAGAATAATGAAGTCTTCATGCTTAGATGGAACGACACTGGGCAACCTGGCCGTACGCGCCAGTGTGAAGGCCCCCGCCCCCAGGCGGGGGGATCCGGTGCTTCTGAAGAACTCGGCAAAGGTGAAAGCACTTCACACAAGCAAAGTAAAAATCTGCTGCGCTAATGAGAAGCTTTTCCTGCGTGGGCCAGTCTGACTTAGTGGGCCCTTTAAAAGAAGCTCCACACTCGGGTACGGTGGTGCACCCCTGTAATCCCAGTACTTGGGAGGCTGGGACTGGAGGATCCCAGGTCTAAGACCAGCCTCAGCAAGTATTGAGACTCTCAGCACCCAGTGAGAATTTGTTTAAAAAAAAATTTAAATTAAACTTAGCCGTGGTGGCACACGCTTGTAATTTATGCGCTTGGGAGGCTGAGACAGGAGGATCGCACAGGTTCGAAGCCAGCCTCAGCTACTTAATGAGGCTCTCGGCAACTTAGTGAGACCCTATTTCTAAATAAAGTATGAAATAGGTCTGGGAGTATACCCTGGAGGTAGAAAAGTCCCTGGGTCCTACCCCCAGTACCACCAAAAATATAGAAAATTAAAAAATTAAATTTAACTTAAAAGGGGGGCTGGGATTATAGCTCAGAGGTAGAATGTCCCTGGGTCCAAGCCTCAGTACCACAAAACTGCCTTTCTAGTAGGCCTTGAAGAAGTCAACAACCATGCTGAAAACCGTGGAGAAGACAAGAACTGAGGGCTTCCACCCAACAGGCAGCCAGAAGGTACTCACCAGGAGAACACAGACACGGGCTCTCTGAGCACATGCTTTGAGTCCCTCAGGGATGGACACAGCCAAGCATGCCTGGCCTCTTATCTCATGGAAACTATGAAATGACTACTGTGGGTCACTTTAGGTCACTATATTTGTAGTCATTTGTTACAAAGAATAGAAAACTAACCTAGAAGGGAAGGAACTGATCACAGGAAGAGTAGGTGGGAGAGCTTTCCACATGTTAAAAAAAAAAAAAAAAAAAAACCTAGAGTGTTCTAGAAATTACTAGAAGGCCATCATAGTTAGAAAGAACAAGTTCAGAACAAGAAAGGAAAAGGATGAAGCTTCAGTGGTGGTCAGCAGACAGATTATTTCACCCACTCCATGGAGAGTGTGTTGTGAGAGGCAGGTTGGGGCCGGGCATGGTGGTGCACACCTATAATACCAGTACTTAAGAGACAGAGAAGCCAGGTGTGGAGGCGCACGCTTGTCATCCCCACGCTTGGGAAACAGAGACAGGAGGATCGCGCAGATTCAAAGCCAGCCGCGCACGCTGGCTTAGGAGACCCTGTTTCCAAATAAAAATGTAAAAATAGGTCTGGGAGTGTAGCCCGGAGGCAGAAGGGCTTCCAGAAACCCCAGTACCACCAAAAAAAAAAAAAAAGAGAGAGAGAGACAGAGGAGTGCAGATTTGAAGGCAGCCCCAGCAAGGTAGCAAGCCTCTCAACAACCTAGCAAGATCCCTTTTCATAAAAACACAACAGAATGGAGCCAGGCGTGGCAGCGCACGCTTGTAATCCCAGTACTTGGGAGGCTGAGACCGGAGGATCATGTTTGTGGCCAGCCTCAGCTACTTAGTGAGGGTCTCTGCAAATTAGTGATGCTCTGTTTAAAAATAAAAAATAAAAACTAGGGCTGGAGCTTGGAGGTAGAATGCCCCTGGGTTCTACCCCCAGTACCACAAAAAAATAAATAAACAAATAAAAATAAAGGCTGGAGATGTAGCTCAGAAGTAGAATGCCCCTGGGTTCAATTCCCCGTACCACCTCGCCCCAAAAAAGAAAAAAGGCAGATTGGAAGTGGGGAGACTGGTTATGGAGCTCTAGAGACTGGGTAAAGGCAGAGACAATGGATATGTACAAGAGGAAGGAGATGCAACCGGGGGCTGAGGAGAGGGGTAGGCTAAACCCTGGAGCTCAGAGGTGGCTCAGACTGGAGCTGGGGGGCCTTCACAGGCAGCGCCAGCCCTACTTTAGCCAGATGCCCAGCGCCTAGTGCACGCCAACTGATTACCTCACCACCCCATGCTAAGTTCCCTCACTTCTCCCCTTGCTGAACTACAATCAAGGAGTAATTCCTAGCCGGGCGTGGTGGCGCACCCAGCACTTGGGAGGCTGAGACAGGAGGATCATGGTTTGCGCACAGACTCAGCTACTTAGTGAGGCCCTTTGCAACTCAGTGGGACCCTGTTTCAAAAAAAAAAAAAAAAAATAGGGCTGGGGATGTAGTTCAGAGGTAGAATGCTCCTGGGCTTTATCCCTAGTACCTCAAAAAAAAAAAAAAAAAAGAAGTAATTCCTGAGGGCAGGGATGGTTGTGTATTTCCTTCTAGCCCTACAAAGTATGGTCCACAGTAATGCACAATAAACATCTCCTAAATCGAATCACTACACCAGTGACGTGATTTTCAGTCTATGTAGGTCACAGTATGAGCATATGTCCTTGTGTATTTGTGTGTGTGTATGTGTGATTGTGTATAAACACTTTATTTCTTTACATGGCTAAATAATACTACAAATTGAATAAAGAAAAAAATCATGATTCCTATTTTTCCTCCTAGTATTGTTATTGCTGTGTGTGTGTCTGTGTGTGTTGTGTGAGTGTGTGTGTGTGCTTGCTGGGGATCGAACTAGGGGCATGCTACCTCTGAGCTACAATCTAGCCCTAGTTTTTCTTTCTTTTTTTTTTTTTTTGGTGGTACTGGGGTTCCTAGAAACCCTTCTACCTCCGGGCTACACTCCCAGACCTATTTTATATTTTTATTTGGAAATAGGGTCTCTTAAGCCAGCACAGCTGGCTTCGAACCTGTGCGATCCTCCTGTCTCCGCCTCCCACGCTCCTGTCTCCGCCTCCCAAGTGCAGGGATTACAAGTGTGCACCACCACGCCCAGCTCCTTTTTTTTTTTTTTGAAACTGGGTCTCAGTGGGGTGTGGTGGCACACACCTATAATAGGGTCTCAGTGGGGTGTGGTGGCACACACCTATAATAGGGTCTCAGTGGGGTGTGGTGGCACACACCTATAATACCAGTATTTGGGACGTTTAGACAGGAAGATCACAGATTTGAGGCCAGCCTCAGCAACTTAGCAAGACTATTTTTAAATAAAAATTTTAAAAGGGCAGAGGATATAGCTCAGAGGCAGAAGGTCTCCAGGTTCAATTCTCAGTACAAAAAAAAAAGTGAAAAATTATAACAAATTAGTAGCTATATTTATCTTTGGTTTTAGAATTATAACTAATTTTAATTTTGTTACAGATTTCTCCACAAATGACAAGTACCTTTTATTTTTAATTTTTAATTTTTTGCCGGTCTGGGGATGGAACCCAGAGTCATTTGATCTCCGAGCTACACCCCCTGCCCTATTTTTTTATTCTTTATTTTGAAACAGGGTCTCACTAAATTGCAGAGAGCCTCACTAAGTAGCTGAGGCTGACTGCGAACCACGATCCTCCAGTCTCAGCCTCCCGAATGCTGGGATTACAAGCGTGCGCCACCACGCCCGGTGGCAAGTACCTTTATTATAAAGACGTAGATATTATTTTCAAAAATGATCTACTTGGGAACGGAGATGTAGTTTAGTGGTAGAGGTGTCTGACTAGCATGTATGAGGCTCTAGGTTTAAATCCCCAGTAACACACACACACACACACACACACACACACACACACACCCCTTAGAGCCCCTCAGCTTCTCAGTCTTACCCGACTCTTCTCTTTCTTGTGCTCCTCACGGACAGCCTGAACCCGAGCTGTCCACTTGCTTTCCTGCAAGAGAGTAAAGCAAGTGGTTTGTTTCCAGCCATTAAACCACTGTGACCAAAACAGCCATGGCCAAGACTGCGCTGACTACGGAAACTCATCTCTAGATAACTGTAATCATGAAAAATGTCGAGAGGTCTTCGGTTTCCCAATGCATGGTCTATCTAAGCTCTAAAAATCAATCTAGTGCTCCAATATGCCTTTCTATACCTTTTGACAGGTCTACATCTGACATTTAAAAAAACTAAATAATTAATGTTGACTGGTGAGTACTGCTGGCCAGCTCAAACTGACATCATGTTAGGGCGAAACTGAAACCATTGTGCCTACAGTTTTGCATCCATGTAGATTACTGCATCCACACTGATTACTCAACGACAAGCATTTCTGAACATGCATCAGATATGGGTTAAAAGACAAGAGACGTAGTTGTCTTCAAAGTCACCGAAAGAAGCCAGGCGTGGTGGCGCACGCTTGCAATCCCCGCGCTTGGGAGGCTGAGACAGGAGGATCGCACGGGATCGAAGCCAGCCTCAGCTACTTAGTGAGGCTCTCAGCAACTTAGTGAGACCCTATTTACAAATAAAAAATATTAAAAAAAATTAGGTCTGGGAGTACAGCCCGGAGGTAGAAAGCCTCTGGGTTTCACCCCTAGTACCACCAAAAAAAAAAAAAAAAAAAAGTCACCGAAAGAGACAAACGTGTTATGCAGGTGGCATGCCCTGCAAATGACTTCAGTAAGAAAACCTGACGCCCCCTCTACACCGACCGCCCGCCTCCCGTACCTGGCTATCGAAAAGCTGCAGCACGTTTTGAAAGTCCTGGGGATACGAAGCCCGGTCTTCTTTAAACTCCTGTGCGTCTTTTAACGTGCCTATGTTAGACTTGATCTGCATATTGGACTTCTGGATTTCTAACAGTTGCTATAAAATAAAATCCAAAATCACCAGCGCAAGGGTTATAGGTTCATGAGACTGAAACCGTGAGTAACCTCGGGGAACACCAGCCAGGATTTAGAGCTGACGGCCCTCCTGGGAGCAACTGAGCGTCTTCTCTTTCCCTTCCCCGTGGCTTTAATGTCTTGTTCCTGCTGCTTTCTGGACATCCCAGATCACTTTGGGGAGAGGCGAGGACACTCTAACTCTTAGACAAGGGTCTTTTAAGTTTTTAATGGATACATCCAGGCATGGTGATGTGCACATAGAATCCCAGTACTTGAGAGGCTGGGACAGGCCTCAGCAACTTAGATCCTGTTTCAAAATAAAACATAAAAAGGGCTGGGGGGAGTGTAACCGAGAGGTAGAATGCCCCTGGGTTCAATCCCCAGGACAACAGCAACAAAAAAATTTTAATGGGTGTGTAAGAGTTGCCAGAAGCAGAGAAAGTGAGGGTATCTGGAAGTGGTGCATCGGGTGTACCTGCTTCTTAAGATGATTTAGTCAAGTCAGGCCTAGTGGCGCATACCTGTGAGTCCATTACTTGGGAGGCTGAAAAAGGAGGATGGAAGGTTTGAGGCCAGGCCAGCAGCTACTGAGACCTCAGTAATTTAGTGAGACTTTGTTTCAAAATAAAAAATGGATGATGCAGGTACAGGCTCAGAGGAAGAATGCCCCTAGGTTCAATTCCTCATACCAAAATAAAAATAATAATAAAATAACTACAAAATAAAAATAATAAAATAATTATTAATTAATGAAAGGCCATATCAGTAAATCTACTAGGAAATTGTGTGTGTGTGTGTGTGTGTGTGTGTGTGTGTGTGTGTGTTACCAGGAACTGAACCCAGGGAGGGGGTTCTATCTCTGAGCTATACCCTTAGTCTATTTTACTGTTTTGAAACAGAGTCTCAAGAGGTTGCTGAAAGTTTCACTGTTGTTGAGGTCGTCCTTGATAATGCCATCCTCCCGTCTCTGCCTCCCAAGTACTAGGATTACAGGCGTGCACCACCACACCCAGCAAGGGCTGTAACATTTTAATTCTACCCTTTGTTTATATTCTTCCCAAAGTCACTCAGAGCAAAAACCCTCAGAAAACCACAGGAGGTTAAGATGTGAACTTCAAAAACCCAGATGAGGGCGGGTATCTCCCAGTCATTACCCATGGGCTGCTCAGTGACTCCATTTCACAGGAGAGGAAAGAAGAGTAAGGTTTCAGTAGGGAAACCTGCTCTGACGCACACTGCCCCGGCGGGGTGATGGAGGCTGACGTCAACATGAACCATGGAGACAGTGTGCAACGTAGAGAGTGGCGCTTCATCCGCAAGGCCGCCTGCCTAACCCGCCAGCCCAGTCCAACCGTGAGGCAAACGTCAGATAAAGCTCCGCAGCAAGGCTCCCACCGTAGCCAGCCAGGACTTCTCAACATCGTGACAGGCGTCAAAAACAAGACTGAACAACTGTCACAAACAAGAGGAGCCCGGGGAGACACGACAACTAAACGTAACCTGGCATCCTGGGCAGGATCCCGGAGCAGAGAAAAGTCAGTAGGTGAAAATAAAGAGTGTGAGAAGGAACCCAGCAGCAGTGGTTCAAAAATAGCCTCGGTTTTTTCCTTCTGAAACTTGTTGGCCCCTAGAGGGAGCCCCTGGATTGTCCCTCTGTCAGCTTTGCCCAAAGACAACGTGGATCAGAAAGGCCCGGAAGCTCCCTATTCTTGGTGGGAGGGCCAGTTGGCAGCGAGCATGTCTATCGTCCATGACTGTGACCAGGGCCGTGGGGACCAGGCCATTTAGCCAGACCCTGCTTGCTTCAGAGAACCCAGACATCCTGCGGTGAGGAGGGCTCTGGAAGGTCCTTGCTCAGTCTCTCTGGATCAGTTTCCTTCTCCTTCCATGCCGAGGAACTGCGTCAGCCTTTCCAGCCATGACAGTGGCAAATACCAAAACTCAGGGAAGGATTTGTGGCTTATGGCTATCTGTACCTAGCCCGGTAAAGAACGAGGGAGCCTCTTCTATGATGCGATCAGACTCACCCCCCAATGTTCTATCCTGGGGTTTGAGACCAAAGCTCCTACTCTCAGCAAAACAATTCTTCTGACTTGCTTGGACTTCGGGTACCTGGAGCCCCTCTGGACTCTTGGCAGGGGGCAGGGCATGGTAAAGCCCCTTCCCATCCCCTGACCATAACGCCACACTCACATCTCTCAAGCAACCAGTACCATGAGCACGTCAAGGTTTAATACTTACATACTCTAACGCTGAATTCTTGGAAGTGAGTTCTTTAAATTCCTTCATGAACATTTCCTTGACTTTCTCCATTTCATCAACGAGCTTCTCTTTTTCTTCTTCTTTCCATCTGTCAAATAACTTCAGAAAGTCTTCTTCTTTTGTTTTCTGCATTTCATATTCCTAAAATTTATTTTAATACATGAATTTAAGAGTTCTGGTACGAAGCAGATACGCAAAAGTTAAAGAGTCACAGCTTCACCTGAAATCTGTTAGCTGGGATTACTTCTTCCAGATAGGCTTGTAATAAGATTTCCTCTAATGGCAGGTGTGTGTGCAATAATTCTTTTAAAATTACAGGCAGCATTCTTTTAAAATTACCTACAGAGTCGGG
Source organism: Muscardinus avellanarius (assembly GCF_963383645.1). Taxonomy (NCBI): domain Eukaryota; kingdom Metazoa; phylum Chordata; class Mammalia; order Rodentia; family Gliridae; genus Muscardinus; species Muscardinus avellanarius. The sequence continues at coordinate 187,190,067 of NC_137787.1, forward strand.
CGTGGTGGCGCATGCTTGTAATCCCCGCACTTGGGAGGCTGAGACAGGAGGATTGTACAGGTTCAAAGTCACCCTCAGCTACTTAGTGAGGCTTTCAGCAACTTAGTGAGACCCTGTTTCCAAATAAAATATATAAAAAAGGTCTGGGAATATAGCCCGGAGGTAGAAAGCCTGTGGGTTCCACCCCCAGTACCACCAAAAATAAATAAATAAAATAAAATAACCTACAGAGACCTAAGGCCACCAGCTCTCTGTGTTCTGTGAACTTGTATAGTTGATACGCAAGAATATGTAAAATGTCAACATACTTGAAAAAAAAAGTCCACGGAGCAGTAAAAGCATCTTTCTTGACCCTGTATCAATTTAGGTAAAGTAGCCCCATCTTTCCCTCCCCTAAAGAGTAAAAATTCAGATTTACATGAGCTACACTCAAGCTCCAGTCCATCAGCACTTGATGTCTCGATGACCTGCTGTGTTTTAAACAACACAGGGGACTCGGAAAACACTATAAACCAATTAGATTTAACAGACATACATAAAACACTGAGCCCAAAAAGAGAGACTATGCGTTTGCCTTCAGTATGCACGGAAGAGTCACTGAGCATAAGCTGTGTTAGGTCATAAAGTATGTCTCTAATTTAGACAGATCTAATTCATGTGAAGACTAGAGCCAGAAATCAGTAACACAAGGAAAATCAGCAAGTGTGTGGAAACTAAAAAATATGTCCTTTGAGCAGGGCGTGGTGGCGCACACTTGTAATCCCAGTGCTTGGGAGGCAGAGACAGGAGGATCACGCAGGTTCGAAGCCAGCCTCACTGGCTTAAGAGACCCTGTTTCCAAATAAAATATAAAACAGGTCTGGGAGTATAACCAGGAGCTAGAAGGGTTCCATCCTCAGTACCACACACACACAAAATTATATATATATATATATCCTTAAATAACCAATAAAATATAAAATAGGTCTGGGAGTATAGCCAGGAGCTAGAAGGGTTCCATCCCCAGTACTCCCCACACACACACACGTGTGTGTGTGTGTGTGTGTATATATATATATATATATATATATATATATATATATACACACACACATATATATACATACATGTATATGTGTATGTATATATAATATATATGTATATAAATATGTATATGTGTGTATATATATATATATATATATATCTCCTTAATTAACCAATAGGTCAAAGAAAATTGAAAAATATTTGGAGGTAAATGAAAATTAAAACACAAAATACCAAAACACACCAGGTGTGGTGGTGCACGCCTATAATTTTAGAACTTGGGAGACTGAGGCAGGAGGAACACAGGTTGAAGGACAGTATAGGCAAGTAGTGAGACTTTCACTAACCTAGAGAGACCCTGTTTCAAGATAAAAATTAAGCTGGGCGTGTTGTGCATGCTTGTAATCCTCGCGCTTGGGAGGCGGAGACAGGAGGATCTCAGGTTCGAAGCCAGCCTCAGCTACTTAGTGAAGTTCTCAGCAACTTAGTGAGACCTGTTTCCAAATAAAATATAAAATAGGTCTGGGAGTATAGCCCGGAAGTAGAAAGCCCCTGTGTTCTAATCCTAGTACCACCAAAATAAATAAATTAATTAATTAATTAAAATTTAAAAATAGAGCTGGGAGTGTAGCTCAGCAATAGAGTGCCCTTGGGTTCAATCCCAAGTAACACACACACACACACACACACACACACACACACACAAAACCAAAATATGCACAGGATTGTATCAAATCAGTGCATAGAGGGTAATCGATAGCTGTAAAGGGAGACTTCATAGAAGATCTCAAGCCAACAACCTAAGTATAAACCTTAAAATACAAAAAAAGAAGAGCACACCCAACTCAAAGCCAATAGAAGGAAACCATGAAGTGAGAACAAAGGTAAACAACATAGAGACACTAGAAGCAATAAGCGAACTGGTGGAATCCAAAGTTGTTCTTTGAAAAGATCAACAAAGTTGTCAAGCCTTTAGCAAGACTGACTAAGAAATGAAGGTGGGACGTTACCGCGGACCTTAGAGGAACGAGGAAGACTGTAAGGCAATACAATAAACAACCCGTAAGCTAGCAAATCCTTAGAATATATGAAAAATTATTACAATTCAGCAAGAAGACAAATAACCCAATTTGAAAATGGTCAAAGGACTAGAATAAACACTTCTCCAAAGAGGACATAAAAATGGACAAGCGCATAAAAAGATGCTCAGTTTTATTGGTTATTAAAAAAATGCAAATCAAAGCCACAGTGAGATACTACTTCACACCCATCAGCACGTCTTTAAGAAAACAGAAAAATATATGCCGGTGTCGGGGCCCACTCGGCAGGACCGAGGTGGCACCCAGGCTTGTTGCCAGTGTGGACTCAAGATGGCGCCTGGGCTTGCAGCCAAGTCACGAGGCTCACGAGGCTGGCGGTGCCCTGAGCCTGCGCAGTGAGCCCTATCAGGCGCCTTACGGATGATTAGTGACGCAGCGCCTCGTGCTACCACCTGCCCGCCCAGGAGAAGGTTAAAAAGCGCGCATGCCCTAGCGGGCGGGGAGAAGAGGGTTGGTGGACAGGAAGAGCAGTTCCTTGGCGGACTGCTCCGGGCTCCAAGCTGGGACGGACATGTTCACAAAGCCACCACTGTGACCGGTGTGTGCTGCAGCAGAGAAGTAGAGTGCCACGGAGGAGGGTTGGTGGAGTGATGAGGGAGGAGAGACTGATGTTGTTTTTACCTGAGAGGGCGTTGAGAGAGCATTAAAGAGGAAGGAGCTTCATCAACAGAGTCGGCGTTCGTGTGTTTCTTCCCTAGGCTCTGCTGGTCAGAGCCCTAGGGACGCGACATGCCGGGTGTGGTGGCGCACGCTTGTAATCCCCGCGCTTGGGAGGCGGAGACAGGAGGATCGAGCAGGTTCGAAGTCAGCCTCGCTGGCTTAAGAGACCCTGTTTCCAAAAATAAAAAAGTATAAAATAGGTCTGGGAGTGTAGCCTGGAGGTAGAAGGGCTTCCAGGAACCCCAGTACCAAAAAAAAAAAAAAGAAAGAAAACAAAAAATATAACGATCGTGGGATGTGGAGAAATAAGAGCCCTAATATATTACTCATAGAAATGTAAGATGATACAGCCACTGTGGAGAACAGCTTGTGTTTTTTAAGTTAAACAGAATAACCATATGACCCACACCAAGAGTTATCTACTCTTAGGTAGATAACTAGGAAAAATAAAACAAGCCAGGTGTCGTGGCTCACGCTTGTAATCCCAGAGCTTGGGAGGCTGAGAGCAGGAGGATCGCACAGGTTTGAAGCCAGCCTCAGCTACTTAGTGAGACCCTGTTTCCAAATAAAATATAAAATAAGTCTGAGAGTGTAACTAGTATGTAGAAAGGACCTCGGGTTCCATTCCCAGTACTAAATAAATAAATAAATAAATAAATAAATAAATAAAGTTAAAAAAAAAAGAAGAAGAAGAAGAAGAAGCCAGGCGTGGTGGCTCGCGCTTGTAATCCCAGCATTTGGGAGACCGAGACAGGAGGATCCAGGTTCAAAGACAGCCTCAGCTACTTAGTAGTGCTCTTTGCAACTCAATGAGATCCTGTTTCAAAATAAAGACTAATAAAAACAATAGGGTTGGGGGTGTAGCTTGGAGGTAGAATGCCTCTGGGTTCCATCCCCAGTACCACACACACACACACACAAAGACTAGTTTGGCAAGTTTCATGTTGTATGAATTTACCATGATTCTGTTGAGAGTGTTTGTGTGGAAGCCCGAAAATTCCATCCCTTACTGTGTGAAATAGCTCTCCGCTTTCCCTAGCAGGGCCATGCTTTCTATCCCCGTGTGGAAAACAAGAAAGAAGGTGCAGGCCATGTCACTGCAACAGTGACAGGAGAGAAATGCTCTTTATGTCGCCTCCTTTCTATGAAGAGTCTGAGGTACCCACAGAGGTCGGCACTAACACTTGTCCACAGTCCTCGTGCCTCCTTCGGCGTCCTCACCCCAGAGTAACCAGGGTGAAGCGATGCTCTGAGCAGCCACTGGGACTGAGACACGGCTGAGAAGGAGGAGGGGTGAGGGGGTCCTGATGCGGGGTCTCATGCGGGATCGCTGGCTCAGGCCACAGAGGCGGAGGCCATGAGCCAGAACAAATGGGCGGCCGACGGGAACCAGGAGCGGAGCTCGGGGCACAGCCAGGAAGAAAGTGGGACTTCAACAATCGCAAGAAACCGAAATCTGTCCATCACTCAAAGAAGCAGAAAATGCTGTCTTCTTGTGGCATCCAGGAAAGAACACAGCCCTACTGACATGCCACCTACTGACAGCTTTATATAGTGAATACGAGTTCAAATATTTCTGATCCAAGCCGGGTGTGGTGGCGCACGCGTGTAATCTCAGCATTCGGGAGGCTGAGACAGGAGGATCGCGGTTCACAGACAGCCTCAGCTACTTAGTGAAGCCCATTGCAACTCAGTGAGACCCTCTTTCAAAATAAAGAATAAAATATAGCTCGGAGGTAAAATGCCCCTGGGTTCCATCCTCAGTACCTCAAAAAAAAAAAAATATATATATATATATACATATACACATATATACCTGGTCCAGAGATTGCACCGTACCTTGGAGCATCTGACCGCGTGGGCATGCTGGGCAGCCTCAAGCTGAGACCTGGTGAGCCGCAGCTGCTCCTTCAACATGTCCACCTCCTTCTGGAGTGTGTCGGTCTGTGCCTTCGTCTTATACTCTGCCGTGACAGAAAGTCTTATTAAAACACCATCTCCCATGAAACTCTCTTGAAAACTCACATGGAAACAGTCCCATTGCTAAAGCAAAGGCAGCGGCCCTTAGATGTGGGATTAGCACTCGTTTCATGCCAGGGGCTCACTTTTGCCCTTTGGTGTTTATTTGGAGCCCTTCGTATGCATGGGCAAAGAATCATTTTTAGCAGACTCATTCAGCCACTGTGTGGAGGTTGAATTATCATCCTACAGAGGCAGTGTGAGAGCCCCGTCCGGGGAACAATAAAGTTCACAAGGAATAATCCTGGCTGCTTTGATCCAGCGGCATTCCGGGCTCTTCTTAGAGATGCCTGTCTCAATCAGAGCAGCGAAGTGAAGCCTCCCACCGCAGGTACCACCACACTGACATCTCTACGGCCGCCATCTTTCTGTCTCCCACCGAACACCCCCGAAGACCCCGTCAGTGCTCATACAAAGAGAGGGCTGACATTCAGAAGGCAAACTCAGGTCACACCCTGTTCAGCTAAGGCAAAAGCGAGGAACTGAAACGTCGTAAAAAAGAAGCAACAAGTGAAGGGAAGAATACTTATGTGCATGTACTTACATGAAGATGTGCACATGACTGAATGGACATACATGTGTCTGTGAGTGTAGACATGAAAGGTATGGAAACCAAAGCAGAAAGTCAGAAGCTCAAAGATGACCTGAAGAAATAATACTCATTTCAGAGTCTGAAACACTCTCTGAAGCGAGTATGAGATAGGATAAGATACTGAAACAGAAGAGAAAGAAGGTCAGTTGCATACGGAAGAATGGTAGGTTCATTCAAATATTTCATCTTTCCCATTTTTCCAACACACTGCTAATTTTTATCAGCAGTCCATGAGTTTAATAATGGAATTTTATTTAGTTTCTGCAAAGCTTAACTCTTTTCTAACTATAAATCCATTTATTTAAAATGGGCAGGAATGGAAACAGATTGATCCAAAATGGAGGAATAGGAGGATAGGTACCCATCTAGATACTGAACACATCTAAGATCATAGCAAGAATGTCTCTGGGTTACTGCAGCAGAAAGCGTGATCTACTCATGGAGAAAAGACCCATTAGATTCTTTGCTTTGGGACATTTCAAGAGTAGGAAACCTGGTTCCTAGGTAAGCCACGGAATCCTCTTCTCCCTCTTACGTCCTCACCTCCTCTCTCTATTTAATACTTAGTTCTCATCAGCATCCAAACACAGTAGCTCCCATATCAAGAGAAACAAAACCTTCTCCTTCAGTTCCACATTTTGGTCCAGAAGCTCCTGTTTCTGCCTCCTTCCCAGAAAACACTCCTGAAGTCGACATCTGTATTTGGTAGTACCACTGCCTCATGATTCTTGGCTCAGGTCCCTCAAATCGGGCTTTTGTCTCTACCAATCCACGAAGGTGCAATGTCAAGTTCACCCATAACTATCTTGACAACAATGATCAATTCTCCACCTGCAGTGAACTCAGGAACGTTTGATACACCCGACCACAGCCTCCTGGCTATAGCTTTTCCCTTGGTTTCCAACAGCACGCTCTCTGTATCTTCCTCCTACTCACAGATGCTACTTCTTACTCTCCACCTGGGGCCCTAGTGCGGGGGAAAGAAGCCTTGGGGCTGAACTTGGGTCTTCTGTTCTCTACCTAGGTGACCCTGGCCATTCCCAGCACTCCTCCAGTGAGTCCGAGGTTCCAGCCTGGCTCTCTCTCTCTCCCTGAAGACGCACATTTTCAGAATACCATCTACATATCTACTGCATGTGTGATGTAGCTGTATCCACGGCCAACCCAACCTTTTCTCTTTCCTTCTTCAAGCCCCTTCCTACCCCTAGTGCTCCATCACAGTCAACATCACCACCATTCACCCAGACATGAGGACACAAACCCTTCTCCTCTTGTCTCTGAAGGATCTGTGAACATAGATTCTTTACCTCTTCATCTCCACCTGTCCTGGCTACCGCCTCCTCTCACCTGGGCTGCTGTGCACTCCTCCACCTGCTTCCACTGTTGCTCCTACCATCTCTTCTCCACCCTCAGCCAAAGGGTTCAAATGAAACCCTGACCCTCCCCACTTAGGATGCTCCCGTGGCTTTCCATTACACTTAGGAAATCATCCAGATTCCAGCCAGGGCCTTCAAGGCCTCCCGAGACCTGAGACGTTCTCCTGAAATGCTCCCTTCCTGCCCTTACGACCAGTGTCCCCTGCACGTGGGACCTCTTCTCCATTCTCACCAGACTGGAGCCTCTTCATCACTCTGGTTCTTTGATCAGATATGGCCTCCTGGGTGAGACCTGCCTTGGCCACCCAGAGCCACTGCCCCACCCATTCTCCTGTTTTATTATCTTCATCTCATCTGCCATCATTTGAAAAGAATTTCTTCTTAATTTGTGTGTGTCTCTTTGGCCCCTCCATTAAAACATAAGACTTGAGAGTGCAAGATGTCTCTGTTCAGCTTCCAACTATATGTATCCTCGGCACCCAGGGCACTGCGCGCACAGAGTAGGCCTCCATCTTTACTTACTGAATGAACAGAGGTCATGAGGCTTCCTTTTACAAGGACTTAGACATGCACGGGACTGTGCCTCATCGAGAAATAAACAGGTTGGGGGGGGGGGTAGGGAGCAGAAAGAAAACAGATCTGAAGTAGAAATCATTTCTTACCAAAGTGAGAATCCTCAGGGTGTCGGCGCTGAATGTGACTTTGTAGAAAAGCTTGGTTCATAAAGGCCTTATCACAAAAATGGCACTGAAAAGGAGAAGGCAACAAGTCCAAGCGTCTGTAACAAGCATCTCTCCACTGACTGCAGTTGAAACTCGGGGACCTGAAGTATGACCTCTTGAGGTGGAAAGCAAAGACAGAATCGCCTTGGGTAAGAAGATACCGCCCTGACGAGAGATACTAAAAACATGGCTAAAAATATAAAACCAGAGCACCCTTCCCAAAGAGGATGCAAGGCAGTGTCAACTATCTCGTGACAGTTAAATAGCCCTTCTGGTGTTTGCTGGAACCCTGATGCTGTTCTCCCATCAGAATGGTGGTTTCTACCCCATCACCACCAACATGTATATTGTGTGTGTGTGTGTGTGTGTGTGTGTGTGTGTGTGTGTGTGTGTGTGTAACTGTGGATCGAAACCAGGGGCATTCTACCCCTGAGCTGCATCCCTGCCCCATTTTATTTTATTTATTTATTTATTTTGCAGGTCTGGGATGGAACCCAGGGGCATTCTACCTCCGAGCTACACCCCCTGCCCTATTCTTTATTCTTTATTTTATTTTTTTGAAACAGGGCCTCACTAAGTTGCAGAGGGCCTCACTAAGTAGCTGAGGCTGTCTGGGAACTGCGATCCTCCCATCTCAGCCTCCCAAATTCTGGGATTAAAGTGAGCGTCACCACACCCAGCTTTTATTCTTTATTTTGAAACAGGGTCTCACTAAGTTGCAGAGGGCCTCACTAAGTAGTTGAGGCTAGCGAGAACCTGTGCAATGCTCCTGTCTCAGCCTCCCAAGTGCTGGGATTACAAGCGTGCGCCACCACGCCCGGCTTACCACCATGTTCATGACACTTAGCCACGGTGGCTTTCTTTTGGCCCCTCAAGCATGCCAACCTATGGCGTTTGCATTTGCTGCTTCCTATGGCTGGTGCCACCTTGACACAGTACAACCTACTCTGGCGTATCTTCTAGATGGGGACATCATAACCTTGACGGGGTCTTCCCTAGAGCCCTGCCGTCGGTCCCGGTCACATCCTTTGGTCTTGTTTTTATCACTGTACATCCCACCAGGTAATGGCTTCACACTGATTTACTTTGCTTGCCCACTGGTTCTGTCCAGCCCCTCTGGGTTCTAGAGCCACACAGCTTCCTGGACTCTGTCTCTCGTCCACAGCTTCCTCCTCAAAGTGTAGCATTAATGCATGGCTGGACATATATAACCTACTAAAACAGACTTTTACTAAAGCTAACCACAAACCTCTTACTTGCAATCATAATGCACTGATAAAAATAAAAATTCAGTCAGTAGCAGATAGCATCTATCTTATTCAGTCAATGTGAGAACTAAAATACTGTAGAATTTTAGTAGTATTTGGCTTTTGGTATCAGTTAACAGCTACCATATACTATATATATATATATATATATATATATATATATATATATATATATATATATATATATATGGTATTACATAGGGGGTTATAAATCCAAGAAAGAAAAAAAAGATGTTCTTCACAATTTCTCATTCACACCACCAGACATAAGAGGAGCAGGCACGCTACAAAAAACAAGAAGCCAACCATGGTGGCACACGTCTATAATCCCGGTACTTGGGAGGCAGAGACAGAATGAGAATCTCAAGTGTGTGGACAGCCTCAGCAACCTAGCAAGACCCTGTTTAAGAAACAAAAGACAGTAAGGGCTAGAGGGTATCTCGAAGGGAGAATGCCCCTACGGTTCCAATCCCTAGTTCCACTAAAATTAAATTAAATTTTAAAAATTAAAAGATAATTTTTAATATAGAATGAGCTAAAAAGGGAAAAAAATAACAAACAAACAAACAAACAAAAAGTTGGGCATGGTGGCATACACTTGCAGTCCCAGCATTTGGGAGGCTGAGACAGGAGGATAGTGGTTTGTGGACAACCTCAGCTACTTAGTGAGGCCCTTTGCAACTCAGTGAGACCCTGTTTCCAAAATAAAAAAATAGGGCTGGGGGTATAGATCTGAGGTAGAATGCCTTAGGTTCCATCCCTAGTACCACAAAAAATAAAATAAAATAAAACAAAATCTAGGAGGTGTGTATATGGTGTCTGTTAATTAGTTTATTCACGTTTTGGGCATGTTTATATTATTCTACTAGTTTTTATTTGAAAAGGAATGGATTTTTTTTCTCTTAAAACCCTCGGTATTCACTATGCCATTGTTTCATTTTTTGTGTATTTTAATTTTTTGTTTCACTTATTTATTTATTGCTTTTTTTCAGTACCACACACACAAATAAAGCCAATATCCTTAATTTTTTTTTTTCCTTTCCTGTACTGACAATTATAACGCAGGGGCATTCTACCTCGAGCTACACCCCCAGCCATATGTTATATTTTATTTTGACACAGGGTCTCACTAACTTGCAGAGGGCCTCACCACGTAACTGAGGTTGGCCCTGAACTTGCAATCCTCCTGTTTCAGCCTCCCAAGTACTGGGATTACAAATGTGCACCGCCACACACAACTTCCTTAGTTCTGTTGAGACTTGACTATCCGGTTTTCTACCTAAGACTACCTAGGATTGAGTCTATTTTTTTTTCCTTTGGTGGTACTGGGGTTCCTGGAAACACTTCTACTTCCGGGCTACACTCCCAGACCTATTTTATATTTTATTTGGAAACAGGGTCTCCTAAGCCAGCGCGTGCGGCTGGCTTCGAACCTGCGCGATCCTCCTGTCTCCGCCTCCCAAGCGCGGGGATTACAAGCGTGCGCCACCACGCCCGGCTTAGGATTGAGTCTTGACTCCCTAAGATTTCTTAAAGCAAGAAAAATGATATGAGAATGAGGCCACAACTTCTGATAAGCAAACTTGATAGCACAGTTGACATAGTGTGCCCAATCGTTTTGCAAGGAGAGAACTCAGGCTTTGAATTTTCTAAGGGGAGAAGAAAACCTGGCACTCACATGACTTCTCATATTTTGTAATCAGTTTTAGTCTAGTTCTGCCACATAATATTTCCCCTCTCACTCCCAGGTTTCAGCTAAAATAGTAAAACCTAACTACATGCCGAGCCCTCAGTCAGTCCCCGTGAACAACTGCTGGAAGGTAAAATAATTATTCCCATTTTGCAGATTAAAAACTGAGGCAGAGCCAGGCGTGATGGCGCACGCTTGTAATCCCCGCGCTTGGGAGGCTGAGACAGGAGGATCACACAGGTTCAAAACCAGCCTCAGCTACTGAGTGAGGCTCTCAGCAACTTAGTGAGACCCTGCTTCCAGATAAAATATAAAATAGGTCTGAGAGGCCGGGTGTGGTGGCGCAGCTTGTAATCCCAGCATTCGGGAGGATGAGACCAGAGGATCACGGTTTGCCAACAGCCTCAGATACTTAGTGAGGCCGTCCGCAACTTAGTGAGACCCTGTTTCAAAATAAAGAATAAAAAATAGGGCAGGGGGTGTAGCTCAGAGGTCGAATGTCCCTGGGTTCCATCCCTAGACCCACAAAAACCCTCAAAATAATACAAAACAAAACAAAAAATAAGTCTGGGAGTATATCCCAGAGGTGGGAAAGGTCCTGAGCTCTACCCTCAGTACCACTAAAAGTGAAAGAAAGAAAGAAAGAAAGAAAGAAAGAAAGAAAGAAAGAAAGAAAGAAAGAGATAAAGAAAGAGAAAGAAAAGAGCAGGGGGTGTAGCTTTGAGGTTGAATGCTCCGGGTTTCATCCCCAGATCTGCAAACAAACAAACAAAAAAACCCTGAGGCCGAGTCAGGCTGAGCAACTTGTCAAGGTCTAACAATTGGCAAAGTAGTAGAGACAGTAGAGACGGGATGTGAAGAGGCTTGGAGCCTCGTCCTTTCTCATAACCACGGTCGGAGCACAGGAGCCACAGCGTGAAGCCTGAACCCAGACAGCAGTCACACTTCGCGGTTCATGTGGGAGCTGTCTGTCATCCGGACAGAAGGAAAAACAGCATGTGATGGAAAGATGGCCATCAGTAAACGGGTCCTCAACAAATCTGTCAGGCCTTGGGATATAGCTCCGTGATAGAATGCTTGCCTAGCATGCCCACAGCCTTCGGTTTGATCTCCAGTGCTATTAGAGAAAAACAAAAACATAGCCGGGCGTGGTGGCACAGGCTTGCAATCTCAGCATCTGGGAGGTTGAAACAGGAGGATCGTGGTTCGAGGACGGCCTCAGCTACTTAGTGAGGCCCTTTGCAACTCAGTGAGACCCTGTTTCAAAATAAAGAATAAAATATAGGGATGGAGGTATAGCTTGGAGGTCGAATGCCCCTGGGTCCCATCCCTAGTACCACACACACACACACAAAAAGCAAAACAAACAAAAATAAATCTATAGAGCGTTTCCTCTTAGGCCTTAACAAAGCTGTGTTTGTACATGGACAGATTACCTATTTTTCTACAGAGCACTGTTTCTCTGTGGGACTTCCCCAACCTCCAGCTTCAGAAAGGTGTGGTTTGTCTCCTAACCAGGAGATTCCTCACTGCACACCTCTGGGAGTAGGGGATCCAATATAGGGCCTGGCAGACAAGTCTTTAGATCTCAGGGTGAGAGGAGGGTGAATTAGTAATGACCACCAAGAGACAACTTCTAATAAAGCTAAGCACTACACAGGCCAAACCAAAAAGGTCTGTAGGCCAAATTCAGTGTATGGGTTGCCAATTTGCAACTCCCCCCACCATTTTTTTTTTTTTTTTTTTCTGTGTGTGTGGTACTAGGATGGAACCCAGGGGCATTCTACCTCTGAGCTACACCCCCTGGGCCTATTTTTTAGCCTTTCTTTTTTTTTTTGGGGGGGGGTCTGGGGATGGAACCCAAAGGTATTCAACCTCCAAACGAGCTACACCCCCTGCCAAGCTCTTTATACCCATTATCACTACACCCCACTCGGTGAGAGTGTTCGGGAGCAGAGCCAGGATTCAAACACCAGATCTATCAAATCCCAAAGACAAGGCCACTTAATCTACCAACACTGGGATTAAAATTAGAAATATAATAATAATGACTGCTCTACAGGATTTATCTCACAGATGTCTAACCCATAACAGCTGGAGATTAAGGAGGAGAAAGGCAAAAATATTTAATTCTTTTTTTTTTTGCAGGTCTGGGGCTGGAACTTAAGAGGCATTAGGGCCTCACTGAGTTGCAAAGGGCCTAAGTAGCTGAGACTGTCCGTGAACCGTGATCCTCCGGTCTCAGCCTCCCGAATGCTGGGATTACAAGCGTGCGCCACCACACCCGGCTAAATGTTTAATTCTTTAAACACTGTTAAGCAAGTGAATGCTCTTGTTCTTAGGAAATCCACACATTGAAAAAATTTAAGTCTGTTGCTCACTGTGAACTGGTGCAAAAGTAATAACTATCTACAGAGAGAGCTACAGGAATGTGGCTAGTGCTAATAATTGGTGATGCTCGGTGAACGGGCTATCAAAATTATTTAAATTAATCTAGTAACTTGTCTGTCAGTTTAGAATATTTTGAAAAATTTAAAAATGAGAACATAACCTCAGAAATTGAACCCTATTCTGGGTAGTTTGGGGGCTGACCTCAACAAAAATTTGCCCAGAATTGACTTTCTTTGACATGGCTGGGAGTAGGGAACAGGTTCAACAACCAGCCTTTAGGACTTCAATAAAGCACTGCCCAGCCCGGTGTGGTGGTGCAGGCTTGTGATCCCAGCATTTGGGAGGCTGAGACAGGAGGATCACAGTTCTCAGACAGCCTCAGCTACTTAATGAGGCCCTTTGCAACTCAGTGAGACCCCGCTTCAAAATAAAGATTCAAAAATAGGGCTGGAGGTATAGCTCGGAGGTAGAATGCCCCTGGGTTCCATCCCCAGTACTGCAAAATAAATAAATAAATAAATAAATATAAATATAAATAAAGCACTGCCCGCATTGGTTACCTAATTATGAATTTTTGAATCCACTGCAGAAAGTAATAAACCATGTCCCTGTTGGTAAAACGACTGTTTGCTTAACCAGGCTGTGTCTTCTGAGGTACAGTAAGAAATCTTTAAAAGGAAAGACTGGGCTGGGCCTGGCGGCACAGGCCTTTAACAATCCCAGCATTTGGGAGGCTGAGAAAGGAGGACTGCAGTTCAAGGACAGCCTCAGCTACTACATAGTGAGGCTCTTTGCAACTCAGTGAGACCCTGTTTCAAAATAAAGAATAAAAAAGCTGTGCTTGGTGGCAGCACACCTCTAATCCTCGGCGCCTGTAATCCCCGCTCTTGGGAGGCTGAGACAGGAGGATCACACAGGTTTGAAACCAGCCTCAGCTACTTAGTGAGGCCCTCAGCAGCTTAGTGAGACCCTGTTTCCAAAAAAAAAAAAAAAAGTATAAAATAGGCCTCCCTGGGTTCCACCACCAGTACCACAAAAATAAGTAAATAAAAAATAAAAAATAGGGCTGGGGATATAGCTCGGAGGTAGAATGCCTCTGGGTTCCATTCCTAGTACCGAAAAAAAAAAAAAAAAAACACAAAGATTGATGCTCTAGGAGAGGCGTCTTTCGATGGGAACGGGGCTGTTGTGGCCCTGCGGCCGCCCACCTGGTAATAGCTGGCTTTGGCCTCGATCATCAGCTGCTGCGTGGAGAGCATCTTCTTCCTGCGCCGGCACTCCTCCTTCAGCAGCTTGATCTCGCCCGCCTGCTTGGCGAGCAGCTGCTTGCCCTGCTCGCAGTCGCCCAGGCTCTGGCGCAGGCGCTCCTCCAGGCCGTGCAGCTGCGAGGTGAGGAAGTCCTGCGAGTGCATCAGGTACTCGATGGTGAGCTGCGCCAGGCGGATGAGCTTCAGCAGCACCGGGTCCACCCCGGACTGGCAGTGCGGGCACTTCTCGTCCTCCAGCTTGCAGAAGGTGATGTTCATGATGTTCTCCTGCAGCGTCAGCACGTCCACGGCCCCGGCCACCTTGTCCACGTCGATGGCGCTCAGCCGCCGCCAGTCCACGCTCTCCAGCCGCGGTCGGAACTGGAAGAAGGGCAGGGGGCCCGACGCCGCGCTGGGGGGCACACAGGCCATGGAGGCGGCCCCGGCAGCCGCAGGGGCGTCGGGGCTCGAGGGGCCGCCGGCCATCGGGTAGTAGACGTGCTTCTGGAAGGGCTGCGGAGAAAGAGAAAGCACCGCGAAGGGAGGGAGGGAGGGAGGCAGGGATGTGCGACCCACGGGGGCGGGGGGGGGGGGCTAGGAGACCCTGCGCCCCCCCCCCCAACCCGGCCTCCCTGGCCCCCAGCCTCTTACCATGCTTGCAAGCCAATCTGCTGTCTACGCTGCTTGCATCAAAGGGCTGGACGGTCTCTGTCTCCGAGCCCCAGCTGCCTCCCGGGCCGCCGCCACCACCACACCCCTTGGGCGCGGGAGAAGGCGGCGGCGGCCTAAGGTCCGGGCGTCCAGGACGTTGCTATGGCAGCGCCAGGCAGCACCCGGAGCTAAGGGCGCGCCTGCCCACGTGCGGTCAGCGTGCGCCCAGGGCCCTGCGGGACCAGAGAAGACCTCGTGGGCTAGGTAGACACGCTCGCCCACCCGGAGTGGCACCTCCTGGCCACCAACTGCCCAGACCACCACCCTCCCTGGGGTCCTAGCTGCCAATTCTTGATTATCCATCTCTCGCCTTAGGTCTGGGGATTCGAAATATCTAGTCATACTCATCTTTAACTCACCCCTTAGAAAACATGTAACAGCAAAACTATGTAAATCAAATGAGGGAGAAAGGGTAAAGGGAAAATCTGGGGAGAGTAGATATTCTACATTTTGAATGTGGTGCTGTGGGTATATACGCTTGTCAAAATTGATGGAATTGCACACTTAAAAAGGGTGCGTTTTTACATAGCACATCCCAATAAAGTTGTTTTAAAAATTAAACTTGTAGTTAATGCTGACTTTCTAAATTTCCTGTATCCAAGACACCTTTTCATTTCATTTATTTATTTATTCACTCATTTACTTCCCAAGTACTGGGATTTCAGGTGTGAGACCACCATGCCTAGCTGGAAGATAACTTTCCCAAAGGATTTTTTCTTCTTCCTCTATGGGCTGGCAGCCTAAATACAACATTCTGAGAAAGGTACAAATAACTCCCCAGGACATTTAATAGTTGACTTGTCTTTCCAAAAGGATACATCCTCAAAATGCAGAAGGTTAAAAGCAGGCGGAGGGGGACTCCCATCTCTGCTTCCAAGGAGGTGCACACAGCCACTGGCATTTACCTTACAAACTTTTGTGGGGGCTGCATTGCTTTCTGGAGAAGCTAAAATGTTTCTAGCAGCGCCTTGCCGACTTCAGGCCTCTCATTTCGGGGGTCTTCTGGGGGCTGCCAGTGGTCAGCACACTGAGGAGGAGCCAGGCATCCCTCAATCCACCCTGCAGTCCCTGCTGGGACCAACCATCAGGAATGTTTTTTTCTTTCCTAATAGCCAAATATGTAAACAGAAAAAAATATATATACAATTCAGAATAACCGAAAGGGAAGCCATCCTATCAGATATTTTTTTTTATCACTTTCTAGGTATTGTGAACTAGTATCCAGGAAATAAAACATGCACTTCGTATAAACATATAATTTCGGTCGGGCATGGTAATCACTCTTGTAATCCCAACACTTGGGAGGCTGAGACAGGAGGATCGCACAGGTTCGAAGCCAGCCTCAGCTACTTAGTGAGGCTCTCAGCAACTTAGTGAGACCCTGTTTCCAAATAAAGTATAAAATAGGTCTGAGTGTGTAGCCCGGAGGTAGAAAAGTCCCTAGGTTCCACTCCTAGTACCACCAAAAACAAACAAAAGACCATATAATTTCTAATGGGCCTTTAGAATAAAGAGAACTATTAACGACCCACTGCAGCCAAGCTTAAAAGTCCTAAAGACACTAGACAGGTTCAAATTTTGATTGTTTAATTGGCTCGCTGCCGGACCTAGAATAAACGGGCCGACCTTTGCCCATTTGGCAAAGGGCATCAGGACACCCACCTGAGAGGTCGGTGGACTCTGGGCTCCATCCACTGGGCTGTCGGACGAGCGGGAACAAGGGCCGGCGGGGGTCTCTCTTGCTCACCGACGTATCCCCGGCACCTAGCGCAGGACAGGGACGGAGAGGACCTTCAGAATTTGCTCGGTGTTGGAGATGCCGGCTCCGGCCCTCGCCCCTCCTGCCCGCAGCCCGTTAGAGGGATCAACCCTTGTTCTGGACCGAGGGCCTCGGAGCCCAGCGTGGGGGCGGCTCGCACTCCCCCTCTGCGCTGGGGGCGAGGAAGGGCGCAAGCCCGAGGCACCCATCTCGGCTCGCTGCCAGCACCCCAGCCGGGGGGCGTCTGCTGTGGACCACCCTTGCCCTCTAGGTCCAATCTCAGCTACAAGATGGCCGGAACAGGAAAGAAGGGGGCACGCTTTCCTGTTCCCTCCGCCCCCGACCCCGACAGGGCCCGGGCCAGCGCGGCGCCCAGCTCCGGGGCGCACCGCAGCGCAGGCTCGCTGAGCCCCTACAAGACAAAAGCTGATGGGTGCGGGGCCGGGGGCCTCGGCGCCCCTCCTCGGACTGGGGGCTGCGGCGGCCCCGCCAGCGGGATCTGCAGCAGCTGCGAGGGGCGGGAGGAGGAGCCCGGGGTCCAAGGCCGGCGCCCCAGCATCTCTGCGCTCGGCTCACCCCAGCTGCGCGCTCCTGGGCGGCCGCCGGGCGCTGCAGGCTGCCGGGGCGTCCAGGGCACCCGGAGCCCAAGGGCGCCGCGGGCTCGGCTCCGGAGGGGCCGCGGAGGCGGCGGGCAGCCCAGCCCGGAGACGCGGCGGGCGCCGGCTCCCAGGGGGCAAGACGGAGCGCGTCTCGCCCGGGCAAGTCGTGGCGAGGCGGGCCCTCCCAGACTCCAGGCCGCGGGATCCTCGGGTCCCCACCCCCCTCCCGCCCCCTCCCCGCCGCGGCCCCTTCTGGCTCCTTCCCGGCGCCCGGCTCTCGGCTGCGGGGCGGGTCTGCGCGCGCCCAGCCCGCAGCGCCGCCGCCCGCTCCAATCCCGCAGCTGGCGCAGACACGTGGTGCCGGCGCGCTCTGTTGCTGGCGTGGGGCTGGAGCCCGGGGAGACTTCAGAAAGAAGCCAGGTTCGCTCGCCCTCTTTGCTCAGCCTGCCCTACTAGCTGATTTCCCACCGGGGCCTTTTGTGAACTTTCTTCCAAGAAGAGATGCTTATTTATTTATTTATTTATTTATTTATTTTTGGTGGTGTTGGGGATTGAACCCAGGGGCATTCTACCTAAGAACTACACCCTCGGCCCTATTTTTCATTGTTTAGTTTGAAACAGGGTCTCACTAAGTTGCGGAGGTCCTCACCAAGTAGCTGAGGCTGCCCGTGAACCCTGATCCTCCTTCTCAGTTTCCCAAGTACTGGGATTACAAGTGTGGGCTACCACGCCCGGCAAGAGATGCGGTTTTAACCTCAGAAGTCTGCAGATTAAAAAGGGGGCACCTGCGTACTTAGGAGGCGGAGACGGGAAGATCGCGCAGTTTCGAAGCCAGCCTCAGCTACTTAGGGATGCCCTCAGCAGCGTAGTGAGACCCTGTTTCCAAATAAAAAAAACATATAAAATAGGCCCGGGAGTGTAGCCCAGAGGTAGAAAGCCCCTGGGTTCCATTCCCAGTACCACAATAAATAATAAATAAATGAATAAATAAGTAAATAAATAAATAAATAAAGGACCTGGAAGAGACCATTTATTTATTGCAGCCCTGCATTTGAGTAATGAGAAAAACTAAATGAAGGACTTTTTGTTAGAGCACTCGTGTGTGTGTGTGTGTGTGTGTGTGTGTGTGTACGCATGTGTGCATGTATAGCTGTGTTGGGAATTGAACCCTGGACCAGTCTACCTCAGAGATACACCCCCAATCCAGCCCCCCCTTTTTTGATTTGGAAAATTAAGTTGCTGAAGACCTTGCTGATGCTGGCTTCGAACCTGTAATCCTCCTGTCTCAGCATCCCAGGGACTGAGATTACAGGCGTGTGTCACCACACCTGGCTCACTCTAGGATTTAAACCATTTGGATTCCCTATCTCTTGCATGTATGCCCACTTTAGGTTGAAAGGCCAGGATCTCTGTTGGTAGAAAGTCTAGGCATTAAGGATTGGGGGAAATGTCATGGATCAGGAGTAGTGTGATAGTTTAACTTAAAGCTAGCACACATGATCTGACAGTGAAGCAAAATTCAGTGTTTTTATACAACAATCTAAAAAGTACGCACATTACATTTTAGCAACCAGGAGGCTGACTCAGGATGAAAAATTTGGATGCATCATTTGCAAAACTGTGGTGTCTACTATAGCAAAATATAGATATAAGTCTTAAATTTTATACTGTGAAACTTGTGGCTGTAAAAGGTACCTTTCCCGGTACTCCTTTCTCCCTGAGTCAATCCTGTACTTTAGGGCAGTTCTTCCAAAGGAGAGCTCAGTACATATTTATGTTGGATTCATCGCTTTAGTCGAAATCATTAAGGCTTAGGAAAGCCAAGGTGGAATTTCAGATCTGTTTAATTGCAAAATGCTTTGATTGTGAACGAACATTCAAGATCCCTATTCAAATCTTGTAAATACTATGGGTAAAGATCTTTAGACAGAATATTCAGGCAATATGAAGTAGATTGGGCCATTGCTTTGCAAATCTCTAGTGTGTTTCTGTGTGATGGTTGCTTAATATAATTTGATAAGCTAACATTTGAGTTAAATATATTCTCCATTCTCTAGTATTGATACATTGCCCCACAGGTATAGAATTAGAATAGACGGAGGAACTAATTGACTTTAGCATGACCTCAGAGCCATCACTCTTTCTTTATTCTTTCTTTCTTTCTTTCTTTCTTTCTTTCTTTCTTTCTTTCTTTCCTTGGTTCTGGGTATGGAACCCAGGGCAATCTACCTCAAAGCTACACTCCCAGCCCCCCCTTTTTATTATTTTTTATTTTGAAACAGAGTCTCACTGAGTTGCAAAGGGCCTCACTAAGGACCTGAGGCTGGCCTCGAGCCAGATCCTCCTATCTCAGCCTCCCAAATGCTGGGATTGCAAGCGTGCACCACCATGCCCGGCTAGCCATCACACATGCTTGAACCTTTGTACAAACCTCCTATGCCAATTATATGGAACCTTTTTAAAAATTATTGAGATTATGAGAATCCCAGTGTTCTGGCATGTTGGACATATCGTAAATCCTCTAAGAAATATTTGTTATTTGAAGACAGATACTAACAAAATTTTTGTTATTCTAGTTAACTTAGTCAAATGCCCAACCAAATGGTTTGATTAAAAGGGCGTGGTGGGGGGAAGATGGCAACCAAGAAAAGCGGGGCTTAAGAGCCTCGCTAACAACCAATCTCTATTACCACAAAATCAGCGCCTTTCATAGCCAGAAAACACCATCACCAGAGAAACAAAAAAATGTAATTACAAGGGACAGAGAAAAAGAGGGCTGGAAAAACGGGACACCGGAATGAAACCAGACTGCAGTGCTGTGGCCAGAGCCACGGCGCAGAACGGCAGGCACCATCTTTCCTTGCAGCATCAGCCCCAGAGAGGTGGGGGACTCAGAACGGAGCTCAGAGCCACAGAGGAGATACGCCGGCCTCATGGCCGAGGACGCAGCAGCAGCGCCTTACTGCCGGAGACAGCGGCAAGTTCACCGGACAGCTCCAGACCAACGCACTCAACAGCCCACCAGGCTCCAGAGAGGAGCGGTGGACAGCGAGCTGAGGTGAGCCACTGCGGAACAGGCGGGTGGGATTTGGCAGATTTTTCGTCGCAGGAAGCATCTAAAGCTCCCAGTGGCTGGGCTCAGCACACCCTGCAGGGACTCAGAGCGGAGCTCAAAACCAGAGAAGAAATATGCCAGCCTCATGGCCGAGGGCGTAGCAGCGGCACCATATTGCACCGCGGCAGCAGTGGCGAATTCACAGAGTCCACTACCGCTCCATCTGCGTACTCAACAACAGTGAGTCAAATTGCGGGCCCCAGAGGAGAAATCCAAGTACTGCACTCGCAGGAACTTGACCCAATGGGGGAGTGGCGGTGGCAGAGATATCACACCATAGGAGAACGCCCAACCTGGCACCCCCCTATAGTCTAAAGTAGCTTCTATCGACTCCCTGGGTCTGAGACTCTGCCATACAACCCAGTAAAGGAGTAGTGGGGACCGAGATACCACAGACTCGAGATCCAGAGCACCTTAAGTGAAATTGTAGTGACCCAAGGGAAAACCCAAAGAAGGCACAAACTTCCGAAATCATGGGAAAGAGGAATAACAATGGAGCAATGAATGTCCACAACCTCACAACATCAGAACCCAATAAAACAGAAATTCAGAGATTTCTAGAATATCAAATCAGGAAAATAACTGTAGAAATAATAGAGCTGTTTCGAAAAGAATTCAGAGAAAGCCAAAGAGAGATAAAGGATGCAATTAATGAAGTAAAGGCCTCAATTCAAGGTACAAACAACTGATTAGACCACATGAATGGAATCTCGCTCTTATAAGATGATCAATCCAAAAATGAACGCACAGTTTCTAATCTAGAAAAAAAAAATCCAACAGCAGGAATCTGACATTGAAGAAATATGGGCCCATTTTAAGAGAGCTAACCTAAGAATAATTGGAATAGAGGAGGGAAAAGAAGGTGAAACCAAAGGGATCAAAAATCTCTTCAAGGAAGTAATAGCAGAAAATTTTCCAAACATAGAGCAAGAGGTCGATACACAGGTCCAGGAAACTTATAGAACTCCCTTTAGACAGGATCGGAGAAGAGGATCCTCACGCCACATAATTGTCAAAATGACCAATGTGGAAGCCAAGCAGAGAATCTTAAAGGCAACAAAAACAAAGGGCCAAGTGACATTCAGAGGCAAACCAATTAAAATCACTCCAGACTTCCCAAACCAAGTCATGAGAGCCAGAAGGGCTTGGAGTAACATATTCCAAACTCTGAAAGAAAACCACTTCCAGCCAAAAATTTCCTACCCAGAAAAACTTTCTATCAAATTAGATGGGGAAATAAGAAGCTTCCATGACAAACAGAAACTGAAGGAATTTATGTCTTCAAAACCAGCACTAGAGAAAATACTCAAAGAGATTAACTACAAAGAAGAAATAGGTAACACACACCAGAACCAGAGAAACAAGATTTTCCATCCAACAGACAACTAAGATTGGTTATCTGTGGAGATTCATTATTTATGTTAGTCTTTTACCTATCTCTAAATTGTATTGTTTGCCTTTATTGTTGTTAATTTTTAGGATGTCTAGTTGGAATATTAATATACCTTCAGATATAGCATTTGGAAATATTTTATCCCATTCTATTAGTAACTTTTAACTCTGTTTACATTGTCTTTGGATATACAATATTTTTTTTATTTTTTAGGGAGTTTGTATACTCCTCTGTTGCCTGTGCCATTGAAATCATATCCAAGAAATCACTGCCAATTTCAATGTTGTGAGGTTTTATGACCCAGATTTTCTTCTAAAAGTTTATAGTCTTAAGATTTATATTTAGGTCTTTTATCTATTTTGAGTTAATACTTCTATATCAGATTAGGTAAGGGTCCAATTTTATTCTTTTCCATGTAATTATTATTTTCAACAATATTTAGTTAAAAGATTATTATTTCCACCACCAAATGTTCGTGGAAACCTTGTCTAAAATAACTTGACAATATAGGGAAGAATTTAGCTCTAGGCTTGTACTTAACTCCAATGGTTTATATATCTGCCTTTGGAACAGTACTACACTGTTTCAATTATTGTAGCTTTATATGGTTTGAAATCAGAAAATATATATCTTCTAGCTTTGTTCTTTTTCAAGATCGTTTTGGGTATCTAGAATCCATATTCCATATTAGGATAGATTTTTTTCTGAAAAATAAATATATAAATATATGATAGTTTTACCTAAAAAAATAGAAAAAAAATATTCTCTGGTAAGAAAGAAAGCAAAAAGAAATATTGAAATGTTATCTTTAAGTCATCAAAAGCTTGGTATCAGACAAATGAAACTGTTATGTAAAATTATCATTTTTAATTTTGGATAAATTGCTATAATACTAGATGTCAACCACTAAGCCAAGCATGGGAAGGAGGGATGGGGAGAGAATGGGGTGGGGATCGGGTGGGGGCTGACTGGGTGATGTGTGCATGTATGTCTACAAAAGTTTGTATCCCACTATGATGTATGAATGCAGTGCACCAATAAAAAAAAAAAAGGGCATGGTGGCACATGCTTGTATTCCTAGCGTTTGGGAGGATGAGACAGGAGGCAGTTCGTGGACAGCCTCAGCTTAGTGAGTCCCTTTGAACTCAGTGATACCCTGTTTCAAAATAAAAAATAAAGCCAGGCGTGGTGGTGCAAGCCTGTAATCCCCGCACTTGGGAGGCTGAGACAGAAGGATTGTGCAGGTTCGAAGCCAGCCACGCTGGCTTAAGAGACCCTGTTTCCAAAAATAAAAAAAACATAAAATAGGTCTGGGAGTGTAGAAGGTCCCGGAGGTAGAAGGGCTTTCAGGAACCACAGTACTACCAAAATAAATAAATAAATAAATAAATAAATAAATAAATAAATAAATAAATATAAAAAATAGGGTTGGGAGTGTAGCTTGGAGATAGAATACCCCTGGTTGCATTCCCAGTACCGCAAAAAAAAAAAAAAAGATGTGCTGAATTATGAAACTAACAACAAAGCATACAGAACAGAGAGATCAAAAGAACTCAGGTTATTAAAGACATTATTGAGCAGAAGATTGTATCGTGTCTGAAGTCTGTCCTATGTCTAGATTTCCAATTAAGTGAGGTAGTAAACTATTGTTTAATCTAACTTGAGGAATAAGAATCAAATACAACAATGGCACATACCTATAATCCCAGTACTTGGGAGGCTGAGACAAGAGGATCACAGGTTTGTGGCCAGCCTCTGCTACTTAATGAGGCCTTCTGCAACTTATTGAGACCCTGTTTTAAAATAAAAGAATAAAATAGGGCTGAAGATATAGCTTGGAGGTAGACTGCCCCTTGGTTCCATCCTCAGTACCACATAAATAAAAAAATAAATAATAAAATAGGGCTGGGCTGTAGCTCAGAGGTAGGATGCCTCTGGGTTCAATCCCCAGTAAAACACACACACACACACACACACACACACACACACACACACACACACACAATTATATCAATCTCTGAGAAGTGCTCATATCTCTATATTTAGCTTGAGGTAGAATATGGGACTATGCTTTGTGATCTAGCAACCTCAAAATCTATTCTCACAATTGTAAACGTTGAAATTTGAGCTGGGAGTCTGAAGGAGGTAAACACCAGCCAGGTTATCAAAAACTGCTGCTTTAATGAAACCCAGCACCTTCAGACGAGCTCTGCCACCCCTAGAGGAAGGGACCGATGACTGAGCAGCAGAGCCACGTGGTCAAGCAGGGTCACAGTCGGTCGGCAGAAAGTCTGGGTATTATATAGCTGGGTCTTGGGGTAGGGCTAGAATGCTAGTCCTATAGTGACATCTGAAGTCTTGCGACCTCTGGAGTGTACCTTCCGATGCCTGGAGTCTCGAGGCGCCTGGATTCTCACGATATCTCTGCTTCTGGGTTCTGGTTGGGGTTCTGCCTCCTGTTCCCCACTGTGGGGTCCTTTGGGGAAAGGGGAGGGACCCGACCTATCATCCCGGCCTTTTGGTGATATTGGGTGAAGACCGAGTCCATAACTACTTCCTGCTGTCAGAGGACATCGTAGGGGGCCCCTTGGCTTCGGAAGTGGGCAGGTGGGAGTATGGCTGTAGAGGGTGTCGGAGGTTATCTTGGACAGCTTGGTAATGGGTGTTCGAATAAACTTTAACAAATGAGGAACAATGAAAAGAAAAGGCAAATCATGAGAATGGGTTGTGGGGAGGGAAGGAGCCCAGCAGCTACTGGCCCTAGAAACCCATCCAGATATGAGGTAGATTATCACTATTGGGTTTTTAGATTTTTGCTAAACCTGGTCAGAGTTTAGACATTTTTCTCCATTAGACCAGATTTATTAATGTAATAGCATTTTTCCTGAGAAAGAGACATATACCACCGTTTTCAGCAGTTTTCTTCATTAGACCAGATTTATTAATGTAATAGCAGCATTTTCCCTGAGAGAGACACACACCACTCTTTTCAGCAGTGAGTGGGTATGGGTCAGTCTGGTCAAATGGAAAACATACTATTGGGTCAGGAGCATCAGTAATGGATTTTAGAGAGTTTAATACTTATGAAGGTCTGGCATCCGGAGAGGGAGAGCACCATACTATGTAAACAAGTGGACCTGCTGAATAAAATAATTAAAGAGAATTTTGCCGAGAAAAACAGAGCTTAGTGGGCCCCAACACTGTAATGGAGCTTTTTTTTAGCCGAGTCAGGTGATGTCAGTTGGGGTCCCCCAGCAGTTTGGCTGCAGTAGGTGTGGTGAGGATCTCTGTAAAAGGCCCAGTCCACTGCGGTTGGAGATGTTTTGGTTGGAGCGACTCGAGGAGGACTTGATCCCCTGGCTTAAGGGCCTTGACTTCTGGGTGTGGAGCTTCTTCTTCAGTCCCAGGTTGGGGAAGACTGGTTAGCATGTTTCCTATGGAGGTGCCTTTCCTGATGACTGTGGTCCATATGGGATGTGGAGCTTCCAGGAAATGCCAAGGGCTTGTGCTACCTGTTGAGTAACCTTAGAAATAAAAGCTGGTACATTATCAGACTGTAAGGAATTGGAGAGTTCAAACCGAGGGGTGATGTCCAAGCATAGAACACTGGCCACTGTGCTGGCATCTCGTCCTTTGAGGGAAAAGCCTCTACCCAACCTGTTAGGGCGTCAGCCATGATAAGAAGATATTTTAGTTTTTTGTGAGATAGCATATGGGTAAAGTCAATTTGCTAGTCCTGTCCTGGCAAGTGTCCTGTCATTTGGTGGGTAGGAAAAGAAGGGTGAAGGTCATCTTGGAGAGAAACAGCAGCACAAGTAGAACAGGAGGAACTGTCTTTACTAATCAGCTGTTGCAGGAGGGGAGAATAAAACAAGGGGTTTAGGTAATGCTTACACGTCATAGGTCCCAAGTGTAGAGAAAACCAAGATGGCAACTGCGTAACGTCACAAGGTCACGACTGTGTAATGTCACAAGATGACAACCAGGATGTCGACTGTGATGTCACATGGTAGTGACTATACACCATCACAAAACGACAGCAGACAGGAATATGGCAGCTAATGAGAGCAGTCAGAGGGACGGTAGTTCAGGAAAAAGAAAGCCTGGACATCAAGGACTTCTGACCACTTACCAGACCACTTACAAAAGTTGCTGACCGTTCTTGGGCCACTGTAACCCATCATCGTATTGAGACCAGACAGGTGCTCAGGGTATAAGTCCTCTGTTAGTTTGGAGGTTTGGCTTCCCATAATTGGCCCGCAGGAGAGAATGAAGAACTGGAAACAGGCCTCCCCATTTTCCTGATCAATCATTTGGAAATGGGGGTGAAGAGATCAGGAAAGATGTCTAAATCCCTTCTCAAAACCAGAGGATAACCTGGTCATTTGGGGGGTTGGTCCCAGTGGACTGGAGGACAATGGATCACCAAGCACTTGGATTTTAGATCCCAGGGGACTGGCAGAGGACCCAAGTCTGGAGAGGCAAAAAGCCAGAACCTGCTGACCAAGGGAAGCGAAGGGAGCTTACTCTGTTTGAAAGACCTCTGCGGGGTGGAGGAGTGCTGAGTCAGAATGGTGGCAGCGGGTGCACGGCTGCAGGGTGTGCAGTGGGGTGGCACGGTGGCAGTCAACCGGGTGGGCGAAGTGCCTGTGGTGAGCGGCACTGACAGTGGGTGGCTGGACAAGTGGAGCTGCTGGCGGTGATTCTTGTGTCTCAGCCTCCCAACTACTGGGATTACAAGCATATGCCACCACACCTAGCTTATTAGTTTTCTTGATGGTGACCTTTGAAGCCCCAAATTTTCTGTTTTTATGAAAAACATATTTTGTTTGCACCTGCACGTGTGTGTGTGTGTGTGTGTGTGTGTGTGTGTGTGTGTGTGTCTGAGGACAAAACACAAGGAAGCTTCTATCTCTGAGCTATACCCCCACCCAATTTTATTTTATTTTAATTAATTAATTTATTTAATGGTGGTACTGGGATGGAACCCAGGGGTTTTCTACCTCCAGGCTACACTCCCAGACCTATTTTATATTTATTTGGAAACAGGGTCTCACTAAGTTGTTGACAGCCTCACTAAGAGTTGAGGCTGGCTTAGAATTTGTGCCATCCTCCCGTCTCAGCCTCTCAAGTACTGGGATTACAAGCGTGCACCACCACGCCCGGCTCCAACTTTGATTTTTGAATGTTAGAGCCAGGGTCTCACACTAAGTTACCTCAAGTGCTGGCTTTAAACCTCAATCCTCCTGTCTCAGCCTCCTAAGTACTGGGATCACAAGCTTGTGCCATCATGCCTGCCCTTTTTATATTTTGAAGCAGGGTCTTTCTTGCTAAGTTACTGTGCATGGACCTTGAACCTGAGATCCTTCTGTCTTAATTACCCTTTCAAGCATTATGTATGTATTACTATACCTGTGCCTTGTCCCTGTGCTGTTCTTTTTATGTGGTATCTAAGGCTTTACCTAACTGAAGCTCGTGAATATTTACTCCTTTTTAAAAGAGTTTTATAGTTTTACATCTAGTTCTATGACCCAATTTCAGTTTTTTGTGTATAGTATAAGGAAAAGGTCCAACTTCATTCTTGCATGTGGATATCCATTTGTCTCAGCATCATTTGTTAAAAAGGCCATTTTCCTCCCAGTGTTTGTACCCTTATTGAAAATTAACTGGCCATAACATAAAAGTTCATTATTTCTTGTAGACAGTTTGTACTTATGTCATTTGTAAAAATCCATTCGACAATCTCTCTTAATAATTGTGTTTATATTAAATTTATATTTAATGCAATTGTTTATATGTTTGGATTTAGATGTAAGAATCTGGAAAATAAAGTCCTTATGTTTTGTGTTATTGTTACCGTTTTAAAGACATCAGTCATCTTGTCACTTAATTTAGGAAGTTTAAAATATTAAGTTTGGCTGGGCGTGGTGGCGCACGCTTGTAATCCCCGCACTTGGGAGGCAGAGACAGGAGGATTGCGCAGATTTGAAGCCAGCCGCACGTGCTGGCTTAGGAGACCCTGTTTCCAAATAAAAAAATGTAAAAATAGGTCTGGGAGTGTAGCCCGGAGGTAGAAGGGCTTCCAGGAACCCCAGTACCACCAAAAAAAAAAAAAAAAAAAAAAAAAAATTAAGTTTGGCCCAGACCAGAGGATCCCGGTTTGCGGATAGCCTCAACTACTTAGTGAGGTCCTTGGCAAGTCAGTGAGACCCTGCTTCAAAATAAAGAATAAAAATAGGGCAGAGGGTATAGCTCAGAGGTTAAATGCACCTGGGTTCCATCCCTAGACAAGCAAAAAAAAAAAAAAAAAAAAAAGAATTAAGTTTGCCCAGTGCATACAAAATACAGTGTCACACTATCTTTGATTTCATGCAATAAAATCAGATGACACAGCACAGTCTTTAAACATAGGTCAATCTGGTCGAGAAACAGATCAATTTTTTAAAAGTTGTATATTAGCCTGGCGTGGTGGCGCACGCTTGTAATCCCAGCATTTGGGAGACTGAGACAGGAGGATCACAGTTTGTGGACAGCCTCCGCTACTTACTTAGTCAGGCCCTTTGCAACTCAGTGACACCTTGTTTCAAAATAAAGGATAAAAAATAGGGCTGGAGGTATAGCTTGGAGGTAGAAATTCCCCTGGGTTCCAATCCCAGTACCACACACAAAAAAATTATAATTAATAGGTAGTATGGGCTCCCACAGAAAATTAATGTTTAATTTTTAAAAGTCTACATAAATGATCAGAAATGCAAACAATGTTTACAATAATGTTTTTTATAATCACTGGATGACTTTGGTTCTTGGTTTAAGTGTCTAGAGTGGTCAGGTGAAAACAAAGCCAGAGAAACACTGGTGGAAATGTTCCCAAGCACTTTACATATTTTAGCTTTGTACATTCGTTTCTGTTTAAAGTAATGCTATCTTGTTATAAAATTATCTCTTTCAAGGGACACCCTGTAAGGTATAGGTCTAGTACTATAGGACTAGTAGTTATGGAATTAGTTAATAAATGTTTAAAAATCACTTAACATTGAGCACCCTTGATATTTTTATTTTCTATACCACAAAGTCTATCATCATTTTAATTTTTAATTTTCCTCCTTAGAACTTCTTCAGCTCTACTGCTCTTCTGTTAAGACCAGAACTGCAGGCATTATTCTGGTGATAAGTTCTTTCCTCAATATGATAAAATTCTTTCCTGATTATGTTTGGCATTTTTTTTGTGTGTGTGGGTCTGGGGATGGAACCCAGGGGCATTCGACCTCTGATCCACACCCCCTGCCCTACTTTTTATTCTTTATTTTGAAACAGGGTCTCACTAAGTTGCAGAAGGCCTCACTAAGTAGCTGAGGCTGTCCGTCAACCGTGATCCTCCTGTCTCAGCCTCCCAAATGCTGGGATGACAAGTGTGCGCCACCACTCACGCCCGGCTCATGTTTAGCATTTTGTTGGCTGCCTTGACCACAAATACCTCAGCAACGTGATGTCTTCACTAGCATAACTGTGGACACTGAAATTGTCTACCATTTTTTCACTCACATTGTCCTTGTGCTATAAAGAAAAAGGGCGTTGGGCGTGGCGACCCACGCTTTCAATCCCAGCATTTGGGAGGCTGAGACAGGAGGATCGCGGTTTGCAGACAGCCTCAGCTACTTAGCGAGGCCTTCTGCAACTTAGTGAGACCCTGTCTTAAAATAATGAATAAAAATCAGGGCTGGGAGTATAGCTTGGAGGTAGAATGCCCCTAGGTTCCTTCCCCAGGACTGCAAAAAAAAAAAAAAAAAGCAAGCCAATAAATAATAATAATAATAATAATAATAATAATAATAATTATAATAATAATAATAAATTTCCAAGGAATTCCTGAAGGAGTCTCATTGTTCTTTTGCTAAAATAATGAACGACATATGAATAACACTGTACAGTTTATAGAAACTCTATTTTTTGAAGCCTCAAAAGTGAACCTTCCAGGCTACGAGGATCATACCCACTTTACAGATGAAGATAATTTACACAGTGGTTTTTCCTGGATAGGAATCCTCTGCTCTTCATTATGTTGCCTTCCTCAAACTAATCACAGACTCACCCCCCCCGCCCCCCAGAACCATTTCTTTCATAGCTAGTGCTGTGGTGTCCATCTGTAACCCCAGGGAAGCTGAGACAGGTGGATCTCTGGTCAGTTTCAGTGACTTAGAAAGAACCTGTTTTAGCCGGCGTGGTGGCGCATGCTTGTAATCCCAGCGTTCCTGAGGCTGAGACCAGAGGATCGCGGTTCACGGACAGCCTTAACTACGTAGTGAGGCCCTCTGCAACTTAGTGAGATCCTATTTAAAAAAAAAAATAGAGCAGGGGTTGTAGCTCGGAGGTCAAATACCTCTGTGTTCCATTCCCAGACCCGCAAAAAAAAAAAAAAAAAAAAAAAAAAAGGAAAAAAGAATCTGTTTCAAAAATAAAAAGGGCTGGAGGTGTAGCTGGAAGGTAGAATGCTCCTGGGTTCAATTCTCAGTACCAAAAAAAAAGTCTTTCATATCGGCTTCCTTTGATATAGAGAAGCCTTTCTTTAGTTCTCATTAGCATATTTCGGGAAATAACAAATTCACTGTACTTTTTTTTTTTTTTTATAATTCCTCTAGTTCGCTGGTGAATAGTGTGTGTTTTCTCTCCAGAGGAAATGGCCATAAGCAAGTTTAACATCGACTTGAACTTCATCTTGTGTATGCCCCATTTCTTGAGTTTCTTCCAGTGAGCAAGAGAAGGAACATCTGTTCTAGCAGGTTTTGCTCTTACACTTGACGTTGGAGGTGCACTTTGCTGGCTGAAGCCACAGTCCCTCCACCACAGAATCTTCCATAATCATTCCTTTTCCTGGATACGATGGTTTGCTGGACAGTGGAGGGGAAGGGATCCTAAATTTCCAAGCTACTTGACTTACCTGCCTTTACTTCAATTGCAACCCAGACTTCTCTCTGGATCTCCCTGGAATGCTTCAAACTTCGTTAGCTCACCCTGCTTAAGAAGCCCCAGCTCCTCCGGACCCTTTCTTGTTTCAGGTGTCACCCTTTATTCCGGGACGCCGAGCGGGAGGTGGTGTTTACGGGTTCATCCCGGGACCTCAATTCTACGGGCCCTCAGCTCCGCTCGGACTTCCCGGGCCCATGTCTGCCCTCCCGACTCCGAACCCGGCAGCTGCACCTTCCTCTGCAAACATCACCCGGGAGAACCTCGGCTTGCTCCGGGCGTCCCCACCTCGCGAGCCGGGCCCCGGCCCAAAAAGGCGCTCGCGGCCCGCGCATGCGGCCTCGGGGGCCGGAACCCAGACTTCCCCAGCCGCCTCTCTCCCGCCGGCCGCAGCGGTTTGGGGCCGGCTGACAGCTCCACCGCCGACGGACGCAGCCTCGTCTCGTGCTTCCACGTTACCCTATCAGAGCAGGGGCGGGGCGGCCGCCTCCGCAGCCAATCAGCGCCCACCACGACCCAGGCGAGCCCAGGCGGGGGGCGGCCAGGAAGCAGTTGATTGGGCGGCAGCGGCGCGGAGGCGTGGCGACGGCGGAGCCCCGCCCACCTCCGCCTTCCTCCGGTGGGCGCCAGCGGCGGCCGAGGCCTGTCTGAGCGCGGACGGCGGGCGGCGGGCGTGTGCAGCCGGCGCGGGGTGGGCCCCGCACCCTTCCTGCTCTTCACCCGCCGCGCCCTCGGACATGGTGGCCCCCGGCTCGGTGACCAGCCGGCTGGGCTCGGTGTTCCCCTTCCTGCTGGTCCTGGTGGACCTGCAGTACGAAGGTGAGTCGGCGCTGCCCTCGGGCCGCGGCTCTGGGCCGGGGCCGGCGGAGGACGCGCGTCGGGGCGGCCGGGGCAGCCGGGGCGCCCGCGGCCGGGCCTGGGCCTCGGCCTGGCTGGGGCGGGGGCCGGCGCCCGGTTCCGGGTTGGGCCGCGGGAAGATGGCAGGGAACCGGCGGGCCGCGAGGCGGGACCGGGCTCCGAGGGCGGCCACCAGGACCCGGGCGGGGGACCGGGCGGCGCCCGGGGGGCTAAGAGGAGGCCCGCCTCGAGCTCTCTCCGGCTTTGGGGCTCCCAGGTGGCGGGCGTGGGGAAGGGGAAGGGGACAGTGTTGACTTGAAGAAGTGCGACCACATCGGGACCCGCCGTGTCGGGTCTAGGAGTCGGAAGGTTGGGATCTAGAGTCGCTCTTGGGACTCGAGCTCCCCGGAGGGA
Source organism: Muscardinus avellanarius (assembly GCF_963383645.1). Classification (NCBI taxonomy): domain Eukaryota; kingdom Metazoa; phylum Chordata; class Mammalia; order Rodentia; family Gliridae; genus Muscardinus; species Muscardinus avellanarius. The sequence goes on from NC_137787.1 coordinate 187,221,944, forward strand.
GGGCGCTAAGTTTCTGGTTTTACAACTCCCAGCGTGGTGTCCTTCAGCTCATGGCTGGCTTTACTTTTTCAGAGTTCTCCGAAAAAGGTAGGAGGGCTTTGATTTCACTTCAGTTCTACCGTCTGGAATGTTGCCGACAGCGACAGAATAGCGAAAGATGAGAGCGGTCCCATCTGGGGTGTCAGCAGTAAGAATTAAGGCCAGAAGTGCCAGTTTACCGAATGCCACCAGATTGATTGCTGTGCTGAGTTTTCGAGGATAATGACATCGCGTACATGGATCTATTTTCATCCCCATAAACCGGGATAGTTGTCAAGGAGATCAAGTCAAACATTTGAATATTCCAATCAGAGGGAGTTTATGTTTCACCATAAACAAGTTGGGAATTGTTTATGGTGAAATCCCCTCAAAATACTCAACTTTATTTAAGTAATACTCTTCAGTGTTTAGGTCTTTAAGATACTGTTTTTTGTTTATTTGTTTTGTTTTGCTTTCCTTTCTTTAGACCCCAAATCAGAATGCCTAGTGTGAGAGTGTTGACACAAAGAATTTGACAGTGAGGCTGCCCCAGGAAAATCTAGGGAATTGGAATTTGAAGGCCCAGACCACTTTTATATGGGTCATACATTCCAGTTCTCTTGCATTTTAAAATTTCCTTCTTTATTTGTGTCCAGTTATCATTACTTTATTTTGGACACTTAAGAAAGCTGCCTATACTGTTTAATGCCAGTGTTTAAACTTTTAAAGTTACAGAAGTGCCTCCTTGTATATGATTAGCTTTTTCCACTGACTTGTGGACCACCTTCTTGGGATTTCTATTCTCTCTCTGTTTGTGTAAGATTGTTAACACTTGAATGTCCTTACTGTGCTATTTTCCATAAGAAAACCCTCAGAGAGCTTTTCTGTGTAGGAAGCATTGGTGATATTTCTCAGAGGAGTGCTAGAGTATTCTCTTCTTTAGGAGTATTGCCTGTGTAAAGTAGCAGGGACAAGTTATAGAGACGAAATGAAAGGAGCCTTTCATTTTTAAAAATTTTATTTATTTATTATTTATTTATTTATTTATTTATGCGGTACTGGGGATAGAACCCAGGAGCATTCTACCTCCGAGCTACATCCCTAGCCCTATATTTTTTATTCTTTATTTTGAAACTGGGTCTCACTGAGTTGCAAAGGGCCTCACTAAGTAGCTGAGGCTGTCAGCAAACCGCTATCCTCTGGTCTCAGACTCCAAATGCTGGGATCATAAGCGTGTGCCACCATGCCCGGATGAGCCTTTCTTTAAAGTTGTTTCTTACTTATGGATGTATGTGGCATTACTCCTACTGTACAGATAGAGAACTGAGGCTTCAAGAGAGTAATTAAAGTTCACTTTGTGTGTAGAATGAAGACAAGTTAATGGTTGACAGCATCATGTGGGTTCAAACATTTCTAAGTGGTGGCAGCTAAGAAAAGTCTTTTTTGTTGTTCTTAGCCACCCTCAGTAATTAGCAGGAAGGTGATTTTTCTGGCAAGTATAATACAGTGATTCTCAAACTTGATTGTACATTAAAACCTCACATGGAGGCCTTTTAAAAGCATTCTTAAATCACTTGTAGGAGAGTTTCTTTTATTTTGTTTTTAATTTTTTGCAGTACTGGGGATGGAACCCAGGGGCATTCTAACTCCGAGTGACACTCCCAGCCCAATTTTTATTCTTTATTTTGAAATGGTCTCACTGAATTACAAAGGGCCTCACTAAGTAGCTGAGGCTGTCCAGGAACTGTGATCCTCCTGTCTCAGCCCCTTGAATGCTGGGATTACAAGTATATGCCACCATGCCAGGCTGTAGGAGAGTTTTTGATTCTGGAGGTTTTTTGGGACCTGAAATTTTGCATTTCTAAAAACATCTCTGGTGCCAGGCATGAAGGCGCACTTTTGTAATCCCAGCATTTGGGAGGCTGAGACTGGAAGATGGCGTTTGCGGACAGCCTCAGCTACTTAGTGGGGCTCTCTGCAACTCAGTGAGACCTGGTTTCAAAATAAAGAATTAAAAATAGGGCAGGCGTTGTAGCTTGGATGTCAAATGCCACTGGGTTCCATCCCCAGACCCGCAAAAAAATAAAAAAAATAAAAAAAAATAAAAAGATCTCTGGTGACTATACTTTTCAGAGAGTCGCTGGTGTAATAAATTATATAGAGGAGTTACCTTAGGAATCTGCTATGTAAAGATTCTAGAATTGGTGACCAGAATATAAAGATAAGAGAACCTCTGACTTGAGTTAGCAGGCTGTTCAATTCAGTTTTCCCAAGGAAGTTCTCTGCCTGGGTTCACCAGTCTCACAGTTCTCAGGTCAGCTGGTGCTACTGTTAGATCAGAGAAGCAAAAAGGAGGATGGTGTGAGAAGGGAGGAAGTGAGACAGAGTTAGGTACTATGGGAAATGCTGCCAGTCATTAGCTTAGATGGCCTGGTTTTTCTGATGTAAAGGTAGTTGTCTTTGCCCTTTTCTAGACTTAGTTGGAGGAAAGCATGTATCATGCATGGATTGGAAGACTGACCCTTAGCATCCCCTTTCTCAAAGGCCTTTGAAAGAAACCTAAAGATTAGATTAGAAATACAGTTTTTGGAGGAGAATGAAAATGTTGGTTGTATCTACTTGAGTATTTTCATGTTATGGATAAGGAAGATATTTCTTTGCTTAAGGCTTATTCTATTTTAGTGACTTGAGATAGAACATAGACTGAAAACCAAACCTTTTTTTCTTTTTCTTTTTTTTTTTTTGTGGTACTGGGGATGGAACCCTGGGGCATTCTACCTCCTTGCTACACCCCCAGCCCTATTTTTGAGTCTTTATTTTGAAACAGAGTCTCATTGAGTTGCAAAGGGTCTCACTAAGTAGTAGCTGAGGCTGTCAGTGAACTGTGATCCTCTTGTCTCAGTCTCCCAAATGCTGGGATTACAAGAGTGCTGTACCACACCCACCTCAATCCTTTTTTTTTTTTTTTCTATATCAAAGTTTTATCTTTTTCTTTCTTAACATGTTACCTGGATCGATTTTTCTTTATTTGCTGTACTGAGCTGATCAAATCATGTTTTGGCTATAGAGAAAAGAATAGTTGAAAATCTGTATGTAAGCCGGTCGTGGTGGTGCACGCTTGTAATCCCCGCATTTGGGAGGCTGACAGGATTGAGTTCAGGGACAGCCTCAGCTACTTAGTGAGGCCCCTTGTAATGCAGAATGACTCTGTTTCAAAATAAAGAATAAAAAATAGGGATGAGGGTGTAGTTTAGAGGTAAAATGCCCCTGGTTTCCATCCCCAGTACTGGAAAAAAACAATTTGTATGTATAAAGATGTCTTCTTTGAGCCTGTGTGGTGGTGCAAGCTTGTAATCTCAGCATTCTAGAGGCTGAGACAGGAGGATCATGGTTTGTGGACAGCCCTAGCTACTTAGTGAGACCCTGTTTCAAAATAAAGAATAAAAAAATGGCTTGGGGGTGTAGCTCGGAGGTAGAATGCCCTGGGTTCCATCCCCAGTACAGCAAAAAAAAAAAAAAAAAAAAAAAAAAAAAAAAAATGTCTTATCTAGGATTTTCTTAACTTTAGCTAAATGTGGAAAGAACAAATGAAATCAAGTACTGAAAATGAGCTGGGCGTGGTGGCCCACTCTTGTAATCCCAGCATTCCCAACATTAGCAAGGCTGAGACCAGAGGCTCACATTTTGCAGACAGCCTCAGCTACTTAGTGAGGCCCTCTGCAACTCAGTGAGACCTGGTTTAAAAATAAAGAATAAAAAGTAGGGCAGGGGGTATAGTTCAGAGGTAGAATGCCCCTGGGTTCCATCCCCAGACCTGCAAAATAAAATAAAATAAAATAGTGAAAATGAATGATTTTAAGCAACTTAATATAAACTAAGAATTGTATCAGATAGGTAACTTCTAAAATTATTCTAAATTCTTAGTCAGATAGGCTGTAGGTAACAGCTGTAGTTAGCAGCAGTGTCAGAGTTCCATTTTATTGGTCTGGTTGGCATTTGCTGAGTGTCTGGAAATGCAGTAGTTTTCATTTTGTGGAACAGGAGAAATTATTTTGAGATGAGGTGCCCTGTAGTAATTAGGTTTTATTTCCCCGTGTGAAGTTAGTTAATTGTGGATTAGTTTCTATTGCCATGGACTTTGATTAATCAGTAGTTAATCTTTTTTTTTTTTTAATGTGGAAATATCATGGGAAGCCAGTCACCTGTTCTTTAGAACTCAAACATTTCAGCCACAAATTTATTTTTCTTTCCATGTCTTTATTTTTGGCACTGGGGATGGAACCCAAATGCGTTCTCCACGCTTCACCCCAGCCCAATTTTATTTCTTATTTAGAAACGGTATCACTAGGTTGCTGAGAGCTTCACTGAATAGCCGAGGCTGGCTTTGAACCTGTGATCCTCCTGTCTTAGCCTCCCAAGTACTGGGATTATAAAGCATGAGCCACTACACCTGGATTTTCCATGTTTTTAGAAACCAGTTTTTTTTCTTTTGTTTTGTTTTTAGTAGTCTGATGGGTTGATGTCATTTGGAGTTCTGGAATTTAGAGAATTTCATCAGTCCTCAAAGGCTTACATTATATTGCACTTTGGTGAGCTCCACATAGTTTAAAATTAGTAGTTTTACCTTAGAATTTATAGACTGGAGAATATAAGGCATGCATTTTTGAATCATCCACGTCCTCTTTACCTCCTTACTTAGTCTAGGTTTAGGGTCCATCATTGTAATCACTTCATTGTAAATTTCCCTTCCCCTATATCCTTTGGCTTTACTCACTTGACAGACCCCAAAACTGATTAACTCCAACCCAGCCAGCTTGTTTGTTGTGCTTCAGAGCTGAGTACAGATGGAACAAAACAATTTTGCTGTTGGATCTCCCTCTGCTCTTTTTTTTTTTTTTTTTTTGTGGTACTGGGAATTCAACCGCGGGACATGCTGTTGTGCCTTGCTTTAAGTGTTTTGTTTTAAGTTAGGTATTAAGCCTTTGTTTAACTTTTGCTAATACAAAATTTGTTATAATCATTAGTAAGATCAATAATATTGTATGTAATAATTATAAGTCGCAGGCAGGCATCTAAGCGGGAAAAGGCTTACAGGAGAATTCCTGGAAAAGCTAAGGGCTTCTGCCCTACCTGAGACCATCTGCCCAACCCAAGGACCTTAGATAAGAGACCCTCTCTCTAGTGACCCTGCTATCTATCTTCCAGAACATCTGTGTGCTTTGTGTAGCTGCTTTACTGTATAGAGTTGTCAATGTTTGCAACACAATAGTAGATAAGATACCCCTACCCCTACCCTACTATCTTAAAACGGTCTGTACAAGTTACCTTATTGGATGGAAGCTGTACATTCAATAAGCGTCATCAATGATGACTTGCAAAATGTTGTACAACTGTATAAAAATTCTCCCCAAAGGGCGATCTTGGCCCCTTGCCGCTGATGTGGAGACACATGCGCTTGGGTCTAGGTTCGAACCTGTAATAAAGTGTGGCTTGACGGACTAATAATTGGCTATGGACAGTTATTCTCTCCTGAATAGGTTACAACAATGCTACCTGTAAACCATACTCCCAAGTCCTTTTTATTTAATTAAAAAAATTTTTTTTGGTACTGGGGATTGAATTTGAAGGGCATTCTAACTCCGAGTTACACTCCTAGCTCTTCTTTATTTTTTTTTATTTTGAAATAGGGTCTCACTAAGGGAGAACCTTCTATCCTCCTGTCTCAGCCCCCCAAGGACTGAGATTACAGGCATGCATCATGGTGCCCTGCTCCCTTTTATTTTTATTTTGATAAAGGGTCTCTCTAAATTGTCCAGGCTGACCTTGAACTTTTGGTCCTCCCGTCTCAGCCTCCCAAATACTTGGATTACAGGCTTGGCCACTGAACCCAGCCCCATTACTTTTATTTGAAGCACACAACCTCAATCTCAAATGCACATTCAGTAATGCTAACATTCCTACACAGCCCCAGTATTTCTCTTCTGGAAAATGAGCATTTCAAGCCTTTTTCTTTTTCCTTACACCCCCATTTTCAACCTCCTTTCCTCTCTTCCCTTTCCTTTTAGACCTTGTGGTGAATCTGAATTTCCTACTGAGGCCTGCAAGGCCCAGCGTGTTCTATCTTGCTTATGTCCTCTGGCCCCCCAGCCCTTGCTCACCATCCTGCAGCTTCCTTTCAGTTCCTGAGGTTGAGCTTGGGGCTGGAGAGGCCCAAGCTCATTGGTTTTGTTCTCCTAGCCTAGGCATGTTGGGGACTTTCTGTCATTCAGTATTCCCCCCTTGTGATTTATGTTCTAACTCAAACCTTTTTTTCTCGGGGAGGCCTTATTTGAACTCCACCTGTGTTAAGCATGGCCTTTGATTTCCTCAGGCATTCTGTCACCTTAGCATCATGACACTTAAGAAATTGCCTTGTTTATGTCTTGTCCTACAGCGTATTCCCAGTGCTAGAGCAGGGAGTACGTAGATAGCACTCTGTTTTCTATGGATAGTGTATCCTTTTGAATCATAAGAATATTGGTTATATTCATCTAGAATTTTTTTCTATTTGTATCACTAATTTTATTTATTTACTTATTTATTTTGGTGGTACTGGGGTTCCTGGAAACCCTTCTACTTCTGGGCTACACTCCTGGACCTATTTTATATACTTTTTAAATTTGGAAACAGGTCTCTTAAGCCAGCGGCAGGCTGGCTTCGAACCTGCGCGATCCTCCTGTCTCTGCCTCCCAAGTGCGGGGATTACAAGTGTGCGCCACCATGCCCGGCTTGTATCACTAATTTTGATTCCTTTAATTCTCTTACTTGATATTGTTTTCTTTAGAAATGGTTTTGTGAACGTCCTTGTGTTTCAGAAGTGCTCACTGCCAGTCTTTGCAGGTTGTGGTAGAAGAGTGATGGCAGAGCAGGAGGCTAGGAAGGCCCAGCTCAACAATGGCCAGCTCATAGCTGATCTTAATTTGTCTGTACTCACAGGTTACTTTGCTTTGGTATTTTTGTGGTATTGGGGATGGAACCCAGGGGCATTCTACCTCCGAGCTACACCCCTAGCCCAATTTTATTCTTTATTTTGAAAAAAGGTCTCACTAAGTTATAGAGGGCCTCACTAAGTAGCTGAAGCTGTCCTTGAACCAGGATCCTCCTGTCCAAGCCTCCCAAATGCTGGGATTACAAGCATGTGCCACCACGCCCAGCTTGAAACACATCAGACATCCTATTCCATTTATATATATTTGACTATATAAAAAGTGTTAGGACTTTTTTAAATTTTAGAATCTGTATTGCCAATATGCCCTGTAATATCTGATTATAATGCTAAACCTTCAAACCAAAGTTTTTCTAATATTATTTAAAAAAGAATTATTGATTGACCATGTAGGTTCTTTTATTTTATGTGGTGCTAGTGATTGAACCCAGAGGCATTCAATCTCTGAGCTAAATCCCCAGCCCTATTTTATTTTTATTTTAAAATGGTCTCACTAGGTTGATGAGTCTCACTCTTTTTTGAGGCTGCCCTTGAACCTGTGACCCATCAGAACAGGGATTAAAAGCAAGCACCACCAAGGCTGCCCTCTTGTAGGCATGTAGGTTCTTTTTAAGTGTGATTTGTTGATTTTTTTTTTTTTTGACAGGGAATCGCAGATTGGATATTTATTATTTATTATACTGGGGGTTGAAATCGGGGTAATTCTACTTCCACACTTCACCCTCGGCCCCATTTTTTTTTTTTTTTTTTTTTAACACTGTCAGGAATCCTAAGTTGCTGGAGTCCTTACTGAGGCTGGTCTTGAATCTGTGATCCTTCTGTTTCAGCCTCACAGCTACTGGAATTACAGTAGTGTACCACCATGCTCAGCTCAGACTAGACTTTTAAAGGTGTCTTGTGGCTAGGAAGCCATGCTGTGGATTTGTCATCAGACTTTGCCTGCAATACTTACAGATTTGGGTAAATTCCTCTTTATCAAAGTTCCCAAAGTATCTTAAGGTTTCTGGGCATATCAGGATGTGAAATTCTTACATGTAAGGCAGTGAATTGGGGAGTCATTTATGTTCCAAGTACCAGACCAGACCATCAACAAGAGGCTTTTATTGGCCCCATAAAGTAAACCTTAGTTCCTTAAAACTGGCCATTTATTATTCTAAACACATCCAATATGGCATTCTAGTCAATGCCTTAGTAATAATATAACCAACGCTTCAACTTGGATTGCTGTTGAACTTATTACAAAATACTATGTTGCCTTTTTGTGTGTGTGTGTGTGTGGTACTGGGGATGGAACTCAGGGGCATTCTACCTCAGCTACACTTGTAGCCCTATTTTTTATTCTTTATTTTGAAACCAGGTCTCACTGAGTTGCAAGGGGCCTCACTAAGTAGCTGAGCCTGGCCCTGAACCACAATCCTCTGGTCTCAGCCTCACAAATGCTGGGATTACAAGCGTGTGTTACGATGCCTGGCCCCTATGTTGCCTTTAAAATTAGAATACTGCCGGGCGTGGTGGCGCACACTTGTAATCCCCGAGCTTGGGAGGCAGAGACAGGAGGATCGCACAGGTTCGAAGCCAACCGCGTAAGAGACCCTGTTTCAAAAAATATAAAATAGGTCTGGGAGTGTAGCCCGGAGGTAGAAGGGCTTCCAGGAACCCCAGTACCACCACCAAAAAAAAAAAAAAAAAAAAAAAAAAGAAAAAGAAAAAATTAGAATACTAACAGTCTTGGAATTCTTCAGGGGGCAATAAGTAGATTTCTGTTTATAGAAATATAGTCCATTATATTGCTTATAAGCAATAGAGAGAAGATAGGGAAAAGTTTATTTAAACCTGGAAAACAAAACGTTAAAGAACCAGCAATGCTTCAAATAAAGTCACAAAAATGTAGGTACAGTGGTACATGCTTGGAGACTGAGAAAGGAGGATTGCAAGTTTGAGGACAGTCTAGGTAACTTAGGAAGAAAAAATAAAAAGTAAAGTAGAGCCCCCTGGTAAACAAATGCACAGAAGTAATAAAATCACCAAAATTTTGTATCACCAATTCATTTGTTCTGCTTTATCTTCAATTAGCACTTTATGAATTAGTCAGTTTCCTGAGTAGAGCTCTTAACGTTCTTACCCAAACCGATGCTACCATAATGTTATCAAAACAAATTTGGCAGCGTCCTTCCTATGAAATTTCCTGGAAGTCACATTTTAGGATTATATTGCTTGTAAAACTTTCAGGGGAGCATCCAAATAAAATTATTAACTTTCTGATGATTAAAAAAGAGTTAAAATGGTCATGGTCCTTGAGATCTGATGAGAGCTCATTGTAATGCAGTTGACAAGGAAATTTATTTCTATGTCATGCCACACTTTAAGGTAATAATTACAATTATGACTGAAAATCTTATACCAGGAAATTTAACATTCCAGGAATTTCATAATATTTCTGAAACAATTTTAATGACATATCCATTTGACAGTGCTCCCTGTCATTGGAAAACATGAGAATTCCATAGGAATCAGAGAAAAAGACAGATGTTATACTTAGGAAAGTCAGGGATTCCAGGGGGAATGCAAGCCATCTTAAGAGGTGGAGAGCAAGAGAGGCTTGGTGGCTTCTCCAGTTTTTTATAGACCTCTCCCCCCCCCCATGAGGGGGTGGGTGGGATCCCACAGTGAAGATCTGGATTTCCGCCCTCTTAATCTTCAGGACCAGGCTGGGCTTTCTGGGTGGTGGGTGGGTGTCAGGTGTCCTCCTCCTGGACTCTGTTTACCAAGCATCTTAGGAATCTCAGGTGGACAGAGGGGCCTTTGTGAGTAAGAAGGTGGGCTCAAGCTGGGCGTGGTGGCGCATGCAGTCTCAGCATTCTGGAGGCTGAGACTGGAGGTCAGGGTTTGCAGACAGCCTCAGCTACTTAGTGAGGCCCCCCTGCAACTTAGGTAGACCCTATTTCAAAATAAAGAATAAAAAATAAGGCAGGGGGTGTAGCATGGTAGAATGCCCTGTGGATTCTATCCCCAGACACACACACACACACACACACACACACACACACACACACACAATGTGGGTTCATTTAGGCTTTTGCCTAAAACAGAACACACCCTCTGTGATGGACTCAGAGATTATGACCTTTGCATATTTTAAAACTTTTTCTTTCCCTCTTTATCTTCTTTCTGCCTAATATTTTATTTCTTCTATTCTACCTCCCTACCTCACTTCCCATATAACTTAATATATCAAATGAACCTAATTAGCTAACATATCTTCATAAGAAGAGAACAAATTCTTTGAGATATGTTCTGGGGCATATGTGAAAATCTCTAAGTTAGTTCAAGGTTAAAAAAAGACTTAATTTAGAATTTGATATTGTCAAAAATATCCAGGGTTTAAGCTACTTGATTAAATGAATCACAGGACAGTACCACACACACACACACACACACACACACACACACACTAGAATCACAGGATACTATGAAACAATATTAGGTGAACAAAGGATTTTGAAGGCAAACACAAAAAGATACATAGTTGAAAACAAACTTAGTTGACCCTGCATGGTGGCTCATGCTTCCCAGGCTTGGGAGGCTGAGACAGGAGGATTGCACAGGTTCGAAGCCAGCCTCAGCTACTTAGTGAGGCTCTCAGCAACTTAGATCCTGTTTCCAAATAAAGTGTTTGGGGGACAGTTTCCCCCAAACTGTAACATCTTCCCCAAGACCCATAACACTGGGGGTGTGGCTTGAAGGTAGAATGCCCCCAGATTCAATCCCCAGTTCTGAAAAAAACAAAAAACAGATTTTGTGGAAAATTAGAGAATTTAGACAACTCATTCTCTTATTTCAATAAGATAAAACACTTCATACTTTTTATGTTTTTTCAATTAACATAGCTTAAGTGCTTTGTATTCTTTGCATATAGAATTATATGTTCAAATTATTACTTAGTAGCCTTGCTTGTTAGTGAAGACCCCCAAAAAGCAATCTTAGTTTTTCCATGTACCAATAACTTATGACATTTATTAACAGACAAACACACATATATACTCTTTTTTGGGGGAGGGTACCGGGGATCAAACCAGAGGCATTCTACTTTAGAGATATACCCCTGGCCCTAGTTTTTATTCTTTATTTTGAAAAACAGAGTCTCACCAAGTTGCCAGGGCCTCACGAAGTAGCTGAAGGTGGATGAGAACCTGTGATCTTCCTGTCTCAGCCTCCCAAATACTGGGATTATAAATGTGCACCACCATGCCCAGTTCACATATATACTCTTATATAATTTAAGAATACTTGTCTTTAGCCCAGCGTGGTGGTGCACACTTGTAATCCCAGCATTCGGGAGGCTGAGACTGGAGGATCGTGGTTTGCAGACAGCCTCAGCTATTTAGTGAGGCCCTCCGCAACTCAGACCCTGTTTCAAAATAAAGAATAAAACATAGGACAGAGGGTGTAGCTCTGAGGTTGAATGCCCCTGGGTTCTAAACCTGCAAAAAAAAAAAAAAAAAAAAAAGAATACTTGTATTTATATTTAGAAGTTGATGTTTTAGTATTTTAACCTACAAATAACTAAGTTTTTTTTTTTTTTTTTTTTTTGGTGTGTGGTACTGGGGATGGAACCCAGAGATGTTCTACCTCCGAGCTACACCCCCAGTTCTATTTTTTATTTTTTATTTTGAAACAGGGTCTCACTGAGTTGCAAAGGTCCTCACTAAGTAGCTGAGGCTGTCTGAGAATCTGGATTCTCCTGTCTCAGCCTCCCAAATGCTGGGATTAAAAGCATGTGCCACTAGGCTCGGCTTTTTCTTTTTTTTTCTTTTTAAACAATAGTAGGGATTAAATCAAGGAGCATTCTATGACTGAGCTATATCCTCAGCCCTTTTTATTTTTTATTTTGAGACAGGATCTCACTAAGAGCAGAGGCTGGCCTTGAACTTAAGATCCTTCTGCCTCTCAGGAGACCATGAATTCAACTATTCAGCCCTCATAATAAAATTTTGTCATTGGTTTTTAGGGTTGTCACGAAGCTCTCAGACTGTGACTTGAGCTGGGAGAACTGAGCTTATTATTTTTTCGTAAGTGCTTTAAGATGTTCAGAAGAATATTCACATCAGAGTCCCTGTTGTCACTCTTTCTGTTATTGAGATCGAGTGTGGCAGGGAGTTGACTTTCCAGAACAGGTGTCAGCACTTGTACAGTTGTGATTCCACAACTTAATGTGACTTACTAGTGGGGAGCTGGGGCAAGCTCAAGGGTACGAGCAACCTGACCTTCACACGCCCCTTTCTTAATTTTTTTTTGGTGCATTGTAGTCCTACACTTAATTAAGTACAAGATGGTAGAGGCATACACGCACACATCCCTCATTTAGCCCTTCCCCAGTTCCCACCCCATTTCCTCCCCCTCCCTCCTTCCACTGTTTGGCTTAGTGATTGACTTTGATATTTAGTGAATGTACATCATGTACATTAGGGAATTTCCCTCTTCTCCCCTCCTACCCATTCCCCTGTTAGATCACATTATTTGCTCATCTGTGATTTTTCCTTCAGGGAGAGCTCCGATTTTTTTTTATTTTTTATTTTTTGTGGTACTTGAGATAGAACCCTTCTACCTCCGGGCTACACTCCCAGACCTATTTTTTATATTTTATTTGGAAACAGGGTCTCTTAAGCCAGTGAGGCTGGCTTAGAACCTGCGTAATCCTCTTGTCTTCACCTCCCAAGAGCAGGGATTACAAGTGTGCACCACCACGCCTGGCTCCACGCCCGGCTCGAGCTCTTATTTTTTTACACTTTGTTCACACCCCTTTTTGTGGTTCTCTTTCCTGGGATCACTTCCAGTACCAATTTTGCATTAGTCTCCGTCCATTCAAGAGTGAAACATAATAATTTAAAATGAGGATTAATGGCCAGGTGTGGTGGCGCACTCTTGTAATCCCCGCGCTTGGGAGGCGGAGACAGGAGGATCGCGCAGGTTTGAAGCCAGCCTCCCTGGTTTAAGAGACCCTGTTTCCAAATAAAAATATAAAATAGGTCTGGGAGTGTAGCCCAGAGGTAGAAGGGCTTCCAGGAACCCTAGTACCACCAAAAAAATTAAATAAATAAAAAATAGGTTTAATATAAGGAGTTATGATAGTGTTGTATGCAGGTTTAGCAAGAAATGAGAGACTCAAGAGTCCCAGTGAATGTGCTGATGCCTTTATTAGTTGGCCAGGGGCGGAGCCTCAGTCTAGAAATCTGACTCAAGGGGCACACCAACTGGCTGGGGGTAGGGGCTTATGGGGGAAAACCACAAGGAGTGAGCCACCGATTAAGCAAGTGGGTTTACAGAAGCTTATCTGGTATGCGAGGTATGCAAGGTGGTCTGCTGTTCCCTTTTCCAGTTAGGTGCTGAGTGAGGCCTGGGCTCCAACCAAGGTCCGATTTTTGGGATTAGTTTACCAGAAATCACTGAAATTTCAGGTGGGGAGATAGGCCATTGCGATTACAAGTGTGGCCTAATAAGGGCTTTTATCTAGGGAAGAACAGACCTTGCAGGGGATAGATAGTGAAGTTTCTATATTTTAAAACTATGTTTTCTCTTTTCCAGTTTGCCTCCTTTTTACTTTTGCTGTTACAATAGTAGAGTAACTGAGAATGTGAAGAAAATGCTGAGTGTGTTCTGGAGCTGAGGGACCGTCCCAGGGAGAGCCAACTGGGAAGAGGGGTCTCTTCTCAGATCAGTTCATTTGCAGGTGTAATTTGCAAATAAATGGTGAAGTTTGCTGAGCTGCTGTCACCGAGCTGGGCAGAGAGGAAACTACCACTTCAGGTGTAGGTGGCCCAAGGCTGGCGGGTTTGCAGCGGGGTAGCTGAGCACTGCTGCCATTGGTGAAGCTGGAGGGTGTGGTGTCCGTGTTGGGAGGCTGCAGGTTGCTGAGGATCCAAGCCTCCTGGATGCTCCGCCCATGCACACCTGTAGCCGCAGCCAGGAGAAAGGGAACGGGGAACAGACCAGGAGGCGTCCTTCCTGCAGCTCTTTTCAGTGCCCCTTACTATTAAAGCCTAATATCATGCTCAGCTTAAAGGAGCAGCACTTAAAACTGCTGAAGGGGGAATTCAGCGTTGAGAGGCAATTCACTGGTCATTTCTTGGTCAGTCAGGTCCTTGTATTCAGAAATGCCTCAGTCGATCTCTTTTCCACAGGAGAAAACCCCAACTCCAATCAGGCCTTCTGCTTCTTTTTTTCTGGAAGCCCTTCTACTTCCGGGCTACACTCCCAGACCTATTTTATACTTTTTTATTTTTGGAAACAGGGTCTCTTAAGCCAGCGCGGCTGGCTTCGAACCTGTGCGATCCTCCTGTCTCCGCCTCCCAAGCTTGTGCACCAGCACGCCCTGCTCAGGCCTTCTGCTTCTTGACCTCATGCTACTCTCGCTGTTGGCTCTGCTGCAGCCATCCAGACCTCCTTGCTGATTCTGAACCTTCGCTGCATACTCCTGACTTAGCTGGTCCTTCTGGGAAGGCTCTTTTCCTAGATGTCTGCAGGGCGAGTTCCTCTTCCTCCAGCCTCGCTCAGGAGGCAGCTTCTCAAGGAGCTCTGCCTCTGGCTGCCTTACTGTGTAAGGCTTTCTTTTTAAAAATGTGCTTTTATTGGTGCATGATAATCACACATCATAATGTAAATCATATTGGCAGTGACATGCATGCACACAGCACTAGGTAAGCCCCCCTAAACTCCCCATCTCCCCCTTCCCAGTAGAGAATATGGAGATTGACATTGGTATTTTCATGTATGTACACATAGTCGATGGTAGTGATTCTATTAATGAACCTTACTCTTCCCCCTCCCCTTCCCTTAGCTCCACTGAGGGTTCTCCTCCATTATCTGGAGTCTCTGGTATCCCAATTACTCTCTAGCTTGTGCATATTAGATAAAACATAAAACCTTTCACGTAACATAATGCTCTCAAGATCTTTCCATTTTCTTGCAAACGACACAATTTTGTTCTTTTTGTTGCTCAGTAGGATTTCTTTGTGTGTGTTTCCCATAATTTTGCAATCCATTCATTTGTTGACAGACGCCTAGCTGGATCCATAGTTTGGGTATGGAGTATTGTGCTGTTGTGAACGTGGGTATGTAGAGGTTACTGTACTCTTCTGATTTTGGCCCCTTTAGAAAGATATCCAGAAGTGCTACAGCCAGATCATATGGTGGGTCTGTTCCTAGTTTCTTGAGGAATCTCTACACTGATACCTGTGTTACGGTTTAAAAAGATGTTACGGTGAAAGAGGAATGTTACCATTTGGGGGTGAGGGTTACCGTTTAGGGGAACAGTCCCTGGGGACCTTTGTTAGACCCCTGGAAACAATTCCCCTCAAACACAAAAACCGTGGGTTCTTGTCCTGAGCTAGGGATGGATATGCAGTAGCCGGGACTCTTGCTGAAGATTTAGAGTTTATTAAGAAGACAGGGCCGGGCGTGGTGGCACACGCTTGTAATCCCCGCGCTTGGGAGGCAGAGACAGGAGGATCGCGCAGGTTCGAAGCCAGCCACGCGCGCTGGCTTATGAGACCCTGTTTCCAAATAAAAAAGTATACAAAATAGGTCTGGGAGTGTAGCCCGGAGGTAGAAGGGCTTCCAGGAACCCCAGTACCACCAAAAAAAAAAAAAAAGATAGAAATGCAGAAGGTAGTTACAGCCCCATGTTACCCAGGGGTGACATAAGGGGGTGCTTGAAACAGAAATCACCGAAATACAAAACACAGGACAGACTTTATACACATGACATCCTCCATCTTGTTCCACATACCTCTGACATCGTAAAAGTCCCTGTAAAGACCCTCCCCTTACTCTTCCCTCCAAACTCCTGGTCTATGCCCAGATTTCTCCTTTCATGGAGGTCGACCCCCTCCTCCCATCCTCTTAATTCAAATCACTTATGTAAACCTGTCTTTAGCATGAGGAAGTCCTAGTTACTTTTATCTAGGTTAATTTAAGTTTCAATGGCTGCTTGCTTCCTGGCCTAAACCAAGTTCTTCCCCAGGTCTGCCCTTTTTACATAATGATTTTTGAAATATATTTATTAGTAATCAGAACTTTCTCAAATCTTCCTAGGCCATTCCCAATACTGGTACAATATCCATAGCAGCTGAACTAATTTGCAATTCCACCAACAGTGTAGAAGAGTTTCTTATATTTGTTTGTTTTTGGCAGTATTGACTGGGGATGGAACACAGAAGCATGTTACCTCTGAGCTACATTTCCAGCCCTATTTTATTTTTATTTTGAGACAGCGTCTAAGTTGTGGAGGATTTCACTAAATAGCTGAGCCTGGCACAAACCTGGGATCCTCCTGTCTTAGCCTTCCAAGTACTGGGATTACAAGCGTGTGCTACCATGTCTAGCTATTTTTTGACTTCTTGTTGATAGCTATTCTGACTGGTGCTAGATGGAATTTCGGTGTAGTTTTAGTTTGCATCTCCCTGATTACTAATGATGTTGAACATTTTTTCATGTATCTATTGGCCATTTGTATCTCTTCTAGAGCTGATTAAGAAATTCAGCAAAGTAGTAAGATACAAAATCAACCTGAAAAAACTCAGTAGCTTTTCAAAATGCCAACCATGAATCTACTGAGAAAGAAATCCAGCCAGTTGTGGTGGTGCAGGCTTGTAATCCCAGCATTCGGGAGGTGGAGACTAGAGGATCATGGTTCCCAGACAGCCTCAGCAACTTAGCGAGGCCCTTTGTAGCTCAGTGAGACCTTGTTTAAAAAAAAAAAAAAAAGACTAAAAAATAGGGCTGGGGGCGTGGCTCAGTGTGGCCATTCTACCCAAAGTGATCTAGTGAGCTACAGTCAGTGCAACCTCTATCAAGATGCCAATGTCATTTTTCACACACCTAGAAAAATCAGTCATAAATTTTATATGGAGAAACAAAAGACCCAGAATAGCCGAAGCAGTTCTCAGCAATATGAATCATGTAGAAGGCATTGCAATTCCTAACTTCAAATTATACTACAGAGCTATAGTAATTAAAACAGCATGATACTGGCACAAAAACAGTCATACAGACCAATAGAACAGAATAGAAGATACATAAACAAATCCACATACTTATAGCCAAATGATTTTTGACGAAGGGGCCAGACACATAATGGAGGAAAGACAGCCTTGGTATGAGGCTTTCTGCCCCCTTCCCATACTCAGCGTTTCCTGTTCTACAGTTCACTGGTGTACTGTGTAATGACATTTATTATGTCTGTCTCTCGCCCATGGTGATCAGTTACTGGTCAGGCTCTGAGTGGGGGAGTGGTGGGGCAGGGTTTTGTGTTGCTCCGTTATCCCAAATACCTAGGGAGTGCCTGGCACATCTCAGGAGCTCAGCAGACTATGAAGACGAGATTCTAGCCCGACAGAGCAGCAGTTCTAGTTTCATTGTTCAAGTTAGTTTTATTCCTTAGGTAACTTTTATATACTGGCTATATTCTTTCTTTTCTTTTTCTTTCTTTCTCTTTCCCTTTCTCCCTCCCTTCCTTCCTTCCTTCCTTTCGTGGTACTGGGGTTCCTGGAAGCCCTTCTACCTCGGGGCTACACTCCCAGACCTATTTTATGCTGGCTTCGAACCTGCGCGATCCTCCTGTCTCCGCCTCCCAAGCGCGGGGGATTACAAGCCTGCGCCACCACGCTCGGCACTATACTGGTTATATTCTTTCAATTGCTTATTTGGGGGTCTTCTTACACTCTAGACAGTGAAGGAGTGTTTGTGTTTTATTGCTATTTTATGTTACTTTCCAGCTTCTGTGGCTTTTTTTAAAATCATTTAAGTGGGTGACTGAGGCAGAGAACTATCTTTAATGTTTTATTTTTATTATTTTATTAAATTATTTAGTACTAGGAATTGAACCCAGGGGCATTCTACCTCTGAGCTACACCCCAAATCCTTTTATTTTTGAAACAGGATCTTTCTGAGTTATTGAGGGTCTCACAAAGTTGCTGAGGCTGTCCTTGAACCAGCAGTCCTCCTGTCTCAGCCTTCCAAGGCCTGGGATTATAGGCCTGCACCATCATGCCCCACTTAGCTTTATGTTTTTGAAGATGAAATCTTGGCTCATGGAAAATTAACTGATTATTTATTTTCAGGTGCTGAATGTGGAGTAAATGCCGATGTTGAGAAGCATCTTGAATTGGGCAAGAAATTGCTTGCAGCGGGACAGCTCGCTGATGCTTTATCTCAGTTTCATGCTGCAGTAGGTTTGTATCAGAAACCAAAGCACTCGGTGGCTGTTTAGTAAATCCTCCTTAATAGCTCTTCTTATTGATAACATTTTAAATAGCATTATTTCATATTGTGTAAAATATTAAAAATATTTGCCGGGTTCTGGATGGAATAGGTTAATAATGTGTACACTTGAATGCGTCTGTTTATCTAACATGACAAGTAGCTGGGCTCACTGAGTACCAGGAATAACTCCAATTTTGACAGAAAACTTAACGCATTATATAATTTTGTGCCCTCTTAAGCAGATTTCTCTGAATGCAGTTTAATTTTCTCGGTGGCCTAGTCTATCAGTATGGCAATCTCTACTTTGATGCCCCCGGAAGGGTCTGTGGTTCATTACCTTTTCCGTATTGGTCAGATTCCAGCCACTCCTTATGACGTTACGTCTTTTTGCTTAGCCTCAGCATGCGCTGTAGTTTTTAATCTGTTAGGACTGAGAGAAGTGAGAGGACTGGAATAAGTGTGTTTTAAGTGAGCGCTTACAGGGCTTTCTTATGAGTGATGGCATATGTTAATGCTAGGACTTTTTGACGTTTGCTTTCCTCATGGGATTTATTTATTTATTTATACATCTCACCTTGATTTGGGTTAAGAGTGATCAGTCAGCACCCGCCGGGTGAGCAGGTGGTTTATTTTATTATCATTATTGTTACTATTATTTGAACTATACCCCTAGTCCTATATTATTCATTTATTTTGAAACAGGCCTCACTAAGTTGTGGAGGACCTTGCTAAGTTTTTGAGACCTGTGATCCTCCTGTCTCAGCCTCCCAAGTACTAGGATTACAAGAATGGACCACCACACCTTGCTTGAAAATATTTTTCTTCAGACTTATGTTTTTATTATTGTTATTAGCTCTCCAGAGTAACAAGAATCATACATTTTAATCTTGCTTTTATCATTAATAATACTGTTATTGATCTAATTATGTAAGAAAATGGAGCCTTAAATGAGTTACCTGCAGATTCTTAACAGTTTTCAATGTATCACCTAAAGGAATTTATAATGGTTTTTTGAAAATAGCATATAATCATACATGTTAAGTGTATAGAAATAAATTTTGTGTCTCTAGAAATTGACTCATAAAAATAGATTTGCTGTGTTCACAGAGTTTTCTAAACTGCATAGAGTTTGCATTTCAATGATTAACTTACCTTGAGAGCTAGTAGTTTCTTGCCACAGCAATTTGCACAAGTAGTTTTCCTCTAAGGGCCTCTTGCTCTGTGACTGCGTTACTAAGTCTGCATGTTTTCTTGTGATTCAAACTATCATCAGCGCTGCAGCATGATGATTTATAATAGTTCTCAGTTATTGTCTTTGAAAAAAAGCATCTTAAAAGCTGGGCGTGGTGGCTCACACTTGTAATCCCAGCATTCAGGAGGCTGAGAGCATTTGGGAGGCTGAGACTGGAGGATGGAGGTTCACCAACAGCCTCAGCTACTTAGTGAGGCCCTCTGCAACTTAGTGAGACCCTGTTTCAAAATAATAGGGCAGGGGGTGTAGCTCGGAGTCAATGTCCCTGGGTTCCATCCCCAGACCCACACACACACAAAGTATCTTAAAATACTCTTATTGCTACAAGAACATTTGCAGAAATGTTTATGTTCTACCTCTTACATACTTTACAGTCTGCCTTTTTAGTTTCACATTTAGCAGAATCATCAGAGGCTATGACATGTTTTTAACCTGGTTTAAGATGCCTTCAGTTTACCACTGCAAGACTTCTTGAGATGGATCTTCTCAGAATACCCAGCAAAATAATCATTTACCGAAAGATATAAACAGTGAATCTGAATCATGGAAATTTATTGGTGAAATTGAGTAAAAGAAGAATTTGAAATACTGCTAGTACCTTCAAAATTTGAATAGCAGTGTTGTTCTGTTCATTGTGATTTTGCAGTTATTTTCAAATGATGTATGCAATATAATTTCTGAGGAAAACCGGTATAATTTGAGAACATCATTTTAGTTTATGTAAAACATGGATTATTTATAATGAAGTATAGGAAATAAAGTTTAAATTTTGTATGATGGGAAGATTCAGTAGATAGCGATGGGGCGTTGTGTTCTTTTGGAACTCTTCTGAGGTGTGTGTTTATCAGAAAAGAACTGAGGATTCTGTTTCAGTTGTGTTATTTAAGAAATAGAAGAATTTTTTTTCTTTTTTTTTGGTGGTACTGGGGTTCCTGGAAACCCTTCTACCTCAGGGCTACACTCCCAGACACCTATTTTTTTATATTTTTTATTTGGAAACAGGGTTTCTTAAGCCAGCAAGGCTGGCTTCAAACCAGCGTGATATTCCTGTCTCCACCTCCCAAGCGCAGGGATTACAAGCATGCGCCACCACACCCGGCACAGATCTTTAATATGGCCAAGTTAACTGCTTCATGTCACGGATTGAGTTACTGAGCACCTCTCTTTTTGGTGGTACTGGGAACTGAATAGCTTGCTAACAGTGAGTTAGGCCAGGTCTCACTTTTGTTCTAATAAGATATGCACTTCCTACTGCTTTTTTTTTATTTTTTGCAGAACTGGGGATTGAACCCAGGGGCGTTCTATGTCTAAGCTACACCCCAGCCCTATTTTTCGTTCTTTATTTTGAAACAGGGTCTCACTAGGTAGCTGAGGCTGGCTGCAAATCTGTGATCCTCCTGTCTCAGCCTCCTAAGTATCGTCCCCCAAGACTCCGACCCGCAGGGGCTTAGAGAACGACACAGACACCTTTTCAGCTGAAATATGAATTCTTCTTTAATGGATCCTTAATATGTCTCTTCTTCCTTCTTCTATATGTCTGACAATGCGTACACAATATATATCAGCATCATAATCCCTCCTTCTATTCCCTACCAACCCCAAGCTTTCACAGCTAGAGCATGCACATTTCTGACTTTCTCATAGGCAGGCTGGTGGTAGGCATCACTTATCATTCTGCAGGCACGTAGCATGGCACACTGCGCATGCTCAAGGAGATGTCCATCTTGTGAGTCTCATGACTTGGCTGCAAGCCTAGGCGCCATCTTGAATCCACGCTGGCAACAAGCCTGGGTACCATCTCGGTCCAGCCGAGTGGGCCCCGACATCTCCCCCTTTTTGTTTTATTAAAATAAGGCTCGGGATCGTGCCTGTCTTAGGTCGTCGACCCTCAAAGACCAGTCTTACCCGTCATTGGGAGAACAATAGCATGATTGTTTCCCTGTCTTCGTTGAAAGGTCCCGGGGAAGATCTTACCCGTCACTGACTACCGATCCAGCATACTGAGCCATACATGGGGAGGTGAGCCAGCTTCAAGGGCTGCCATAGCTTGCACCAATATACGTTGTTGTTGCAGTGTGCGTTGTCGAGTTCGCCTGATATATCCAACCAGGAAACAGCATGCTACCACCAGCAAGAATGCCCAGAATGCCATGCCACCCCAATCTTTTAAGAAACCCAAAGTTCCATGTATCAAGTCCATCCATTGTTGTACCGTGGCGACTTCTACACGGGTAGAATTAATTGCAGTGATGGACGCTCGAAGCTCAATCATGGTGTGTTCAAATTCACGGCTCCAAGTCCCTAGAAGCATCTTGCTTAATTGCCGAGACAAATTACCTGCATGGGAGAAATTCTGATACTGCACATATGTTATACATAATCCAGACAATTTATAAATACATGGTACCATCGCCATTTGCCCTAGAATGTCAACCTGTTCTTGTAACAGGTCTACTCTTTGATTTACCATTAATATGCCAGCTTTAAGTTGTCCATTTATTTGAGCTTGCTGAGCCATGGCAGTAGCCGCATGTGAGGATAGAGCATTCATAGTGGCTGCAGTATTTATAGACGTTGCCAAAGCGGCAGCAGCTGTAACTGCTGCGGTCACAGAGGCCACAATTACAGCAATAAGAGCAGAAATTCCAAAATCTCTCTTTTCTCGGTTCAGCAAAACTGGAAGGGAATTTACATCCACTCTTATTGGCCAAGGGACTGCTATAGGCAGTCGCATTACTACTGCCCAAGGGTGCATAGAAGCATTCCAGCAGAAAGTTAGAAAACAGGTATCAATAAAACAACCTAGACTATCATTAACCAAGGAACTATTAGAAACAAGCCAAAAAAATGGAGTAGTTACACAAACAGGAGTGGGTCCAAACGGGAGTTGTGGTCCCATTGAACAATTTACTTTGACGCTATTTTCAAAAGTATCGGAAAAATTCTGAGAATAGCTGCAATTTTTTACAGTTCCCCCTAAAATCATAGACATAGCTGTTATATCAGTACAGCCTCCTGCTATCCCACAGAGAAGCCAAATATTAAAAGGATTGGGCGGCTTATACTGTATAGGATTTTGATATGCATAATTATATCCTGCCCAAGTATGATTGCGCATAGTAGATATGCCTGGAGAAAAACTTAAATCATAGCCTGAAGAGGCCCAGACTACCTTAGAGTCTTGGCAATCAGTCCATTTAAATGGCCAGCTACGTGGGCTATAACATTTTGGAGCCCACCGCGGCTGCAAAGGAGCTGTTTTATTTTCAGGATGTTCATATCTAGAAAATGCTAAAGGAGCATATCCTTCCAAGACAGTAACATTTCCTATGGGACTGGAATCATTAAATGGCTGAAATTTTCCCATAGTTTGATTATATAACTGCACACATGGATTAGTACTATCATAGGTATCATTCAAAATTTTATTAGCATAAAAACATAAACTACCACTTAAAGTTATATTGAAGAATGCATAAGGCCTAATTTCTTCATCAAAGGGAATCCATGGCAAATTTAAGGAACTATTGGTCGTAAAGAATCGAGGAAAAATGGTGGCAGTGGTGGACACAGGCAAAGGAAGAGGGAAAGCAGAAATAATTCTCCAAAGATCTTTTTCACTCACTCCAATGTTGAACATTACCAACAGAGTTAGCCATATCCATTTTTTGCTTGGCATCTTCCATTGGTTCCTGTATATGGCGCACCAATCTTTCAGGAACCCAAATTGGCGAGTCTTTGTCCTGTGGGAAAACACACACCGACCCTCGAGCCCACGTTAGCACTGGATCCGGATCATTTCATGCTCCTGTAAGAATATCTTTCCACATTGCTTGCCCTGCATAGCGCTCATGAGGCCTGTAATGTCTTTTCGCTGCTGTTCGTCCATTGGCGTCCAACGTTAAAAAATTTAGAATAAATAATATAAGATTTAGTTTATCTTTTGGTGTGCTCCATTGAGCCCCTATTCCCCCTTTTTGTTTTAGTAAAGCAGATTTAATAGTGGCATGGGCTCGTTTTACTATGTCTTGGCCCTGTGGATTATATGGTAATTCATGATTTAATTGTATAGCCATTTGGGTACAAAAATGAGAAAATTTTTGAGAAACATAAGCAGGTCCATTATCAGTTTTAATTTGGTGAGGGATGCCCCAGGCAGCAAAAGCTTGCAGACAATGGGAAATTATATGTTGAGCCTTTTTTCCAGTATGAGCAGAGGAAAAGATGACTTCAGAACATGTATCCACAGAAACATGTACATATTTAAGAGAGCCAAATTTAAGAACATGTGTGACATCCATTTGTCATAGGTGAAGAGGTCGCAAACCTCGAGGATTTACTCCTGTAGTAGGCTGTGGCAAAAATGTCAAACAATTTTTTGCATTGTAATACAATGCGTCGAGCTTGTTCTTTAGTGATTTTAAATTGTAGTCTTAGTGTTTGGGAATTTACATGAAATTTATTGTGAAATTCTTGAGCCTGTAACACTTTGTCTTCATTTGAAAAAATAAGTACAGTTCGAGTATGAAAATCTGCAATAGCATTGCCTTCAGCAAGCGGTCCAAGAAGTCCTGAATGAGCTCGTATGTGGGTTGCATAGAAGGAACATTTTCGGTTCCAAATATATTGTTGTAACTTAGCCAATAATAGAAGAATAGTAGATTGTCCCTTAATATGTCTTACACATTCAAGGCTATTAAGTGCTTGTACCACATATAAGCTATCTGAAATTAAATTGAATGGAGTAGAATCATAGAGCAGAAATACTTGAATCACTGTCAAAATCTCTACTGCCTGTGCTGATGAATGGGGAAAAAGAAAAGTTTGTGGATCCGAGCCTTCTTTGAATATCACGCCCATACCTCCTTTGGATCCATCTGTAAAAATATTTGGCGCTCCAGCAATCGGTGCAGATCGAGTTATTTTGGGAAAAATAATAGGATGAGCCAAAACAAACCTGAGCCATGGATGTTGTGGATAATGATTATCGAATTGTCCTGTAGCCATTACATGAACAATGGCCCAGTCAGAATTGGTGGCAGCTAGAGTTGCAAGCTGTTCTTTAGTATATGGAGTGATGATAAGATCAGGCTGCATCCCAAATGCAGTCAGAGTTGCCTTTAATGCCTTAATAATTATTTGTGCAACACAGGCTGGATACCATGGCAACACTTTTTTAGGAGAATGAGGGAGGTGTATCCACATTATGGGACCCTCTTGCCACAACACTCCAGTGGGTGTGAGATCTGTGGTAAGAATGCATAACAGCAATTTTTTTTTGATAATCTATACGATCTACTTGTGCTTCAGATAATCTTTTTTCTACGAGTTGAATACATGCTCGTGCCTCAGGTGTTAATGATCGTGAAGAAAATAAATCTGAATCCCCTTTTAGCAAATCAAACAAAGGTTTAAGGTCAGCATTACTAAGCCTGCAATATGGTCGAATTCAATTTATATCCCCTAAAAGTTTTTGGAAATCATTTAAAGTTTGTAAATTGTCCACCCTCAAGCTAACCTTAAGAGGACGAATAATAGTATCTTCTAATTTGGTGCCAAGGTATTGTTTAACATTTCTTTGTTGTATTTTCTCTGGAGCTATAAGTAAATTCCATTGTTTAAGACATGATATAGTTTTTATAAGATATCATCCAAAATTTCTGGGGTTTTAGCACATAATAAAATATCATCCATATAATGATAAATCATGGAAGAAGCAAATTCTCTTCTAATAGATTGTAGAGCTTTATCTACATATATTTGGCACAATGTGGGACTATTAGCCATACCCTGTGGTAGTACTGTCCATTCATATATTTGATCCACCTGCTGATGATTAATGGACGGTATTGTAAAAGCAAATCGAGGGGTATCTGAAGGATGCAGTGGAATAGAGAAGAAGCAGTCTTTGATGTCCAACACAACAGTGGGCCAATTGGCAGGGAGGGCCGATATAACTGGTAGCCCTAATTGCACTGGTCCCTTGATCTCCGTACTATTATTTACTGCTCGGAGATCATGTAACAATCTCCATTTACCTGATTTCTTTTTGATAACAAAAATAAGTGTATTCCATGGAGATGTGGAGGACTGTAAATGTCCTGCCAATAACTGCTCCTGTACCAGTTCGTGGGCTGCTGTAACTTTTTCTTTAGGAAGGGGCCACTGAGAGACCCACACTGGCACATTTGTTTTCCATTTAATCTTTAATTGTTCAGTGGCCCCATAGAAAAACCCAGTCCTCTTTTATCTTTGGGATTATTTCTTCCCATTATGGGAACAGGGGACTTTCGACCTTGTTCAAATCGGCCAAGCCCACCTGTCCCTGAATAGCCTGCATTGTGCATAAGTTGTTGACTTTGAGGGCTATATACAGATTCAGTAGTCAATTTTACTCCCATTTGTTGCAGTACATCTCGTCCCCACAAGGATACAGGAAGCTCTAGAACAAAAGGTTGGAATGTCCCTGAATGACCTTCTTGATCTGTCCAATTAAGGTGAACAGCACTGCAGCTTGGACTATTTGCATATCCTAACCCCTTAAGTAATTGATCTGTCTGTTGTAATCCCCAATCTTTTGGCCATTCAGATAATCTAATGATACTACGGTCTGCACCTGAGTCCAAGAGACCCCAAAAAGAGATTCCCTGTATGGTGAGTTGACACATGGGACGTGACCCCATGTCCATGGTGAGCCATACTCCAGGAGGACCTGTAGAACCAAAGCTCTTATCTTTTCTTGCCTGTCTTTGGCTAGGAAAAAGAGAATGTTTACTAGGCAATAGAATTATCTGAGCAATTCGGTCTCCATTATTTATAACAGAAATTCCACGAGGGGAGGAAACTAATATTTTTACATTGCCTGTATAATCCTGATCAATAACTCCTGGATGCACCACTAGACCTGATAAGGTAGTGGAACTTCGGCCTAGAAGCAGTCCTACAGTATTAGAAGGAAGGGGTCCATGAAAATCTGAATCTACTTTTTGAACTCCCATTTCAGGGGTTAATATGAGTCGGGCGGTGGCACAGACATCCAATCCTGCACTCCCTGGGGTTGCTCTCCCTATGGTAGGAGAGGCTGCTGAAATCGAGGCACCTGCCTCATCTGTGGTCCTGCGTTCCCTGTCTCCTGTTGAATTGCCCCATACATTTGAGGGTCCTGAGGCATAGGGCCCCTCTGCCCGTTTTTTGGCCTAGCATTTGATTGTGGTGGAGGAAGAGGCTTTCCATCTACATCCCATCGAGATCTGCACTTTACAGCCCAATGGTTGCCTTTTCTACATCGAGGACACAAATTGGGAATCTTCTGGGCCTGGGTGTAAGATGCTCCAGAATTAGTCTGTATACAATCTCTTTTTAAGTGTCCTGGTTGACCACATTGGAAACAATTCCCTGAACTGCCTCTCTGCTTTTGATTGTAAGGCTTGCCCTGCAACCCAGCAACAATGGCAGCAGCTATGGCTTGTCCTTGTACGACAGAATCAGTTATGTCTCTGCATACCCTGAGCCATATTTCTAGGCCCTTATTTTTATAGGGACGTATTGCATCCCAACAAGGCTTATTGGCTTGCTCATAAGCTAGCTGTTTAATCAATGGCATGGCAGCGTCCACATCAGGGAAAACCCGAGAAGCAGTTTCCACAAGCCGTGATAAGAAATCAGCAAAAGGCTCATTGGGTCCTTGAGTAACTTTTGACAAACTGGCTCCTAAATTACCTGTCCCTGATAACATCCTCCATGCCCTTAATGCTGCTTGATTAATTTGCCCATACACCTGCTGTGGATACCCATTTTGATTATTAGCAAATTGTCCTTGTCCCATAAGCATAAGGCAAAATCTCTGTCCACGGACTAGCCTCAGATGTCTTCCGCCTATCAGTCTTTCCTTTCTCAGTAAGATATGGTGGCGGGCTAGGAGAGGGAGGGGGAGGAGCAGAAGGTTCAGGATGTTTCTTTTTACTATGACAAGACATTTGGAACTTGCGCCAAGATTCTAACAAGGCTTCTTCCTCCTTATCTCTCTCTGGTGGAACAGGCCATGCCTCTTGTTCCTCGGAGGAATCGGGGGAGTCGCTTTCAGAGGACTCCTCGTCCCTGTGAGAATCTGCCTGTCGACCTTGCTCTGAAATCTCTTCTTTTGCTTCCTCTAAAGCATTAGAGCCTTCAGCCAGAACTTGACTATACCTTCCTGTTTTATCTGCCAGGTATGC
The DNA here is from genome assembly GCF_963383645.1 of Muscardinus avellanarius. NCBI lineage: Eukaryota > Metazoa > Chordata > Mammalia > Rodentia > Gliridae > Muscardinus > Muscardinus avellanarius. The sequence goes on from NC_137787.1 coordinate 187,249,671, forward strand.
TTTAATTAAACTCCAAATAGCCAATGTCCCAGGTGGGAGAGCCCCTTCTGCATCGGCCTTAAGAAGATCCTGACCGAGGCGCTTCCATTGAGAAATATTCACATATCCTTCCTCCAGGAACCATGGGGATACCAGTCTAACTGTACTAAGAAAATTTTCTAAAGTGGCTGCTTTCACTTTCACTCCTCCCTTAGACAGAATGTTACAAAGAGCCTCTTTGACCTTCATGGTAGCAACCTTAGACCCCATGATAAATTTTTACTTTGTTATAAACTCCTACACCCCTTATCGTCGGATTTACCTCCGAGCTTATCGTCGCATCTACCAGGAGCTTATCGTTGCATTTATCTGCGAACTTATCGTCGAAAAGAACTTATCTTCGCATTTTATCTGCGAACTTTTGACAGCTGTCCCTCGCTTATCCGCGAGCCTCGCTCATCTGTGAGCTTTATCTTATTTAGTTACTTACCTGCAAACTTTTTGTTACGTTGTTTTTCTTTTTCCCGGGTTTCGGCACCACTTATCGTCCCCCAAGATTCCGACCCGCAGGGGCTTAGAGAACGACACAGACACCTTTTCAGCTGAAATATGAATTCTTCTTTAATGGATCCTTAATATGTCTCTTCTTCCTTCTTCTATATGTCTGACAATGTGTACACAATATATATCAGCATCATAATCCCTCCTTCTATTCCCTACCAACCCCAAGCTTTCACAGTTAGGGCATGCACATTTCTGACTTTCTCATAGGCAGGCTGGTGGTAGGCGTCACTTATCATTCTGCAGGCACGTAGCATGGCACACTGCGCATGCTCAAGGAGACGTCCATCTTGTGAGTCTCATGACTTGGCTGCAAGCCTAGGCGCCATCTTGAATCCACGCTGGCAACAAGCCTGGGTACCATCTCGGTCCAGCCGAGTGGGCCCCGGCACTAAGCACTGGGATTACAGTCTTGTGCCACCACGCCTGGCTTGCATAGGACTTTTAAAATGTTCTTGAGCTGGGCGTGAACACACACACATACACACACGCACACACACACGGTGGGGATATCTGAAAGGACACTGTTTGTTTGTTTATTTATTTATTTATTTATTTATTTATTTATTTATTTTTGTGGTACTGGGGATGGAACCCAGGGCATTTTACCTCTTGAGATATACCCCCATCCCTAGTTTTTATTCTTTATTTTGAAATAGGGTCTCAATGAATTGCGGAGGTCCTTACACAGTAGCTGAGGGTGGCTGAAAACTGGGATCCTCTTGTCTTAGCTTTCAGAATGCTAGGATTACAAGCATGTACCACACCCAGCTAGGACGTTCTTTTATTTTTATTTTTATTTTTTTGCGGTACTGGGGATGGAACCCAGGGGCATTCTACCTCCAAGATACACCTTCAGTCCTATTTTTTATTCTTTAGTTTAAAACAAGGCCTCACTGAGTTGCAAAGGGCCTCACTAAGTAGCTGAGGCTGTCCACGAACCACGATCCTCCTGTCTCAGCCTCACAAATGCTGGGATTACAAGCATGTGCCACCATGTCTGGCTTGAACATTCTTATTTAAAATGACATTTCTTACCATTTGCTTGGTAAGAAAACCAATACTGCACTTAATTGTTTTGCTCCATTAGAAAGCACAATTCACATCTACATTTGTTTGCCTTTAAACATGTCGCAGTGCTTTCTTTTCTGATTATATTAAAGCCTCGCTTGTGACATGGGGACAGACAGACATTACTAGTCGCATTTGACAGAAGGGAACAAAGGGTGCTAGAGTGACTCTCCAAAGGTCATATTTTAGTTCCAAAGATTGTGAGCTCTTGACTGTATGTATCCCACCTGTGTTGAGTAAATATTTGCATGAATAAAGGAGTTGGTAGTGGGGATTGAAACCAGGGTCATTCTACCTCTGAGCTATACCCAGAGTCCTTTTATTATTTTGGAACAGGGTCTTACTAAGTTTCTGAGGCTGGCCTTGGACCTGTGACCTCCTGTCTCAGCGTCCTAAGTACTGGGATTACAGGCATGCACCACCATGTCTGGCTTAATTTTTTTTTTTTTTTTTTTTGGTGGTACTGGTTTTGGCATGTGCCACAGTATTTGTTTTATCTTGCATTGCTCTTTCCTGTGCATATTGGCTGTTTATTTTCATTTGTATTTGCTTGTATTGTATGTAACTTATTCTTTCATCTTGCCCTGCTTTCTCCTGGCAGTATTTTAGGTTGTTTTCAATACCACTAACACTGTTCAAAATCATAATTTTGAATGATTATTTAGTACCCTGCTATATACATTCCCTTAGTGCAGTGTTCTCTAGATGGCAGTCTTGGAGTGGTAGACCTTTTGAGGAGTCTTTCTGGGGGTGGAGGGAAGTGTTAGGAATTGAATCTAGGGCCTTGCATATGTTTCACCACTGAGTTACACTTCTAGCTCCTTCATGACTCATTTTTGATGAAACTAAGAAATTCTTTTCTTAGTCTTTGAATACCATTGCAAACTCTGATATTCAGGTGGTTTGATTTTTTGAATATATTCCTGAGAGCTAATATTTATTACTTTAATTTTCAGATGGTGATCCTGATAACTATATTGCATACTATCGGAGAGCTACTGTCTTTTTAGCTATGGGCAAGTCAAAGGCAGCACTTCCTGATTTAACTAAAGTGATTGAACTGAAGATGGACTTCACTGCAGTAAGTGTGCCTCACTCTGTACAGAGAGGCTCAGAAGAGGCCATTTGTTCCTGTGGTCATTGAAGGGAGGATTGATGTGCTAGACATAGCTGGAGGACATCAAAGCTCCTGTGATGTAGCTGACTGGAAACTGGGAGGAATCCAGAGTCCCTGGAATTGCTGAGCAGAGTGCATGTCCTTGTTGCCCAGGCACTTGAGAGGCTGAGGCAGGAGGATCCTTTGAGCCTGTGATTTTGAGGCCAGCCTGGGTTAAACATAGCGAGATTCCACAACAAAACCAAACCAAACCCAGCAACAACAACAACCAAACAAAGTCCCACTACTCATAGGCAACCCAGCAAGACCCTGTCTCATAAAAACAAAACGCGCTAAAAACCCAAAGGGCTGTGGATGTAGCTCTGTGATAGAGCACCCCTAGCTTCAATCTCCAGTACCACAAAAGACAAAACAAGGCAGAACAAAACCCGCCCCAAAACAACGAGGTCCCCAGAATTAGTCCTGGACCACAGCCCGTCAGTGCTATTACTTTGTGGTTTAGAAAGAAAAATGTGGAGGATGGAGTGTAGGACTGGATGTGAAGGAGACCCAGGTTAAGCGGCCAAATCAAGAGGCTGTAGGCTGACAGATTTCAGTTGAGACTGTAGCAGGACGAATAAAGGACCAGGTCAATTAAGCACTCATTTTTGATGAGGATATGGAGCCAAATTACCAGGGTTCTCCCTAGAACGAAGGCACACATTTCAGAGGTAGAGACATGTGTATTCTGATGCTTGGCATGCCACTGTCAGGGCCTGGCACACTGACGGGTACATACAGGGAACTCACAGGGGCAAATCGAGACGGGGCTTTCAGAGGCGGAGTAGATGGAACCACTGACCAGTTAGGTGGTCTCAGAATTAATTTGGTGACCACTTATTTATATCTTCCATATTTCAAGATGGATTTGAGATAACTGATTAGGTATGAAGTGGCTGTTTGAAAAGTTACTGTTAGCGCGGTGTGGTGACACACGCTTGTAATCCCCGCGCTTGGGAGGCGGAGACAGAAGGATTGTGCAGGTTTGAAGCCAGCCTCGCTGGCTTAAGGGACCCTGTTTCCAAATAAAAATATAAATAATAGGTCTTAGAGTATAGCTTGGAGGTAGAAGGGTTCCATCTCCAGTACCACCAAAAAAAAAAAAAAAAAAATTACTGTTATTTTATTTCAATATGTAATTCCCAAGTGTCAAGTTTTTATTGAATCTATTATTATATAGCTAAGCACAGTGTTTCACAAAGGTTAGGTAACTCATTTCCTCTTGTTATAATTAGCTATTAGCTAGTTGAAATGGCCTTAATCTTGCTTTTTATGTGTATGATACATTTAACAGAACTAAGGAGATTTTATGTACTGGAAAAGTGCTATATAAACTTAAGTGGAGTATTAGCCACTTAATATCTGTTTTTAAGTAGACATTGATCATCAGAGATGGTGTTCTTGGAAGAGATGAATGAGATTATGTACGTTAAAAGAGGAATATCAGATGAAGGAAGACAGGCATTCTGGTTATGGTAGTCAATATTTACATTGGGGGTTCATAAAAAGCAAAACTGCTTGGGGTGGTGGCACACACATGTAATCCCAGTACTTGGGAGGCTGAGACAGGAGGATTTTTTTTTTTTTTTTTGCGGTACTGGGGGTGGAACCCAGGGGCATTTTACCTCCAACCTACACTCCCAGGTCCTATTTTTATTCTTTTTATTTTGCAACAGGCTCTCACTGAGTTGCAAAGGGCCTCACTAAGTAGCTGAGGCTCATCACCAACCATGATCCCCCTGTCTCACCTTCCTGAATGCTGAGATTACAAGGGTGCGCCACCACACCCGGTGTCAGGTGGATCTTCGGTGGCCAGCCTCAGCAACTTAGTGAAATATACCCACAACTTAGTGAGACTCTTTCAACAACAACAAAAAAACAAGCTGAGAGTGTAGCTCAGAGGCAGAATGCCCCTAGGGCCAATCCCCAGTATACCCCACCCCCCAACAAACACACAGCAAACCTATTTCTGGAGCTTTGATTGGTTATACAAATGCAACTTTTACTTTGGTGATTAAATAATTATTAGGATGCCCGGCGTGGTGGCGCATGCTTGTAATCCCCGCTCTTGGGAGGCGGAGACAGGAGGATCACGCTGTTTTGGAGCCAGCCTTGCTGGCTTAAGAGACCCTGTTTCCAAATAAAAAAATATAAAAAAAATATATAAAAAGTAGCCTGGAGGTAGAAGGGCTTCCAAGAACCCCAGTACCACAAAAAAAAAAAAAAAAAAAGAATTATTAGGATGGCAGTGGTGGCGCATGCTTGTCATTCCAGCATCTGGGAGGCTGAGACAGGAGGATAGTGGTTCACAGCCAGCCTCAGCTACTTAGTGAGGCCCTCTGCAATTCATTGAGACCCTGTTTCAAAATAAAGAATGAAAAATAGGGCTGGGGGTAAAGCTCAGAGGCAAAATGCCTCTGGGTTCCATCCACAGTAACCCTCCCCACAAACATATATATATATATATATATATATATATATATATATATATATATATATATTATGATGACAAAAAGGATTTTTAAAATCCATATATAATTCACATATCAGCAGAATCACTGTTTAAAGTACTTCCTGGGTCTTAGTATAAGATTGCACAGTCATCACTGCTATCTAGTTCCAAGACCTTTTTTTAACCTTGCCCCTTTTAGTTATCACTCCACACTTCTACATAGTCCCCAGCAACCATTTATCATGGATTTGCTTGTTTTAGATATTTCGTATAAATGAAGCCAGGTAGTATGTGATATTTTGTCTGACTTCTTTCACTGAATGTGTTTTCAAAGTTTTTCATGTTATAGGGGTTGAGAAATATTTCATTGTTTGGATATGTCATATTGTTTACAATATGTCATATTGTTTCCATCTCTTAATACATATGCACAAGTTTATGTGTGGACATATATTTCAGTTTTCTAGGGTAGAGTAGAATGCATTTATTTGTGGTCCTGGACCTTGAACCCATGGGTAATCTGCCACCTACTTATATTCCCAGTCCTTTTTATTTTTCCTTGAGACAGGGTGTTGCTGAGTTGCTCGGCTGACCTCAAACTTGTGATCCTCCTGTCTTAGCCTCCTGAGTATGTGGAATTACAGGCATGCACCACCACACTTGCTGAACAAAATGTATTTTTAAGGAAGTGTACCATTGAACAAAAAATTACACATATTAATCGCTTCCAGGAATTATTAGAAGTGCAAGTTGAACAAATATTGAAAAAATAAGTAATGTCATTAGATTATTTAGTTTTATCCTGTGTGTTTAAAGAAAATTTAGAAATGCATATTATTCAGTACAATCTTTTTTTTTTCTAGGCAAGATTACAGAGAGGTCACTTATTACTCAAACAAGGAAAACTTGATGAAGCAGAAGATGATTTTAAAAAAGTGGTAAGTTTAATTTGTACCTGACTCTTAAGAACATGATAATATATATATTTGGTGGTACTGGGGATGGAACCCTTCTCTGAGCTACACTCCCAGACCTATTTTATATATATTTTTATTTGGAAACAGGGTCTCTTAAGCCAGCAAAGCTAGCTTTGAACCTGTGCGATCCTCCTGTCTCCGCCTCCCAAGCGTGGGGATTACAAGTGTGCACCACCATGCCTGGCAGACATGTTATCTTGAGAGAACAACCTAAGAGTAGCTTTACAGAAGTTAAACAGTAATTTAAGCCGGGTGTGGTGTCACACACTTGTAATCCCAGTATTCGGGAGGCTGAGACAGGAGGATTGCAAGTTCGCAACCAGCTTCAGGTACTTAGTGAGGCCCTCCACAACTTAGTGAGACCCTATCTCAAAATAAAAAGTAAATTAGGGCTAGGGTGTAGCTCAGAGGTAGAATGCCCCTGGTTATATCCCCATAACCACAAATAAATAAATAAATAAATAAATAAATAAATAAATAAATAAAATAATAGAGCTGGAGGTGTAGCTTGGAGGTAGACTGTCCCTGGGTTCAATCCCCAGTTCTACAAACAAAGAAAACCCCAAACCCAATAATTTAAAGTTTTGGCGCAAGTTAATTCTTCCTGGGTGTTGGTTGTAATCTTTTAAGAAAGCAAGTATCTTGCACCTTGGCTGTGTCTTGTGTTGATGTCTTTTCTGGGGGTCAACATTAAAGCCTTTTAGAAACTAGGGCCAGGACTTACCCAAGACTTTCTGCTCTTACATTGTTCTGTGTTGTCATGCAGCTGCTAATGTGCTCTTAAAACTGCCCTTGCACCAGTATTGTACTCTGAGTACTTGGGAGGCTGAATCAGGATTGTAGGATTGAGGACTCAAGGGCATTCTACCCTCAAGCTACACTCTCAGCCCTATTTTTTATTTTGAAACAGGGTCTCACTGAGTAGCAAAGGGCCTCACTAATAGCTGAGGCTGGCCGCACACCGCGATCTTCCTACCTCAGCCTCCCAAGTACTGGGATCACACGCGTGCCACATGCCTGGCTTTACGTCTTTGCATCTTTGCTTCAGTGTTTGGCATTGTTGTTGTTTTTTAAATTTTGACCATTATGACATTTGTGTAATATAATCACTTATGGTTTTGATTGCATTTCCTTAATGGTCAGTGATGTTGAACATATTTTAATGTACTCACTTGACATCTTTAAGTCCTTTTCAGTGAAATATCTGTTCATGTGGTTTGCCCGTCTTCTAATTGGATTTTTTTCATTAATATTGTGTTAGGTATTATAGGTACTTTGTCAGAGATATGGCTTGAAAATATTTTAGTTTCTAGCTCATTTTTTTATCTTCACATTTTTTAATATATAGAACAAAAGTCTTTAATTTTGATGAAATCTAACTTTTTTGGATAGAGTACTGGGGATTGAATCAAGGGGCATTCTGCCTCTGAGCCATACTCCTAGCCCTTAATTTAAAAAATTTTTCTGATACTGGGGATTGAACCCAGGAGTATTCTACCTTTGAGTTGTATCATACTCGACCCTATTTTATTTTGTATTTTGGAACAGGGTCTCGCTAAGTTGCTGAGATTGGTTTCAAATCTTTGATCTCCGGTCTCAACTTCCCAAGAACTGGAAATACAGGCATGTGCCACAAGCTTAGCTGATAAAGTCTAATTTGTTGACGCCCCCATACACACTTCTGTATACTGTGCTTTTGGTGTCATTTCTAAGAACTAGTTAAGCTCTAAGTTCTAAAGCTTTTCTCCTTTGTGTTAATGCTTTTTTATTTTTCACTTATGTCCAAGATCTATTTTGAATTAGGATTTATATAATATGAGAGGTTAAAGTTGAGTTTGGTTTGTTTTGCCTTTGGATGTCCCGTTGCTTTCCTTCTGTATTTGAAGTTTTTATTTCCTTTATTGAATTGCTTTTGCCACTTTTACAATGATCAGTTGACTGTACTTGTGTGGGTCTATCTTAGACTCTGTTTCTGTCTCTGCCGTTCCTATGTTCTCTTGATTACTGTAGCTAGGTGTATTATAAGAAAAACTTGCAGCCATTTAAATATAGCAGAGTTTATTTTAGTAAAGAAGGATTCATGAATTGGACAGTACTCAGAACCAGAAAAGGTTGAGCGAGCTGGGCTCTACTGTGGTCTGCGATTTACTTTATAGACAGAATGGAGGTGGGGGCAGGAGCAGCTTCATTGGTCACCCACCGCTCTGCCTTTGCCTTATTCGGATGTGGTCTGATCAGCTGGCAGCCGGGGGTACTATACCTCCAAGCCACACCCCCAGCCCTAGTTTTTAGTCTTTGTATTTTTTAAACAGGGCCTCGCCAAATAGCTGAGACTGTCTGTGAACCAGGATCTTCCTGTCTCAATCTCCCAAATGCTGGGATTACAAGCGTGCGCCACCACACCTGGCTTAATAGCTTATTAATTGCTGGAACCTTAATAGAGAGTACCCAGTTTAAGTTGGCCAGTGTGCACCGTACAGGGAAATGAGCTTCTTTCTGAAGAAAGTCTCAGGTCTTTTTCAGCCTGTTCTCATTATTGACAAATCACAAAAGGGTTGAGCATGTGTAAAGCCCTGGGTTCAGTCCCTAAATCCCTAGCATCCGTTAAAGGCCACAAGAGAAGTCTGAGATTTCTTTAGCAGCTATCGGAATACTTGGTGTGTGTTTAGAATATCTTTTTAACCTTTCAGTGACTATTCCACAGGTGTGAATACTATTATTTTCCTTTTATTGTCAAAGAAAATATAGATAACACATAGATGAAAGATTAAATCATAAGTGACTTGGGTTAATTATTTCACTTAGATTTTATTTTACTTATTTTTTGCAGTACTGGGGATGGAACTCAGGGGCATTCTGCCTCCGAGCTACACCTCTAGTCCTATTTTTTATTCTTTTTCTTGAAATAGGGTCTCAGTTGCAGAGGGCCTCACTAAGTAGCTAAGGCTGTCCATGAACCTGGATCCTCCTGTCTCAGCCTCCCAAAAGCTGGGATTACAAGCGTGCGCCACCACACCTGGCTTAGATTTTATTTTAAAACAGTAGTATAGAAATCTGCTTGGAAATATTCATAGCCCAGCCACTTCCACCCTGTGTTATTGCTGTATTAGTTTCCTGTGGCTATGTAACAAATTATCCAAATTTAGCATCTTGAAGCAAGGTGCTTCTGTTACCCCACAGTTTGTAGGGCTAGGAATTGGGTCTGCTCCCGGGTTTTTGGAATGGCCAAATCTTTGTCTGTATTGTGGGTGCTGGATTTAAGGAATTAAGAACCATAGCGAGGTGTGGCTGTGCATGCCTGTAATCCCACTGCCTGGGAGGATGAGACAGGAAGATCACAGGTTTGTGGCTATTGTGTGGCAGTTTAGCCAAGACTGTTTCAAAATAAAAATTAAAAAGGGCTGGGATGCATCTCAGAAGTAGAGCACCTCTGAGTTCAATTCCCAGTGCCACAGAAACTAAAGTAAAAAATGCAAATTCTGCTTAGTGTAATTTGTTGTTATTGTTCTTACAGCTCAAATCTAATCCAAGTGAAAATGAAGAAAAGGAAGCCCAGTCTCAGCTCACGAAGTCTGACGAGATGCAGCGCTTACGGTCTCTTGCACTGGACGCCTTTGACAGCGCAGACTACACTGCTGCTATAACCTTCCTTGATAAGATTTTAGAGGTGAGCTTCCTAGGTACCACAGCTGACAAGCTAATTCTGCTTTCTACTACAGGGCATATTTATACACTTTAACATGATATAACCACAAAAACTTAGGATAAAATCAGATTGATCTTGAGCTTTTAGCTTTTAAGTGAAAAATAATGTTTGAATAGAACACAATTTGCAACTGAAGTTCTCAGTAAATGTTCTAAATGTGCCATGGAGTAAGAGAGAGAGTTATACATTTATACACTGCTTGCTTTGCTGTTTCTGTTTGATTTTGCAGTTTTCAAGGAAAAGAACTCTAGAGGTTGATAATGGGGTAAAAGATGAGAGTTGGTTGAAGAGAAAGGAAAAATGATGTGTGGAAAGAAGGAGGAGTGTTTACAGAGAGAAGTCTGTAGTGAAGAAGGCAGAGGTGATCCAGAGGGCTCTAGGTAGGACACTAGACCAGAGCTTCCTGCCTTAGAAGGACTTGACGATAGACTGGCACGGTGGCATACATCTATAATCCTAGTACTTGGGAGACTGAGAAGACTGGAGGATCCACGTTCACAGCCAGCCTATAGCTTGGCTAGAATGCCCCTGAGTTCAATTCCAGTACCAAAAGCAAAACAAACAAACAAAAAAAAAAAACAAAGATTAGCCTATACTAAATGATTTCAGAAGGCAGTTTTAAGTTTTAAATGGCAACAGTTCTAATTCCTATTTGTTTAGCATTTTCATAGCACTTTGGTGTATAGTTTCATTTAATCTTGGCAGTAAATTTGTGATGTATATAGAATGGGCATTTATGAGAACTTTGTAGAGGAAAACATGTGATGTGGCCCATTCACATTTTACTAAATTTTTGTTAATACTTCATTAATAAGCTATTAAGCCAGGTGCGGTGGCGCATGCTTGTCATCCCAGCATTTGGGAGACTGAGACAGGAAGATTGTGGTTCATGGACAGTCTCAGCTACTTAGCAAGGCCCTGTTTAAAAAATAAAAAGACTAAAAAATAGGGCTGGGGGTGTAGCTTGGAGGTATAGTGCCCCTGCGTTCCATCCCCAGTACTGCCAAAAATAAAAGGAAAAAAAAGCTATTAAGCTATACTTTTTTACCTTGTTTAGACTAGCTCATTTGACTTAGCTCATTGTCCATGATATTTTATTTATGTATAATGTTGATTTTGATTTCTTCATGAATATAATAATTTGGCACAATTTATAGCAGCTCTAAGAAGTATTAAAAATGGAGTATCGCTCATATTTGGTGAGCTTTTGGGTTTTTTTTCTTTGTGGTGTTCCCCCCAAAGAACCCAGGGGCTTTCTACCTCTGGGCCCCACTCCCAGACCTGTTTTATTTGAAAACAGCATCTCACTAAGCTGCTGAAGCTGTCTTAAACTTGTTACTCCTGTCTCAGTCTCCCAAGTACTAGGATAACAGATGTGCACCACCATACACAGTTGAGCTTCTGAATTTATATTTTGAAGAATACTAGTGTGTTTAATAAAAATGATGGCCTTCTGATAAAATAGGAATGGTGAGGCTTCGACTTAACTAAGCTTTCTCACATTTTTCTCTCCTTTCTTGGTTAAGATGATTTAATGTCTAGGTGACATTTTACAAAAGGGAGTTTCATTTAGTTATCAGTAGAATAAACATTTTGCTAGATTTTCATTTTTGGACTAGAGATTATAGTTGTTGATTAAGGAAAAGAATTCTGACTATTCTCTTCAAATATGCTTTACTGGCAACAACCCTTTAATAGTAAGGGCTGTATTATATTCAAAGTTTTCTAGTTATATAATTAAGGGAGGAAAGAAAGGGGCCTTATTACTTATATCCTTTTCCCAATTAGAATTTAAGATGTCCTTGGAGAAATTCTCACATTTAAATTCTATTAGATTTTTGTTTTATTTTTAATTTTTTTTAAAATTTTTTTATTTTTTTATTTTTTGGTACTGGGGGTGGAACCCAGGGGCTTTTCCTCCTCTGGGCTATACTCTTAGACCTGTTTTATATTTTATTTGGAAATAAGGTCTCACTAAGTTGCTGAGAGCCTCACTAATTAGCTGAGACTGCCTTAGAACCTGTGTGATCCTCCTGTCTCAGCCTCCCAAGCACAGGGATCACAAGCGTGCACCACCATGCCCGGCTCTTTTAGATTTTTAAATACTGTTTATAAGCTAGAAGTCATCACATTAAAGACATTTTACATGTACAAATACAGAGATAAAATATGTGGATTACAAGAATGAATGTGCGTACTATATTGTTTCTTAAAGCCTAGTTCTTTTGTTTCTCAAGGTTTGTGTTTGGGATGCAGAACTACGGGAACTTCGAGCTGAATGTTTTGTAAAAGAAGGGGAACCTAGGAAGGCAATCAGTGACTTAAAAGCTGCGTCAAAACTGAAGAACGATAATACTGAGGCGTTTTACAAAATCAGCCTTCTGTACTACCAGCTAGGAGACCACGAGCTGTCCCTCAGGTCGGTTCTGGGGACGTCCAAATCTGGTCATTCTTTATCTTTGGCAGTCAGATGACACCTTCATCTTCTTTAACATTTGAATAGTAAATTAATAAAATGGCCTTTTATACTCTATGTTTTATATTAAGTTACTCTAGTTTCACATAGCTTATTTTCATGAAATATGCTTACTAAAATAAATGAGCTGGGTATGGTTGTGTACGCCTATAATCCCAGTATTCGGGAGGCCGAGACAGGAAGATTGCAGGTTCCAGGATAACCTCAGCAACTTAGTGAGACCCTGTTGCAAAATAAAACAATAATGTTGAGGTGTAGCTCAGAGGTAGAACACCCCTAGGTTCAATCCCTAATAACACACACACACACACACACACACACACACACGCACGCACGCACGCACACACGCACACATGTAAATGGGGGGGGGTATTTTATTTTAAAAACAAAGTGTTATTTTTTTTTTTTTGCAGGTTTTGGGATGGAACCCAGGGGCATTCAACCTCTGAGCTATACCCCGTGCCCTATTTTTTAATTCTTTATTTTGAAACAGGATCTCTCTAAGTTGCAGAGGGCCTCACTAAGTAGCCGAGGCTGTCCGTGAACTGTGATCCTCCAGTCTCAGCTTCCCAAATGCTGGGATTATGAGTGTGTGCCACCACGCTCGGCTTACAAAATGGCTTTTAATATCTAAGTTTCATATATAAAAGTGTATAGTAAGCTGGGTGTGGTGGCGCACGCTTGTAATCCCCACACTTGGGAGGCGGAGACAGGAGGATCACACAGATTCAAAGCCAGCCTCACTGGCTTAAGAGACCCTGTTTCCAAATAAAACTGTAAAAAATAGGTGCCTGGGAGTGTAGCCCAGAGGTAGAAGGGTTTCCAGAAACCCCAGTACCACCACCAAAAAAAAAAAAGTATATAGTAAATTATTAAGTACATTTCAATTGTTACAAGTAAATACTTTTATTATGATTTCTGTACTCAATATGGAAAATTACTCACTATTTTGACTAGAATATTTTTCTTTTTTAATTACATGAGCAGTGAAGTTCGAGAATGTCTTAAACTTGATCAGGATCATAAAAGGTGCTTTGCACACTATAAACAAGTAAAGAAACTTAATAAGCTGATTGAGTCGGCTGAAGAGCTCATCAGAGATGGGAGGTAAGACGGTGTCTATCCCTGCCATCCCTTGTGTTGGTTTCAAGCCATGTCTTTCTAGTCTGCTTTCTCTCATCTTGTTAAGAGTCTTAGAACAATCATATCCTTTCTAGGGTTTCTACTTTGACTTAGCTGGAGGAATTGGGAAAAGTACAGCTATCTCACTCTTCCAGAAATAGCCTTTCTTTTGAATGTTGTATTTAAACCTGTGTGTGTGTTTAATTCAGCCTGGAAATGTAGATTGCTGTGTTTTGGAAATAATGTTCCATAACATCATATAATTTATCTTTTAGTTTGCCTTACTTGAAAAGAGTAACTTAGTATATAACATGACTCTTAGAAATCTTGAAAAGTGAGGAATTTAAGCAGGTTCCCTCTCTAAGGAACTACATTGTACTTAGTTATAAAAATTGATATTTATTAATAAAATGGCATATAATAGACTCTTATTTTTGTGAAAATATGTAGTAACCCAGAAATGAAAGGACATTTGTTTTGTTGAAAGTGCTTGGTGTATGTCAGACTGTAGGAGTAAGTTTCAAAATCATGATCTTTGTTCTGTAGAGAACTTCACCTTTGGGTTTCATTGGTACTGTCGGCACACTTAGATTTTCCTGTGAGTCTCTCCTGTGGCCAGATGTTTTTCTCCTGCCTCTGGATTGTGTCTTCCATGCTACTCTAGATCAGTGAGGTTGAGTATATTTGGAGGCAGGTGCTTATTCTGTTGAATTGGAAAGGAACGCGTAGTGAAGCAGAGGGCTCTTTCTGTAGTTCTGGACATAGAATTTCATTTTTACTCATTACAGTTTGCTCATTTAATAGATACACAGACGCAACCAGCAAATATGAATCTGTCATGAAAACAGAGCCCAGCATTGTCGAATATACAGTTCGTTCAAAAGAAAGGATTTGTCATTGCTTTTCTAAGGTAACAGTTGTTGACTTGTTCTCAGAAATGCAAACAATTCATATGTAGAATAACAAGCATGACTTTTCTCACATTGACTTTTAGGATGAGAAGCCCGTTGAAGCCATTAGAGTATGTTCTGAAGTTCTGCAAATGGAGCCCCACAATGTGAATGCTCTGAAGGATCGAGCAGAGGCCTACTTAATAGAAGAGATGTATGATGAAGGTAAATCTCTAGGAATTTGGTTCGTCATATCTAAAGGTTAATGATATGAAATCAGTACAAGCCAGGCATGGTGGCGCACGCCTGTAATCCCAGCATTGGGAGGCTGAGACAGGAGGATCGCGGTTCAGGGACAGCCTCAGCTACTACTTAGTGAGGCCCTTTGCAACTCAGTGAGACCCTGTTTCAAAATAAAGGATAAAAAAATAGGGCTGGGTGTGTAACTTGGAAGTAAAATGCACCTGGGTTCCATTCCCAGACCCGCAAAAAAAAAAAATCAGTACATGGTCAGTGGCATTTTATTTTATTATGTAGTTCTGGGGATTGAACCCAAGAGCTTTTTACCTCCTAGCCAAACCTCCAGTCCTATTTTTTGTTCTTTATTTTGAAACGGGTCTCACCAGGTTGTGGAGGGCCTAGGTAACTGAGGTTGGTCCTCTGTTACCTTCAGACTATTTAGTAGCTGTTTGGGTAGCTGTTTACTTCAGTTCAAGTTGAAGTAGTAAGAGAGATTCCTGCTGGATGTTAGAAAGACCTTAATAAAGACAGTGCCCTGTTCTCTGAAGATAACTAAGGTATATAGAGTAGTACATACACATTAAAAAAACAGAATTATATGTATTGTTTTGCAACTTTTTTGTGTGACAGTATATTGTGAACATTTAATTCAGATCTTTTTTAAAAATTGAGTCTTTTAGACAGTTATTGCAAAGATTTTGTTTCAAGTCAGGTTAAGTATTTTAAATAAACAACAGTAGTTTTCTGTTATAGAAAGATCTGAATGGTAAAACTTGTTTTGTGGTATTTTTTTTTAAGGCAGACTAGTCACTCAGTCTTTTCCTGTTTTTCCCAATTTGCAAAGAATCTTTCTCTTAAGCACTTTTCAGGGAGTGATGATGACTCTGGTTACCATTATTGGAGGAACATTCTGTAGTCAGACCTTCTGGCTTGAGGGGAGTTTGAAGTATACCCAGTCAAAAGCAGGTCTTAGTATTCATAACAGTGCTTCAGCTGGGCACATGAAGACCCTTCTGGCTTATTTCTTTTCACTTTTGTACTCATTTGTCCCCTTGAAGAGATGGTTTTTGCTAGGATTTTACAGTCTAGTTTTGAATCTCTTGATCAAAGGCACTTTTGTCATAAGTATATAAACCCTCAGTTATAATGGTGAAGTTAGAGAAGCTACAGAAAAATTGAAAGCACTTAGCTAGCAGAAAAAAGGCCAGCTTCAAGTTAATTATTGAAGAAAAAGATGGTTAACACTACATCTGCCTTTGAATTCTTTTTCCTAAAAATTCTTTTAAATATGAATTTATTCTTTGTCTTATGCTTTTACAAGAGTAAAATTGTTGTTTGAGTCACAAGTATGGAAATTAACTCAACAGAGAGAAAGAGAAAAAGTGGAGAGACAGAATTTAGTAAATGAGCAATAACGTTGCCTAGCAGGCTCGATCATGGTGTCCTTGGCGAAGGCTTTCTTTCCATATCCACGTTTACGAATTTTACCTGCTTTAAAGCCATCAACTTAAAATGAATTAAGAATCCATGGGTTCGTGGATAGTGGAACATTGAGCTTTTTTAATCTGGGAGTCAGCACAAAGGATGTACAGGCCATTTCTTGAGGATGCCTTTGAACTCATGAAACATGAACAGGAACTCTTTGGACCGTAGGAAGGCTTTTTGTTTTGTGGGTCTGGGGATGGAACCCAGGGGCATTCGACCTTCAAGCTACACCCCCTGCCCTATTTTTTATTCTTTATTTTGAAACAGAGTCTCACTAAGTTGCGGAGGGCCTCACTAAGTAGCTGAGGCTGGTTGTGAATCGCAATCCTCTGGTCTCAGCCTCCGGAATGCTGGGATTACAAGCGTGCGCCACCACGCCCAGCTCCTTAGCTGTTTTGAAGGAGGCTGTTTTGAAGGAGGCTGTTTTGAAGGAGTTTTTGAGAGGAATAAACTGACACTGAAGCAAAACTAAATGTTGGTAAATACAGGGATTACTCCGATATCCTCATGAGATAAGCAGTTAGTTATATTTGCTAGAACCTGTTGCACTAGGGGAGTACCCCCTGTGTATTTTATTGACTGATGCATTCCTGGCACTTTTTTGTTGTTGTTGTTGGTACTGGGGTTCCTGGAAGCCCTTCTACCTCTGGGCTACACTCCTAGACCTATTTTTACATTTTTATTTGGAAACAGGGTCTCGTAAGCCAGCGCGCGTGGCTGGCTCCGAACCTGCGCGATCCTCCTGTCTCTGCCTCCCAAGTGCGGGGATTACAAGCGTGCGCCACCACGCCCGGCATTCCTGGCACATTTTGAACACACTCATATTTTCTGAATGAAGGGATATAGTTAACTCTTTTCTAGAGCAAAAGTTGGCAAATGTTTTCTGTAAAGGGCTAGGTAGTAAGCCTGATGTGGTAGCGCATGCTTGTAATTCCAGTACTTGGGAGGCTGAGACAGGCTGTCCTTGTGGGTTCGAGGACAGCCTAGGCAATTTGTACCATTTCACCATAAAAAGTAAAATGAGGCTGGGGTTTAGTTCAGAGGTAGAATGCCCCTGGGTTCAGTCCTTCGTACAGACAAAATAGAAAATAATAAAAGTCGATAGTAAATCGTACTGGTTCTGCATGCCATGTGGTTTCTGTTACTCCTTTGTGAGTGAATAGGCCTGGCTGTGTGCCAGTAAACCTTTGGCAAGAACAGGCTGTGGGCTGGTGGCGCTGTTTCTTTTGTACCATTAAGAAGGAGGGAAAGCATCGCATCCCAGTGGTAAGTGTGGGAGTAGTGAGAGTGGTCAGACGTGGCTCTTCTGAAGGAAGACGGCTGTGAGACTTACAGGAGTGTGTTGGCTGGAGAGGAGAGTGTCGTACCAGTCCTGTGTGCATAGCGGGGAGCTCAGGGCAGCTCGGCGGGTGGGATGGTCCTAGGACACCCGCCCAGCTGCCGCGGGAGCTGCATTTTGCCATCCTGCGGACGGCTGTCTTGCCTCAGGTCTGTAGAGGTTCTAGAGCCCTTGAGCTCTGCCCCACTTCCCTTCCTGACCCCGCAGCCACATTGGGCACCCACTCTGCACACACACCTGCCACCTACTCTTTAAAGCTGCACCTGGGCCCTGGGGATGGGTCTGCGGCCAGCTGCTTTATAGACCAGGCAAGGGCCTGGCCCTTCTCCTTTGTCTTCCTGCAGGCCAGCCTGACGTGCCTTATGGCAACTTCTGCCAGGGTGAAAAACCTTGGCCAATGTTTTTTTGGTGAAAAATCAAAGCAATTAGGCCCTCCTGCAATATGAATTTAGATTGTGGTTCTCACTTCTTGGGATTATTTTTTTTATCATGATTCCATTTAACTTTTTTTTTTTGTGTGTGTGTGTGGGTCTGGGGATATCACTCAGGGGTATTTGACCTCTGAGCTACACTCCCTGC
The DNA here is from genome assembly GCF_963383645.1 of Muscardinus avellanarius. Classification (NCBI taxonomy): domain Eukaryota; kingdom Metazoa; phylum Chordata; class Mammalia; order Rodentia; family Gliridae; genus Muscardinus; species Muscardinus avellanarius. The sequence continues at coordinate 187,267,704 of NC_137787.1, forward strand.
CCTACTTTCTATTATTTATTTATTTATTTATTTATTTATTTATTTATTTATTTTTTTGTGGTACTGGGGTTCCTGGAAGCCCTTCTACCTCCAGGCTACGCTCCCAGACCTATTTTATATTTTTGAAACAGGGTCTCTTACGCCAGCGCGGCTGGCTTCGAACCTGCGCGATCCTCCTGTCTCCGCCTTCCAAGCGCGGGGATTACAAGCGTGCGCCACCACGCCCGGCTCTATTTTTTATTTTTAAATTTTTAAAATTAAAAAAAAAATTGTTGTACTGAAGGTGGAGCCCAGGGGATTTTCTACCTCTGAACTATACTCCCAGATCTGTTTTATATTTTATTTGGAAACAGGGTCTCACTAAGTTGCTGAGAGCTTCACTAAGTAGCTGAGGCTGGCTTCGAACCTGTGCGATCCTCCTGTCTCAGCTTCCCAAGGACTAGGATTGGAAGCATGCACCATCACGCCCGGTTCAGATACTCTTTTTTTTTTTTTGGTGGTACTGGGGTTCCTGGAAACCCTTCTCCGGGCTACACTCCCAGACCTATTTTTTATGTTTTTATTTGGAAACAGGGTTTCTTAAACAAGTGAGGGGCTTTGAACCTGTGCGATCCTCCTGTCTCCGCCTCCCAAGCGGGGTGATTACAAGTGTGCGCCACCACGCCTGGCTCAGATACTCTTTTAACATCTAAAATACTCTAAAAGATGTACTGTGGATTATCATCAGACTTTTCATATCAGGACTGTGTTTTGACAAAGATGAGGCTTGTTCGTCTGTGTCGAACCCTGTGGCTGTCCTGTCTGCTGATGGGTACGGCCGCTGCTGTCCTAGCCTTGTGCTTGAGTGTGCAACTCTAGTGACAATGCACATCTTCTCTGCCAGGGTCTTACTTTCCTTTACAGTAGTTGCTTTAGTGTTAGTGGTGGTTAACATTGCTCTGTATAATATAAAGTCAAGATCTTGAGATGCTCGGAAGGAGGCATGCGTAGATAATGTGGACAAGTAAAGCATCAACAGAGAATTTTATTCAGTGGAGGCAGTGAGCTTCCTAACTTCAGCATTAATTATGTTTTTTGCAAGTTAGGCTTTTAGCAGGAAGGAATGGTAAAAGGGTGAAGGGGCTGGGCACGAGGACTCCAATCATTTGGCAAGATTTGTAATGGCAGTGTATTACAATTCCCCTTAACGCCATTGTCTTAAACACATTTTGACAGCTATTCAAGATTACGAAGCTGCTCAGGAACATAATGAAAATGACCAGCAGATTCGGGAAGGTCTAGAGAAAGCACAGAGACTGCTGAAGCAGTCACAGAAACGAGATTATTATAAAATCTTGGGAGTAAAAAGGTGAATTTTAATTTTAAAATTTGTATTGCTCTATCTAATCGATTGATTTAAAGCTATTCATTGCCTTTTCTTTCTCTGATTTTCATTTTAGTCATATGTTATTCTAAAAATGTTTAACAACATAAAGCTACTTTGAATATGTTACAGGCAAACTTCTTTGATAAGAGACCATTAATGCAATAATAATTAAAAGTTGGTGACAAAGGCTGTGGCATGAATAGGTTCATACCTAGATTTTTAGGAATGATTAAGGAGTGAGCTTTCTTTTGGTGAGAATAGGAGGGGGAGGGGGATAAAGACAAGACAAAAAACCCCCAAAACCCTCTAAGCCTAAAAATAAAGATGTGCTTTTCTAAAAATCACCTTCCCTGATCCAGTGAACTTTCAATCCAAAGTCCAAAACTTTGTTACAATATTAAGTAAATTAATCCCAAAGCAAAGAGTTCAAAGAGTCAGAGTATCTTTCTAATGCCAAAAAAGAATGGATTCATGGTAGCCTGGTGATTCAGAAGGGGAACTGAACTTCAGAAAGGGAAAGTGCAAGGTCTGAAAGGACCAGTCTCCATTCCCAGTGAACAAGTGTCTGGGGAAGCCTGGCTGGCCCTCGTGGCCACCCGGCACCACATGTCAAATCTGCAGCGTATGCCACCATTGGGACTGTTAGGAGAATCCAGTTGTCAGTGGGATCTTAAGCCAGATCTTTTCATTTTTATGGCGGTAGGACAATTTTTAACTAATGCTTGTTAATCTTATTACCCCTCAGAAATGCCAAAAAGCAAGAAATCATTAAAGCATACCGAAAATTAGCACTACAGTGGCACCCTGATAACTTCCAAAATGAAGAAGAAAAGAAAAAGGCGGAGAAGAAGTTCATTGACATAGCAGCTGCCAAAGAAGTCCTTTCTGATCCGGGTAGGCTCGCCTTTGACATCTTTTCCGTACACGGAAGAGTGTATTGGTGGCTTGTTAGCAGAGTCAGGAGAGGGTGGAGTGTGGACCGTGAGGGCCGAGAATGGCGCTCAGCACCGCGGTCCGCAAGTTCCTCTGTATCTGCTCCATTCCACTCTGGAGACCAGATACACGTGGCAGTGGAAAGATGGTGAAATGTGGACTCGGAAGGGCAGACTTGGGGGATTTTCTACTTGAACAGGTCACTACAACTTTCGAAGCCTCAGGTTTTTGAACCTGTGATATGAGAACACTGAGCATAGCGCATTATTTTTTGGCTCAAGGATGAATTCCAAGAAACCTGCAGGAGCACAGCGAGGAAATGGTGGGAGGAGAGCAGACAGCTGGCCGGGCCGGCTGCGCCGCACCCAATCAGATGAGTGCGTGCACGGGAGTGTGCTCTTTTACTATGTGTGACCTGGGAGGTGAGCGCAAGACAGGCAAGAACCGAGGCGACCTCAAGCAGAGCAAGCCAACTCTTCCGCTTTGCAAATCTTTAAGGCCTACTTATGCTTTGTTCTTGGTAGAGACAGAAATGCACTTCACCAGTAGGAAAACATACTGTCTGTTCTGTCCTGTAGCAGCTGTCCAGTGCCCACAATGGCCCATGAGTGGCAGGGCTCCGAGGCCCCTGTGTGACGTGGGGCCCTGTGGTGTGTTTCTTAGGAAGGGAACTCAGCTGTGTCTCAGGGAAGTGGAGCTGAGACTGTCCACTGGGAAGAGAACTGCAGGTCCCTTTCTCTACCTCCCGTTTCTTCTCAGGATGAACTGTCTTTTTCTAAAGGCCCGCTCAGTCCTCGCCGTGGTCTCTTGGCGTGGGGCTGAGGCATGGTGGTTGAGCACCATTCTCAGATGGGAGGGCAGTCAGCCTCTGGAGCACCTGGCCTGCCCTCACGTCTGAGGCACCGAGTGTATTCAGGTGGAACAGTGAGGCTCAAGTGCCCCTTGCATGCTTGGGGAAGAGGACCAAGGGAGCTGCCAGACAGGCTGTGCTTAGGGTCTTAGGGTGGGGACATATCTGTATTTAATCTAGAGAGTGTGACTTTTGGACACCTCTTTGTGTTTGTTTTCTCCAAAAAATTCCTGTATAGCTCCCTGAGGTGAGAATTAGGGGGCCTGAATTTCACCTTCCTGTCATTGGCATTTAATCTCGTCTGTTTTTTCTGGTGGGACTGGGAGAGTGTGGATTTAAGTATCAGACACAACTGTGTGACAACTGAAAATAGTTTCCTGCCCCCATCTCTAACACACCTGGGTCTTAATCTGCTCATTTTTTATCTAGAAATGAGGAAGAAGTTTGATGATGGAGAAGACCCCCTGGATGCAGAGAGCCAGCAAGGAGGCGGTGGCAACCCTTTCCACAGAAGCTGGAACTCATGGCAAGGGTTCAATCCCTTCAGCTCAGGAGGACCGTTTAGATTTAAATTTCACTTCAATTAAACCAACTTATTTTTGGCTCTTCTTCCTTAATTTTTTAAAGAGTAAAAACAAAGAAATCTTGTTCTGGGATCCTATTGAGAAAATTTTCAGATCTTTCATTTTGTCCATGACCAAAGAGTTCTTTTAATAGGAAAAAAAATCTGTTCGATTTATCCACGTTAGATAGGCCGATGGGCTTGCGAGGGTGGGGAGGTGAGGAACGGTTCTATTTTTGACAAGGTAGCTCATACTCATTTTATGAGTGGGAAGTGCTCACCTGTGCCAGTGCTCGTGTGTTCTGTGTCTGGACACTGGGGCGCAGAGAGTCTTCCCTGGATAGTCTGGCACAGTACCTGTAAGGAGGAGCTGTCATCTTCAAAGTGGTTTGTGTTTCAGTCTTTTTAAAGCGAATATAAACAGGTGGGGTTTATTGTTCTTAGAGACAATTATGGTTAGCTTTTGGTCAGTTCAGTCACTTCCCCGTGCTTACTCCTGCGCCAGCATCAACATGATGACTGTCCTTGAGAGGGGACAGATCCATCTTTTAGGAAACCTGCCTTCACATGGGCATGGTAGACCATATGTCTAGGTGTAGACTGGATCAATGTTAAAATATATTTTGCTCAATACCTATAGAAGAATACTGAAAAAACCACTTGAATTTAATTACAAACCCAGGGGCTCTTTTGTTTGAAATTAAATAGAACAGATTAACGTAAAGTAATATGTAAAATAGGTCCAGATCATAATAGCAGTGGTTGTTATATGATTCCCAGTTTCAAGCAATGTCGAAGGACAGTTTCTGAGTGCTGATAGGTACTCTGCCTAACACACAGTACAGACTGGCGAACCTGGTCAGCATTATGTACCCACTATCATTTCATTTAGTAAGATGGCGTCTCCTCCTGAGATACCGTCCTCTTACTTTTTAAGAAGGTAACTATTTAACAAATGTACTACTCAGTCTTCATATACTAGATGATTTTTGCCCTAAAAAAATGAGTGTTACTAAATCAAGAACATTGACTATATGGAATTATCAATGCTGCATTTAAAACCTAAAAGTACTACCTTTATTCTAGAAAGGTTTTTGTTTTTGCCTTGAAGAATCTTGGAACCTTTTAAGCATTCAAGGGTCTACGATATGCTCCTGTGAAGGGAAGCATCTTCATTCCTCGTGGGAAGCACCCTGACCACAGCTGTCTACAGCAGCCAAGCACAGACCGCCTTCTTCTGCAGCCGTGCCCTAAACACATGTGGAACCTGAAGGACATAGATCACATGGTTGAGCTGAGCAAACCACTTAAAATGTTTTTGCTTCTAGTCAAGAGCCTTTTCTCACCAATAAACTTCACAGTGCATTTTGAAAACTAGTGAGTGGCTTGCAGCTTTCATTTTGTTTTAATGTCTCAAAATTCAAGCCAGTATGAAAATAATTTGAGGTAAATTCATTTTTGTTCTTTAATCTGAGCAACCTCGTTTCTAGTTACGTCATCAGTAGCATTTTTTCAACCCGGTTCCTGGATGTCACTGTGACTTCTTTGAAATCAGCGTGAGCCTCTACCTACCTTCAAAATAAGGATTTTCACAGAACAAAGGAAACATTACGTCACTGGCCCTTCATTTGGAGAGCGTGAGAAGCTGCTGGCAAGACGGGACGCAACGGAGGCCTGGGCCGCGCCCCTCCCAACGTGCTGCCAGAAGGTTTTTTGCACTTTTTCCCCTCTTGACTTGTAATCACCAAAGTAGCTGTGGATTCAGTTTAGTCATCTTAACCAAAATTCGCAGTTACTCGCCTGTTTTCAGTGAAGAGGGAGTAGAAGATTTGTTGCCAACACCCTGGAGGAGACACTCTGAAATCCATCCTGGCGATTTGCGTGCCAGCCTGGATGTCCGTGGCAGCCTTCCGGAGTTCACCCACATCACACATGGTCGCCGTCTGCTTTCCCTAAGTGGCAGCTGAGGAGAATCCCGAGTGTCGAGGGTCGAGAGGCGGTTCCTCCCAGCTGCCCGGCACAGGTCGTCATCAGCAGGGGAAACGCATTACTGTTAAAGCCTCTTTCCTTTCGTTGTGGGGCTACTTCCACATTCCACTTTCTATTTTCAGCAACTGCAGGTGCCAGGTGACCTTCGTGGCTCCTCTGGGAAAAATGCGGTCAGAGGGGGGTGCCCCGGCCTTAGCTGTGCTCAGTTCTGCAATCCCCTCTGGTGGGGGAGCTAGAGTGTCACTGGCCTGGTCACTGGGCACTTTCCACAGCAGGAAGTAAAACACATCCGCCTAGAAACGTCTTAGGGAGGTTCTAGGAAGGGAGACTACATTTAATTCATTCCTTAGTTCTGACAGTTTGTGCTGATGAAACAATTCCAACAGTTTGCTAATATAGACTGGATGTAACATTAATTTAAAATGTCTTTCTCATGTAGTCAGTGTTAAAGGTCTGTTTTAAAATATCAGTATGAAAACAAGTTGCTGGAGCTCTGATAATGGAATCTTAAAAACTACCCACGAGAAATGTGTTGAAGAAAAATGTGTTACTGATGGTCAAGTAGAAAAAGGCCAGTGGAATCACAATTTGAAGTCGCCATTATTTTCTGTTCCTAGAGGATAATGAAGTTTCACCTCTAAAGGCAGGAAATTGGTCAGAAGGTTGACATTTACCATGAAGAAAGTGTGTCAGATGTGGAGATTGAGAAATGGCTCCTTAGGTGTGTTGGAGCCACCTGCCTTACCGCTGGAAGGCGCTGGTGACGGGCCTCGAGAAAAAAAATATCTCCACCGAGCACACATCAGTGGAGTAGCCTAGAGAAATCCACACGACTTTCTTGAATGTAGTGACTTTTCTGTATTTATGAAAGAAGGAAGGCAAGTGCTAATTTTGCCGCCGCCGACTATCCTTATTCTAGATCATTCCTTTTCTGTTAGTGGCAGAGTTTATTCTCTAATTTCAAATGATGTTAAGAGGTGAGGATGATTTTAACAGATAATTTCATTTGCTGAATGATTAAGGAGTAAAATTAGCCACCACGTGGCTTTGTGTAGGGAAGCAGAGCACAGGGAGGTGGACTGGGCATGGTGGACAAGTTAGGACTCTTGAGGTTGTAGTTTGCTTTGAATGGGTCAATAGTAACTTAATCCATCTCAATTTAGTGTTTTAATAAAAGAGGAACTTAAAATTATTTGAAATGGGTCTCAGACATGTCTATAAATATGGGTACTATTTTTATGCCCGTGTATTTTCACTTTAATAAAAATATTTATGGTCATACCAGTACTTTCTTGCTTTTGATTCATGTTTAGTCTCTGAGTATAAAGTCTGCCTTAGAAGTCTGTTTCCAACTTTGCTTCACACAAAACCTGTGACCGAGGTGACGGGCCCTGGTGCTGAGCGCCAGCACCACAGGCTGGCTCAAAGTGCAGGGTGGTCAGTCTCTAAACCTCCCCAGCCCACATAGCCAGGCTTAAAGGGGACAGTTCTTCATCTTAATATGAAAATCTTAACATTCAAATGGCTTCGTGTGAACATCTTCCCTTTATTTGTTGATTTCTATTGTTTTAGGGAAAGAGGGAGGGTGCTGTACCGTCTCAGATTTCTTTTCTTTTTTTTTGGTGGTACTGGGGTTCCTGGAAGCCCTTCTACCTCTGGGCTACACTCCCAGACCTATTTTTATACTTTTTATTTGGAAACAGGGTCTCTTAAGTCAGCACGACTGGCTTCGAACCTGAGCGATCCTCCTGTCTCCGCCTCCCAAGCACGGGGATTACAAGTGTGTGCCACCACGCCCGGTTAGATTTCTAAAAAGTAGCTCTCTTGATTATATATTCTGCATATCTTATGATTCTAGAAGAGTCACACTACTTATAAATTTTCCGAGAGCTCAAGGTTCTCATTTTTTGTGTGTGTGGGGGTTGAACCCAGGGATATTCTTCCTCCAAGCTATGCCCTCAGCCCTATTTTATTTTGAAACAGGGTTGCACTAAGTTGTAGAGGGACTTGCTAAATTGCTGAGGATGGGGTTGAACCTGCAATTCTGTCTCCCAAGTACTGAGATTATAGGCAGGTGCTACCATCCACCTCCATTTTTTTTTTTTTTTTTGAGGTACTTTGATTGGGACCCAGCTGCATTCTACCTCTGAGCTACACTCTTAGCCCTACTTTTTATTCATTATTTTGAAACAGGGTCTCACTGAGTTGCAAAGAGTCTAAGTAGCTGAGGCTGTCTGTGAACTGCGATCCTCCTGTCTTCGCCTTCCAAGCGCGGGGATTACAAGTGTGCGCCACCACGCCCGGCTCCAATTTTTTTTTTTTTTTTTTTTTTTTTTTTTTTTTTTTAGTGGTACTGGGGTTCTTGGAAGCCCTTCTGCCTCCGGGCTACACTCCCAGACCTATTTTATATTTTTGAGACAGGGTCTCTTACGCCAGCGCGGCTGGCATCGAACCTGCGTGCGCCACCACGCCCAGCCCGGCTCCAATTCTTAATAATGAAAAGCAAAGCAACATCAGTAAAACTAGAGCGTTTACCTGATAGAGTAAATACCTGTGTTTTGAAGTAAGGCGAGCATACAGGTGTGCACTGAGTAAGTAATTTTGGATTTATGTTCGTGGATGTCAGCCCTTCACTGCATTTTAGGGTCAAACTACCAAAGCTCTAGTTTCTAAACCCCCTGCATGACCTGCACTAGGGCCCCAGCCTCAGTCCTCACGTCAGCAAAGCTCCCTCCATTGTTCTCTGTCTGGTTAACACTCGCGCCTCACTTGAGCTTCGCCCTAACGTCTCTAGGCCTTTCCTGGCACTTGCCCTTCACCTTTCCATCTGGTATTCACTTAATGTCTGTCACTTGAACTAGTAACTTCAAAAAGGTCATTTTAGTATGGCAGATACTTAATTGTTACGTGTTGAGTTTGTTCAGGTCAGGGAGACCTACAATGTTACTGGACTTAATTTAGATAAAACTTCTCAGAGAAGTTTCAGGTGGAAAGTGACCTTAGAAGAAAAAAAAAGGCCACATGCCAGTGTAGGAGGACATCAGACAGGCCAGGCGCAGGCCTGAGGGCCAGTGCACGGGAAGGAGTTTGGATCTGACCCTCCAAACTAGTTAAGACAAGTTCTATTTACTTCAAAATTCATCTTACACAAAAAAGCCAAAATTACGTCACTTGCAAGAGGACGGAAAGACCTGGCGAACATTATGTTAAGTGAGATCAGCCAGGCACAGAAAGAGAAGGGACATATGTTTTCTCTAATATGCCCAAGCTAGGGAGCATTGGGGATACCAGAGGGACTCCAGATAATGGAGGGGAAACCTCAGCAAAGCTAGAAAGGAAGGGTAGGAGAGGAAGAAGGCTGAGGTTAATTAATGGAGGAGCTACATTCCAGTATGTGTAAAAGTATGAATGTAGCATAGTTAACCTGGACACTCACTATTGAGAGGGGGAAGGGGAACTGGGGGTGGAGAGGACACCAAGCAGCAGTCTGGATGTATGCCTTTTTTTTTTTTTTTTTTTTTTTTTGCGGTACCAGGGATGGAACCCAGGGGCATTGTACCTCTGAGCTATATCCCCAGCCCTATTTTTTAGTTTATTTATTTTTGGTGGTTCTGGGGTTCCTGGAAGCCCTTCTACCTCCGGGCTACACTCCCAGATCTATTTATATATATATTTTTATTTGGAAACAGGGTCTCTTAAGCCAGCGCAGCTGGCATCGAACCTGCACGATCCTCCTGTCTCCGCCTCCCAAGCGCGGGGATTACAAGCGTGCGCCACTACGCCCGGCTAGTCTTTTTATTTTTGAAACTGGGTCTCACTGAGTTGCAGAGGGCCTAAGTAGCTGAGGCTGTCCACGAACTGCGATTCTCCTGTCTCCACCTCCTGAATGATGCGATTACAAGCGTGCACCCCCACACCTGGCTTGGATGTATGCCATTTTCAATATGATCCACATTAAAAAAAAAAAAAAAGCCAGTATCCTAACTCTTCCTTCTCTCTTTATCCCTTAAACTTCAAATTAACATGAGGTTGATTTGGAGCTTTTGTCATGTGATTTTGAACCATTCTTTAATAAGTCTGAGTGATTTTTCTTTTTTCAATTTTAATAAAAACCTTTACTTTCTAGAACTATGTCAGGAAGGACATGAACTGTACTCTTTTGGACATAATTGAAGGGAACTTAAAATCAAGAACTATACAGGAGAATATCATTTTGCAAATCTGTTGTTAGTAGTTCTAAGTCAAGGGGCTTCACCCTAGAACGTTTCAGAAAAGTTTATATTTGATAAGATGGGTTAATAAACTGAAAAATAGGAACTGTCCCGTTGTTATAACACTTCAAACCTATTGTTTTTTTTAAGGCACAGTTCTGGGATTAACTTGCACGCATGATGAAGCACAAATGAAACAGTTGCTATAATTTAACTCTGGCTACCAAAATCCTGGCCTTTCACTTCTCCATGGCCTGACTGTACCCAAGGTGAGATTTTAACCACACGACTGCTTCCCCGGGAAGGCGGCGGGCTCCCTTCAGACTGTTCAGCAACAGAAGTGGCACAGCAGGAGCTAAGGCATGGCTTTTTGGCCCTGAGCACACACGTGTTTCTGGAGTCTGAGACTTGCCGGCCCTTGGCGATGACTACGTGTCCACGCTGGTCCTCGGTGACAGTACAACGTGTTCATTACGGGGAACTTCTCTGCTGCTGTATTTCAGAGAGGAACCTTCTCGTGATCATGCTTCAGTCCTCAAGGATCTTCCAACTTACTGTGTACCTCCTCCCGCCGGGTCCCCAGCCTCTCCTGGCTGGTGGTCACTTCTGGCCGGTGGCTTGTCAGATGCTGGGTCAGGCCTGGCACAGAGGGGCAACCTCCCTCTGGGCAAGATCCACTCGAGTTAAGCTACATTTTAAATGGACTGAGAAGCAATTTTACCTACCTCTGACCTTCTGGCTGTATCAGATCTGTCCCCCTCGGATCCCGAGTGTAAGTGGAGAGTGTGATGAGCACCCCTGTGAGAACGCCGTTCATACCCGAGAACAGTGTGCTATGAAGCGCCTATTCTGGTCTGCTGTAACCCTGAGCCTGAAGTTACTACACTTAAAGCTTTAATTCCCAGCTTAGATGAGCTGCCTGTTCTCGCATTTTTCTCTAAGAGAAGGAGAGAGAAAGCTTCACACAGTTAAAAAATAGTGTGCTTTCTCAGCATTTGATTTTTGTTAAAACTTGATTATAGGGGCCTGTACCTGAGAACTGTATTTGAGGATCCAGACGACAGCCTCAGCCTCTTTTGTTCAGCAACCCCAGGTTCTCTACAAGGATCACCGTGTGCTCATTACCTAAGTGTCCCCGAGGAGGGCCATAATGGTGCGGAAGGTTGTGTGCACTCAGAGTTCAATCTAACAGGACTTAAAAGTGAGCTATTTCATCAAGGAATGTCCCTGTAAAGAAATACCATATTTAAGCTGGGCCTGGTGTGCACACTTGTAATTCCAGTACTTGGGAGGCTGAGACAGGAGGATCCTAGGTTCAAAACCAGCCTCAGCAACTTGTGAGGCCCTCTGCCACTTAGTGAGACCGTTTCAAAATAAGGATAAAATAGGGCTGGGGGTGTAGCTTGTAGGTAGAATACCCTTGGGTTCAATCCTCCCTTAAAAAAAAAAAAAACTGTATCCAGATTTTCAAATGTAAGGTTTTACTCACTCATCCAGAAATGACACGTGAATTGAATTTAATCATTCAAATCTAAGAAAGATACCGGCAGGGTGTGGGGAGGCTGTCAAGACTGTGTTTACACCATTCTGTAATTTTAGTTGCGATATGGAATCTAGAGTTTTGAGATACAGAATTTCATGAGCTCTGGATTCTAGAGTTCTGGAGTCATGGCTGCTGGTTCTAGGGGGTGGGGCCTCAGGACCTACTGAGTCTTCTCACAAGATTCTGTGAGAACAAAATTCTTCTGACAACGAAGGAAAGCCCAGCGTCCGCCCTGGGCACTGTGGCCGACCTGGCGGCTGGCTGGAGCACCGGGAAGCTGGGACCTTGCAGCGATTCCTGCCTCTCACTAAGCCCAGCACGTTGCCAGATTCCAGGGCAGAACGAGTGGCAACATGGCGTCGGCCACTCTAGGCCCACTCACAGCCCCAGCCTTCAAGGGCGCCCAGGGGATTCTCTGGACTCAGAAGTAATATGGTTATTATGACCTGGAGCATTCCACTTCATCACGGACACACATGGCACTTAAAAGGAGAGCAGGAGGGAGAGGCAGGTGTTCTAGTAGGAGTAAGAGGAGCTGCTTGGGAAGAACACCGTTATGGCTTGGGTCTAAATGGCCCAGAGGCCCAGAGGCTAAAGGCTTGCTTGCCAGCCGGTGGTGCTGCGGGCACGGTGAGACCTGCAGGAGGCAGCGCCCAGTGGCAGGAGTTGGTCGCTGAGGGCCCAGCCCCGCGTCGCGCGCCCTGCTTGCTGGCAGCTGTTAGGCGTGGATGCCTCCTCTGCCGCGCTCCTGCCATGGTCTACTCTGCTGCACAGACACAAAGCCTCATGGCAAGCAACCAGGGACTGAAGCCTCTGGAGCCATGGCCGAAGCAGAGCTCTCCTCCCTAGGTTGTTTACGTACTTTGTCACTGTGATAGAAAGCTGATGGCGTTTTTCAAATACTCTGTGTGTTGTTTGTCAAATATAGAAGGATTAGCCAGTTTTGTAGAGCTCAAAGGAAGAAGATCAGAGATAGCCTTGGTTCCTGTAACTCTGCAGAGCTGCCCCAGGACGAGCAGTCCGTCCCGAGAGGTGGAGAATTCCCCACCACTCTGGAGGCTCTCGAGGGACGGAGCCCTTACAAAGGGCCGTGGGCACACTGGCCAATCACTAAGCACTGACTGTCTCAGACATTACTCATTGACAGAATAATCGGAGAGCCTCTCCAATAATTGAGGTCTCCCAAGCTCATCTACCACCCACTCAATCAACAGTCTTCAGGGGACGGATACAAATGACACTCAAGTCTCTTCTAGTCCCAAGAGGCCAAGATCCCAGAATACGTGATAGTTTTGAAACACTGACTCTTATTATTCATCTATTAATAAAACATAACAGGAAAACAGACTATTTACATCTTTAACTTAGTTTCTATAAAAACATACAATTCTTTTAAAAATATATACATATATGCCCAAAATATTATTTTGTGAAATAAATATATAAGCAACATAAATACAGTATAAAACCCCATATGGTTTAACATAAATGATTACAGTGTAACATTATCTCCATTCAAAATTAATAGTTAATGCAGATGCACTTAACAGTTTTTATTATTCAGAGATAATTTCTGATAAGAAAAAAACACCAAATAGGTTTCTCTGATTTTAAATTAATTTTTTAAATAAGGAATTATGGACGCACATAGAGCTGAGATACAAGAGGATCTAGCTGGTTAAATAAACACTCACGAGGAACAGCTAGTCAGATACTTTAACTGGTGAAACTCGATGTACTATACCATCAGGAAAAAGAAGCAATCTAGTTTTAAAGACTCAACAGTTGTTTCTTATATAACTTAAGACTTATTCACACACCAAGTACATTCAGTATCTTAAATAAGTTTTTTAATTGAAGAATGTCCTTGATGTTTTGAGATTCTGAAAATAGGTACGAGTAGTTCCACAGCTCACCAGCAGGTGGTAGATTTCTCATCCTTTCTTCTTAAATAAACCAGGGCTAGAGTTCATCATGTGGCAAAACTGTTGGGAGGAAAGTTTGTTTAGTTCTTGAAATCTTAAATGCAAAATTACAGCCAGGGTGGTGGGCACGCTTGTCATCCCAGCATTCAGGAGGCTGAGACCGGAGGATCGCGGTTCATGGACAACCTCAGCTGCTTAGTGAGGCCCTCTGCAACTCAGTGGGACCCGGTTTCAAAATAAAGAATTAAAAAAAAAAAATAGGGCAGGGGGTGTAGCTCGGAGCTCGAATGCCCCTGGGTTCCATCCCCAGAACCCCCCCCCCAAATTAATGCAAAATTATTTTAAGTGTTACCAAGGAATGGGATATATAAAAAGCACAGGTGTTTATTGAGGATTCTGTTGTTAATTTATTTTTATTTTCTTTTGCAGGTCTGTGGATGGAACCCAGGGGCATTCTACCTCCAAGCTACAACTCCTGCCCTATTTTTTTATTCTTTATTTGGAAACAGGGTGTTATGGAGTTGCAAAGGGCCTCACTAAGCAGCTGAGGCTGTGAACCACAATCCTCTTGTCTCAGTCTCCCAAACGCTGGGATTACAAGTATGTGCCACATGCCCGACTATCCTGTTGTTAATTTAGTACCTGTATGCTTCATTATACTGACACTGAGAATAGCTCTTTGTATAATTTAGCAACTATTATACTTATCATAACTATCTTTTTAATCATCTGAAATGTGAGCTCATGAGTCCATGTGACTAGGAGCATGCCATATTTATCTTTGTTATTTTTAGGATCCAGATATGACCACAAATAAAATTTTATGATATAAAACCAGAGACATCTAAAAAAACATAATACAAATACACCACAGGATTAAGACATCATACAGTTAAGAGAAATAAATGATGATAGATGGAGGTCTTGAAGATCTAAAGATCTAACAGATTATTCAACATGCACAAAATATTCTGCCAGTGCCTTAAGGAAACCACCAAGGGCAGCAGACATACAGAAAACAGTAACATCGGCTCCTGCCCTCGCGCTTCACTTGCAGAGAGGACCAGAGGGCCTGCCAGGTACCACCTACAGTAGAAGCCTCTTCGTGAAAGAAAATGACGACAGGAAGAGCAGGAGGATAGAGGCATCTGTGTACGGGTGTGGATTCTCTGGAGTGAAGCACCCACTGGGCTGCCTTAGGTCCCTCCCACACTCCGGAGGGGGCCGCCAGTTGTGTCCTCGGCCCTCAGAAGCCTGCGTTCTGGGAAGAAGCCTACTGGAGAAGCTGACACATTTATGCTGCGGCTGGATTCTGATCAGGCTCATTTTTAATTCTTAAATATGTACAAGCAGCCTAGAATCTCTAAGGAGTTGAGGAAGACTGATGAACCAAGGACCAACACAAATCAGTTCACCCTAGGAAAACAAGGTAACCGGTAGAACACTTAAAGTAATTCTAGTGTTTTCAAAATATATTTGAAAAGTCAATGTAACCACTAAACAAAAACAATACTGATATTAAGAGGGAGCAAGTACTGAAAAGAAAGATCTACTGGGAATTAAGAAATGTTTACTTTCTTAAAAAAATCGGTAGAAGAGCCAGGCGTGGTGGGGCATGTCTGTGAGCCAAGTACTGGGAGGCTGAGCGAGGTGGATGGTAGATTCGAGGCTACTATAGCAACTTAGCGAGGCTCTCAGCGACTCTGTGAGAACCTAATAAAAAATAAAATGGGGCTGGAGGGAAACCGGAGGAAGAACGCCCCTGGGTCTTGTCCCCAGTACCCCACACCAAAAGAAGAAAAAGTATATTAAAAAATCAATAGAAGAGTTGAAGATAAAAGTCAAATTTTTTTCAAAGACACAGATGGAAGGGAAAAATATGAAAATATAAAAATTTACAGGATTAAAATCAATACCATTGATAACAATATTAAAAAACAAAATAATTGGGAATGAATCTAACCTGATTTAAAAATAGGCAGAGGTTTAACAGACATTTCTTCAAAGATGAAACTTAAGCTGGGTGTGTGGCTCATGCCTATAATACAGGCCACTCAGAAGACTGAGGTGGGAGGATCATACCCCGGAGGCCATCCAGCCAACTAAGCCCGACCTTGTCTCCAAAAAAAATATGAAAAGCGGAGGATGTAGATTTGTGGTATCATGCCCTTGGGTCTGATCTCAGTACTGCAAAAATAAATAAAAAAAAAAAGATGGCATATTCAACACCATTAAATCTTCAAAATAAAAAAAATTTCACCTCATACCCATTTAGGAAGGCAACTAAAAACAACAACAACAACAACAACAACAACAACAACAACAACAGCAACAACAACCACCACCAAACCCAGAGAATAACAAGTCCTGGTGAGGATGTGGATGATCTGGAACACTTGTACAATGTTGGTAGGGTCATAAATGTGGCAACCACTATGGAAAGCAGTATGGAGGTTCATCAAAATTTAAACGTAGAATTACTCTAAGAGTCAGCAATCCTGCTTCTGTGTAAATCTTAACAGAAACTGAAGAGAGTCTTTCTCTGCATCATCATGCATGATAGCTAAAAGCAGAAGCAACACAAATGTCTACTGATGACCGGATGGATACACAGAATGCGACGTGACAATGGAGTATTACTCAATCTTTTAAGATGGACGGAGGGCTGGAGATGTAGCTCAGTAGGAAAGTGCATGCCTAGCAGGTGCCTAGCAGGTGTCTAGCAGTGTGAGGCTGTGGGGCCAAACTCCCAGAACAACAGGAAAAACCAAATTCCTCAGAACAGAAGGAAATACTGCCCCATTTTACAGTATGAATGAACCCGAGGACACGGCTAATGAAATTAAACAGCCACAAAAGGACTAATGCTGCGTGACTGCGTTTATACATGAGAAGTCAAATGCACAGTCGGAATGTACAGTGGTGGTCACCAGGGGATCTAGAGAGGGGAAAAGGGAGCTTCTGCTATTGTTTACTGCGTACAGAACTTTGCTTAAGATGATGACTTTAAGCCGGGCGTGGTGGCGCACGCTCGTAATCCCCGCAGTTGGGAGGCAGAGACAGGAGGATCACGCAGGTTCGAAGCCAGCCATGCTGGCTTAAGAGACCCTGTTTCCACATAAAAAAGTATAAAAATAGGTCTGGGAGTGTAGCCCGTGGGAATATAGCCAGAGGTAGAAGAGCTTCCAGGAACCCCAGTACCACAAAAAAAAAAAAAAAAAAAAGTCAACTACTTAGAATTCTGGAAAGAGTTAATAGAAAAAGGAAGGTTTCTTCAATCCACTATCTTTATTCTTTATTTTAATGTGTTTACATCTAAAAATTTTCCTCTACTTTCATTGCATCACCTAAGCTTTGTCTGCTTGTATGTTTAAAGGTTCATGTCTCTCTTTGGCCTTAGACTTTTTTTCATTGTGCTACTAAGATTTCTTCAACCCAAATTCTTAAAGTCAGAAGGGCTTGGAATGATGTATTGCTTGAAAGTTATAGCTTCCAACCAAGACGGCTATTTTCAGCAGTGCTATCTTTCAAAATTGACAGATAAAAATCTTCCAATATAAGTAGAAACTAAAAGAATTCACAACTATTAACCCAGCAGTAGAGAAAAGACTTTTTAAAAACACACATAGAAAAAAAAAAAAAACCAAACTGCAAAGCTAGAGAAGAGACAAAATCTAT
Source organism: Muscardinus avellanarius (assembly GCF_963383645.1). Taxonomy (NCBI): domain Eukaryota; kingdom Metazoa; phylum Chordata; class Mammalia; order Rodentia; family Gliridae; genus Muscardinus; species Muscardinus avellanarius. Next base: position 187,284,761 of record NC_137787.1, read on the forward strand.
CTGATAAGCAACTAAGTAAAAGAGAACTAATATTGTATTGAATAGAAAATACAACTCAAAGTGACAAGAAATAAAAATCACCTCTTTAAAGTAACAATGATTGTAAATAGTCCTCAATTAAAATACACAGACTGGCAAAGCGGATTAAAAATAAAAATTCATCTATATGCTGCTTGTAAGAAACTTACTTTATAGCAAATATATTCACAGAGTAAAGGTTAAAAGATAGGAAAAGATATTCCATGAAAGTGGAGACTGAAAGAAAGACGTTCATACCTGACTAAGCATATTTTAAGCAGTTTATCAGAAGTGACAAAGAGGGCCACTTTTTACTGGTAACGAGAACAACCTAACAGGAAGGTATAATGATAGTAAACATTTATGCCCGGAACATCAGCATACTTACACAAAACAACACTAACTGACATTAAGTCTCAGACCCCGATATAATAATACTGGAAAACTTCAACATATCTCTCTCACCAACAGATGGTCACCCAGACAAAAAAAAAATCAGTAAAGACTATTTAGACCTAAAAAATATTATTTATAGAATATTTCACCCAACAAGACCTGAATGCTTCTCAACTACATGGAAGTTTCTTCAAAATAGACCATATTCTAGGCCACAAAGCAAAAATCAGCAAATTTTAAAAAATTATATAATTCCTTGCATTTTTCATCAAAATGAACTGAAAGTAGACATCAAAACGAAGGTTCAGAGGAATTATAAATAAATGTATTGAGACTTCCGGGAAGATGGCGACCGAGAAAAGCGGGGCTTAAGAGCCCCGCTAACAACAAATCTCCATTACCACAAAATCAGCGCCTTTCATAGCCAGAAAACACCATCACCAGTGAAACAAAAAATCACCAGGCTCCAGAGAGAAAGCGGACTGAGAACAGAGCCACAGAGGAGATACACCGGCTTCGCGCCCGAGGACGTGGCAGACGCAGCAGCAGCGCCATACTGCCGGAGGCACCGGCGAATTCACGGGACGGCTACAGCAAGCCGAGGTGAGCCACTGTGGAACAGCTAGGCGGGATTTCTCCGCGCAGAGAGCACCTAAAGCTCCCAGTGGCCAAGCTCAGCACACGCTGCAGGGATTCAGAGTAGAAATCAAAATCAAGAAGAAAAACGCCAGCCCCATAGCCGAGGGCGTAGCAGCAGCGCCATATTGTCACCGGTGGCAGCAGCAGCGAATTCATCGAGGCCAGTACAGCTACATCTGCGTACTCAAGAACAGTGAGTCAAATTGCAGGCCACAGAGGAGAAATCCCAGTACTGTACTCCCTGGGACTTGACCCAGTGGGGGAGGGGCGGTGGCAGAGATATCACACCATAGGAGAACGCCCAACCTGGCACCCCCCACAGTCTAAAGCAGCCTCTATCGACTCTCTGGGTTGGAGACTCTGTGATAAAACCCAGTAAAGGAGTAGTGGGGTCCGAGATACTACTGACTCGAGATCCAGAACACCTTAAGGGAAGTCATAGTGACCCAAGGGAAGAACCCAGAGAAGGCACAAACTTCCGAAATCATGGGAAAGAGGAATAATACTGGAGCAATTAATGCCCACAACCCCACAACATCAGAACCCGATAAAACTGAAAATCAGAGATTTCTAGAAGATCAAATCAGGAAAATAACTGTAGAAATAATAGAGGTGCTTCGAAAAGAACTCAGAGAGAGCCAAAAAGAGATAAAGGATGCAATTAATGAAGTAAAGGCCTCAATTCAAAGCACAAACAACCGATTAGAACACAAGGAGAACAGAATCTCGCTCTTAGAAGATGAGCAATCCAAAAATGAACTCATATTTTCTAATCTAGAAAAAAATATCCAACAGCAGGAATCTGATATTGAAGAAATATGGGCCCATTTTAAGAGAGCTAACCTAAGAATAATTGGAATAGAGGAGGGAAAAGAAAGTGAAACCAAAGGGATCAACAATCTCTTCAAAGAAGTAATAGCAGAAAATTTTCCAAACATAGAGCAAGAGGTTGATACAAAGGTCCAGGAAACTTATAGAACTCCCTTTAGACAGGATCGGAGAAGAGGATCCCCACGCCACATAATTGTCAAAATGACCAATGTGGAAGCCAAGCAGAGAATCTTAAAGGCAACAAAAACAAAGGGCCAAGTGACATTCAGAGGCAAACCAATTAGAATCACTCCAGACTTCCCAAACCAATTTATGAGAGCCAGAAGGGCTTGGAGTAACATATTCCAAACTCTGAAAGAAAACAACTTCCAGCCAAAAATTTCCTACCCAGCAAAACTTTCTATCAAATTAGATGGAGAAATAAGAAGCGTCCATGACAAACAGAAACTGAAGGAATTTATGTCTTCAAAACCAGCACTAGAGAAAATACTCAAAGAGATTAACTACAAAGAAGAAATAGGTAACACACACCAGAACCAGAGAAACAAGAGTTTCCATCCAACAGACAATTAAGATTGGTTATCTGTGGAGATTCATTACTTATGTTAGTCTTTTACCTATCTCTAAATGGTATTGTTTGCCTTTATTGTTGTTAATTTTTAGGATTTCTAGTTGGAATATTAATATACCTTCAGATATAGCAATTGGAAATATTTTATCCCATTCTATTAGTAACTGTTAACTCTGTTTACATTGTCTTTGGATATACAATATATATTTTTTTAGGGAGTTTGTATACTCTTCTGTTGCCTGTGCCATTGAAATCATAACCAAGAAATCACTGCCAATTTCAATGTTGTGAGGTTTTATGACCCAGATTTTCTCCTAAAAGTTTATAGTCTTAAGATTTGTATTTAGGTCTATTATCTATTTTGAGTTAATATTTGTATATGGGATTAGGTAAGGGTCCAATTTTATTCTTTTCCATGTAATTATTATTTTTTAACAATATTTAGTTAAAAGATTATTATTTCCACCACCAAATGTTCGTGGAAACCTTGTCAAAAATAACTTGACAATATAGGGAAGAATTTAGCTCTAGGCTTTTATTTAACTCCAATGGTTTATATATCTGCCTTTAGAATAGTACTACACTGTTTCAATTATTGTAGCTTTATATGGTTTGAAATCAGAAAATATATATCTGCTAGCTTTGTTCTTTTTCAAGATCGTTTTGGGTATCTAGAATTCATATTCCATATTAGGATAGATTTTTTTCTGAAAAATAAATATATAAATATATGATAGTTTCACCTAAAAAATAGAAAAAAATATTCTCTGGTAAGAAAGAAAGCAAAAAGAAATATTGAAATGTTATCTTTAAGTCATCAAAAGCTTGGTATCAGACAAATGAAACTGTTATGTGAGATTATCATTTTTAATTTTTGATAAATTGCTATAATACTAGATGTCAACTACTAAGCCAAGCATGGGAGGGAGGGATAGGGAGAGAATGGGGTGGTGATTGGGTGGGGGTTGACTGGGAAAAGTGTGCATGTATGTCTACAAAAGTATGTATCCTACTATGACGTATGAATACAGTGCACCAATAAAAAAAATAATAAAAAAATAAAAGAGAAAAAAAATGTATTGAAAGATACACTTTTGAATGAGGACTGGATCATAGAAGAAATAAGGTTAGAAATTTAAAAATTCCTAGCATTAAATGGAAAAGGGATACAACTTATCAAAATCTCTAGGACACAGCCAGGTGTGGTGGTACATTCTTGTAATCCCAGTGCTGGGGAGGCTGAGACAGGAGAATCTCGCAGGTCTGAAGTCAACCTGAGCAACTGAGTGAGGCTCTCAGCAACTTAAAGACACCCTATTCCAAACAAAATATAAAAAATAGGTCTGGGGCTGGGCGTGGTGGCGCACGCCTGTAATTGGGAGGCTGAGAGAGGACTGTGGTTCATTGACAGCCTTAGCTACTTCGTGAGGCCCTTTACAACTCAGTGAGACCCTGTCTTGAATAATAAAAAATAGGGCTGGGGTTTTAGCTTGGAGGTAGAATGCCTAGGAGGCCCCTGGGTTCCATCCCCAGTACTACCAAAAAAAAAAAAAAATATCTCTAAGACACTATGATGGGCATTTTAAGAGGAAAATTTATGGCATTAAGTGCCCAAATTAAAACAAAGGAACAAACAAACAAAAAACCAGAAAGAAAGGTTCCTAATAAATAACCCACTGATATATCTCATGGCCCTAGACAAATAGGAGAAAACTAACTCCAAAGCCAGTAGAAGGCTGGGAATATTAAAACCAGAGCAGAAATCAATGGAATAGGGAATAGAAAAACAATACAAATGATCAAAAACACACAAGCAAAAACCTCCCTCTTCCAGCTCCAAATAAGTTTTGAGAAGATAAACAAGACTGACAAATCCTTAGCCAACCAAACTAAAGAGAGAACTAATCCACAAGAGTGAAATAAGAAATGAAAAAGATATCACCACAGATAGCATGGAAGTCCAGAGGATCATTAGGAAGTATTTTTAAAACTGAAAACTCCAATAAGCTGGAAAACCTTGAAGAAATCAACAAATTTCTAGATACATACAACCTACCAAAATTGAATCAAAAGGATGTAGAAAATCTAAACAGAACAATAACAAGCAGAGACTGAAGCAGTGATAAAGAGCCTTCAAGAGGCTTCCACAAAGAAGTCCAGGACCAGATGATTCCCAACTGAATTGTACATGACCTTTAAAAAAGAACTAAGCCCAATGCTCCTCAAATTATTTCATGGAATATAAAGAGGTGGAACACTTCTAAACTCATTCTCCAAAGCCATTATCACTTTAATACCAGAACTGGATAAAGATACCTCGAAGAAAGAAAATCATAGATTAATATTTTTCATGAACACCGATGCCAAGTTTCTTCCCTCCCTCTCTCTTTCTTTTCTTTCCTTTCCTTCCTTCCTTCCTTCCTTCCTTCCTTCCTTCCTTCCTTTCTTTCTTTCTTTCTTTCTTTCTTTCTTTCTTTCTCTTTCTCTTTTTCTTTTTCTTTTGCAGTACTGGTGATGAAACCCAGGGGCATTTCTAGCTCCAAGCTATACCCCCGGCCCTATTTTTTTATTCTTTATTTTGAGTCAGAGTCTTACTCCTCAAAGTCTTTCCAAAAGAATTAAAGTCAGAATACCTCAGTGATACATGCATACCCATGTTTGTAGCAGCACAATCCACAAAAGCTAAATTATGGAGCCAACCTAGGTGCCTGTCAACAGATGAACTGATAAAGAAAATGTGGTTTGTACACACAGAGGAATTCTACTCAGCCACAAAGAGAAAAAATATGTCAGAGCAGAAATAGGAAGCAAAAGGGACTTCAGGTGAATGAGGAGACAGGCCTGTAGAATAGAGGAAGGCACTGGGGAGGGGAAAGGAGGCTATAAAGGAAACACCAAGTAATGCTATGTTCATAGGAAAGTGTCCATCACTACCGTCTCACAAGCACACAGGGCGTGGCACCTGGAGGGAGACACACCAGGTGCCAAGTGCATGATGTTTGTATCAATCTGAACCTCATCATGACACAATTATAATGCACCTATAAAATGTATTTACAAATAAACAGGGCTGGGGAGTATGACTCAGCAACAGACTGCTTGTCTACCATGTACAGGGCCTTGGGTTCCCAATCATCAGCATCACAAAGTAAATAAGCAGAAAATAAAAAAAAAATAGAGAAAACCAACAAAAATGAATGGTGGTTCTTGATAATGATTGAAAATTGACAAACCTTTAGCTAGACTGATTAAGAAAAGAGAAAAGATTCAAACTGCTAAAAATTAGAAGAGTGGGGACATTAATACACACTTTACAAAAATCAAAAGAATTTTAAGAGGCTATTATGAACAACTAGATGGTAACCATTTGTCTGACCTAAGATGAAATGAACAAATTCCTCAACACACACAAAGACTACAGGTGTGTATGGAAGGCAAAGAAATGTTACAGTGACTGCAGCATTTTTTTTTTTTTTTTTTTTTTGTGGTGGTACTGGGGTTCCTGGAAGCCCTTCTACCTCCGGGCTACACTCTCAGACCTATGTTATTTTTGGAAACAGGGTCTCTTAAGCCAGCCCGGCTGGCTTCGAACCTGCGCAATCCTCCTGTATCCGCCTCCCAAGCGCGGGGATTACAAGCGTGCGCCACCATGCCCAGTGTTGACTGCAGCCTTTTAAATATAGGAAATGGAAGCAAATTTAATTCAAAGTCACTCTCCAAACCAAGAGGAAGGATCCTGGAACCAGAAACACAACTCATATGAGGTTAATCAGAAGACACTAAGCGATTCTTTGAGTGAGCTCTTACAGCTTCAGGGCCCCTTGGTCTTGTGTCTGGCAAGTTCAGCATCTGCACGGCATGCTTTTGTTTCTCACTTCTGCCAGGAGGCTACTGTTACACTGCTATCTATGTAAACATATGGGTGAAGCTCTATCCTTGAGAGCACTTTCTCTTTCTGTGTTTTATTGTTTTTGCAGTACTGGAGATGGAACCCAGGGACATTCTATCTCCAAGCTACACCCCCAGCCCTAATTTTTATTTTTTATTTTGAAACAGGGTCTCGGTGAGTTGCAAAGGGTCTCACTACGTAGCCGAGGCTCTCCGAGAGCCATGATCCTCCAATCTCAGCCTCCCAAATTCTGGGATTACAAGTGTGCACCACCACACCCAGCTGTCTTCCCGTGTTTTTAATTTAAAAGCTCAGTCTACAAAAGAATAAAAATCTTAATAATGCCACAGACTTTGTTAATAAATTCTATCATTTGATAACTTCACTAGGAAATGAGTCTGTAGCCTCATGCAATCTCATTAATGCGAGCTGTGGTTCAGACATTGCGGCAAGGTGGTCACTTACTTGCACTTTCCTTCTTACTTTCGAGCTGATCTAATAGTTGTCGGATCTCTGTATCGTATTCCACCCATTCTGGGACAATCCTGGCAGCAGCTTTCAGTTTGGGTTCTTTTGTTTTGGGATTGTTACACTGTAAGTTAAAAAAAATTGTTAGTACAAAACTACGCTTCAGCAAATACAAAGGGCATATTGCGGGCACTGCTGTGTCACTAGGGCAAACAAACCCATTTCATAAAAAGCAGAGCCCTCCCAAGTTACCTGAAGCACTGGAAGTTTAATATGAAGAGGATTAGCGAAATTACAAATCACAACTCATATAATTGCTTAATATAAGTAAAGTTTAAAAATATTGAAGGTTTGGTGGTTTGTGAGATGTCCAAAAATTCTGCACAATTGTGTGCAATGATCTGACTGAATGACTTTCCTGTTCTACAAAAGAACACGGCAGACTAGTTCACTGTAGAGGCACACAGAAAACCAGCAAAAGTGGAACCTCTGTCCCCATGGTTCCAACTTCACACTCTGGAAGATCTGACACAACAGCATTGTGTGTGGGGGGGGGGCGGGGGTTGGGGCAGGGCCATGTCTTAGTTTCTTTGCACAAGAAACTAAGGTATACCAATATATGATCAATTTAAACTACTTGGTCTCACTATAGAGTTTATTGGGAAATCAAAGATTAAAAGGCAAAAATTAGAGGAAAAGATTGATACGGATCTGATGCTGGATGCATGTGCTGGCATAGCTGACAGGGTTTCTGATCTGAGCTGAGAAGTCGGGCGCGACGGAGACGACCAGCAGTCATCGCTGCCGTGCCCTCGGCCTGAGTGACGTAAAGGACGCAGCTGCCAATACCGAGACAGAAGGGACAGAAGCGCGGAACCTTCACCAGGTCAGGAAGGCTGTTTATTTTTGCAGGCTATTTACAAAGCATCGATGCACAAAGTGTTTCGAAGCTCGCTTTTAAGGGACTTTCCAATTTGCTTTTCTCTTACTGCCTTAGAGGAAGGCTCTTAGTCAGGAGCCATGCACCTCTCCTTGTCAAGCATTTTCAGTTAATTCCATTGTGACCCCCCCTTTAGTGACATATTCATAAATTAAATGGAAAACAGGATCTTCACACAAGGTAACTTTGTAGGCAGCATGTTCTATAAAGTGAAGATTGTCGAACTATTTTCCTGTCTTTTTTTTTTTTTTTTGTAGTACTGGGGATGGAACCTCCGGGCTACACTCCCAGACCTATATTTATATATTTTTTTTTATTTGGAAAGAGGGTCTCTTAAGCTAGCGAGGCTGGCTTCGAACCTATGCGATCCTCCTGTCTCCGCCTCCCAAGCGCTGGGATTACAAGTGTGCGCCACCACGCCCGGCTCCTGTCTTTTTAATTGTGTCAGAAACTCTAAAAATAATTTTTTCTCTTCCTACCCTCCCTCCCTCCTTCCCTGTTCTGTGTGTTTTCTTGGTGCTATGAGCTTCATCAGTGGCTCTACCAGGGTAATGATGTGCCCTGGAGAGCTTTGGTATGATCTGGAGCTCTCCGTGCCCGGACAGTGAGGGGGTGGGTGCTACTGCCATCCGGGGGTAGTGGTCATGATGCTGCTAAATACCCCGCAATGAACAGACCTGCCCCGTCCCCCACCATCTAGCTTCAATTGCCAAGATGGACAAACCTGGACTGGCAGGGAGAGTCGAGACAGAGCATGACGTTCAAAGACTTCACTACTGCCTTTGATGCCATTAATTATGCTCTTTTCCTCACTTAGGCCATTACCTCGGGGTTTTTCTGCGATCCCTTTTCTGCCAAGAGGCTGGCCGAGGATAGCATGTTCCTCCATTTTATTTCTTTTTGTTGGCAGTACTAGGGATTGAACCCAGGGGCATTCTACTTCTGAGCGACACCCTTAGCCCTGTATTTTATTCTTTATTTTGAAACAGGGTCTGAGTTTGAAAGAGCCTCACTAAATAGCTGAGACTGTCCTCGACCACGATCCTCCAATCTCAGCCTCCCTAAAGCCAGAAGTACAAGCGTGCGCCACCACGCCTGGCATGTTAAATGCTTCTGACAGAGAGATGGTTTGGATGAGCAACAACATTTTTTTGTTCTCCCTCCTCCTGTGTAGCACTGTTGCCAGGGGTAACAGTCCATCCGGGAATGAAGCTTCTCAGCTCCTCTGACACTGAGGTGTGCACACAGGCTGACCCCTGCCAAGAGGCCTGGTCTCTAGGTCCAGGACACGCGCTCACACTCCTGTGTCTCTTCCTCCAGATTCAACATTCTCCGAGAGAGATGCTGGAAACCATGTATGGAATTTTATAAAATGTAAAAGGAATACATAAAATAAACTTTAATCATATACTTTGACCTAATGTTACTAGTTAACATGCAATCAATACAAAAAGTAGTAATAAGTTTTTTTTCTTGGTATTCAAGAATGAATCCAGGGATATTCTATCTCCAAGCTACACTCCCAGCCCTGATTCCCCCCCACCCCTTCCTTCCTTCCTTTCTTTTTTGTGGTACTAGGGATTGAACCCAGGGACATACTACCTCCGAACTACACCCCCAGCTCTGTTTTTTATTTATTTTGAAATAGGGTCTCATTGAGTTGCAAGGGCCTCTCACTACATAGCTGAGGCTGGCTAAGAACCCAGATCCTCCTGTCTCAGCCTCCCAAATGCTGGGATCATAAGTGTGCGCCACCACGCTGGGCTCCTATTTTTTATTTTTAAACATAATCTTCTTATCCTTCCATAATCTTCTATAATCTTCCTATCCACAGCCTCCCAAGTACATAGGTTATGGGAGTGTGCCAGTCATCAACCCATAATGAAATATTTTAACATTCTTTTTATTGTACTAAGTCTTCAAAATCTACTGTATTTCAAATCTTACAGCACATCTCAATTCATACAAATACCATTTTAAGTGCTCCACGCCACATGCGGCAGGTGGCTGGAAGGAGCAGCTCCAGGTGAAGACAGGATGAAGTGACAGGAGGACAGGGCATGGTCCCCGAGTCACGATGCCATAGGCAGACGGAGCTCAAGTGGTAACCAGTCCCTCGTGAAATTCCAGGGCACTGGGTTGCAACAAGCTTCCTTGGTGGGCATTGCTTCTTACATGCTTTGGAGTATCTGTTTGCAGAACTGAGCCTGTCCTGTGTGACTAGACAGAGCGGACTCTTGGCATCTTGCACCTGCCTTCTCCTTGCTGACTTTGCTTTGCCCTTATGCTTTCACAGAAATAACCCACAGCGCCCTGCGTACTTGAGAGTTACAGAGCTGAGCATGGTCCTGGGAGCTGCCCTCTAACGAGCGAGCCTTCTACTCGCCAGCCTCAGAAAAGTGTAGAGGACTGAGCAGAGACAAGTGAGGTTTTGCATGTGCCATTCCATTTGTGAAAGAGAAAATATTTCTCTGTGAACATCTCCAAACACTCCATACACAAGTGAAGTACAGACTATTTTTTTTTACCAGGTCTATTGTCTTGGCTCTCTGTTTGGATTCATCATCACACCAGGTTTCACACCACAGCCAGTCTTGAGGAAGAGACTTAATGGCAACTTGGTAAATCATATTATTGGGAAGATCCTACAGGAAAAAAAAAAAAATAGACACAGAGGTACAGAAATTAGGGTCCAAAGAAAAAATGTTGAAGTAAGAAATCATTCAGATCGCAAACATAAAAGCATGCAAATTTGAGGTATCTCCATATATTTTAAGCTTTAAGTACACACTCTGACCCAATAATCTGTCATGTCATGAATTAACTCATGCACTAGCTTCACTGTTAGACTCCAAGGGAAAGGAGGCCTAGAACCCATCGCCCATCTCCCCCAAGTGGGCAGCCCTAGCACCTCACATGCCGTGGCCAGCTGCGGTGTTGGCTACTACCATTCGTGTTGGTCACCACTGCATTCTCCAGACTGTGTGTGTGTGTGTGTGTGTGTGTGTGTGTGTGTTACGGGAGATGAACTGAACATGGGGACACCGTGGGAGGGGGCTTGAACACTGAGTTATACCCAGCCTCTTTTTCTCTTTTTCTTTTGGGACAGGGGCTTGTTAAGTTGTTGACACTCGCCTCGAACCTGCGATCCTTCTATCATCTCAGCCTCCCAAGTACTAAGACTCAGGCATGTGCCACCATGCCAGGCTACATGCTCCAGATTCTGAGGCGACCTTTTGTCTCTCTCCTGGCAACAATGCTCTGTGAAGAGTTCTATATTTTTGCATGCTCAGGGATTTTTAGAAAGATTGCATGTAGGTTCAAGAATGTTTGACAAATAAGCCCGAAAGTCAAAGATAGAGAATGCTGGGGAGATTGAGAGACATCTTTGCCAGAGATGCTCTTTGTCTGCTGCAGGGGTTGCAGGGCCATGCATTGAGGAGAGGTTTACATTCCTGAGCCAGGAGCTTCTTTCCTCTCCCCAGGGGGCATGCTGGGGACTTGTTTACCTGTTTTTTATAAGCTTTAAGATACATAACCTTAGGGTTTGTCTTTCAACACTCCTATTGAACATCATATAGGAAGTCCTAGAAATAAGACAAGAAAAGGAAATAGAAGGTATACAGATTGGAAAGAAGGAATGAAAGTGTTGTTGGTCTGCATGCAAAGGATTGTTTATGCAGAAAACCCCAAGCATCAAGGAAAAAAGAAACCCCTGAAACTAATAAGCAATTATAGCAAGGTTATAAGATATGGTTAATATACAAAAATTGCTTTTATAGACACTAACAATGAACCGAGGTTGAAAATAAAAAACCCACAATACCATTTACATTAGCAACAAAATAGAGAAATTTATTTAAATGTCAATCTAGTGAGACACGTTCTTTTTTTTTTTTTTCTTTCCAATACTGGATAAGGAACCAGGGGCCTTCTACCTCCGGGCAACACCCCTAGACCTATTTTTTATTCTTTATTTTGAAACAGGGCCTAAGTAGCTGAGGCTGTCTGTGAACCGCGAACCACGATCCTCCTGTCTCAGCCTCCCAAATGCTGGTATTACAGGCGTGCGCCACCATGCCTGGCTGGAAAACTATAAAATTCTGATGAAAGAAATCAAAGAATGGACCAAAACAAATGGACCATGTTCATGGGTAGGAAGAATATTGTCAAAATTTCAGTTATTCTCAGGTCAATCTATAGTGTCTCCATATAATCCCCAAGCACCAGCAGATTATTTTATCAACTAATTCTAAATTTTATATGGAAAAGAAAAAGACTTACAATAACTGACACAATGCTGATGATGAAGAATAAAGTTAGAGCTGACACTGGACTCAGAGTCTTAACTTTAAAGACTACAAGTGACCAAGACAGCAATTATGTCAAGGAACAGAGAAACAGCAGCGGAGCAGAACCAACTGACCCCAAATATGGGAGTTCTTTGTACTTTGGGTCCATTTTCTTTTCTATAAACCTACTACTGTTCTGAAAAGTAAAGTATATTATTAAAACAAATACAAGCCTAATTTTTATTTCTGACACCCCTAGTTCCTTGGAGTCTCTTCACTAAATAACCTGGTCTATCATCTTATCTCAGTCATTTAATTCCATGATTATATCCAAGATCAAATCTTAAATAATTTCAATTTCAAAGCCCCACTTTGACCTTTTCAGGTCATTCTACTGAATACTCAAATCTCAGTATCTTGTGATTTCATGGGATCTCCAATCCACTAATACTACTAATATTTCACTGTCCCTCAACCCTCAAAGTCTTCACTTGCTTATAGTTATTTCCTTAAACATCCTCTCAATTGCCTTACTCTTGTCTCACTGACTGTACTTTCTTGACAAAGTCTTGGTTACACTTACATCTCTGCACATTCACCTGTGAGTCACCACCACGGCAACTCAACATGGCTGGAGAAACACATCCACACACACACTCCCTTTCATTAACCTCAAGAACAAGACTCTTAGCCGGGCGTGGTGGCACATGTTTGTAATCCCAGCATTTGGGAGGCTGAGACAGGAGGATCGCGGTTTGTGGACGGCCTCAACTATTTAGTGAGGCCCTCCGCAAACTCAGAAAGACCTTTTATCAAAATAAAGGATAAAAAGTTGGGCTGGGGGGTGTAGCTTGGAGGTAGAATACCCCTGGGTTCTATCCTCAGCATAACACACACACACACACACACACACACACACACACACACACACACGAATCTTAAGAGAAACCTTAATTCTGTCAGACAGTTATGGGTCCATTCTGTTTTCTTTCTTGTATAATTATTTCATACACTCAATTCTTATATCTACCCCTCCAACTTGTGTAACTAAAAATTGACTTTCTCTCTCTATATATAGGTTTGTCTGGAAATAACACACAAATGAAATCATACTTTTGTGTCTGGCTTTTTTCACTTATCACATGTTTTTAAGGCCCATCCTTGTTGTGACATGTCTGTACTTGAACTCTTTTTAAGTCCAAATAATATTCCACTGTATGAATATACATTTTATTTATCCATTCACCAAATGATTAACATTTGGGCTGTTTCCATTTTTTGTCTATGAATAATGCTGCTCTAAGTGTTTGTGTACAAGTTTCTGCTTGGACATGTTTTCTGCACTCTTGGGTATATACTTAGAATCGCTGGCTCATATGGCAGCTCTGTGTTGACTTCATGCAGACCTTCCCAACTGTTTTCCATACTGTCTGCACTACTTAACATTCCAGTCAGGATTCTAATTACTTTATATCTTCGTTTGCTCTTGTCATTGTTCATCTTTTCTCTGATTATGAAGTGGCATCTCATTGTAGTTTTGATCTGCAGTTCTTAATGGCCTTTTAAGAGATTAGTTTTGAGAACTTTTAAGAACTTAAGGCACTTTTAAGAACTTTAAGAACTTTTTTTTTTGTGTGTGTGGTACTGGGGTAGGAACCCAGGGAACCATTCTACCTTCGAGCTACATCCCCTAGCCCTGTTTTATTTTTTTCTTAATTTTTATTTTTTTGAATTCTGATCCTTTTTATTGAAAATAAATGGTATACATTTAAACTGTGCTTGATGCCATCTCCCCCCGCCCCAGCAATGAGTGTCCAGGGTAACCATGCTATATTCATTCTTTTACACATGTTCGGATGTAGTTCCTCCATTAGTCAAGTTCGGCCTTCTACCTCGCCTATCCTTCATTCAAACTTTGCTGAGATTTCCCTTCCCTTATCTGGAGTCCCTCTACTATCCCCAATGCTCCCTGGTTTGGGCATATTAGAGAAAATATATGCCCCTTTTCTTTCTGTGCTTGCCTGATCTTACTTAACATGATGCTCTCCAGGACTTTCCATCTTCTTGTGAATGCCGTGATTTTGTTATTCTTTATAGCTGAATAGAATTCTATTGTGTGTATTTCGCATAATTTTGAAATCCATTCATCTGTTGATGGGGACCTGGGTTGGTTCCATATTTTGGCTATTAGGAATCGTGCTGCTATGAACATAGGTATGCATATGTTACTGTAGTTCTCTGATTTCAACCCCTTTGGAAAAATACCCAGGAGTGGTAGAGCTGGATCATATGGTGGGTCCATTCCCAGTTTTCTAACGAATCTCCACATTGATCCATAGTTCTTAGCCCTATTTTTTATTCTTTATTTTGAAACAGGGTCTCACTGAGTTGTGAAGCGCCTCCCTAAGTACCTATGCTGTACTAGAACCACCATTCTCCTGTCTCAGCCTCCCAAATGCTGGGATTAACAAGTATGCGCTACCACACCAGGCTTAAAGAACTTTAAGAATTTAATGACCTTTTAAGAACTTAATGATATTTTTGTGTGTTTATTAACCTTTTGTTTATCTTCTTAGGAATAATGTCTACCTAAACCCTGTACTACTTTTATATTGGTTATTTACATTTTTGTTATGAAGTTGCAAGAGTTCTCTATATTTTGGATACAAGTCTCTTATACAAGTCAGATATATAATTTGCAAATATTTATTCCATTCTGTGAGCTTTTTTAAATAATTTTTATGCTGTCCAATTTATCTATTTTTATTTTATTGCTTGTGCTTTTAGTTTCATATCTAAGAAATCAATACCTAGTTTAAAGTCACAGAGAATTATACCTATGTTTTCTCCTAAGAATTTATAGTTTAAGTTCTTGTGTTTAGGTCTTTAGAGCTTATGTTTATATATGATATGTGGTAGGAGTCCAACCTCAATCTTTGTATGTGGACATATTCTGTCCTAGCATATTTGTTTAAAATATTTTTCTTTCCACATTAAATTATCTTGGTATGCTTGTCAAAAACTAAATGACTATAAATATATGTTTATTTCTGACTTTTGATCTATTCCATTATATATGTCTAACGTTGCAACAGTATTGACTACATGTATTTATTTATTTATTTATTTATTTATTTATTTATTTATTTAGTGGTACTAGGGGTGGAAAACAGGGGTTTTTCTACCTCTGGGCTATACTCCCAGACCTATTTTATACTTTATTTGGAAACAGGGTCTCACGAAGTTGTTGAGAGCCTCACTAAGCAGCTGAGGCTGGCTTCGAACCTGCACGATCCTCCTGTCTCAGTCTCCCAAGTGCTGGAATTACAAGCGTGTGCCACCATGCCCACCCGGCTTAACTACACATATTTGTTTATTTGCGGGTCTGGGGATAGAACCCAGGGCATTCGACCTCCAAGCTACAACCCCTGCCCTATTTTTTATTCTTTAATTTGAAACGGGGTCTCACTGAGTTGCAGAGGGCCTCACTAAGTAGCTGAGGCTGGCCTCAAACCATGATCCTCCTGTCTCAGCCTCCCGAGTGCTGGGATTACAAGCGGGCGCCACCACGCCTGGCTTTAACTACATACATTTAAAAGGCTTCGTATATGTACATTTCTGTGAAAGCATCATGTAGTCAAGGTCACCAAATATATCCACTGCTCTCAATGAGCTTTTTTTTTGGTACCTTTTTAAATCCTTCTCTTCTGTTTTTCCTGCGTCTGCACAATCCAGTCTCTAGCCAAACATAAATTACTTTTTGTCACTATAGATTGGTTTGCATTTTATATAAATAGAATCTATGTACTTTTGGCCTGGCTCCCTTCAATCAGCACGGTACAATTAATATTAAATATATGGAGCTTGAAGTGAAAAATTATGTGTAAGTAGAGGTCTGCATAAAAGGCAGAAGCGTGAGAAACTGAAAACTGAAAATAAACGATTCTGAAGTTTGATGCAGGGAGTTGAAGCAGCCTTTTTTTAAATTAACACTTTACTCACCTGATCTAGGTTTGAAAGACTGTTTGGGTCTCTGCTGAGAGCTTGGTACTGGCCCCGGAGCCTGTCACCTGCTGCAATTCTCCTGAACTTCTTGAGATCCACGACATATAGGGCGCTGCAAAATTGAACACTCCTTGACAACGTATGTTCCCATTAATGTCTACACTAGCCCAGGTCCCCAGTGTGGGCAACTCCGCCCCCTAGGGACACTGGAATGGAAATAGAAGTACAGAAACGAAGGCAAATTTGTTTCTGCATCATTCCTCTTAGTCGTTTAAGGGAGGTAGAGTTTTTTGAGGAGGGGGAGTTGAATGTCTTTTTTAAAAAAAGATGATAAGCCAAATAAAGCTGGAAACCTATGGACAGCAATAAATTAACTACAGATATCCTAGGATCTAATAGTAATTAGTCCTTCAATAAATTTACTCCCAATGTCCAACATTACAATTCAGGTAGGACCTTTGTTCTTAAGAGTCACCTTAAGGTTTACAGAGCTGTCATGAAATTCATGACCCTGCAAAAGACTAACAGCTTTGAAGACAGCATTTTATTTTTTTATTTGACAACCTAAACTCAAAACAGCTACAATAGTTCTAAACATATGCTTGAGCCCATGACTTGGGGTTGACTCTGGGCTCCACTTGCTGTACTAGCAAGGCATGCCTAAGCAGCAAGTTACATAAATGCTTAATGCTTCAGCTTCTACATGTGTGAAACATAGGTAGCAGCAGTGGTACAGAGGCCGTCATAAAGACCTTGAGTTAATATGTGGGCAGGGTTACAACAGTGGCTGGCATGAAATAAGCACGATGTAATTAAGTGGCATGAAAAAAGCACTCTATAATTACCATTACTGTATAATTTCTAAGACAAGTAAACGTTGTGATTCAATATATTACCTATTTACTAAAAGTATAAACTTTCTTACCTAATATGGTATTTCCTTCTCAAAAGATGTGATGCCCAGTATCCAGTTTTCCAGAAACGATATCCATCCATGTCAGTGCGGCTATCACAAAATGGAGTATACCCGTAAGGAGCGCCGCCCAGATCAAAGTCTCGAAGTTCTTTTAGGTCATGTCTCACAATCTAAATAATTCAGAAAATGTCTCTGATGAAGACTATGAAATAGCACAATCCTTTTTTGTTTTTTTTTGCAGGTTTGGGGATGGAACCCAGGGGCATTTGACCTCTGAGCTACACCCCCTGTGCTATTTTTTATTCTTTATTTTGAAATAGAGTCTCACTGAGTTGCAGAGGGCCTCACTAAGTAGCTGAGGCTGTCCACGAACACCACAATCCTCCTGTCTCAGCCTCCTGAATGCTGGGATTACAAGCATGTGCCACCACGCCCGGCTAACACAATCCTTTTTAATGGAAATTCCAAACCATTATTATCCGGCTTCAGGAGACACAGAGAATGCACTTTCCTCACACTGCTTTCAGGTGGTGTGAGTTTACTAAGTATTTATGTTATTCCTCTTGTCTCTTAAAATATTAACAGAAACCTGAAATTCATATTCATAATATATATTATAGTGGTTTTCCTCACCAGTAGGAATATTATATCACTTCTAAGATATATTTTGGGAAGGAACTAAATATTACACAAATATATGGGACTTGGTTTCTCAATGTGTGAAAAATTCAAAATAGTTTTGTGATATCATTATATATTGAAAAAATATTAGTTTGAATCATAAAGAAAAATCTCCTGATTATTCTAAATAATTCCCAGTTATTTTGATAAGGTATTTTGTCCTGAGTATATAAATTCTAATTTATATATTTAATTTATAATATATTACATTTCCATGCTATTGCTATCAGAAATTCTGTATATTTTAAGAATATTTTCCCCCATTATTGACTACAAAGGGAATACAACTCTGAAGGTGACCAGCCTTTCAGTCTTCTCTTTCCCTCCACTCCTGAGGCACTCCCAGACTCTCCTGTGGACTCTCCTCATATTTCAGAGCTGGCTTTTCTAACTCTGTCCCCTTGTAGTTTACTGAGGCCTGGTCCTTCACATATACGTGTGTGTGTGTGTGTGTGTGTGTGTGTGTAGGGCCGGGCGTGGTGGCGCACGCTTGTAATCCCAGCATTTGGGAGTCTGAGACCTGGAGGATCGCGGTTTGCGGACAGCCTCAGGTACTTAGTGAGGCCCTCTGCAACTCAGTGAGACCTGGTTTCAAAATAAAGAATTAAAAAAAAAATAGGACAGGGGGTGTAGCTTGGCGGTCGAATGTCCCTGGGCTCTATCCCCAGACCCGCAAAAAAAAAAAAAAAAAAAAAAAAAAAAAAAAAAAAATATATATATATATATATATATATATATATATATATATATACCATTAATTACAAAGGTAACAAAGGGAAAGGTATAATTTTTAGATATATAAATTTTGAAATTTGAGGACCTTAGTTTGACAGAGGGTAAATTTATGACATTCATTTTTTTAAGTGGTACAGTATAAGAATTTATTAGCTGAATGTCAAAGAATGCTACTGAAGATAGCAGAGAATAATTTTGTGTAATTAATGTTTACTGCAAGAAGTAGCAGCTAATTAAAAAATAAATATCAGTTGTATTCACAGGAATTCATGCAACTACTCTTAGTATGACTGATATATTTTTTTAATTCACAAATTTAAAAAAACCTACTACAGAGAGAAAATTGCTGTCTTAAATAATTAATGATACTTCTTAAAATACCTTCAGTTTTCTGCTGAAATTATGGCAGTTTATATTTTACTAATTTTTTTTTTTTTGTGGTACTGGGGATGGAACATAGGGGCTTTTCTATCTCCGGGCTACACTCCCAGACCTATTTTCTATTTATTTGGAAACAGGGTCTCACTGAGTTGCTGAGAGCCTCACTAAGTAGCTGAGGCTGGCTTCAAACATGTGTGATCCTCCTGTCTCAGCCTCCTAAGCTCCGGGATTACAAGTGTGTGCCACCACGCCCAGCTTGACAGTTTACTTTTAAATTAAAGACACTTCACCCATGTATCACAAACATGTCTTACATATTTACATAGGATAGAAATGAAGAAAATGAACATAAGGAACATAAATTAAGCCCTTCTATTTAGATAGAAGTGATTGCTATAAAAACAATAGTTAGTTTTATTACCTGGTCAGCATCAACAAAAATGATTTTGTCTACTGCAAGTGGAAAAAGGACATCAAGGAAAAGAATCTTGTAACCCCAAATAATTCGTTGTTTTTCAGTCTGCTGATGAAGCCAACGGGGCCACTTATATTGGACCAATTCATATTGAAATCCATATTCCTTAGCCATGTGGGGAATTACTTCCTAAAAGTATATACACAAAAACAATTCACTCAAGGAAGGGAAAGCAATTTGTATTACAGGGGGAAAAAATGAGTTAAAAGAGTTTACTGTCAATTGTTATAAAACAATTGGAAAAATGTGTAAATAACTATTTCTAAGAATTATACCTATGATGTGGTCTGGAAGTGCCCTCAAAGGCCCACGTGCTAAAGGCTTGGCTGTCAGTTTGTGGCACTGCTGGGAAGTGGGGAGCTGTTAGGAGTCGCGCCTGGGGCAGGAGTGTTGGGACTCGTCCCTTCTGTCCTTGCTTCCTGGTCCAACACAGTAGGGTCAAACAAAAATGCCCGTGTGTCACAGTTCAGGAATGTGCTAGCATACCGGTTGGTCAGAGAGACGCAAATGTCAAGAGGGTGTGTAATGAGGAGAACGGATCTACCTGGAGAACACCATGCTAAGTGAGACTAGCTGCTCACAGCAGGGCAGGGCCGTGTGTTCTCATATGTGGACGCTAGGGAGGGATTAGGACACAAGACAGACTTTAGATAATGGGGGGAAGCCCTAGGGCAGCTGGAGGGTCTCGGAGGGGTTGGGGAAGGAGAGTTAACAAAGGAACACTTCAGCCATGTTATGTGCATATGTGAAATGACCAGTGTCAATCTAAAGATCATGTATGGGGAAGGGAGAAGTGGAGAGGGAGCTGGGGATAAGCTCACCACGTGCTGTGTGCCCCTATCCCAACTACATTATGATGAGACTACAATGCACTCATTATAAAAAATAAGCCTGGCGTGGTGGTGGACACTTGTAATTGCAGTACTTGGGAGGCTGAGATAGGAAGATCACAGGTTCAAGGCCAGCCTCAGCAACTTAGCAAGACCATGTCAACATTAAAAATTAAAAAAAAATTGGGCTGTGGGAGTAGCTCAGAGGTAGAATGCCCCTGAGTTCAGGTTCAATTTTGACAAGAGAAAAAAGGGAGGTGTGAAAAATAACACAAAATGAATTACAAATTGATAAATCAGATTCTCTGTAGGCACCATGCTTGAGATTCCTATTTAAATCAATAGTTAAATACACGAGGCAGTTATTGTCTGAATAGCAGGTATCTGATTCAGTGTCTTCCTTTATATTAGAACAGTTATATCTAACTTAGCAACAGAAATATGTTCTGAGAAATTCAACACTTTGCAAACATCGAAAGGTTGCCTAAATAAATCTAGATGGTAAAGCCTACTATGCCCCTGGGCTTCACAATACCACCTACTGCGCCTAGGCTGAACACCTGTACAGTCTGTTATTATACTGAATACTGCAGCAGCTGAAACACAGTAGTAAGCATTTGTGTATCTAAGTGTAAAAAAGGTACAATAACAACATGGTCTAAGAGATAACTAAGGGTACAGCTGAGTAGAACACTTGGAGCTTGCAGGCTGGGCGTGGCTCTGGGTGAGCTGGTGAGTGAATGTGAAGGCTAGGACATTACTACAGACATACCAACACTACATTTAAGCTGAATTAAATTTATAAATGTTTCTTTTTCAATAATAAATTAGCTTTAGCTTCCTATACACTTTTACTTTGTAAACTTGTAACTTTGTAAACTTCTTGACTTTTGCCTAGTAATAATTAGCTTAAAACAAACATAGTTGTATGAAAATATTTTCTTTTCTTATATTCTTATTCTGTAAGCCTTTCTCTATTAATTTTTTAACCTTTTAAGCTTCTTTGTAAAAATCCAAGACACAGGGCCATACTTTAGCCTGGGCACGCACAGGTCGGGATGACCAGCGTCGCTGTCTTCCTCCTCCACGCCTCAGTGGGCCTTCAGGGAGTACACAGGCAGTGAGGCTGCCCTCTCTCACAAGAACAATGCCTTTTCTGAACACCTCCCTGAATAAAGCACCTGCCTGAGGCTCTTTTACAGCTAATTTAAAAAGTATGAATACACTCTGAAATAATGATAAAAACAGAGTCAACACATTAGCTAGTTAACTGTCTACCACCCTCATGCAGTCCCAGGTGCACTTTTCTATGATGGCCACACGGCAGTTACACCAGCATCACAGGAACACGTGAGTGGAGCACTGCTATGACATCACACGCTGTGATGTCACTCGGCTGTTGGGACTTTCCTGCCGCATTTTAATTTATGGGATCACTATCAAAGGTGTGGTCTGGTGCTGACAGAGACATTATGAGGTACATAACTGTACATTATTCCCTCTTCAACCAGAAAGTTAATGAAGTACAGTATTGGCTGAGTCTCATTCAAGATTCTAAACAGAGGGAGGATGGCAAAGTCAGAGAAGGCGAGTTAGCAGATATAGGCTTTGTTTTTTTCTTTTTTAATTATTACCTATAACTAATTTACAGTTATATAGTTTAATTTTTATGTGCTTTTATAAGATAATGGAGATGTAAAATAATATAAGGATCGGTTTCTTTTTCTCATTTTATAAGTATAAATTTTACCTATGAACTGTTGAAATTATGGCTACAACAGTTGCTGGGCATCACTGCGTTATTTTCAAAATAAAACATTAGGAGAAATTAAAAGAAAAATATGTTTTATTCAGCAAATATATATCTTAAAAAATACTGACTAAATGCAAAGTATGTGGCCAGCACTGCTCTGCTCCCTAGGGCCAGCAGTGAACAGCAACAGTGAAGATGGCCGTGGCCTCTGTTGGCTTACAGTTTAGAGTAAGGAGGTAAAAATAAATGAGTTACTAAGTTATCTACAGCAGACAGTGTCAGGAGAAAAATAAAAAGGGAAAGAAAATAAGAGTGTTAGCTATTGAGGAGATTGTAATTTGTACAGTGTAGTCAAGACGGAATACCCAAGGAAGTATAATTTTAGCAGAGCTGTGCGGGAAGACAGGAGGTGCAGTTTCCCAGGCTGGGGGAGGGATTTAGACTCTCACCCAGTATATGTATAGTAGGATAATATTAAAAACGGAGTGACAAAATAGTACAACTTCTGTGTATTTTTATGGGTTGCTTTTCTTTCTTTTTTAAATCTATTGTCAGATGAGCACAGGAGGAAGCACTGTTGGTGATAGAAGACAGACAGGCTATCATGAGGATTAAACATCTAGCCTTTGAAATCAGGATGCTTGGATTAAAATCTCTGCTATGTTCCTAATTAGCTATTCCATCTCAGGCCTGGCTATAAAGGGTAAATCTTGAACACACACAAAAGAAGTGTGGCCCTGACTCCTTGGAATGTCTGCTTCCCTGAGGACCTTGGGTCATGCCAGATGGTCTATGATCACAATGAGATTTATGGTGAGGACCTTGGGCCATAAAAGGCATTAGCTTACCCTTTGCACAGTTAGAGGATTAGGTCAGTCAGGCAGGCTGTGCACTGTGTTTACATAGTTGAATCCTAATAAAAATGTGGAATACCAAAGTCTGAGTGAAAATCCCTGGTTGACAATATTTCATAAGTACTGTTAACTGTTGCTGGGAGAAATACATTCTGAATTGCACAGTCCCACTTGGTGATGACAGCTGGAGACCCCACATTGCATCACGTCTCCCTGAACCCTACCTACCCTTGTACTTATTTCTTTTCCTGACTTTTTAGGTATCCTTTTGTGGTAATAAATTGAGAATTTTAAAATCACTTTTTCTGAGTTGTGTGAGCTCTTGTAATGAGTTATGAAACCATAGGGGAATCCCAACTGTGCAGGCTAGCTTTGGTTATCTTACCATATGGTACTATTATGAAGAACACATGAATAATGCTGATAGAATATTTAGCAACATGTTTATAAATATTAAGAAATAAAAGCATGACTGGCTACTTTCATTTTTTTTTTTTTTACTACCACTTTGATCTAGCAAAAGAAGATTGCTGAACTGCTGCTGCTGATGAGACCCTAACTTTCGTGGAATCTGATTGGTCTGAGGGGAGGCTGAGACAGAGCTCACTGTGTAGCACAAGTGGGGCCATGCCAAGGGCAGAGGTGCTGCTGCATCAGAACTGAGGACAGAGGCCTGCGTCCAGACTACCACAGAAACCAACAACCACTATGCTGTGTAAACACAAGAGGTTTTTTCGCAATACTAGGGATGGAACCCAGGAGCATTCTACCTCTGAGCTACACCCCCAGCCCTATTTTTTTTTTTCTTTATTTGAAACAGGGTCTCACTGAGTTACAAAGGGCCTAAGTAGCTGAGGTTTTCCTCAAACCATGATCCTCCTGTTTCAGCCTCTCAAATGCTAGGATTGCAAGTGCGAGCCACCATGCCCGGCTTGAATATCAATGTTTTGAAATTAAATATTAACTTGAGTAAATATGTATTTCAAAATGCTCATTCAGAAAGAAAAGTATTATATAAACCTATGATGATATGAAGAATTTACTACTCAAACATCAGCCACTGTATAAAAGAGAGTAATATACTTACTTTAAACGTTGGTGAGAGGTAATTTTTTAGAAACCAGAATTTCACTGGTGTTTTGGTGTTACGTAAAACAGAAAGCATCATAATTCTGTATAAAAGAAAGTTAAACTCAAAATAAGTTACCATCAACAGGAGTTCATCCTACTTTTTTAAAAGGTTTTAATATTGAAAGGTATGAATTATAAAGAATAAAAGATGCTGAAATATTATGGCTGATCAAAGATGTAATGTATAAAGATGGAAATCACATGTGATATAAACTGAATTCCCCGGGTTTTGTTTGTTCTAGCTGACAAAGAATTTGGTCTGAAATAGCCTGATTTAGCTGAACTACAGGCTGAGACAGGAGGATCACGTAGGTTTGAAGCCAGCCTCAGCTACTTAGTGAGGCTCTCGGCAACTTAGTGAGACCCTGTTTCCAAATAAAATATAAAATAGGTCTTGGGGTGTAGCCCAGAGGTAGAAGGCCTCTGGACTCCATTACCAGTACCACAAAAAAGGAAAAAAAAATCAACACTAATCTTCAAATGTTTCTGAGACATTCTTTGTGATTCTTCTATAAACTGCTAAAAGCATTTCTTTCTACTTTATAAATATGCTCTCTTTCTTCCATTTCCCTGTTTTTAAAAATAAAACAGGTATTTCTCCACTGGAAAGTAAAAAGTGACTACACATAAATGCTCTCAATATCTTATTGCACATTATGTATTTTCTAGCCCTAAATAAAATCACTATTCCAAGTCAAACAAACGCATGAAATTTCACTGTATCTAAGCAGAACACTTACTTCATAATTGTAACTAAGAAAATGAAGACAGCAAGGTGCAGAGCAAGGTACAGTTTGCTATTTGTGTAAAAAAGCTAAAAAAGGAAAAATATATTTGCTTATCTAGATATGTATTTGGTAGGATACAAAAATAATTCTATTGGTTTCTTAGGGAAAGCGAACTATATCAAGGAAGCAAGAGGTTGAAATTTCTTTTCACTATATATTCCTTCGTTCTCTTTGAACCCTAAACAACAGAAGTGTATTACTTTTTCAAAATATTAGATGAGAAATACACATACCTTAAAAAGCGCTCATACAAATGGCCAGAAGCAACTGAGAAAATGTTGAGAATATCTTTTTCCATTTTGTCGCTTCTACGTAGCCTTCTTGTGAAACTTGAAATAAAAAAGTAGTAGTTGAGCTTCTTAATATATATTTGCAAATTTTATCTGCCTAAATAAAATACTAAATTTGAGAAATAATAAAAATATGAATGCCTTTGAACCTGAGTAGTTACTGACTTTCAGCAAACTCTTATCCTAAGAATTATGAGTTATTAATATTAAATATATGAGAATATCACTTAAAATGTTATGTGCTTTTACTTATAAAATGTAATTAATTTGTTTCTGTTAATAGGGTAACATCTTTGAATTGTTGTGAGTTACAAAAGTTGCTTTGAGAACCAAGAATGAGTTACGCTTGCCATGGCAATATCAAATGTACTGAAACTTCAAGCAGGTTCATAAGGGAGGAAGAACTAGAACACAGAAGTGTGTAGCTATGCCTCAAGGATCTCTATGGCAGAATGCCCCTGGGTTCAAGCCCCAGTACTACCAAAAAAAAAGCAAAGCCTAAAGTGGGCAAAACTCAAATGATGGTCATGCTTTTGACTGACATAACAAAATCTGTGTAGGTTCTTGAATCTACTTGGCTTAAAGTTTAGATTTTTTATCTTTGATCAAAATAATCAGGGATTCACCACCATAATTTAAGTTCAAATCTCTAAAACAGACTTTCAAAGTTCTCTAGAATGTGGATCTACAGCAGACTGCATTCAATTTTTCCCACCTAGCATCTTTTCCCCTTCATATTTTGGAAGAGCCATTAGTCCTCCAATTTTATTCTGTGACATTCTGGTGGGACAGGCCTTCCTATGGCTCCAGAGGTGGGAATCTGACCCAGGTGTGGCCATTCAGAGTCACAGTGGTTAGTTCATTTTGGGACACAGGGCTATACAGGACTAATGGGTCAGTCTCAGGACTTTTGCTGCTGGTATAATCTGGAAAGAGGCAACTTTCTCCTACTGGAGACAGTGAACTTTCATCTTTAAAAGCCTCCCTGAAAACAAGGCACAGAAATAGTAGAACTAAGATAAGGAGAAAGCTTTAACACCGTATCACCTGAATCACCAATGCCAAGACTCCTAGATCCTTTATATGGGTAAGCCAAAGCTTTTCTTTTTTGATTAACAATGTATACATTTCCTAAGCTGAGCTACTTTCTCTTCTTTGAGGAATATATCTTGTATTTTGCTGGAGTATCTTTACTGTGTCTCTGACTTTATTTTTTAATGGTGGTACTGGGGTTCCTGGAAGCCCTTCTACTTCCGGGATACACTCCCCAACCTATTTTATACTTTTTTTTGGAAACAGGGTCTCTTAGGCCACAGCGACTGGCTTGGAACCTGTGCGATCCTCCTGTCTCCGCCTCTCAAGCGCGGGGATTACAGTGTGGACCACCACGCCCAGCCTGTGTCTCTGACTTTTGAGTCCTGCTTTTCCTTTAGAATAGATCTTAGTCAAACACTCCTCCAAGAAGTCTTTCCTAAGGTTCCTTCTGATTGGATATATCCTTTTCTCCTGTTGTTTGGATAGCACTGTATTTTCAGTCTTACTGATCCAGTTTCCTATCTTGTATAATTAACACTCATGTGCTATCCTACCCTTCCTAGAGGCGAGGATCTGTGCTTCAGATCTGTATCATCCTCAGGGTTTCCTCATAGTAGACTGAGTCAGTACAGTTGTGTGAACACTCGTCAGCTTACCTTTTAATGGACTCCCACATGCCTTTTCTTTCATATCTATCACTAAGAACATCTTCCTTAATTTTGTCTGCTTTTTTTTGGACCTAGAGAGCATGGTAAAAAAAAAAATCAGAATTTGTCAATTTTTAATTAATTATTTAATTAATTAATTTATTTATTGTGGTTCTGGGGATGGAACCCAGGGGCTTTCTACCTCCAGGCTATACTCCCAGACCTATTTTTATATTTTATTAGAAACAGGGGCTCACTAAGTTGCTGAGAGCCTCACTAAGTAGCCGAGGATGGCTTCGAACCTGTGTGATTCTCCTGTCTCAGCCTCCCAAGCGCGGGGATTACAAGTGACCACGCCTAGCGAATTTGTCAGCTTTAAATGTTAGGAAGTGAAACATATTAAGCAATATAATCTTGAAAATCTAAGACAGATCACTGCAGGAAACAAAACCAGGCAAAGTCCTAGCACAATGTAATAACCACCTGTCAGTCAGCTTCTGTTTTTAGGTGTTACTGTTTGTTTCTGGCAATTGCTTCCATACTGCTAAATAATGTGCTTACACCTGGCTTTGCTAATTTATCAGCGTTAGACATTATCTACTGGTTATTTCTGGGTTTGTAGATGGAGACATTACTCACTCTGGGTGATGACAGATGAGTTGGCTTACTTAAATCAGTCTCTTTCCCCCCTTTGGAAGTTTTGGTAGTAATTTATTTTCTGTTTTTTTACTGAGTATTTTTTGTAATTTTAATATTTATCTTTTATTCCAACAACTGAAAGTTTCTCTTGCATACTGTTTATAAAAATATTATCATCTCTACTCTTTCCCTCCACCTTTCTTTTACATTAGTTAACCCTTTACTTTAGAATTTGTAAATGCAGGTAACAAGTACATCTATTAGTAAGCATATTGTATCTTTTGCATTTTCTTATGGTGACTCAAATTTGAAAGTAGGCGAAGGGGCTGAAAGGCTGCCAAGCTCTTACTTCTCCTGCAGAGTCACGGTGAGATGGCACCGTGCCACTCACAGGAGACTCTTGCTGGTTCAGATTCTCCTTTCTTTACTACACTACAGAAGTCTTTTTTCTTGGAATTTGTTTTCCTTTTCTTTTTCTACCCTTCCTGCCAAAGCTTGTCCCCAGGAAACCTACACTGAAGCCAAGTGTGGTGACACAAAGCCTGTAATCCCAGTACTTGCGAGGCTGAGATAGGAGAATTGCAGGTTTAAGGACAGCCTTAGCAATGTAGTGAGACTCTCAGCAACCTAGCCAGACCCTGTTTCAAAACAAAAATAGAAAGGGCTGGGGGTAGAGCTTTAGGGTAGAATGTCCCTGGGTTCAATCACCTGAACCACACACACATAAAGAAAGAATACAGGCTATAAAAAGCTTCAGCGTCACAAACCTTTACTTCTAGTATCTTGCTCTTGAAGCTGTCCAATACAACAGTGACATCTCCTATGTTTGGCCGAGAGTCAGTTCCTTTATGTCTAAAATCAGATAAACATACTTAATTCAAAAGTAGACAATTATAATGTAAGTAGCAATTTACTTTGCAATAAAGGTAAGTACTTATATATAGTTCACATTTGCTATTTATATTAATTAGATAACTATATTTAAAAATCCAAGAAAATTTATTATAAAATTGAACAAAATTAGCTCATGAAATTCATTC
Organism: Muscardinus avellanarius; assembly: GCF_963383645.1. Lineage (NCBI taxonomy): Eukaryota > Metazoa > Chordata > Mammalia > Rodentia > Gliridae > Muscardinus > Muscardinus avellanarius. The sequence goes on from NC_137787.1 coordinate 187,313,005, forward strand.
TTTAGAGACAGGGTCTCACTGAGCTGCGGAGGGCCTCACTAAGTAGCTGAGGCTGTCCGTGAACCGCGATCCTCCAGTCTCAGCCTCCCAAATGCTGGGATGACAAGTGTGAAGCAGCTCATTAAATTCAGTATCACTCAAAGCTTAAATGATCACTTATCCTTTCTGTTGTATATCATAGCTATGATAATACACCTTTTACATTTCTGGTATGTTGCAATGACAAAATATAAAACATTTTCTTGACTTAAAAGATATATATCAAAGTCATTTTGCATTATCAAACACTTTTCAAAATCCATTAAATATTTTGAAATGCCAAAATTTGAAGGGAATTAAACTCATAAGACTGAAAATGAGTCTGTGATGTCCATTTGTATCACTTTAAGGTTTCCCATTCATATTACATACACTGCAGTTCATCTTTCTTTTTTAAAAATTGCTCAAACAAACCCAATATAATGCGGCACTCGATCATTATTTATTTATTTCTGGTACTGGAGATTGAACCCAGGGGCATTACCTCTGGGCTATATTCCCAGCCATCTTTTCTTTTCTTCTGTCTGTCTGTCTGTCTTTCTCTTTCTTCTTCCCTCCCTCTCTGCCTGCCTTCTCCCCTCCTCTCCCCCTCCCCTCTTTCTTTCTTTCTTTCTTTCTTTCTTTCTTTCTTTCTTTCTTTCTTTTCTTTCTTTCTTTCTTCTTTCTTTTTCTCTTTCTGATTGAACCCAGAGGCATTCTACCTCCAAAATACACCTCCAGCCTCATTTTATCCTTCCTTCCTTCCTTCCTTCCTTCCTTCCTTCCTTCCTTCCTTTCTCTTTCCTTATTTGGTGGTACTGGGGTTCCTGGAAACCCTTCTACCTCTGGGCTACACTCCCAGACCTATTATATATATATTTTTAAATTTGCAAACAGGGTCTCTTAAGCCAGGGAGGCTGGCATCGAATCAGCGCGATCCTCCTGTCTCCACCTCCCAAGTGCGGGGATTACAAGCGTGCACCATCACGCCCAGCTTTATTCTTTATTTTAAAATAAAGGCTCACTAAGTTGTGATCCTCCAGTCTCAGCCTCTCAAGTACTGGGATTACAAGAGTGCACCACCATGTCCTGCTTTTATTCTTTATTGTGAAACGGTCTCATTAGGTTGCAGAAGGCCTCACTAAGTAGCTGAGGCTGGCCACAAATCCGAGATCCTCCCATCTCAGCATCCCAAGTCCTGGGATAACAAGTTTGCATGACAACACCTGGCTAATCTTTTTTTTAAATACTGTTCTAAGTACTGAAAAATTCTATTGTAAAAATTATGTGAAAACTGAAAAAAAAATTTTTTTGGTCGGGTCTGGGGATGAAACCCAGGGGTGTTCAACCTCCAAGCCACACCCCCTGCTCTATTTTTTTTATTTTTTATTTTGAAACATGGTCTCACTAAGTTGCAGAGGGCCTCACTAAGTAACAGAGGCTCAGCCTCCCAAATGCTGGGATTACAAGCGTGTACCACCACGTCCGGCTATAACTGAATTTTGTCAAAGGAGAAGAAACAGTAGCTGCATTTGGGAAGACAATTTAGTCTCATGCCTCTCACTCCACCAGGTGATGGGTGGTGGCAATGATACATCTAATATTTCTGCAGGAATACCGTTTATGTTCTGATAAGGTAGGTGTCTGCCTTATACTGCAGGGGTCAGAAAACTGAGCACTCTTGATTGTTGTTCCTAGCCTCTTTCGCAGCTATGGTTCTGGTTGATAATTGGCTTCTGCTAAACAGAGACATTTGTATTTGTTAACGCTTGGCTCATTTCTTCTGGGGCACAGTCAAGGAGCTATGAGACTTTCTATATCAGTGCTCCAGGGTGCAATCATTAGCTTTCTGGGTACTAGGAGCCATCCTTCCTGGAGCGCTTACTCCTTCAACCCTTCTTAACACAACATAAAATCATCTAGTTCCTTTTGGCTAAATCCTCTGATATGGGGAGTCTTACCTGCTATGGTTTGAGTGCTTGTTCCTCCAAACTCATGTGAAATCTAATGACCACTGTGATGGATTATTGAAAGGTAAGACCCTTAGGAACTGATTAGGCCACAAGAGCTCCACTCTCATGGGTGGAGTTGATGCCAATGGAACTGGGCAATTTCCCCCCCGCTCCAGCTCTCTAGCCCTGCCGCCTTGTGCCTCTGTCATGGGATGACACAGTAGAAGGCCTTTGTGGATTTTTGGCCCTCAGAATTGTGAACCAATAGCTGGGCATAGTAGTGCATGTTTGTAATCCCGGGACTTGGAAGACTGAGATAGGAGGATCACAGGTTCGCGGCCAGCCTCAGCTATTTAGTGAGGCCCTCTGCAATTTAGTGAGACACTGTCTTAAAAATAAAAGGATCAAGATAGGCTGGGGGTGTAGCTCAGAGGTAGAATGCCCCTAGGTTTAATCCCCAGTAACACACACACACACACACACACACACACACACACACACACACACACAGAATTGTGAACCAATAAACTTCTGTTCACTATAAATTGCCCAATCGCAGGTATTCTGTTATAGTAGCAAAAAATGAACTAAGCATCCAGCCAAAAAATAAATGCAAAAAGAGATATACACAAAAGTGTGACAAAAGTGAATCTTGTAAAGTCTATATTTAACAGTTTTATGATGGTGAAGAACTAAAGATAAAATGGGGACACAAGTTTAAAAAGATGCCAAAATACTTCTATTGGGGCACAATGACATTGCTAGCAGAAAATAAGGTGACAATGGATAGCCTCGCACTCCAGGAGCTGGGGAGCATGCTGCAGGTGATGCAGGACCGTCCTCCCTACCCTCCTCCATGCGCTTTTCTTGGTTTTTTTTGCCGCACTGAGGCGCTGCCATATTATCTTACTAACTTCCTTCTTCTTTTTTGTACATAAATAATTGTTCAAATTCTATGGGATGGGTAAGTGTTGGAAAAATCTCATTTTGCCATCTTTCTGACAACTAGACATAACCCAATTTTATTAAAACTTTTAACTGCTATGCTTTTGTTTTTATCACAGTAAACTCTTAATCATATATAAAAATTTTAAAGTGGCTCATATAACTCACCCAACTATTTGATAAATATCTTCAGATTTTCCTTCACGTAATCTTAGTATCCAAGCACCTGGGTTTGCTTTTAATTGAAAATAGCCCTTATAAAATGAGAAGAAAAATTTAAAAGTCCTTGAGTTCCATGACTAAGAACACCCAATGTTCACAAACAATATACATGAATTATCTAAGGAAGCGTTTACTAAGTGTGGAAAGAGGAGAGCGGGATATGCAGCTCAGTGGTGGAGTGCCCAACCTGTACAAGGCCCGTGGTTCAATCCCTAGCACCACACAAATACAAACAAAAATCAAAATGCTGCAAATGTGGAAAGAGGAAATTCAACAAGTGAATTCCAAGGAAGGAGACTTTACAATATACCGTAAAAGCAGCATATTCTCAAGGTATAGTTCTTCTCATCTTTAAGTTAATTATCTTATTCAAGGATTAAGTTTTGTTTTCTGTGCACTGTTCAGCAATAAAAATTATTTCATGTTACTATAAGAAAAACCAAGACAATTTCACCAAACCATTCAGTTAAGTCTCATCAGGGAAACACTTGGAACACTTACGAGATTGGCCATCACGATGGTGTCCACCATGACGGGCTTGTTTTTTGTGCCCAGTGTGAACTGTAGGCCCCGAGGAGGCTGCTCTGTGACCCTGTCAAAGCAGTGTCCTTCCAGGAGAAGATACTCCAGTTCGTACTCTGCTGTAACACTTTTCTCAACCTGTGGAGGGAACATATTTGTTCTTTGTATTAGTAATCTTCATAACACACATATTTTAATATTAGCCAATTATTTTGGTGGGCAATACTATACTACTATATCATATTTGGCTTCCTGCTTTGTACTCTTATTTAAAAAAAAGTTTAGAATTTTTTTTGTGTGTGTGGTACTAGGGATGGAACCCAGGGGCATTCTACCTCCGAGCTATACCCCCAGCCCTATTTTTTATTCTTTATTTTGAAACTGGGTCTCACTGAGTTGCAAAGGGCCTAAGCAGCTGAGGCTGTCTGCGAACCGTGATCCTCCAGTCTCAGCTTCCCAAATGCTGGGCTTACAAGCGTGCGCCACCACGCCCGGTCAGAATGAGAGTTCTTCTTGGAGTTAAAATTAGACTTCAAAGAGGCGCCATATTGCCACCAGCGGCGGCAGCAGCAGTGAATTCACCGAGTCCAGTACAGCTACATCTGCGTACTCAAGAACAGTGAGTCAAATTGCGGGCCACAGAGGAGAAATCGCAGTATTGGGCCTCCTGGGACTTGACCCAGTGAGGGAGTGGTGGTGGCAGAGATATCACACCATAGGAGAACGTGCAACCTGGCACCCCCCATAGTTTAAAGCAGCCTCTATCGACCCCCTGGGTCGGAGACTCTGTGATACAACCCAGTAAAGGAGTAGTGGGGTCTGAGATAATACAGACTCGAGATCCAGAGCACCTTAAGTGAAGCCATAGTGACCCAAGGGAAGAACCCAGAGAAGGCACAAACCTCCGAAATCATGGGAAAGAGGAATAACACTGGAGTAATGAATGTGCACAACCCCACAACATCAGAACCTGATAAAACAGAAAATCAGAGATTTCTAGAAGATCAAATCAGGAAAATAACTGTAGAAATAATAGAGGTGCTTCGAAAAGAACTCAGAGAGAGCCAAAAAGAGATAAAGGATGCAATTAATGAAGTAAAGGCCTCAATTCAAAGCACAAACAACCGATTAGACCACATGGGGAACAGAATCTCGCTCTTAGAAGATGAGCAATCCAAAAATGAATGCATAGTTTCTAATCTAGAAAAAAATATCCAACAGCAGGAATCTGACATTGAAGAAATATGGGCCCATCTTAAGAGAGCTAACCTAAGAATAATTGGAATAGAGGAGGGAAAAGAAAGTGATACCAAAGGGATCAACAATCTCTTCAAGGAAGTAATAGCAGAAAATTTTCCAAATATAGAGCAAGAGGTTGATACACAGATCCAGGAAACTTATAGAACTCCCTTTAGACAGGATCGGAGAAGAGGATCCCCACACCATATAATTGTCAAAATGACCAATGTGGAAGCCAAGCAGAGAATCTTAAAGGCAACAAAAACAAAGGGCCAAGTGACATTCAGAGGCAAACCAATTAGAATCACTCCAGACTTCCCAAACCAAGTCATGAGAGCCAGAAGGGCTTGGAGTAACATATTCCAAACTCTGAAAAAAAACAACTTCCAGCCAAAAATTTCCTATCCAGCAAAACTTTCTATCAAATTAGATGGAGAAATAAGAAGCTTCCATGACAAACAGAAACTGAAGGAATTTATGTCTTCAAAACCAGCGCTAGAGAAAATACTCAAAGAGATTAACTACAAAGAAGAAATAGGTAACACTCACCAGAACCAGAGAAACAAGAGTTTCCATCCAACAGACAACTAAGATTGGTTATCTGTGGAGATTCATTATTTATGTTAGTCTTTTACCTATCTCTAAGTTGTATTGTTTGCCTTTATTGTTGTTAATTTTTAGGATTTCTAGTTGGAATATTAATATACCTTCAGATATAGCATTTGGAAATATTTTATCCAATTCTATTAGTAACTTTTAACTCTGTTTACATTGTCTTTGGATATACAATATTTTCTTTTATTTTTTAGGGAGTTTGTATATTCTTCTGTTGCCTGTGCCATTGAAATCATAACCAAGAAATCACTGCCAATTTCAATGTTGTGAGGTTTTATGACCCAGATTTTCTCCTAAAAGTTTATAGTCTTAAGATTTATATTTAGGTCTTTTATCTAGTTTGAGTTAATACTTGTATATGGGATTAGGTAAAGGTCCAATTTTATTCTTTTCCATGTAATTATTATTTTTCAACAATATTTAGTTAAAAGATTATTATTTCCACCACCAAATGTTCGTGGAAACCTTGTCAAAAATAACTTGACAATATAGGGAAGAATTTAGCTCTAGGCTTGTATTTAACTCCAATGGTCTATATATCTGCCTTTAGAACAGTACTACACTGTTTCAATTATTGTAGCTTTATATGGTTTGAAATCAGAAAATATATATCTGCTAGCTTTGTTCTTTTTCAAGATCGTTTTGGGTATCTAGAATTCATATTCCATATTAGGATAGATTTTTTTCTGAAAAATAAATATATAAATATATGATAGTTTCACCTAAGAAAACAGAAAAAAATATGCTCTAGTAAGAAAGAAAGCAAAAAGAAATATTGAAATGCTATCTTTAAATCATCAAACGCTTGGTATCAGACAAATGAAACTGTTATGTGAGATTATCATTTTTAATTTTGGATAAATTGCTATAATACTAGATGTCAACCACTAAGCCAAGCATGGGAAGGAGGGATGGGGAGAGAATGGGGTGGTGATCGGGTGGGGGCTGACTGGGCGATGTGTGCATGTATGTCTACAAAAGTTTGTATCCCACTATGATGTATGAATACAGTGCACCAATAAAATAAAATTAAAAAAAAATTAGACTTCAAAGGGCAAAACAGATAATCACTGGCAACCTTTTGATGCCGAGCGTTCCTCCCCATGTTCTCTACACTGCTCACCCTAGAGCACTCTGTGAACTAGTGCTATGAGGTAACAAGAAAGAAGGCACCTAGGAACCTGGAAAACTAGAGGATGATTCAGAAGTTAGGAAAACTTAAAAAAAGACCTAGAATCACAAAGAGCATTCTAGTGAGTGCCTGTGGTAGGATCATTCGACTGCGACAACTGTGGCAGCCAAGTAAGAACCTATCAGATTCCCTCCCTTCCTGTGACTCACACAACTTACATCCTTCAAGTGAATGTTGTCAAGGTCGCAGTTGCTATGCACCGTCTCCACCAGCCAGCCTTCCGGAGTGATCATGTTGAGTGTCAGAAGTGGTGATTCTGGCACCTCCAGGAATCTCGCCACTGGCCCTAGAGGACTATCATTAGCCCCCAGTGTCAGTTCTGGTTCCAGGACAAAACGGTAAAAGCTGTTAATAAAACATAAGATCATTGTGACCAACAATGAAACACTTTCTTCTATAATATTTTAAAATAAAAAATGGCTTAATAAAGATCACAAAGTATTAAAAAGAAAGGGTTTTAATCCCCTGTACTGCAGAAAAGTTAATGCTTATAAATACTGGACAATTTTCTTGGCATTACTATTATAAGACTATGTTAAATATAATCTTATTATTTCTTTTTTTATCAGTCTATTGATAAGTTTATTTTTTATTGGTGGATTGTATTCATACATCATAATGGGACAAAGACTATGAGCATTATTCAGCTACCCTTGACTTATATAAAAGTTCTGATGGTTTATGATGTGTATTTACTCACTGAGCCTTCCCACATTTGAGAGTTTTGGAGTATGTATTTATTTATTATTTATTTATTTATTTATTTATTTATTTATTTATTTATTTATTTATTTATTTATTTATTTGTGGTACTGGGGTTCCTGAAAACCCTTCTACCTCGGAGCTACACTCCCAGACACCTATTTTTTTATATTTTTTATTTGTAAACAGGGTCTCCTAAGCCAGCACGGCTGGCTTCGAACCTGCGTGATCCTCCTGTCTCCGCCTCCCAAGTGCAGGGATTACAAGCGTGAGCCACCACGCCCAGTTTGGGGTATTTTATTAACTCTGACCATTATTAATTATGTGAGAAGTAATACAGAAAAAGGTAAAATTCAAAATGAAAGTGTGGTACAATTTTAAAAACCGAATCAAAACAATCAGAATAGAATGAAATGTGTAGCTACCTAATAGTGCTTCCAGATACACCTGCAGTTTTGCCCTACTTTATCTTCATGTCTCACCAGAGTGACTGTCACTATCTGGAGCCTGCAATCCAAGTGTCAGCTGACCTGCAGCTCCAGGTTCAAGGAGGAGGGCAAGGGGGCCACTACAAGGCCCATCAGTCCCCAGGACTACAGAGAGAAGAGCACAGGCAAGAGCAGAGAGAAGGCCAGCAAGGCCCAAGTCACTCTCTTCATAATCTAACTGCAGGAGAGACGTTCTGTCACTTTTGGTACGTTTTGTTCATGAGAAGCAATGTCACTGGGTTCCATCACCAGCACCAAAAAAAAAAAAAAAAGATATCTTCAATGCATGCTGTCTTCCTAGTATTTTAGGAATTATTTCACTTATAGAAGTTCTTTTCCTACTAACACATTATGCTTGCTCATTTATTCAATATCCTTATTCTTTAATATATATTAGAAAGTTTTACAGAGATACTCTGAAGAGAGTTCCTATTTCTATGAACAAAAATGTGTACTCATGGAGCTAAAAGACCTTTCAATTAATGTTTTAAAAAGCTTAAAGCTTTTATTGTTATTTAGAAAAACACATGACATAATTTAAAGTAATAAATGAAAACTGATAAGTAATAAATGAAAATTGGCAAGCTATTAGAATAAGTTTCAAGGGGCACTGAATGAACCCTAAACTTTCATTTAAATCTACATTTTCCATTTTATTGCTCTACAAGTATTAAAATACCATGTTTAAAATGTATGTTCAAGACAAGTACATATGGATGGTAACAAATACAATTTGAAAAGTAAACAAGGAATTAAGTGAATTATGTTTTCTGTTTATACATATTTTTTGTTTGAAGTTACACAGTAAATTGATATAGAGAAAACTACATTAGTAAATTTTACAAACTTAGACAAGTCAAGCTGAGCATGGTGGCACATGCTTGTAATCCCCGTGCTTGGGAGGCTGAGACAGGAGTATCGCATAGGTTCTTAGCAACTTAGCGAGACCCTGTTTCCAAAATAGGGCTGGATGCCGGGCGTGGTGGCGCACGCTTGTAATCCCCGCACTTGGGAGGCGGAGACAGGAGGATCGCGCAGGTTCGAAGCCAGCCGCGCTGGCGTAAGAGACCCTGTTTCAAAAATATAAAATAGGTCTGGGAGTGTAGCCCGGAGGAAGAAGGGCTTCCAGGAACCCCAGTAGCACCAAAAAAAAAAAAAAAAATAGGGCTGGAGTATGTCCTGGAGATAGAAAGCCCCTGGGTTTCACCCCCTAGTAACACACACACACACACACACACACACACACACACACACACACCCAAATTACACAAGTTCAACTGTGCATATTTTTTTTATCCTTGCAATGACACATGAAGGATATTGATTATTCCTACCAGTAAGAGTGGCTCACAATGATAGTGATTCTGATTCAGAAAAAAGAGGAGGATATAATTTCGTCTCCTTTGAAAGACAGTACTATTTTAATAGAAAAATCTTAACCAGGCGTGGTGGCGCACGCTTGTCATCTCAGTATTTGGGAGGCTGAGACCGGAGGATGGCGGTTCGCGGACAGCCTCAGCTACTTAGTGAGGCCTTCTGCAACTCAGTGAGGCCTGGCTTTAAAATAAAGAATGAAAAATAGGGCAGGGGTGTAGCTCGGAGGTCAAATGGCCCTGGGTTCCATCCCCAAACCCTCCATAAAAAAATCTTAAGGAATATTTGTGAGTAATGATATTTTCTGTATGATTGGCAAATTATTCTAATTACTTTTATCTAACAGTAAATATAATAGAGATTTTTTTGGTGTTTTTTTTACAGTACTGGGGATGGAATCCAGTGGTATTTGACCTCTGAGCTACATCCCCAGCCCTATTTTTCATTCTTTATACTGAAACACGGTCTCACTATGTTGCAGAGAGCCTTACTAAGTAGCTGAAGCTGTCTGTGAACCATGATCCTCCTGTCTCAGCCTCTCAAATGTTGGAATTACAAGTGTGCGCCACCACACCCAGCTCAATAGAGATCATTTTGAAATTCACCTCTGAGTAATATTAAAAGTATAGCTAAACAAAAAAATTCATTTTTGCCACTGAAATACTTCTTTCTTTTTTTTGCGGTATTGGGGATGGAAGGCAGGGTCATTCTACCTCCTATTCTTTATTTTGAAACAGATCTCACTAAGTAGCTGAGGCTGTCCTTGAACCTGCAATCCTCCTGTCTCAGCCTTACAGGTACTGAGATTCCTAGTGTGCGCCACCATGCCCAGCTCCACTAAAGTATTTCAAGACAGGTATTCTTAGATCATATTTCTAAAAATCCCTATAGATATAGATCCATAAGTATTTTGCAATAAGATTAGATGTATTTCCTGAGTTAGGTTACTTTTTTGTATTAATCTTATACCAGTTAGGAGTAACCAACTGACTTTCTACTTCAGTGAAGCAGCCAATGAAGGAAAAACAATAGAACACGTACAATAAGCAAGGCCCCTTTTCTCTTCCTAGTATGTGTGAATCCTTCAAAATCAACTGATGTGTGTCCGACTCACCTCTCTAATGGGGTTTCTGAAAGCTTACCCCTGCAGTTCATGAACAGCTTCATCTTCGTGTTTAGAATCTTGCCAAGGACCTATTGAAAAATGTCCATATTTGATTTTAGTAAGAGCTAATATTTACTGAGTATGTATTCTGTGTCACACACTGCATTATACTTTATCTCAATATCTTGTTTTATCCTCAGTGACCCTCCACACAATCCTCTTTTTTAGCTGAGGCACAGAGACTGAAGAGTTTGTCCAAGGTCATAACAAATTAAGATCTGAACAACTGATTCCGTGCCCAGGGTTAAGCTGTACCGTTCATCTGCAATGACTTTCTTTCAGGGCATCTCATTTCTTTAGTATTAAAGAACAAGTGAAATAATTACTGGAGCCCTGATCTGCAGACACAAAGCACCCACCTCCCAACACTGGCAAGGGTACTTCAGTCCTTCTGGAATTTCACTCTACATTTTATGAGATGTAGGAAGTCCCTGGCTCCATACAGATGAGATACTCTAATTTACATATTTTTTATTTCCATGGAATAAATAAGTAGAAGAATAATTTTGATAGTCCTACCTCTACAAAGCAAAAAATACCGAATATTTGAAAGTTATTAGACAATAAAGGATAGGTATAGGAAGAAGTAAAACAAAATCAAAAGTCATACATATGCAACAATAAGGATACAGGTTTGACAATGAATTAGAATAGGCTAAGAATGTAAGAGCTTTATGTTTTAATGCCCACTCTAAAGCTCTTTACATCTACTAGTATTGAGGTCACTGAACAAGTTTTTCTCTGACATTAGGTGAAACACTATGCATCTCTTCCAACAAATTAATTAATTCCTTTATAAAGAAGGTTGATTAGAGCCAGGCATGGTGGCGCATGCTTGTAATCCCCACGCTTGGGAGGTGAAGATAGGAGGACCGCGCAGGTTCGAAGCCAGCCATGTGCGCTGGCTTAAGAGACCCTGTTTCCAAATAAAAAAGTATAAAAATAGGTCTGGGAGTGTAGCCCAGAGGTAGAATGGTTTCCAGGAACCCCAGTACCACCACCACCAAAAAAAAAAAAGGTTGATTGGAAATAAAGTATGCTGTTATTATTAATAAGGTAGGCTACAGTTTAATTTCACATTTTATCTGTGTAGTTACATATTTCTGTGGTGGTACTGGGGTTCCTGGAAGCCCTTCTACCCCCATGCTACACTCCCAGACCTATTTTTTAAAATATATTTTTATTTGGAAACAGGGTCTTTTAAGCCAGCGCGGCTGGCTTCAAACCTGCCTGATCCTCCTGTCTCCGCCTCCCAAGTGCGGGGATTACAAGTGTGCGCCACCATGCCTGGCTGTGTAGTTACATATTTCTTACTACAAAATTTTATCTTTGCATAAAAAGTTTTAAATGTAGATAATGTTTTTTTCCGGATACTGACTTTTCATAAGATTAGGGAATTCGTACACTAAAAAGCATCATTCCAGTTCCCAACTGTACAGATAGATGACTACTGTTTTCTAAAGAATAATCTGAATGGTATATTTCAAGAAGTACACAATTCACAGTATACAAATACTAAAAGAAAGAATGGGGAAATCATCCATGGGATTACATTTGTTCTATTTATAATAGTGAACAAATAGAAGAACAAAATCTTTCCCAAACTATGTTAAGTATAACAGATATTTACAATCCCTTTTATAATATGATTTAGTAGTAGTGCAAAGTAATTTCTGAAGAAAATTACAATTTGAACTTTTGATAGAATAAATATCAGTATTACACAGTTTGATCACCTACAGTATTTATTAAGTTTAGTAACTAATTACTTTTGACTATTTCTAAAAGTAAATCCAACTTTAGAAGGAGTTTCCACTTCTGAGAATATTTGTTAGAAAAGTATCTTATACACATGCACACCGAGCAATTTAAAATAGTGTGTCGAAATTGATAATCATTAGAAAAACACACGGCCTTTAATGTAACTAGTTATTCACATTTAAACTGCTGAAAGTTGCATTTTAACTGGAACTCTCTCAATAAAATGGTAAACTGCACAGTGCCCTTCTGGAGATCAACAGCGGCCTCCTAACATTTATTTCTCTGTACTTTCTTAGACAAAGAGTTTTCAGCTTTATGCATGGCTGGTAGCCAGTTTCTAGCCTCCCTTGTCACTAAGCACATAAGATGCCTACGTTCTTCAGTGAAAAAGATGGGAGAATGCCCAACTTTGGGCCTGTGCGCTGTCCTCCTTTTCTTGCTGGCAGTGATACAGAGAAGACTTTAGGAGTGTGAGCAGTGACTATAGACACTAGAAGAAGGTGCTTCAGGACAGCTGGACGCTAGACAGTGACTGAGCTCCTCACACTCGGGAGGTACCTTTAGCAGCCATGGGCAGCTTGCGGCTGGCCTGTTAGACAAAGAAAACTTCATCTTGTTGAAGGGACTGTTATTTTGGCCTTTGTCACAGTAGCTAAACTTACTGAATGCAATCTCTATGACCCCTTCCCCCAGCTCCACCTGTTAGAGGACAGCACTTACTGGACTTAAGCTACACTGACTTATGCTTAAGCACTACTTTCTCAAAAGGCATTCTTTGCAGCAATGGGGAAACACCTGTATTAGTCTACTAAGCTTGCCATAACAAAATACTATAAACCAAGGGGTATAAAAACAGTCACAGTTCCAAAGGCCAGGAAGTTCAACATGAGGTTGTGTGGATTTGGTTTCTGATGAGAGCTCTTTTCTTGGTTTGTAGGTGGCTGTCACGTCACTGTGCTCATATGAGTTCTTTGTGTGTTCAAGGAAAGAAAAAAGATCTTTTTTTCATAAGGCCATCAATAGAGTAAGATTAGAATTCCTCTCTTATGCACTCATTTAACTTTATCTCTCACAGTTTCTATCTCTAAAGTCACACTGGGGATTAAGGCATGAAATCTATTGAAACATATTTCTTACACTGAAATATCAATTTTGGGGGGATAAATCCAGTTGACAGCAATGTCTACCTCAATACTGGTGTAGCACCCTATGCATATCTCTATCATCCTATTTTTTACATGAAAATTTGATAATCTATGTTATGGTTGGATACAGAATTTCTCCTGAAAGAGCTCATGTCTTCATGGTCAGAACTGATATGATTAAATCACAAGGGCTATAAATCTCATCAGTGACAGTGAGGATATGTGATTCAACCAAGACCTATCATGTCCTCCATTACAATGGATGATCTGGTGGTAACCTAGGTGGTGGGTGTGGCTGGAGGGGGTGGGTCCCTGGGATGTGGTTTTAGAGACTGCTTATACCTGTGAGTCCCCTTGCAGGCTCCCCTTTCAGGCCTCCAGGACGTGAGCACAGGATGTGCTCATTCCCTCTTCCTGCTTCCCATTACCCTGACCTGAACTCCACCCAAGTAACCAGGCCTGACATGGACTGAACCCCTGAAATCTCCAGAACTGTGAGCACAGAAATCTTCCTTCCTCCAAGTTGTGCAGTCAGCTGTGCAGCATTCAGAATGCTGACTGAAACAATCTACTACAAGGGCAGATGATGAATACTTGAAAACAGATTTTAAAAGTTTCAAAATAAAAATATTTAGTCTAATTTATATTATCTTACAGTCAATAACTGTGCCATCTTCTGCGCATCTCTTGTCAAAGGATCAACAATAGCAGTGACATCAAAGAACATATCACTTTCTTGAGGATTTATCTTTATAATGCTATAAAACAGAAAATAAAATGAAAGATGGGTTATGTTTATACAAATATCTCACTAATCATGTGCTTAGTTATGAGCAGCCTTTCTCATTGATTTCTTTCTCATCAGATTTTAAAAATTCTGATTATTCCACACATAAAATGTGAACTGGGAAAACCTGTGTTCAATACGTGTTGAAACTGGAAAGAACTGAAGGAAATGAAACAAAAATATTACAAACAAGAGATTAGAAAAATGACAATATTACCCACTATTACTGTAAAGTCTGTCACAATTTTTTTTTCCCCCCATGTGTGATGCTGGGGATTGAGCCCAGGGGCATTCTACTTCTGAGCTACACTCCCAACCTGATTTTTATTCTTTGAAACAGGGTCTCACTAAGTTGCAGAGGTCCTCGCTAAGTAGCTGAGGCTGGCCGTGAACCTGCAGCCCTCCAGTCTAAGTCTCCCAAGTACTGTGATTACAAGCATGGGCTCATGCCCAGCTCTGTCACAGTTTTAAGACCTTAAAACCATCCCAGATCATATAACAAATAATGTCAAAATGCTGTGTGTGTGTGTGTGTGTGTGTGTGTGTGTGTGTGTGTGTGTGTGTTTACTGGGGATTGAATCCAGAGAAAGTTTAAGCAACATTCCTAGTCCCATTTTATCATTTTATTTGAAATAAGGTCTCAGCTGGGTGTGCTGGCGCATGCTTGTAGTCCCAGTACCTAGAAAGTTGAGACAGAAGGAATGTGGATTCACCTACAGCCTCAGCTATGTCAGGAGGCCCTATGCAACTTAGTGAGACACTGTTTCAAAAATAAAGAAAAAAAATAGGGCTGGGGGAGTGTAGCTTGAAGATAGAATGCCCTTGGGTTCAATCCCCACTACTGGAAAAAAAAAAGTCTCACTTAGTATTATTATTATTATTATTTTTTGGTGGTACTGGGGTTCCTGGAAGCCCTTCTACCTCCGGGTTACACTCCCAGACCTATTTTATACTTTTTTATTATTTTTGGAGACAGAGTCTCTTAAGCCAGTGCTTCTGGCTTGGAACCTGCGTGGTCCTCCTGTCTCCGCCTCCCAAGCGGCGGGGATTACAAGCGTGCGCCACCACGCCAGGCTCACTCAGTATTTCTTAAAATAAACATACTACAACAGAAAAGCTCAGAAACATACTCAAATTTATCATGTTGACCCTAATCTTCCTCCTCTCACTTTTGTTCTGTTCTTTCCATTTTGTTTTCATCAATCTAAATTCTAAGTTAAAAGTCAGACTTAACCAAGTGTTGTGTGCATGTACATGCCTACCACTCTGTACTTCATTATAATGTATAATTACAGTGTGCCAATAAAAGTATATTTTAAAAAGATGGATTGATCTTCAAAGGGAAATGGGAAAACATTACAAGCACAGAAAAGACTAATGAGAGAGAATCATTTCTACATTTAATATAACTAAGAGCTAATAGTATATATTTAGAGTAAAAAATTATTCCAATGGAATTACTGTCCTAATACTATAACAACATAGAAAATGTTTTTGAGATGTAGGATGAATAAATTATATATTTTACATATTATAGAAAGAAAATGCTTATCAAATCAAGAGTTGAAAATGTAAAATTACAGGAATATTAGTCTTTGGTATGGAATGGCTTTTTGCAGTGAGAAAATTTACTCTTTAGCAACTAAAAGCTAATGTAAACATTCGATTGAGATATGGGTCCTTTAAGAACTGAAAGACATTTATTTTACATGTAGTTCATGTGATGTAATTATGCCAAAATAGTGGCAGTCAGACAAAAGTTCTTGCTAAATAATTACTGCTAGAAATAAGTCATAAGTCAGCTGTTCTAGTATTAATATGACTCTCTACAACTGTTGCTTCCTCTAGTTATCCTGTGTAAAACTGACAAGCTACTATTATACTTGTAGCACCACTCAAAAATTTATGGCTGCTTTCTGAGGTGATTTATTATGGCTTATGTATGCATCTCTTTATTACTACTTTAAGTTTCTCCCATAAATTGACTGCTAATTCCATTAGATCACGAGTCAGAATTCCACAATCTCCATCATCTAATTATGTGTGTGCTGGTAGAGAGTCATGTCATATTTTTGAGCAGAATCCTGAGCCTACTAGTGGGTATTAGATCAACTGATCTAAGAATGAAGTAGAATATTTTTTTTCATGCAACATTAACAAGATGCTAACTCCACATTTATCACCTATTTAAGGTCACGGATTTGTACTTGACTGCCAAGAAACTACTGATATACTTCATAGGCCATTAGCCTGGAGGAATCATGTCAAGCATACTGACAATCAATAGTTATTGACGCTTAGGTCAGGAGAAAAAGTAATGAAGAACTGCTTAAAGTATGTAGAGTTCATCGGCTCCTAGATATACTAAACAAATTTCAAGCAGGCCACAGCAATGGAAAACTCTGAATTGTATTTTGTTATGGTGCTATCAATCTATTTACAAAATAAGTCAAGTCTATTTTAAGGATGCTGTTGACTATACTGTTCATTACACAGTATTTTCTTTATGAAGGCTCCAGGCAGAAATTTCTTTATCTTCTTCCCAAGAACAGTCACACTGAATCTGAATAATGAGTGTACTCATAGCAGGCAGGAAGGTCATAACTGCAACATTCCGCCCCCCCCCCCCCAGATGCTTCACTCTTTTTTCTGTGTACGGTACTGGGGATTGAACCCAGGGGCATTCTACCGCCAAGCTATGTCCACAGATTTTTTTTTTTTTTTAATTTGGAAACAAGGTCTTGCTAGGTTGATGAGTCTCACTACTTGCTGAGGCTGCCCTTGAACCTGCGACCCTCCTGTCTCAACCTCCCAAGTAATGAGATTACAAGTGTGCCATCACACCTGGATTTGTCTACTCTTACACAACTCACATGTGTCACTGTAAATTCCTGGGATGATGGAGTGACAGGTTAAGATCGCTATTTTTGCTTTTGGCAAAGATGTTAGAAGAACATAAAATCCACATTGTCTGGAGGGAAGTGAATAGGGTAATGCAAAGATTCAGAAGAGATACTTCATGGAAAAACATAATTCTGCTTTTTCTTTCTTTACTTTGTGATCTCAATTTACCTCCATCCTCTTCTAATTCCTTTTGCAAGCCTTCTATTTTATAACCTTGTCAAATTTAAAATATGCTTATAAGCTAATTTGAATTTTAGAAGAATTAATAATTAAACTTATCACTACAACAAAAATAGATTTATACTAACTGTTTTACACATTTTCTTTTTTTTATACTGGGGATTGTGGTACCACAAAAAAAGAAAAGAAATTTTTATTTTTGGTGGTATTGGGGTTCCTGGAAATCCTTCTGTCTCTGGGGTACATTCCCAGACCTATTTTATACTTTTTATTTGGAAACAGGGTCTCTTAAGCCAGTGAGGCTGACTTCGAACTCGGGCGATCCTCCTGTCTCCGCCTCCTGTCTCGCCACCACACTGGGGAAAAGAAAAGAAATTTTATAAAAAACATGCAGCGGAGCATGGTGGTGCACACTTGTAATCCCAGCATTCGGGAGGCTGAGACTGGAGGATCACAGTTCTCGGGCAGCCTCAGCTACTTAATGAGGCTCTCTGCAAGTAAGTGAGACCCTGTTTCAAAAAAGTAGGGCAGGGGGCAGGGGGTGTAGCTCAGAGGTCAAATGCTCCTGGGTCCCACCCCCCCCCCAAAAAAAAATAAAATACATGCAAACAACTCGGTGTACAAGTACCCCTATGTTGGTTAATCGGAACTCTTTAGTTACTGAGTCTTTTATACATTGCAAAAAAGAAAATATTATACATAATGATTATTCTGAGATATTTAAAAAATGACAAATAATCAAGAGCGTGAAAGACATTACAATCACGTGAAGCATAATTTACCTAAAACTTCCTATCTATTTGTCTCATCCTTTATTTACTAGTGTATATTACTAACTGGAGTTTTTTCTTTTTGGTGCCAGGGATCAAAAACCCAGAACCTCACATGTGTAAGGCAGAGCTGCACCCCAGCCCTGGAGTTTCTTCTCCTCATACTGTCAAACACATTTATTTTCTGGCAAAAAAAATTGATTTCTACTTTAAATTTGATGATGTAATGAAAACAAATGGTAACAATAATTGAGCTGGCATGTACTGACAGAAAAAACAGATACCATTGCCCCTCACCTGTGGCTCTCTTTTGCAAACGTGACATCATACCTAGGCGCATAGTTGGGCAAAGAGGAAAGAAGGGCATCGATTTTCATGATGAGGTCACTTGCGCTAGATAAACAGAACAGAAACAACGCATGAGGGTTTCAGGAGGGGAATGCTTCATAGTTGGTGCTACAATTAATGCCTCCAGAAAGGCTCGACGTGTATGGTTAGAGCTCCTATGGAAGTAGACTCTACAAAGAAAACTTACAGTGTAGTAGCATTCTCTTAAAAAGTCAAAGCATTCAACACAATAAACACTGATACGTACCTATCAAGCAAAAGTATAAACACAAATAAGGGGACCATCCATACAACCTATAGAAAAATTGTTCCTCCTTGGGGAAGGGAGGAGATGGGGTGCAAAGATTAAGTAAGAAACAAAGATTAAGATCAAAGGCAATCAAACCAACATCTACAGTTTGGGGTGGTAAGTGCATGTTTAATTATTTTTGTATATTCTCTGTATTCTAAAGGATACATCTTTGTCTGTATATTTGAAATATTTTCTTTTTTTGTGGTACTAGGGGCGAAATCTAGGGGCTTTTCTACCTCTAGACTATACTCCCAGCCCCATTTTATACTTTATGTGGAAACAAGGTCTCACTAAGTTGCTGAGAGCCTCACTCAGTAGCTGAGGCTGGCTTTGAACCTGTGCGATCCTCCTGTCTCAGCCTCCCAAGCTCTGGGATTACAAGCGTGCACCACCATGCCTGGCCTATTTGAAATATTTTCTCATTTTTCTTTCTTTTGTTCTGGGGATTGAATACAGGGGCATTCTGCCTCTGAGCTACATGCCCAACCTTTTTTTTTTTTTTTTTTTTTTTTGGTGGTACTGGGGTTCCTGGAAGCCCTTCTACCTCTGGGCTACACTCTCAGACCTATTTTTATATTTTTATTTGGAAACAGGGTCTCTTAAGCCAGCATGGCTGGCTTCGAACTAGTGTGATCCTCCTGTCTCCACCTCCCAAGCACGGGGATTATAAGCGTTTGCCACCACGCCCGGCCCCTTTTTGTTTTTTATTTTGAAACACGGTATTAAGAAGTTGTTGAGGCTGGCTTCGAATCTGCAATCCTCCTATCTCGCCCTCCCAAGCACTAAGATTATTGACATATGCCACAATGCCCAGCATATTTTCGAATTTTAAAAAGAAAATATGCAAAATACCAAACTCTAAGGTAAGTTAGGATTTTAAATACTTACTTTTTAAAGTCAACTTTCATACTTTCAACCGTGTCTTTAATTTTCTCTGCTAAGTTACTAAATGTTATCTTTTCCAACAAGTAAAAATCTTCTTCACAGAAATCTTCTTCTAAAGGTCCTAAGAACTTAAAATGAAAAGTTATATTATATGTCTTCTAGAAGATAACATAATAGTATAAAATTTTACTTAAGCAATTCATAAAAAACAAAATCAAACTACTGTGCTATCATACTAAGTGATATCATTCACTTATTCTGTCTATGTTGATCAAGAGTGATCACAAAATATGCTTGCTATATATCAAGGAAAATGACATAAAATTGTACACTGGTAGGACTACAATCATGTATGTAAAAGAAAATGTCTATGGTAAAAAGAAGGGTTGGAAGGTAAAACAGTAAGTTATTAAGTGAGTTCAATTAGGATGTGAGAGGAAGACTGGGTGTTTTTCTATAGCTTTTTAAAGATGTTAATAAAGAAGTAGCAATTTATATTACTTTGCAGTTCAAAATTTACAAAAGTACCTGTAATTTGACATAAACAAGAAGAAAAGGTATAACAATGTGGTTGCTCCCACATTTCTCATTGCTCGAACGTGCGCTGCTTGTTCTCATCCTTACATTAGAACACAGTAAGAGTGGGATGCGTCGAGAGCACCTCTGTCCTTGCATCCTCAGGCATGGATAGGGAGGAGGTGAAGGACAGGAAGATGGGGTGCAATCTCCTGCACCGCTTTCTCTACCCTGGGTCCTGACTAGTGTGTTCACCACAGGAGCACCAGAGTGTCGTAGCAGAAACCGTCTGGGATCCAGTACATCACCATCACAGATGACAGAAGGCAACTGCCGCTTCTCCTTACCTTCCCATTGCTGACAATGCCCATTTCTCCAGGAAGCAACTTCAGTACATCCTGACAGAACAACTGGTGGGTTCGGAAAGTATTCACTCCAATGGTGTTGTATTTTTTTTCAAAAGAGTTCTTATCCATCCCCTAAACACAAGTTAAAAAGATGAAACTTAATAAGAAGACAATAAATACATAAAATTTTAATAAAACCTACCTTTATTAATATAAAATTCAAAATTATACTAAATTGTGATTTTATATTTTCATCTGGAACATTTAAAAAAGAATCTTTTGCCAAGTGACTATAGTATGTTTAAATCTTGTTATAAGTAGATAAAGTTTGTTATTCAGTTTTTGAGAATTTGGGATTACTCAACCAATTTAAGTAGAACTTAATGTTAAAGAAGTAAAAAAAAAAGATCTCTATTAAATTCTGGATTCAGCAGCACTATTTTAGTGCTCTCAACTTAAAAATTAATGTTTAAAATAGAAATATACTATCTCATCCCACTGCATCATCCCCAGAAGACCAATTTTAAATGTCTTCTGGAAATGTACTGAAAGCAACCCCTGGTCAAAGTAAAAAATTCTGACATTCATAGAAAATCAACCTCAAGTAGTTTCCTTATACTTTATACCTCCGAGATACACCATTTCTATTAGAATGTTTCAAATTTTAATTAAATACAAATCACTTTATTATCTTGTTAAAATGTAGATTCTACTTCGGTAAAATCAGGTGGGGCCTGAAACACAGGGGTTTTTATAAGTTGCTGAGTGATCTTGCCATGAAGGAAATGTTCCATCCTACTGCCCAATATGGTGGCCACAGCCACTGCCACAGAGGGCTATGTAGCACTTGAAAGTTGCTAGCATGACAACTAAATGAAAATCTCCTTTAAGTATAAAATAGCCATACACAGTCTGACTACAGCATCAAACAGCGCAGCCCTGGAAACTCTTGCTTCCCCAATCCTCATTTTCCTCATCTCCTCCCTATCCACAGCCTTCAGCTATGCCTCCCCATGACTTGACCAGTCTTTTTTTAAACTTTCAATCCACAAAAACACCACTTCTATTGTTCAGCACATGGCATAATTTCCCTTTTAACTGAGCTTTATCCTGGGTTCTTCACTGTAACAAAACTTCTTCATGCTTAGGCCCCTTGAATGCTTCCTCTCAGCCACATTCACCTGGCAAAGTCCCAGGTCTGGCTCAGCCTCACTCTACGACTGCATGCAAAGAGTGAAACAGAGTCTTGTAAGAGAAACATGCAAGCAATGCGAATCTCACTGCCTGTTCATATACCCATTAACCTAAAGCTAACCTTCAGCAAGATCAGAAATCTTCCTACACTACTGTTCTGAACTCGCTTTTTCACTTTCAGAATAGCAAAATATCTGACATTTTCTCTTCTCTCCTCAAACCTCTAAGAACACTCCCTCCTGTTCTAATATGTAGCTAATGTCCTGGTTTAGAAAGTAAAAGCAATCAGAAGAGAAATATTTCAGCCTGTTGCCACTAAATACATCTACCGTTCTGTATACATACCTATTCATTGTACCTTTTATTCCAGTTACAATGGATAAACACTTGGGAGGCGGAGACAGGAGGATGGCGCAGGTTCGAAGCCAGCCTTGCTGGCTTAGGAAACCCTGTCTAAAAAAAAAAAATAGGTCTGGGAGTGTAGCCCAGAGATAGAAGAAAGGTTTCCAGGAACCCCAGTACCCCCCCGCCCACACACACAGGATAAACAATTTCTGTTCTTAAGACTAATACACTTGTGTATCAGAACCCAACACCTTTTACCTACTTACTTGAGAACTTTGCTTGTATTTATCTTTTCTCATTTTTTGAATAAACTACTCCCATTATTATACAAAACTCGCTCCTTGACTGTAAGTCCTATTCTGGATACAGCCCTATTTCTCTGTTCCTGTATAGAAAAATTCCTTTAAAAGAGATATAGTTTCTACTTCCTGACTTCCTACTCTCTAAGTCTATTTTACTTATATACCTATCACTCCACTGAAACGATTCTAGTCAAAGACACTAATGACTGTCGTACTGAATATAATGGCCAGATATGAGGCTTCATTTTAAGAACACCTGGCACAGTTGACCATTCCCTCCTACTTAGAGGAATACTTGCTCTGCTTGGCTTCCAGGATCCATGTTCTTCTAGTTACTTTCCTAATTCGCTGGCTGTACCATCTGTTTTCTTCACTGGAGCAACTCCTACATATTCAAATGTCCCAGAGCTCAGTTTTCTGCCCTCTATCCTCGTCCTCCTCACTCTCCCACTCACTTCCTAGGTAAGCCAATGTCTTAGCTTTAAACATCATATAATGTTGATGTCTCTCGTACTGATTTTTGTGTGTGTGGTACTGGAGATTGAAACCAAGGACATTCTACCTCTGAGCTACACCCCCAGGCCTAGTTTTTATTCCTTATTTTGAAACAGTCTCACTAAGTTGCAGAGGGTCTCATGAAGTAGCTGAGGCTGGCCTCGAACCTGCGATCCTCCTGTTTCAGCCTTCCAAGTACTGGGATGACGACACCCGACTCTCATACTGATTTAAATGAAGACAAGATATTGTCCCTCCACACTGAATTCAAAACACATTTACTCAACTATCACCTCAACACCTCCACTCCAGTGTCCAACAGCCATCACCTGCTTAGCATGTACAAAATTTATTTCAACCCCCTACATGTCTAACTTTTCTCTTCATCTAGAATTTTCCACTTTCAAAAAGTACATCAATTCCAGCTATTCAAGAATCAATCACATAATTCTTTAATCTCCAATTTTTCACTCAAGTACAGATCCTAATTAGAATGCCACAGCTTTAAGGATCAAGAAAGGGTTAGTGAAATATATAGAATTTGATTTGTCAAGTGCCTCCATGCGAAGTCCTGTCGTGTCGAAAGTCGCTTCCCATGTATAAGGAATATTTGTAATTTTCAGTCAATCATACTTACGGATTTCTTCACTAACATGATACCTCCAAGTACACTCATTCATACTTGTGAAATCTGCAACACTAATATTATTTCAAATGAAGTTACTTACCTCAGTAAGGGATGTTTTCATTTTGTCTCCAGAGTAAATAGCTGCTGCAGTTTCTTCTTCTGCCAGTTTCTCGAGAAAGTGCCTCAAATGGGTGTTGCTCTGTGTAAGAAACGCTGCCAAAACTCCTCTAGAAATGACTGTGTTTTCTTCATTTATTTTTGATGTAGGGTTATAAATAACCCCCAGCCGACTATGAACACTTGTTTTCTGCAAAACACATTTATAGGTTAAGAGGTCTAATATTTTATATACCTTTTTACAGCTGAACGTATTTTCTTTCCCATCAAGTTTCTCCCTACACCTTATGCTGCCTTGCAATGCCGGTCTTCCCAGGATGACTGTACTGACTGTGGTATATCACTAAAACAGACTGAAAAGAATCGTCTTAGCAACTCTACCTGCTTCATCTCTCTGCATAAAGATTCCTGGGTAATACAACATTTTAATTAACTTCTTTTTGTGAGTGTGTGAAACACACAAAAACATGCAAAACAAGAACGCAGAGTTCAGTGCATCAAGCTACCATACAACTACCACCTAGGTAAGGAAATCACCACATGTTCCCTCATTGTGTGTGTGATACTGGGTGTTGAACCCAGGGGCATCTACCTCCAAGCTACACTGCCAGTCCTATTTTTATTCTTTATTCTGAAACTCTGTTGTGGAGGGCCTCACTAAGTAGCTTACGCCAGTCTGGAAGCTGTGACCCTCCTGTCTCAGCCTCCCAAGTACTGGGATTACAATGTGGGCTACCATGCTCAGCATGCTCCCACTTTTCTGAAGACACCCACTACCCTACCATTTATGGTAAACACATTGTTGCTTTCCTATATACTTTACTCACTTCAACAGTTAGTCTACTTAAAAATTCGTATGAATGGAATCAAACAGTATATAGTATTTTGTGCTTTTTTTCCTGCTCAACATAATCTGAGATTCATCAATACTCTTTCCTGTAGCTGTAGTTATTTTTGGTACTGTACAGAATTCCATGGTATGAATACATTCTTTTTCATTCATTTTCCTGTTGCTGGATATCTGAACTTTTCTCAATTCAGAATACTGCAAAGCAGTTTAAGTTTAGAAGCAGCTGAAGTTTTCAAAACAGTTGCCATTTTCACTCCCTCTTGCTAATATATAAGCATTCTATTACCTCACGGACTTAGTATGTATTATCAGACTTTTTAATTTAAATCATCCTGGTGGAAGGCATTATGTGTTGTCTGAAGACTATTTAAAGTTTCCAATAAAATGGATACCCCTTGGGAAAAAAAATCATCCTGGTGCATGCATGCATATGGTTTTAATATGCTTTTCTACAAGCTAATGATAATAAAGTCATCACTAATGATACACAATACTCTCTGATACATTCATTAGTCTTTTCTTTGACTTGTTTGTTCAATCTGTTGCTAGTTTTTTTACTGGAACATCTTTTTTTCCCCTTAATGTGTAAGAGTTTTATTTCTAAGAGTTGAGTCCTTTTTGGTTATATAGGTAGATATTATCTTACATTGTGTGACTTACTTTGTAGTCTGTGGATGGTATGTTCTAACAGAATGTAGTTAGTCCTTATTTTTAGTAGTCAGTAATTCAATTTATTCATAGTTTAACTGATGGCTATTGGTTTTATGTCCTGTTTCAGAAATCTTTCCTACTCTGAAATCATAAAGATAATCCACATTATCTTCAGGAAGATTTACTCTGGACTTTCATGTTTAAATCTATAATTTTTCCACAGCTCCATTTTTCTGTCCTTGAGTTAAGAGCAAATTGTCTTTAATATGTAGATTTATAGAAGGCATGCACCACCAAGCCAGGCTTATTTCTATTAACATATATATGTGGGTATACCTGCATTTTTCTGTATAAACAATTCAGTTTCAATACAATGGTACAGATGTTCTGCGTAAGTAAGAAGACAGGAAGGCTGTAAGGACAGAGATCCACATCTCTGCCTGAGAAGAATGACTTCATTTTGATCATAGTGTAGATTAGTTCATATCTAAGGACATTGTGGAAATTAATAAAGATCTTAGAAAAAGCTATTATGAAGGGGCAGGAAGCTCCATGATACTAGCGGCAAGAAAAGTGGCAGAGCACCCAGAAGCTTAAAAGAGAATTACAGAGGAAAATAGCTAAGAAAAGCTATTCCAGGATCACACTTATTCCTAAGGGTCTGGAAAATTGCACACATGCGATACTGGCTCCAGTCAGGAGCAACTGGAATAAAACACAGGAAGAACAGTAAAGACATCTTACTGGTTTAAGAGACTCAGGTATAACCTCTGAATAAACACTTCTGGAGAAAAAGCTAGTCTATTTCTGGGGCCACTCTTAGGTAATCAGGCTTAAAGTTAAAACCAGACATGGTGGCACAAGCCTGTAATCCTAGTTTTTGGGAGGCTGAGACAGGAGGACTACAGGTTCAAGGATAGTCTCCCAATGTAACAAGACTCCCAGCAACTCTATGAGATCCTGTTTCAAAACAAAATAAACAAAAAGGGCCAGGGTGTAAATTGGAGGTAGAATGTCCCAGATTCAATCCCCTGTACCACTGGAAAAAAAAGTTATCTTGGTAAATCTGAAAAATTGCATACATGCCCAAGGCTGAAGTTTCTTAAGAGTGGTTAGAAAAGGAAATTCCAAGATACTCTTCCATGGTTGAACATGGAAAACGATAACTAAGCCAAACATGAGAAGGAGGGAGGGGGAAGAAATGGGGCGGGAACTGGGTAAGAGCTACTTGGGTGCTGTGTGCATATATGCCTCCACCATCTTGCACTCCCTAAGATGTATGACTACAATGCACCAATAAAAAATTTAAAAAAGAATATATAAAAATATTCAGGAAGAAGCCAGGTGTCTCACAGGTGCATGCTTGTAATCCCAGTACTTGGGAGGCTGAGAAAGGAGGATCACACAGCTACTTAGTGAGGCTCTCAGCAACTTAGTGAGACTCTGTTTCCAAATAAAATGTAAAATAGGTCTGGGAGTATAGCCCAAAGGTAGAAAGCCCCTGGGTTCCAACCCCAGTACCCCCCCCCCCACAATTCAGGAAAGAAATGTACCTAAATATTAAAAGATTGACTCTACTTAATATGTTTTATAGATATTTGCTAGCTCATCTTTTTGTATTTTTTTAATATTCTACAAGAAACGTGATATTTAGGCAGAAAATTAAAAACCTGGGTGAAAGTCTGAAAAAGAACTATATAAAATGATGGTTTTATTAGACAAAGATTATGTTTCTTCAGTTTTCCTGTTTCTTTTTTTCCCCCATGAGAATTGTCATTTATTCCTGAAGTTGCCAAAAATCATCATCAAGAATTCACCAAAGGGTGCAAAGGGGAACAAGGAGGCTCAAACACTGATAGGGGAGTAACACATTTGGAGGGAGGGGAAATGGTGGGGCGACCCCAGCTGCCCCTCCCTTCCCCGCCTCTAATGCCAAGAACAAGGGTCCTCCTCTGGCCAGCTCTCCTCCCATTCCCAGTGTCCAGTTTCTCTCTGGGGAGGAGGGTTGGGGATGTGGAAAGAGGGTGTAGTGTGAGTGGGTCCCAGAAGGGGGAGGGCACCGAGGGGTCCCTCATTTCACATGCACTCACAACACTGATCTCCCAGGAAGCAGGACAATTTTCCTATTTCTAACAGATAGTATTTTGGGATTCAAAATTATTCCTACATCTCAAGATGCATACACTTTGTGTCATAAGGTTTTAAATTTATTGTTGTGAAGATACTTCTGTTTTTGAAAAACTTTCAGATAATGAAAATATCCATGCTATAAGAAGAGAGAATTACAGAATTCCTAAAAGCTACAGAAGAGGCAATCATGTCAAGTGAAAGTTACCTGCGATACGTATTGTAACTACCCGAGAGAGACAATTTGTAAGCCTCCCAGAGAGCATCTCCCACATCTACAAGAGAAGAGCAGGCAGAAATTGCTTCCAAAAGACAGACTGCTGCTCCATAGATCCCAAACAACATTTTTGGAATCTGCTGATAGATTTCTGAGAATCTGCTGCTGTAGGCATTCTGACAAGGTCTAATAGAATATGAAAATCCTTCTATAAATGTTACAATGTTTCACCTAAAGTTCATTACCAACCTCACTAACATGTATAGGGAGGACAGAAGGGGCGTGGAGGAGGCAAACGGAGGGAAATGCACCAAGTGATGTGTGCATGAATGTTTGTATCACTTTGAATCTTACTCTGATGTATGATTACACTGTACCAATAGAAGTATAAAAACACTGTTTTAATATATATTTCTAATATAGCAACTGCCACCATGATGGCATCAATTATCCCCAATTTCTGGTATCCATGCTCTCGTATAGCCCCTTCTCACACTTAATAGAAATTATCTGTATAGCAAACAGGAAATATAGTAAGTGACTTTTAGACACTTCATAAATTACATCATGGCTGTGTCTTTCTCTCTTTATCACTCATTCAGGAGAAAGCCAGTTGCCATGTTGTGAGAGTTTTTAAGCAACACCAAAAGCAGGTCTATGTGGCAATGGAATGAAGTACTCTGCTAACAGTCAATGAAACCTGGGGTCCCTGCCAATGTAGTGAGATCCCCAGAAACCTAGTGAGATCAAGACAAAAATAAACAAAAAGGGTCAGGGTGGGGAAGTGGGTCGTCTTAGAAGCTCTTCCTCCACTCAAGCCCAGATGATAGGAGCCAAAGACAAAATCTTGACTGTATCCTCGTGAGAGGTACCAAGGCAGAACCATTTAGCTCAATTGCTCCTGAACTCTAGAACTTTAGAAACAGATGAAAACACAAATATTCATTGTTTTAAGTTAAGTTATAGAGTAACCTGTTATATAATAAGTTTACATTTGGCCAATGTAAAAATCAATTTCACAAAATATTTTGGTTTGTCTTTGATTTAAAAAATCTAGATAGACATATATGTTCCCTTAGAAACACAGAAGGTAAATCTGGTAGTGGCGGAACAGGATTTTAATCCCAGTACTTGGGAGGCTGATCAAGGACAGTCTTGGCAAGTAGTAAGACTCTTATCAAATAGCAAGACCCTGTTTCATAATAAAAGTAAAATAGGGCTGGGAGTATAGCGCAGAGGTAGAATGTGCCTGGGTTCAATCCCCAATACCACAAAAAAGAAAGAAAGAAAGAAATGCACAAAGTAATTTAAAGAGTATTTTTAAATAAACATAGAAATAAATCCTCCTGATGCATACTGGTTTACAATTATGTAATTACAAGAAAACTAAGTTGACTTAAAGCTTACAGTATCTTTGGTAAGACAAATTTACTTAGATTTTCTTAAATAATCATGAAAAGAAAGTGCTATGTGACAAAAAGTTGCTATCACAATATATTGTTGATAAAAAGTACTTTCGGAGTCACAGAGATAGTAGTGGGCTCTAGAATAATTCACTTTGTTTTAAAGCCTACTTGTAATCACTGTTAGACACATATATTTCAGATCACAAAGGCTGCCAGAGAATATATAAGTCAGGAGTCAGAAGACAGATTTTTCTTTTTCTGATTAAAGTTACCTGTTTTACATGGAGACAAGATGTGAACTCCTAACTTAAGTCTCCTTAAGCACTATGCTCTAATCAGGTTAAGTAAGAAGGTAACATGGAGGGGAGTAAACATTTATAAGGTACGCTCTTCCTATTGCTCTTGTAGGAAGATCTACTCACCATGTGCTTTAATGCACTGAAAAGCAGCTTCCTTCCAGAAGCCATATCAAAATCAGCAATAATCCACAGAGTGACTGCAGAAATTACATCAAAATCTGAAAGTTTCAGTCAAGGAAATTAATTTTTTTTATAAAAATCAATTGGTATGTCTTGTATTTTTTAACAATTTTTATTTATTATAAATTATTATAAACAATTAATTATAAATTATAAATTATTATAAACAATTATTTATTATAAATAGTATACATTTAAATTATATTTGGTGCCCTCTCCCCCCCGCCCCCATTTTCCCTTCCCCCCTCCCACCAATGGTTGTCCAGGTTAACCATGTCTTATTCATAATTTTACACATGTTCAGGTGTAGACCCTCATTAATCAAGATCGGCCTTCCTCCTCTCCTATCTTTCCATTCAAACTTAGCTAGTATTTCCCCTCTAATATCTGGAGTCCCACTAATATGCCCAAACTAGGAAATTAATTTTTTAAATCAAGCTAAAAGAAAACATTTCCAATTAAACAAAAATATCTTATTACTTTTGAAAATAATTTTGCATGTATGTGGATATATAATACATACACATAAACATGGTTAAGAGGCACACTGAAGCCTTCATATAAATGCAGATACCAAAAAGAAGGAACAGTCTCCAAGGGAAACATATGTGAGAAGCTTTTTTTCTTTCTACATTTTATTATTTCAAACCATGTGAACAATTTCATAAAATATGCAAAAAAAGGAGGACCTGTGGGAAACTTTTACCAGTAGAAATTGCACTGTGACTTTCATGGTGTCCCATGCTGGTAAATAAAACTGCCTTCTAGCTATATTTGTGAAAAATAAATTGGTATTTATATACCATATATATATATATATATATATATATATATATATATATATATAAAACAGATACAATCCAAGTTTATATTAGTAGATAGAGAAAGGTACAATTTATGTTCACTTATAATTCACTGATTCTGGCTATCATTAACTTGGTCTAATTTGTTTCATTTTTCTATTAGTAGTGATAAAATTCTCTTTTCAGAAAAACTTGAAAATTTTGCCATCTACAGAAATCACTTTTAATTCTGACATCACAATTAAATGGACATGCTTTAATCTACAGTCAGTATATAAAACATGAAATAATACTTGTCTGGTTACCATTAAAACCTAGGGAAAATTGGTCCTTTGCACCAGGTGACCAATTTAAAATAATTATAAAACAATTGATATACCTAAACTTACTCCTGAATACATCTGAAACTATAGTTATTACCATAGCGAGTATTACCTAATTCTACAAAAACTCCCTGTGGTAATGAGAGAAATAAAAGCAACAAAGGCACAAAGAAAGAAGCCACTGATTCCACTTGCAACCTTCCGAAGCAACGCAAGAGTAAGGCAGTGACACATTCTTTTCAAAGAAGAAAAGCAAAGGAATTTCAGTTCTGTCTTTATGTCAGCACTTTCACTATTGCTGCCGGTAAATTAAGAAACCTCAAAAGTGCTAAATAATTCTTAAAATGAAATTATTTTGCACATTTATGGAAATCAAAATAAGAAGCAATAATATTCTCTCCTTGAATGTGCCAAGTACTTAACCAAAGGACATTAATTATAGGCTTAGTCTGCTGCCCATAGGAGCATGGCGGGGTACACTGAGGATTGACCCTAGGGGCACTCTACATCAAACCTACATCTCTAGCCTTTTTATTGTTTTGAAACAGGATCTCACCTAGGTTGTTGAGAGTTTTACCACGTTGCGAGGCTGTCCTCAATCCTTCCATCCTTCTGACTCAGCCTCCCAGTACTGGGATTTCAGGCATATGCCATCATGCCTGGCCCTGGATGTATTTCTGAAATACATCCTGGATTCTTTTTTTTTTCCCCCTGGTACTGAGTATTGAACCCAGGAGCATTATACCTCCGGGCTACACCCTCAGCCCTATTTTTTATCCTTTATTTTTAAAACAGGGTCTCACTAAGTTGCAGAGGGTCTCACTAAGCAGCTGAGGCTGGCTACAAATCGTGATCCTCCTGTCTCACCGTCTAAGTACTGGAATTACAAGCATGCAGCACCATGCCCAGCTCCATCTTGGATTCTATATCTATTTCCTTCCACCTTTACTTGATATATTCAAGGCCACGGCTTGCCATGCAATGGAACACACTGCACTCTAGTTGCTGGACTTCTTACAGACACACTATTCCATGAGCATAAAATCATGGTATCTGTTCCAAAGTACCCCGGGCCAACATGGATGCAATCTACAGTATTCTTAAAAACTGACTGACTGGCCTTTGCTTTAAATCCCTCTCATGTATACACTTATCACTTATATAACACGATTTGTTCTGTGTTAGATCATTCTCATTGTAAGAAAGTTACCACTTACACACAGAAACTAAAATTAGCCTTATTTTACCTTTTACTTATAGCCTTTCATTTTTATTTCCAAAGCAAAGCAGGCCAAAAAAAAACAAACAAAAACAAAAACAAATGAAAATGAAGCAAAACAAAAACTAAGCAAATTCTAATTATCTTTATATATGTGAAAACTTAATTGTACACTGACAAATCTGTAGTCCCACTTCAGACTTCTCTGCTTAGGCTAAAT
This sequence comes from Muscardinus avellanarius, assembly GCF_963383645.1. Taxonomy (NCBI): domain Eukaryota; kingdom Metazoa; phylum Chordata; class Mammalia; order Rodentia; family Gliridae; genus Muscardinus; species Muscardinus avellanarius. Next base: position 187,344,750 of record NC_137787.1, read on the forward strand.
CCTTATTTCCAAAGATGTTATTTCTTTGGTCTCTCATTCTCTGGCTATGACCCTCAAACTAAACAAAACATTCAAATTTTGTTTAATCTCTATGTAAAAAAAAAACCCTACTACCCCCTTGATCTGGAAACTGAACTTTCATACATGTATTTTATTAGTTTATATGGCCTTAAAATTTTATTATTTTCCTAAAAAGGTGAAAATGGAATAGCTTACTTAAAAAAAAAAAAAAAAAAGGCAAAAGCCAAGCCTGGTGTGGTGGCGCAAGCTTGTAATCCCAGTATGTGGAGGCTGAGACAGGAGAATCGCAGGTTCACGGCCAGCCTCAGCTACTTAGTGATGCCCTCTGCAACTTCGTGAGACCCTGTATCATAATAAAAAATAAAACATAGGGCTGGGGATGTAGTTCTGAGGTAGAATGTCCCTGGGCTCAATCCCCAGTACTGCAAAAGAAAAAAAAAAGGCAAAAAAACAAGGTGAATAACTTTTGCATATATGATTAGCTACAAGAGGTATACTTTTCCCAGTATAATACTTAAATTGTAACAAATCATAAGCTATCAAAATGAAATCATTGCCTCTAGTAAAAAATAGCAAAATAATAAATTTTATTATGCAAGCACTGTACTAAAATTATAATATTTCTTATTACTTTAGAATAAATTCCACAAAATAAAATATGCTTATTACCTTCATGGTTTAAATAATACATATTCTTTGCGATCACGGCACTCTTATCTTGTGAATCCAAGAAAGAGAACGTAGAGAAATCTTCAATATCAGCAGTTACTGAAAAATTGCATATTAAATGTCAATAATGAGTTAATGAAAACATCTGCAATAATTTGTAGAACAATCTACGGAGTTACTTTACCTGATGAAGATATTAAGTTAAGGTACTGAGGTGTAGCATTCAAAATAAAAGAATTTATACGGGGCACAACATTATTCCTGTCCATTAGGAAATCAACTATATTCACTTGATCATTCAATATGCCCTAAAATAAAAATATTATTTAAACAATATAACTTATATGCATTTAAAGATCACTTAATCTAAAATCAATCAATAAATAGTATTTAATTTAGGATTACTATAATAATTCTTTCAAAAAAATTAGGACTTGACTCCACTTACTTAATTTTTAGATGTAATTATACACATGACGGATTTAAACATTAAAAAATTTTTTGTGTGTGTGTGGTACTGGGGGTGGAACCCAGAGGCTTTTCTACCTCCGGGCTATACTCCCAGAGCTATTTTATACTTTATTTGGAAACAGGGTCTCACTAAGTAGCTGAGGCTGGCTTTGAATCTGTGCGATCCTCCTGTCTCAGCCTCCCAAGTGCTTGGAATTAATTACAAGCGTGCGCCACCATGCCTGGATTAAGCATTTTAAGATCACTATTAAATATTAGGATAAAATTTTTATAAACATGTTCATTAAAAATTTTAGTAAGAAAATATCACTTATACTTTTGTGTTTTTCTCATAAATGCTTACCTACCCTAAGAGCATCTCTTTGTAAATAGACAAATGTATCCATCATTCTGTGAAGAACAGTCATTTCTAGTTCTTTAGTATTCATTTCTTCCTGGTTGAAGGGTTCACCATTATAGAGAGCCTGAGGCAAAGGGCCCAGGCCAGTCAACTTATAAAAGCTTGCTCCTGCCTATCAATTAAAAAAATGAGAGTCAAAATATATCGCTAGGAAAGAAAGGATACTGCCACATTTTTATACATCATAGGAAAAAATGCCTATTTTATCTTATCTTTCTCTTTCAAATAGTATGTAAAGGAAAGTAATTTACTTAAAGAAAGCAAAAGCCAGAAAAATTTCTTTTACAGAAGAGTGAGATTGTAAACATTTTAGGCTTTATGAGCCACCTGGTCTCTACCGCAGTAACTCAAGCTGATGTTACAGAGTAAAAGCAGCCGCAGACTCCTGATGAATGCTCAGGAGCGGATGAGCATGGCTGGGCCATGACGGAAGCAAGCCACCAGCAAGTAGGCTAGACCTAGTGAATACAGAGCTAAAGTGTCCTTGAACACAAACTTCCAAGCAAAACAGAGGCAAGTGTAAGTTCCAAGAAGGCCAGAAAAGAGAGTATGGAGTGTGAAGACAAAGGACCACAGAACCCTTCTGTTAATCATAAATTTGTCAAGAAGTAAAAATGAAGATACACCAAATGAAGAGAGAGCATAGCAAGGACCAGAAGGAACTGAGAATAAGGTATCACTAGGCAACAGCAAGTACGTATGGGTACATTATAGCGTGAGATACTGAACGGGCTCAGAGGGGTTTTGTCAGAGGTCAGATCATGAAGTTCCTCAACATTTGGGTTTTATCTTATACAGAGAAGTGACTGAATGATGCCCTCACTTGATGTTCAATACTAAGCATTGTGCTTACTATTATAGCCACCATTCTCACAAGCAATCTAAGAAGCTACGTACAGGCTGAGTACCTCTTATCTGAAATGAGTACAAAAGTTTTAGGTTTCTGAGTTTTCCTGATTCTGAAATATCTGTACATACACTTCATGGATTGAGCATTGTTAATCCAAAAATCTTAACTCTGAAATGCTCAGAAATCAGAAATGTTTTTAGCAAGTTTCAAATTTCAGAGCATTTCAGGGTGCAGATTAGGGATGCTCACCTTGTGGTTGATTATGTCCATTTTACCAGTGATGTTACAGGTACAGAGAGACTGAATCACTTCCAATATCACAAGGTTACTGCATGTGAGAGCCAGAATTTGTACGCAGATCTAACTAAACACTTACGCACAGCACATACTCTTTCTGCATTTATTGGGAATCAAGCATGTATTAGACTTAAGTATGCATATAAAATACATAAATGCTATACTAAAGAAACAGTTTGATAGAGAAAGAGATGGATACATTAAAAACAAGTGTGAATACAGTGTCTAACAGTACCAAAGAAGTCATGGTTATTTCTATCTAGAAAGAGGTTCATACTAATGCATACCATCAGATTTGCTTATTTTAAAAAGAATATGATAGAGCCATGCGTGGTGGCACATGCTTGTAATTCCAGTGCATGGGAGGCTGAGACAGCCTCAGCTACTTACTGAGGCCCTCTGCAATTCAGTGAGAACTTGTTTCAAAATAAACAATAAAAAAAAAATAGGGCTGGAGGTGTAGTTCGGAAGTAGAAAGCCCCTTAGGCTCCATCTCCAGTACCGGGAAAAAAAAAAGAAAAAAAAAAGAATATGACAGCAACGATATAAAGGAGAAACATACCCGAGGGCTTGGGTTAGATGCTACTCTAGTATGGGAAGGAAAAAGAAGAGCCAGAAGAAAACTTAGTGGCAAGGGCAAGAGGGCGAGGCGAGAGCGAGGCAGCATCTGAGGAAGCATGTAACAGGCAGAACTGACAACCCGAGGACCTTTTGTGTGGTGGGGTGGGAAGGCAAACAAGTAGCCTGGATGACTGCCAGGCTCCCAGCACAGGTAGTCTGGGTGAGTGCTGATGCTGCCTACCAACCTGGATAGGGCAAAAAGAAGGAAAAGAAATTTGGGACAACAAGCAGGATGACAAGCTTGGTTTTAGATGCTTCTGATTTAGAGCCTTTGGGCAATCTTCCACGAAGCTGAATGCACGGGTTTGGACCTCCAGAATGAGGCCCCTGCTACAAAGACAGGTCATTTCTACCCCTACTCTATGGCTTCCAATTAGGCAACCCATTCATTTCACAAACAGTTACCACAAATAAGCCAGTGGTAGTTTATACTTTCAGCCCACACCTTACTTCTGAGCTATAGACAGAAGTCACTGGAACAGAGAGCAAAATGCTGGTTACCAGAGGCTACGGGGAGGGAAATTGGAGAGATGCTGGTCAGAGAAATGACATTTCAGTTAGACCAGAGGAATCAGTTCAAGACAACTATTGTACATCATGGTACTATAACTAAAAACATATATTGTATGCTTGAAAATTACACTCTCTCTCTCTCTCTCTCTCTCTATATATATATATATATATATATATATATATTTTTTTTTTTTTTTTTTTTTTTTTTTTTTGGTGGAACCCAGGGGCTTTCTACCTCCACCTACACACCCAGATCTATTTTATACTTTATTTGGAAACAGGGTTTCACTATGTTGCCGAGAGCCTCACTAAGTAGCTGAGGCTGGTTTCGAACCTGTGCAATCCTCCTGTCTCAGCCTCCCAAGTGTGGGGATTACAAGCATGCTCCACCACACCCGGCTAAAAGAGTAGATTTTTAAGGCCTCTTAACACAAAAAATATTAAGTATGTTAGGTAGTGCATATATTAATTAGCTTGATTTAGCCATTCCACAATGTATACATACATCAAAGTATTTGTTATACAATAAACATATATAAATTTTGTTAATTTAAAAATGTAAACAATTAAGGTCGGGCATGGTGGTGCATGCTTGTAATCCCAGTGCTTTGGAGGCTGAAAGGAGGATCGCACAGGTTCAAAGCCAGCCTCAGCTACTTAGTGAGGTTCTCAGCAACTTAGTGAGACCCTGTATCCAAATAAAATATTAAAAGAGGTCAGGGAGTATAGCCTGGAGATAGAAAAGCCCCTGGGTTCCACTCCCAGTACCACAAAAATAAATAAATAAAAACGTAAACAATTAGAAGCTGAACACAGAAGACTCTGAAAGAATAAAAAAATCAAAGGCAGCAGTACAGAGAAATTGCCAAAGAGAAAAATAATAGCACAAGAAATTGTACAAACTGATGGACATGACTTTATTGAAAGAGACCCGCCAAACACACAACACATTGAAAGACAGGGACTCTCTAAAGGCTAAGAATAAGAAATACTTTTAAATAAGTGATATATAAGATGAGGCCCTATAGCTGGGGACAGAGATGGACAGAAGAAAAGAAGGACACAGCAAGAGGTTTACATCCTAGAAAGAGCAATGTCGTGAGGGAACTAAGACAAGCGGGTGTTGCTACTGTAGAGACTGCAATCAATTAAAGATGGGTCTGGACAGGTAGGCAGAGGGTATGAGAGGGTATACAATGTCTTGTAAAAAGTTACGCCTCCACGTCCATGGAGGACTGGTTTCAGAACCCGACCTGGACACTAAAATAGGCAGACTCAAGTCTCTTATATAAAAAGCTAGCCTATTCCCATATAACTCACATCCTCCTATATACTTTATTTTTTAAAATATTTTTGCGGTACTGGGGATGGAATCCAGGGGCATTCTACCTCAGAGATATACCCCAGCCCTATTTTTTATTCTTCATTTTGAAACAGGGCTGAGCTGTCCTTGAACTGCAATCCTCCTTTCTCAGCCTCCCAAATGCTGGAATTACAAGCGTGTGCCACCACACCTGCTCTCCTATATACTTCAAATCATCTCTCCACTACTTATAGTACCTAATACAATGTAAGTGCTATGTAAATAGTTACTATTTATATTGTTTAGGGAGTAAGGGTAAGAAAAAAATGTTTGTACATTTGTGGTACATTTTTTTTCATCTAACATATTTTCAATCTGCAGCTGGTTGAATCCACAGATGCAGAATGCATGGATAAGAGGTCCAACTGTGTTTAATGTAAACTAAAAAGAGTAAAAGGCAACAGTTAAATACATAAAGGGCAGGACACAGTGAAGTGTCAGTGTCATGTACACACACTGTACACACATTAATAAGAACATTTTCCATTGTTGAGTATAGAGGAAGGGTACGAGTATGGGTGGCGAGTTAGACTAGGAAATGTAGATGGGAGACACACGATGGGCTAGATGACCTTTGGAAACAGGCAGAAGAAAATGGACACATTTGAATTACTCAGCAAGTACCATGATTCAAGTACCATGATAAGTTCCTGGATTGGGTAGGGTAGAGGAAGATGAGAAATCCTCAAGGATGGCTTCAAAAGTTCACTTCAACAGCTGACTGGGAGAGGCATGACACCACTGCCATGGTGGAAAGGCGTGGAGGAGACAGCGTGGGAGGTAGGATCAGAGGCTCACTTCTGCACGCAGGATGGAGGGCCTCTGCGGTCTCCAAAGACGCTGCGCAGGAGTGAGATCCTGTGGTGTGTGTCTTTCTATGCCTGGTTTATTTCACGTCACCTAATGTCCCAACTTACCTTTCTTTGTTCATCATATATGGAATAAGTTCCCAGAATATCCCAGATATTAGTCTGAGGAAATTTATTTTGGAGAACACTCTTCACATTGTCCACAGTGAGTTCCTTTTTATTCACGTTTTCATACACCTGTAAAAATAAAGACATAATTTTTTTATAACTAATTTTCATGGTGCCGAAAAACCATGACACTCTACTTTCAAGCTATATACCCTTAGATCCATGTTATGTTTTTTATTTGGAAACAGAGTCTCACTAAATTGCTGAGGCTGCCTTCGAATCTGCAATCCTCCTGTTTCAGCCTCCCAAGTACTGAGATTACAGGCACGCACCACCACACCTGGCAGTGTTTTTTCTTAGCATAATATTCTTTAGTTCTATCCATTTTCCTACAAATGACATAATTTTGTTACTCTTAAGTCTAAGCTGAATTTCATTTGTATATTTACCACATTTTCTTTATGCATTTATCTGTGAACAGACACCTGAGTTGGTTCCATAATTTGGCTATTGTCAATTGTGCTGCTATAAATACAGATATGTGTATATCTCTATAGTATTCTGACTTTTAACGCTTTTGGAAAAATACGAAGGAATGGCATAACTGGGTCATATGGTGGTTCCGTTCCTAGTCTCTTGAACCTCCAAACTGATTTACACAGTGGTTGTACTAATTTAGAATCCTATTTACTAATTTCCATAGTGGTTGTACTAATTTACAATACTATTTACTAATTTACAATCCTAAAACAGGAATAGATCCCTATTTTCATACCTCATCAGTATTTATTATTTGTATTCCTGATGATTACCATTCCAACTGAAGTTAAATGGATTCTCAGTACAGTTTTGACTTGCACTTCTTTTCATTTATTTATTGGCTGATTATATTTCTTATTTTGAGAAGTGTTTATTCAGTTCAATTGCCCATTTCTATTTTTTTAGTTAAGTTTTTGAGCTCTTTATTCTATTCTATTTAGAAGAGTAGCTGGCAAAGATTTTCTCCCCTTCCAAAAGCTCTCTCTTTAGATCTAGCTTCCTTTGCTGTGCAGAAGCCTTTTAATTTGATGCCATTGATTGATTTTCAGGTTTATTTCCTGAGCTTCAGGATCTTATTGAGAGAGTCTCTACCTATGTGTATATATATTGAAAAGTTGGTACTATGCTTTCTTTTTCTTATTTTAGCTTATTGTGCTGTCTGGAACTCTAGAACAGACATGAAGTTTTTATACTGAATACCTTGTTTTTTTCAAGTTTAACAATTCTTTTATCACTTCATCTATAATAAGTTCTTTTATCAATTAAGGAAATTCCCTTATAGTTCACTAAATATTTTGTTTAAGAAAATTCCCTTACAGTTCACTAAACATTTTGTTTTAGTTTTCTTTTAATAATGACAAAGCTTTGATTTTTTCTATGTATCTTCTGTTATGATAATGCAATATGGTAAATTACATTTATACGTTCTTCAAGTTTCAAATAATCTCTTTTCATTCCTTAAGAAATATCACTTTAGTCGTGTGTGTGTGTGTGTGTGTGTGTGTGTGTGTGTGTATCTCTTTTTTTTTGAGGTAGGATCTTGTTATGTTACCTTGGCTGGTCTCAAATTCCCAGACTTAGATGATCCTCCAACCTCAGCCTCTTGAGTATCTGATACTAGCAGTGCATATAACTGAGCTCAGATATAATAGTTTATTTTTTATATAACTGGTGGGTTTACTTTGTCAATGTTAGTTTAACATTTTCTCATTTACATTCCCAAGACAGAACAATCTATCAAGTTTTGCTATGTTCATATCGTGATTAAGAATTTTTTCCTATTCTCTAAAAGATTTTAAAGATAGATATGATTGTTTCTTCAAATACTTGGTAAAACTTGGCACACTGGATTTAAAACATGGCCTTCAAATTCTTCAATTCCTTCCACTAAAAGGTAGATTCCTCAATCTGGACTTGGTATGACACTGAAAGCAAGATGCTGGCTTCAGAGCATATTGCTGCAGGAACCCAGTCTCCAAGATGGTTTGTCAATTTTACTGTCTTCAAAGTATCAATTTTAGCATTCTCAATCAACTCAATTTTGTTTTCTAGCTCATTAATGTCTTTTTTATTACTTTTCATACATTCAAAAAATAAGTTATTTTTGAATGGCTAACAAGAACTCTGAACACTTGCTTGCTAACTAGAAGACATATGACTATACATTTTCCTCTTTTCTATTTAATTGAAAAATTATCTCATCTTTTTCTTTTTTAAATTTTTTATTGGTGCACTGTAGTCATACATCTTAGTGGGGTACAAGATGGTGGAGACACACATGCACATATCACTCATTCTCCAATTCCCACCCCATTTCCTCCCCATCCCTCCATGTGTAGCTTAGTGATTGACTTTGGTAAGTTGATGAATGTATGTCATGTACATTAGAGAATTTCCCTCTCCTCCCTTCTTTCCCCTCGGTTAGGTAGCCTTATTTGCTCATCTATGGATTTTCCTTTTTTTTAAATTTTATTTTATTGGTGTACTGTATTCATACATCATAGTGGGATACAAACTTTTGTAGACATACATGCACACATCGCCCAGTCAGCCCCCACCCGATCCCCACCCCATTCTCTCCCCATCCCTCCCTCCCATGCTTGGCTTAGTGGTTGACATCTAGTATTATAGCAATTTATCCAAAATTAAAAATGATAATCTCACATAACAGTTTCATTTGTCTGATACCAAGCTTTTGATGTCTTAAAGATAACATTTCAATATTTCTTTTTGCTTTCTTTCTTACCAGAGAATATTTTTTTCTTTTTTTAAGGTAAAACTATCATATATTTATTTTTCAGAAAAAAATCTATCCTGATATGGAATATGGACTCGATACCCAAAATAATCTCGAAGCAAAAACAAAGCTAGAAGATGTATATTTTCTGATTTCAAACCATATAAAGCTACAATAATTGAAACAGTGTAGTACTGTTCTAAAGGCAGATATATAGACCATTGGAGTTAAATACAAGCCTAGAGCTAACTTCTTCCCTATATTGTCAAGTTATTTTTGACAAGGTTTCCACGAAGATTTGGTGGTGGAAATAATAATCTTTTAACTAAATATTGTTGAAAAATAATAATTACATGGAAAAGAATAAAATTGGACCCTTACCTAATCCCACATACAAGTATTAACTCAAACTAGATAAAAGACCTAAATATAAATCTTAAGACTATAAACTTTTAGGAGAAAATCTGGGTCATAAAACCTCACAACATTGAAATTGGCAGTGATTTCTTGGATATGATTTCAATGGCACAGGCAACAGAAGAATATACAAACTCCCTAAAAAATAAAAGAAAATATTGTATATCCAAAGACAATGTAAACAGAGTTAAAAGTTACTAATAGAATTGGATAAAATATTTCCAAATGCTATATCTGAAGGTATATTAATATTCCAACTAGAAATCCTAAAAATTAACAATAAAGGCAAACAATACCATTTAGAGATAGGTAAAAGACTAACATAAATAATGAATCTCCATAGATAACCAATCTTAGTTGTCTGTTGGATGGAAACTCTTGTTTCTCTGGTTCTGGTGAGTGTTACCTATTTCTTCTTTGTAGTTAATCTCTTTGAGTATTTTCTCTAGCGCTGGTTTTGAAGACATAAATTCCTTCAGTTTCTGTTTGTCATGGAAGCTTCTTATTTCTCCATCTAATTTGATAGAAAGTTTTGCTGGATAGGAAATTTTTGGCTGGAAGTTGTTTTCTTTCAGAGTTTGGAATATGTTACTCCAAGCCCTTCTGGCTCTCATGACTTGGTTTGGGAAGTCTGGAGTGATTCTAATTGGTTTGCCTCTGAATGTCACTTGGCCCTTTGTTTTTGTTGCCTTTAAGATTCTCTGCTTGGCTTCCACATTGGTCATTTTGACAATTATATGGCGTGGGGATCCTCTTCTCCGATCCTGTCTAAAGGGAGTTCTATAAGTTTCCTGGATCTGTGTATCAACCTCTTGCTCTATATTTGGAAAATTTTCTGCTATTACTTCCTTGAAGAGATTGTTGATCCCTTTGGTATCACTTTCTTTTCCCTCCTCTATTCCAATTATTCTTAGGTTAGCTCTCTTAAGATGGGCCCATATTTCTTCAATGTCAGATTCCTGCTGTTGGATATCTTTTTCTAGATTAGAAACTATGCATTCATTTTTGGATTGCTCATCTTCTAAGAGCGAGATTCTGTTCTCCATGTGGTCTAATTGGTTGTTTGTGCTTTGAATTGAGGCCTTTACTTCATTAATTGCATCCTTTATCTCTTTTTGGCTCTCTCTGAGTTCTTTTCGAAGCACCTCTATTATTTCTACAGTTATTTTCCTGATTTGATCTTCTAGAAATCTCTGATTTTCTGTTTTATCAGGTTCTGATGTTGTGGGGTTGTGCACATTCATTACTTCAGTGTTATTCCTCTTTCCCATGATTTCGGAGGTTTGTGCCTTCTCTGGGTTCTTCCCTTGGGTCACTATGGCTTCACTTATGGTGCTCTGGATCTCGAGTCTGTATTATCTCAGACCCTACTACTCCTTTACTGGGTTGTATCACAGAGTCTCCGACCCAGGGAGTCGATAGAGGCTGCTTTAAACTATGGGGGGTGCCAGGTTGCACGCTCTCCTATGGTGTGATATCTCTGCCACCACCACTCCCTCACTGGGTCAAGTCCCAGGAGGCACAATACTGCGATTTCTCCTCTGTGGCCCGCAATTTGACTCACTGTTCTTGAGTACGTAGATGTAGCTGTACTGGACTCGGTGAATTCACTGCTGCTGCCGCCGCCGGTGGCAATATGGCGCCTCTGCCACGCCCTCGGCCATGAGGCTGGCGTATTTTTTCTTCTCTGGTTTTGATTTCCACTCTGAATCCCTGCAGCGTGTGCTGAGCTCAGCCACTGGGAGCTTTAAATGCTGTCTGCGCCGAAAGATCCCGCCTGGCTGTTCCGCATCGGCTCACCTCGGCTTGCTGTAGCCGTCCGCTGAGTTCGCCACTGCCGCCGGCAGTATGGCGCTGCTGCCGCGTCCTCGGGCGCGTGTGTCTCCTCTGTGGCCCTGAGCTCTGTTCTCAGTCCGCTTTCTCTCTGGAGCCTGGTGTTTTTTTTGTTTTTCTGGTGATGGTGTTTTCTGGCTATGAAAGGCGCTCTTTTTGTGGTAATGGAGATTGGTTGTTAGCGGGACACTTAAGCCCCGCTTTTCTCGGTCGCCATCTTCCTGGAAGTCCTCTGGATTTTCCTTTTTTGACTAGGGTTCTTCCTATGACCCTTTCTCTCTCTAGCTTCTGCATATTAGGCAGAATGTCCAAATTTTTTTACTTTTTGTGACTGACTAATCTCACTTAGCATAATGTTCTCCAGTTCTATCCATTCCCCCACAAGTGATGTAATTTCATTTTTCTTTATGGCTGAATAAAATTCCACTGTGGACATATCCCATAGTTTTATAATTCATTCATCTGTTGATGAACATCTTGGCTGGTTGCATAGTTTGGCAATTGTAAACTGGGTGGCTACAAACATAGATGTACACGCATTAGTTTGTTAGTTTGTTTTCCTTTCTTTTGGTAGATACCCAGAAGTGGCCTTGCTGGGTCACATGGTAGGTTCGTTTCCATCCTTCTGAAAATCCTCCATACTGTTTTCCAAAGTGGTTGCACTAATTTTCAATCCCACCAACAATGTATCAGAGTTCCCACTTCTCCACATCCTCACCAGCATTTTTGTTGTGTGTTTAATGATTGCCATTCTAGTTGGAGTTAGGTGAAATCTCAGGGTAGTTTTGATTTGCATCTCTTTGTTAATGATGTTGAGTATTTTTTCATACATTTATTGGCCATTTGAACTTTTTCTTTTGTAAAGTGTCTATATAGTTCACTTGTCCATTTTTTTTTTTATTGGTAGTACTGGGGTTGGAACCTGAGGGCATTCTACCTCTGAGCTACATCCCCAGCCCTATATTTTAAATTTTGAAACAGGGCCTGAGTTGCAAAGGGCCTCACTAAGTAGCTGAGGCTGTCCACAAACCACTATCCCTCCAGTCGCAGCCTCCCAAATGCTGGGATTACAAGAGGGTGCCACCACGCCTGGCTGCTCGTCCATTTTTTGATTGGGTTATTTGTTTTCTTAGTGGTGAGTTTCCTGAGTTCTCTGTATATTCTAGATATTAGTCCTCTATCAGAGAAGTAGTTGGCAAGAATTTTCTCCCATTCAGTCAGCTCTATGTTAAGGTTCTTGATAGTTTCCTTTGCTATACAGAAGCTCTTCATTTTAATGCAATCCTATGTATTGATCCTCCTTTTAATTTCTTGTGCCTTTGGAGTCTTTTTGATAAAGTTTTACCTATGCCTATGTGTTGAAGTGTTGGACCTATGTTCTCTTTAAGGAGCTGCAAGGTCTATGGTTAGATTTCCAAGTCTTTGATCCATCTTGAATTGACTCTTGTGCAAGGTGAGATGTGAAGTTTATTTCCATTTTTCTGCATATGGTAAACCAGTTTTGCCAACACCATTTGTTGAAGAGGTTATCTTTCTTCCAGTGTATGTTTTTGACACCTTTGTCAAAAAATATAAGTGTGTGGATTTGTTTCTGAGTCTTCTGTTCCATTGGTCTATGTGTCTGTTTTGTGTCAACAGCATGCTGTTTATATTACTATGACTTTGTAATATAGTTTGAAGTCAGGTATTGTGATGCCTCCTGAATGCTTCTTGTTATTGCAATCTACTTTGGGTATTCTGGTTTTTTTGTTGTTCCAAATGAATTTAAGAACTTATTTTTCTCTGTCTTTGAGGAATGACCTGGTAATTTAATGGGTATTTTGTTGACTCTGTAGATCACATTTGGAAGCATGGCCATTTTGAAGGTATTCTGCCTATCTAAGAACATGAAATATCTGTCTACCTTCTGCCTATCTAAGAACATGAAAGATCTATCTCCTAAGGTCTTTCTCAATTTATTTTTTCAGTGTTTTTTTTTAACTTTATTTGAAGAAGTTTGTACCTCCTTGGTTAGGTTTATTCCTAAATATTTTATTTTTTGTGGGATTATCCTGAGTGGAGGTGTTTTCTGAAATTTTCAGTGGATTTATGGTTGGCATATGGGAAAGCTTCGGATTTTTAAAGATTGATTTTGTATCCAGATACTTTGCTAAATTTGTTGATCAGTTCTATAAGCTTTTTAGTTGTGTTTGTTGGGTCTTCTAAGTATAGTATCATGTCATCTGCAAATAGGGATAGTTTTAATTCTTTTCCTATTTGTATTCCTTCTTTTGCCTTATTGCTTTGGCTAGAGTCTCAAGTACTATATTGAAAAGAAGTGGTGATAATGGACATCCTTGTCTTGTTCCTGTTTTTACAATTTTTCACCATTTAATATAATGGTGCCTGTGGGCCTATTGTATATTGCCTTTATGATGTAGAGGTATGTTCCTTCTATTACAATTCTCTGCAGTGCTTTTAGCATAAATGGGTTTTGGATTTTGTAGAATGTTTTTTCAGTGTCCATTGAAATGATCATGTGATTTTTGTCTTTGGTTCTGTTCATGTGATGAATTACATGGACTGTTTTTCATATGTAGAATCAGTCTTGCATCCCTGGGATCAACCCTACTTGGTCATGGTGTATGATTTTTTTTTGATGTGGTTTTGAATGCGTGTTGCTAGTTAATCAACAATATAGGTCTGTAGTTTTCTTTCCTTGAGTTGTCTTTATTTGGTTTTTGTAATGTAGTCTATAGGTGTCAGCTGGTATATACAAGTGCAAATTGTGTTGTATACAATGATAAAGGTTGACTGAGGAGGAAGGTAATGAAGTACTAAATGCAATAGGGTAAAGTAACAGATAGGATTGAATAGAATGAGAGTCTGAATTTGGTGAAGTAATACATAGTAGAGATAAGAGATAGTCAGTATGTAGTAGGATTCTAGTAACCAATGCAAAGTATTTAGAATAGTGATATGAAGTGGAATTAATACAAGGCAAAGAAAAAAAGAGGGATGGAGAGAAGGCAAAAACAAACAAACAAAAGAACAACAAAAACAACAAAATTATACAACCCTACAAATACATGAATACTGAGCAGCCTTGGACCCTGCAGTCCTCCTGGGTCTGTATTGATTCTTTCAGCTGTTTAAGGTTCATTCTATAATAGGTTCTTGAGCATGTTCCAAGCTCTCTCATGTGCTCTGTAACCTATAGTAATGATGTCAGTTTTTAGCCATGCTTTTGGTCTCCTTCAGTGATTGGGACCTTGGCCTGGTCTATGTACAGGTGCCAAGTGCCACTGGCACATTTCCGGCTGCAAGCATGGGTCTCTGAGCTCTCAAAATGAACTTGTCTCTGAGATTCTCTCAGACTATATAGGCAGCTGGTATCACTGGGGTTGGATGTAGTGTTAAGCACAGGTCTCCACACTTTCCACTGATGTTGAGCGCGCATCTCTCCATACCTACGTAGGTGGAGTGTGCTGCTGGGACCAGACCCAGTGTATAAGTAGACCGAAAACTCCACAACTAGGGCTCTATTGGTGTGACTTCTCCTTGGTCACCACAATTAAGTGGTCTGTGGTGGTCTCTGGAGGTCCTACTAGGGCTCTGATCCCTGAGGATTGTAGGCCTTTTTGCCTGATTGGCCCTGAGGGTTGTCTGCTAATCCACACCTCTGGAGTCCCCAACAGAAGATTTCACCTCACCTTCACCAGGGTGAACCACAAAGTGTCAGGCCTGAGAGTCTATCTCTTGCTGCGTGAGTCCCTGAAGGAGTGCCAGGTAGTCTCCTTCAGGGGATAGCTGGTTCACTTATGATGTTGTTGAGCACCACTCTGGATCTCTGGAGGACATGGTGCGCTCTGCCGCCACTGCTGCAAGTCCAAGCTGGGGTCCATGCAGAAGGAGCCAACTACTTACAATTACGATGTGCTGCAGCTGCTTACTTCTTTTCAAGTTGTTGGCTTTTTTTGCTGGCATGTGTGGAGGCACAGTGCTGGCAGTCCCAGTGCTGGTGTCACTGCAGTCCCTGTAGCTGCAGGAGTTGGAGGCGGCTGGGGTACTTTTCTGCTCTCTTCTGCCTTCTAGCTTTGATTCTGCCATCTTTTAATTCTCAGTGTTCTGTTCAAATTTATGCCAGTTTCTTTCTTTCGTCAAGACGCTGTTATCATGGTGATAGAGATCTCGTATCAGGACTGATATGTGTTTCTTTCCTCAGTTGCCATATTCCTGGAAGTCCCCCTATCTCATTATCTGATTGTTGAATTCAACTTTTTATATTTGCCTTTTTTGTTCATTATATTGTTCTAATCTTATGTATTTACTCAGTTTTGATTGGCTTCACCTACCAATAATTGAAAGGGAAAGTTGAAATAACCTACTGTGATAGCAGATCTTGCCATTTCTGTTATATATTTTGAAGCTATTT
This sequence comes from Muscardinus avellanarius, assembly GCF_963383645.1. Lineage (NCBI taxonomy): Eukaryota > Metazoa > Chordata > Mammalia > Rodentia > Gliridae > Muscardinus > Muscardinus avellanarius. The sequence continues at coordinate 187,360,312 of NC_137787.1, forward strand.
TGTTAGCTGCATACAATTTATTTCCCCTTACTATTATATGGCTACCTTAGGCGTTCTTTGTTGAATATCTTCTTTTTGTTGAATATCTTCCTTGTGCATAATTTTCAATCTTTTTATAATCATTTTGGTAGTATCATTAAGTTTAATTTACTCACATAATTATTGATATGGTTGGATTTACTTTTACCATTTGCTATTATATATCTCATTTTTTTGTTGTTCATAGGTTCTTCCTTTACTCTTTTCTTTGGTGCTTAAGAGATACTTCTTAGTGTTTCACTTCATCTGCTGATTTTTAAACTATTTAAAAAATTATTTGACTTTTTTTAGGGAATAAAGTATATATCTAAAATTACCACAACCTATTTCTTATTAATCCTAATTTAATATTGACAAAATATAGAATTTAAGTTCTGAAATAGGTCCATTTACTACACTTTCCCTTGGACAATTATCTTTATGTGTTTATAAGTAGAATTTTTGTTTTATTTACTCTTATATCTTGCTAAAGGAAAAGCATATTTATATAGTTTCATATTTACCTACATTATATTTTATTTACTGTTACCACTTCATATCTTCCTATGGATTTGAATTATCATCTGCTGCCTTTTCATTTCAGCCTAAAGCACTTCCTTTAGTATTTTCTGGTGAGGTAGCAAGATTCATTCTTGATCTGTGAATATATATATATATATATATATATATATATATATATTTTTTTTTTTTTACAAGAATTACAGTCTGCTATATCTTGTTGATACATAAAAATATTTACTTTATGTATGCTGGTCAGTTTTATAATATTTACCAGGGGAGTGTTAGTTACTCTATAACTGCCAACAAGTTCATGTCTTAAAGTATGGTGGGTGATATTCCTAAACTAGCACTCATCAAATATTCATTAAGGATATAAGACACATGATTTAAAGTCTTAATCTTTTAAGGTGAGAAGATTAAATTATTTGTTAAGTGTGCTTATCCACTATGCAGTAGAGCTGGAATACAATACATTTACTATAAACACTGTGTTGGCTTTTTTTAATATAGCTAAATACTGGAGATAATAAATTTAAAAAGAAGAAAAGCCAGGTATGGTGGCTTACACTTATAATCCTAGTACTTGGGAAGGCTGAGACAGGAGGACTGCAGGTTTGCAACCAGCCTCAGTTATTTGGTGCAGTCCTCTGCAACTTAGTGAGATCCTGTTTCAAAATTAAGAATAAAAAGAAAATAGGGCTTGGAAATAGAATGCCCCTGGATTTAATTCCCAGTTCAATAAATAAATAATAAAAAATAAATAGAGGAAAGATTTATTAGGTGGTTCACAGTTTGGGAGAGTTTGGTCAGTGGTTGGTTGGTCCCATTGCTTCTGGGCCTATGGTGAGACAGAATATCATGTCAAGAGCTATACAAAGCTAGTTTACTTCGTAGTTGCCCACAAGTAAAGAGTGACAGGAAGTGGCAGGATTCCTAGCACCCCTTGGAAGGCATGCCTTCAATGACCTAATACTTTCTCTAGTCTCAAGTGGAGCAACAGGCCCCTCTAATGTTTCACCACCCCTTAACAGTGCCACAGGCTCAGACTGTCTTAATACATGGGCTTTGGCGGACATCCGAGGTCCAAACCAAACCACAGCATACTATATTCTCTATTACACTTGAGCATTTTTCATGTATCTTTTTATTCTCTCATTATTAAAAGTAACTTGTGAATGGAAAGCAATTAAACAATTCATGTGTGTGTGTGTGTGGGGGGGTTTACTGGGAATTGAACCCGAGCCACACCCCTAGACTGATTTTATTTATTTGGAAACAGGGTCTTAACTGGGTTGATGAGAGTCTCACTACTTGCTGAGGCTGTCTTCAAACCTTCAATCTTCCCATCTCAGCCTCCCATGTACTAGGATGTGTACATGGTGTGCCACCATGGTTGGCTAAACAGTTTTAAAGAGGTTTTATAATTCAGCAGAATGTTGGCTCAATAATGTCATTTTCTGAAGAATTTTGAGAAATCAGAAGTTTTTTTTTTGGACTGGGGATTGAACCCAGGGGCATTCTACCTTCAAGCTATAACTCCAGCCCTTTTTTTGTTTTTTTATTTTGAAATAGGGTCTGCTAAGTTGCTGAGAGTCCCAGTAAGTTGCTGAGGCTGGTCTCAAACCTGGAAATCCTCATATCTTAGTCTTCCAAGTAATAGGATTATAGGTGTGCACCATCACAGCCAGTTAAAGAAACCAAAATTTTGATGTCATGAATACACATAGCTTGAATATCTACCAAGTTTCTCATACCCCAGTGAATTCTCTAAACATTTCTTCCTCACTTATTTCTCCCTTTCTTTTTCTAGGCGTTAAGTATAATATATGGGCTGTCCTGCTTCTTGCTTTTATGCTGCTTTGTATGAAACCTATGAGTTCAAGTGTAATTATTTATTTATTCATTTTTTACAGTACTGGGGATTGAACCCAGAGGAATTCTACCTCCAAGAGACACCCCCCCACACCCCGGCCTATATTTTATTCTTTATTTTGAAACAGGATCTCACTAAGTTGTAGAAGGCCTCACTACGTAGCTCAGGCTAGACACAAACCTGCGATCCTCCTGCCTCTGCCTCCCAAGTACTGGCATTACAAGCATGTGCCACCATACCCACCTGTAATTCAGTTTTCCAAGAAATTAATAGTATCATGTTGAAAATCACAGTAGATAATTCAAAAGGCAAGTAATGGGCAAATATGCCATCAACTGCAAATTAATGCATGATAAAATGCTTATAGAATAGAGATTTGATATTGACAATTAGCATTACTTAAGTAAAGACCATTTCTTAATGTCTTCAGCTCTCTCAGTTTTGAATATCTTATAAATATTATTAAAATAACTAGATATTAATATTAAAAGATATAAGTCAATATGACTATGTCTCTCATAAACTTTTACATCAGTATGTTGAAAAAAAACCAATAAGGTCATATGTAATTCAGACAAATATTTCATGACACTATTTTACAGAGTAAACTTTACTCCAAAATAACTGAAGTATATATAGATTCTTTCACCAAAGGGAGTGAATTAATGAGATATTCAGTGATTTTTCTGAGAACTACAGAAGCAAAGTAGGAAATTTATACTCCTTTGGAAATTTATTTCTCTGAAAAGCCATTCCTTTATAATATTGGTTGACAAGCTAAAATGCAGTGCATATAAAATTAATTGAAGTCATTTTTAAGCTATAGCTTGTCTTTTCTTAATACATTTACTTTTCCATGATGAGTTATAAGAGTTTTAAAACCTCATTTATAAAGTAATCTTATCTCTGATTCTTCCTTAACCAGGTTATCAATTTCTGGCTTTTCTTACACAATATTTTTGTAACATTCAATATCAATCTTCCCTCTTTCATATAATTCCCTGACACTAAATGATTTCCTCCTTTGGAATTCTTTAGAAAGTGTCTATACATAAATCATTTGGAATATTTATCTTTGCAATAACCTTTCTGTTAATGATTTTTATTTAGGACCTAGTACAAGAATTCTTCCCCAAATAATTTTCTATTATGTTTTCCTCTAAATTTATATACACAATTTAAATTTATATAATAGCTGTGTAAGCCGGGCGTGGTGGTGCACGCTTGTAATCCCCACACTTGGGAGGCAAAGACAGGAGGATCGCGCAGGTTCGAAGCTAGCCACACGCGCTGGCTTAGGAGACCCTGTTTCCAAATTAAAAAAAAAAGTAAAAATAGGTCTGGGAGTGTAGCCCAGAGGTAGAAGGGCTTCCAGGAACCCCAGTACCACCAAAAAAAAAAAAAAAAAAAAAAAAAACTGTGTAAACTTAAGTAAATTAACATATTTTGGCAGAACCCAGTTGCCTAATTTATAGTTAGGACATCAATCTATACTTCACTATAGAAGGAAATTTATCATCTTAATTTATTTCAATCATTTCAAATTCACAAATTTGAAATCTTATAAAAATAATTATAGTAATGCAAGAAAACTATACATTTAAAAGAAATTTTATCTAGTGTATAAACTCACATGTGCTAAGAAAATAAATGCTTCTGACACACCATTTTCTTCTGCAATATAGTTGAAAGCTTGCCAAAGTGCAATGCCAGCATCACTGGTTCCATCGACTTCGTCGTCTGTGTTAAGAATGAATACGAGACCAATTCTGAAAAAAGAAGATGAATAAGGAATGGCACACCACCTCTTGAACTACAATAAAGCATGATTTAAAGTATTATTGAACTACAACATGAGATGAAGAAGAAGCATTAGTAAAAAGGGAAAAGGGATTGTTATTTGAAGTTTGTCATGCCTATTCATCAAAACCCTTATAGTTACTGGATTCTAAAAAAAGTCAAACATTCTCTGATGATGACATTGTCAAATTACCTTATTTTTCTGGAACAAAAATATGGTCAAAATATGTTTCCAGAGTGACCAGATTATATTCTTTTAGGAAGTAACAAGGTATATAGGATTGTTAGGCAGCTTAGATGAACAGAGTCTGTCCTTCAGTTGACAGATTAAAAATAAAATTTATAATTACCTAAGAGGAATTTTATGAAAATAGAAAAGTTCGGCAATTTTTATAAAATCGAAGGCATATTCTTGAGCAGGATCAATAAATAGAACCTAGAAGGAAGTACATAATCACCATTTTAACTTTAGAATTTTCACAAAATTAAGTCTAATTTCTATAGCTGAAAGTATGAAATTCAAGGTATAATTTTTTTTTCTTTGCGGGTCTGGGGATGGAACCTAGAGGCATTTGCATTTGACCACTGAGCTACACCCCCTGCCCTATTTTTTATTCTTTATTTTGAAACAGGGTCTCACTAAGTTGTAGAGAGACTCACTAAATAGCTGAAGCTGTCTGCGAACCACGATCCTCCAGTCTCAGCCTCCCGAATGCTGGGATTACAAGCGTGCACCACCACGCCCGGCTACAAGGTATAATTTTGTAAGAAAATCTCTCACCGGGCGTGGTGGCGCATGCTTGTAATCCCCGTGCTTGGGAGGCGGAGAAAGGAGGATTGTGCAGGTTCTAAGCCAGCCGTGCTGGCTTAAGAGACCCTGTCTCCAAATAAAAATATAAAAATAGGTCTGGGAGTGTAGCCTGGAGGTAGAAGGGTTTCCAGAAACTCCAGTACCACCACCACAAAAAAAAAAAAAAAAGGAAATCTATCAACCTAAAGAATCTTGAATATATAAAAATTTCACGTCGGGTGTGGTGGCACACGTTTGTAACCCCCGCGCTTGGGAGGCAGAGACAGGAGGATCGCGCAGGTTCGAAGCCAGCCGCATGCGCTGGTTTAGGAGACCCTGTTTCCAAATAAAAATGTAAAAATATGTCTGGGAGTGTAGCCTGGAGGTAGAAGGGCTTCCAGGAACCCCAGTACCACCAAAAAATAAATAAATAAATAAATAAATAAATAAATAAATAAATAAATAAATAAAAAAATTCACAATTTATAAATGGTTTCTAAAAGCTATATATTTAAATATAATTGCATATGGAACTTAATAAATTATTCATCTTTTTGGAAGCGTAGCATGAAGTGTGTTTTCTACATAAAGTGAAATTCCTTACTTTAAATGTTTATTGGCATCTCTGTGAAAAAAATTTTTGAAAAGACTTAGAAATTAAAATTTGTCAAAAATAGAATTAACATAGCTGCTTGCTCAAGATTCTTACAGGAAATAAGATATTTACAGGAAATAAATATGAAAACCAAAAAATAACCTTCTAGGTGTTTTTCTTCTCCATGTTTCAAAGTTACAATAAGGTTGTTCGGCTATTTAATAGTAATAATGAACCTATATGTATCGATGCAGAAGTGGTACTTTAGTATTTTTTCCCTGAAAGGCACTAAACTTTAATAGTTTTTATAATACAAAACAAAAATTCTATCATAGATTCCTGAGAAAATGTTAAAATAAAATTATCTGAGAGCTAAATAATAAGGCAGATTATGTGACATTATGAACTTTTGAGATGAAGTCAGTTGCGCCACCTCAGGCTTATGCATCAGACAAATATTTTTTATAACCAAGATGCCTATTTACCACTGGAAGGGTAATCCAAAATGAAGCTGTCATCCTTAAATCAGAAATATGTGTGTGTATATATCAAATAAATATATGCATAAATCTAACGTTATATATCAAAATAGAAAACTCACCAGATTATAAAAATTACGCCTTATGGGAGGTATAGTTCCTGAAAATACTGGCTTCAGAAGCTCTTGGTAACTCGTAGGCCATGCAGCATACATACCATCATTTTCTAAGTCATTAATCCACTAGAAAAGAATCCAGAAATCCATGAAAGCTATATTAAGATACCATTTTCAAAGCCAGATTTTTACTATATCAAATGACAAAAACCTATACCAATTTTCTATTTTTGATCAAATACAAAAAGCTGAATTATTCTGTAAATTAAGGAACATATCATGTACTATTTTATACTTCCACAGCCTTTTACAAACTTTAGCACTTCCTGAAAAACAACTAGGTTCCATGCATGTGTTTTTCACTACATGAAATAAAACTGTACAAAAATTACTCTTTGTAAATCATTTAAAGTGAGATGAGTACTTAATCTTAATTATCAGCAAGAAATGAGGTGTTTTACCATCCCCCCTTTAATTTCTTTTCTTTTCTTTTCTTTTTTTTGGCAGTACTAAGGATTGAATCCAGGGCATTCTACCTCCAAACTATACCCCGAGCCCTATTTTTATTCCTTATTTTGAAACAGGGTCTCACTAAGTTGCAGAAGGCCTCACTAAGAAGCTGAGGCTATCCTCAAACCCTGATCCTCCTGTCTCAGCCTCCTCAAATGCTGGGATTACAAGCGTGCACCACCATGCCTGGCTCCATTTTACTTTAAAGACTTGGGCAAAAGAGAAATAAAACAGCTTTTAAAAGTTAAATTATAAAATCAACACCTTAGATGTCCAGCTCTAATAGACCAGCCACTCCCCTACCTAAAACAATATAAAAGCTGAAGAGAAGCTTTGCACCATTGTTTAGGGGCAAGGGCTGAGCATCAATGAGCACTCACAGACTGAGGAGTCACAGTCCTTGAGAGCAGGGGACTGACACTGAGCATCAGTGAACACTCACAGACTGAGGAGCCACAGTCCTTGAAAGGGCTGAGCATCAGTGAACACTCACAGACTGAGGAGGCACAGTCCTTGAGAGCAGGGGACTGACAGGCAAGCTCCACTTTCACCTCAGCTGTGCCGGGGCGCAGGCAGTGTTCAAAACTGCAGCGTGGAGGAAGAGGGTTCACACAGAAAGGGACAGACTGGGCTGGAAAGCTGAAGTCAAGTTAAAGAGGTCCTACTGCTGGGATCTGAAGGGAGATGGGGGAAATGAGTGGAAGAAAGTACCAAAATAACTCCATACAAACCCCTCTGAAGCCATCTGCTGACTCCTAAGCTGCAGAAATAACTCCTTACCTGTGACAAAAAAGAAAACTGAAGCTGCCACCATTCCACGGGACTGAGACAGAGGTCTGAGCTCCAAGTGGAGCTCTTGTGCTAAACACTCACCTGAGACTCGGGAAAGGCCAGATGCTAGGAGTAAGGAACCAAACAAATGCTCTTCAAGCCTAAAAACAAGCCGCAGCGGAAGGGAGCACCTGCTGCTGCTCTCTGCTTCTAAAGCTTTTTGTAAATTTCTGCCCTTACCAATAACCGTTATGCAAAAAGAAAAGATAAAGATGGACCAAATATTAAAATGAGAGAGAGAGAGAGAGAGAGAGAGAGAGAGAGAGAGAGAGAGAGAAGAGAAGAGAAGAGAAGAGAAGAGAAGAGAAGAGAAGAGGAGAGGAGAGGAGAGAAGAGAGAGAGAGAGAGAAGAGAGAGAGAAAGAGAATGCCAGGCACAGTGTGCAGGGGAGGCCACCACGGCGGGCCCGGGCTCGCCTCCTGACACTCACTCCTCAGGTCTTAGCTGCCTGGTGTTTTTTTACTGCCGCTGCCGTTCATGCGCTTATTCTGTGGTTCCTGCTGTTGCGCATTCATCTTTGAAGCTAGAAAGGACACTGAATGAGTGAGTAGGTATTCTTAACTGAATCTAAACTGGGAGGAGAGATGAATCTTTAGTTTTTCTTTTCACTGAGTACTCTTCAAAATGATTAAATTTATTGCAAAGTCTGCTAATACTTAGTTTTATGTTGTCTTATATATATTAAAAGTTTCAGAAGAAGGAATAAATGAGCACTTACCACTATAGAAGCATGTCGGATATCTATAATGTAGTTATATTCCCAAGCACGTGAGTTTAATTTTAAAAATTTGCTCATATTTTCCCCACTGATGCCAAGATTGTGAAGACCATTCATCATTTTTCCTTCTAATTTCAGCATATCCAAAATACTTCATGTTCAAAAAAATAAAGGTTTTATTTTAATTTGGCAACATCTAAAAAAACTTTCAAAGTTTGATAGATTTCTCAGCAATATAAATAAATTCCACTAATGTGTACAAATACAAGAAAAATATATTACTGAATTAAAATAATAAGATGAGTACTTCTAGTTATCAAGGGTACATGCTTTTTCAGGAGGAATAACAAAATTTTATTCATTAAAAAGAGAAGATAACAACAAATACTGTATTCTTTAACAAAGTAGTTAGGATATGATTAGCCCCAAAACAAAGATAAGGAAAAAAAAATAGGTTACATTTGAAAAACCAACTACAAATATAAGATCAAACAGACATGAAATATAAACTTTTAATACACAGGACATCCTACTAAAGCTTAGCAAACAAATTAAAGTATATATATATATATATATGCATATATATATATATATGCATATATATATATGTCGAATATCCCTAATCCAAAAATCTGAAATGCTCAAAAATAAACTTTGAGAACTGATATAACATCACAACCTTATATGATGGGTTGTAGTCAAAATTTAGGAATGCTGAGCATGGTAGTGCATACTAAGACAGGAGTATTGCAAGTTCAAGGACAGCCTCAGCAATTTAGCAAGGCCCTCAGCAACTTAACGAGACCCTGTTTCAAAATAAAAAAAATAAAATAGGGCTGGGGATGCAACTGAGAGACAGAATGCCACTGGGTTTACTGCACCATCAAAACAAAAACAAAATCCCAGGCATGCAAGAAAATATGGTATACAATTACCTTCAGGATGTGTGTGTGAGGTATAAAACATAAATGAATTTCATGCTTAGCATTGAGTCCTATCCTAAAGATATCTTATTCTATATATGGAAATATTCCTAAATTTAAGAAATCTGAAATCTGAAACACTGCTGGTCTCAAGCATTTTGGATAAGACACGCATCCAACTTGCATAACAATTCAAAAGATGGTAGAGAGTATTATTGTTCAAACAACACCCATAGTAAATAACCCTATTAACAAAGTTTGAGCAATCTGAATCTTTAAACTACTTTTTACCAAGTTATTATGGTGTCCCAGAAAAGTGCACTTCCTTGCCAGAGCTCCTGTGAACCTCCCGACCACCCCAGGAAGTCTCAGATGACACAGTGAGGCTCAGTCAGTGAGGCCTCCATCCCGCCGCTCAGCTAGTGCGGCTGAGCTGGACAGGCACACTAGAGGAAGGCGCTGCTTCCTTGTCTCCTCTTATCTGTAGGGATAATGCTTTAGACTATGGTCAAGCATAATTTATTTTTGAAAACAGAACTCTTTACTAGGCAAAGAGGAACTTTTATATTCCATAAACCAATTGCTAAAATTCACATTTATTAAACTTAACCTAAAGGGCTTCATTCAAACAATCCAGTCATAAAAATTATTTTGCCTTTCAAAAAGGAACTCAGAGGAGGAAAGCAAAGTATGGATTTCAGAATATAATCTTCAAGGAAACTATAGAGATCCATGTGGAGGGGGGAAAAATAGGTCTAATGCCCAAACTCTTAATAATGCTTTTTATATAAGAGTTTCAAGCTGGCCTGTGTACATGACTTCAGATCTGTATGTTTGCATCATAGACAGTTCTGACCACAAAAAGCAAGCTCTTACCAGAAAAAAAATTCTATGAGGAAATAGTACTGAACAGAGTACTAAGTATCACAAATCTCAAACAAGATGTAGTGTAGGCTGTATCACTACCTCATGTATGGCTTCCTGAAGTCCTTAAAGTTTTAGTCTAATTATTTTCTGATTTGTAAAATAAGAACTTTGTATTTCTTTGCCATTCAAAAATTTAAAAATAATCATCCTACTTTGCAATGAGACACTTTAGAATAATGGGCTAAGTACAGGTCTACCATTCATCTGAAAAAATATCTCCAAAGTTTCTGAGTTCTGATATTTTAATAAACTTTGGGCTTATATATTGTGATACACTACCAAAATAAAAGAGTCATTGTGAACAGCCAAAGACGAGCATTTGGGAGCATAGGAGGGTGAGCAATGGACACAAAACACATCACCATAGGGGGAAGACGTTCTGCTGCTCCACAGCCAGGTGGGTGACTGGAGTGACAATATTTAATTATATACTTTAAAATAGCTGGAAGAAGGATTCTGAATGTACCCAATACAGAGAAATAATGTCTGAGGTGACAGAAATGCTAACTATCCAGATTTGTTATACACTGAATACATTACCAAAATATTAACTGTATCCCATATATATGTACAATTATTGTCAATTAAAAACTTCCACGTATTTATTTGTCTTATTATTAAAGCCACTCTTTGCAATTCTGATTTTGTGTGTGCAGTGGTGGGGGATGAAGCCAGAGGCATTCTATGTCTGAGCTACAACCTAAGCTCTATTTCTTATTTGGAAACAGGGTCTCACTAAATTGCTAAGGCTATCCTCAAACCTGCAATCCTCCTATATCAGCCTCCCAAGTACTGGGATTACAAAAGTGTGCCACCATGCCCAGATTTGCAGTTTGACAAATACTAAATTCAGGATAAGGTTTATCTTTATAGAAACTATAGTCTATATCAACAATTTTAATACCTACCTAAAAGGATCAAAAGCACCCACTTCAACACGAAGGCCATTTATAAATAGGCAAGCATTACCTGGGTGGATGTCAAATTTATCTTGGAGATGCTTGAAATAAAGAAAAAGTAACAGTTAACCAAGTGATATAAAAACACTGATCTATGTCAGGGATCACCAAACTACTTCTATAAAGGGTCAGGTAGAAAATATTTTAAGCTTTGCAAGCTACTGTTGCAACTACTCACCCTTGCCTTTGCAGCACAAAAGCAGTCTGAGACATGTGTAAAGAAACAGGCATGATTATGCTCCAATACAACATATATTTATAGCAAATAGGTGGCAGGTCAGACTTGGCCCAAGGGCAGTAGTTTGCCCAACCCCAATCGAGGTGATAGGTATCTTATGAGAGGCTAGAGACAGAATTCGATGCCAGAATATTTTGATTTTGCATTAAAATTCCAGTATTACAATGAATAATTATTATATTTGATACATACAATGTGTATATATTCACACACAATTAATAGAGGGTACATTCCTGTTGTTTGAGGCAAAGATATCCCAAGTAAAACTTTGGTGTATGCATAAATATTTGAAGCTCATTCTAAATTGATAAAAAATTTCCACTAAAGTAGTGTCTGTATTTTCACTGTGTTTTACTCAATAAACATTTCCTGAGTGCCTGCCATGCACTAGAAACAACCTTAGGCAAAACAAAAATTAAAAAAAGATGACATCTTGTCAGAAGAGCCCAGTTACCAAAAACATGGTGTGAATACTGGACCTGATATAAATCTGTCTTGCTATTTACTACCTGCAAAATTTGGGCAAATTCAATTAGTCCTCAGTTTCTTCATCTATAAAGTGGGGATAATTATAGCTATCTCACAGGTTAACTATAGTTTGAATGTAATATATACATATATGTGTATATGTGTATATATTTATGCCAAATCACATAAAATGTTCACAAATAAAAGCTTTTATTTACTAATATCAGAGTAGGCAAATTGGTTTAGGAAGAAAATTTTAAACCTGTGCTTATAACATATGATAAGTGGAAAATCAAATTTGTACAAATACTCAAAATGCAGAGGAAATAACAAACTTGAAGAGATGTTCAAAGAAAGCTTTACAATGGTGAACACTTTTCTATCATCATCACTCAATATGACAGGTGAGCTATATACAGAGAAGGGAGAGGAGGAACTAAATTTGTAACAGGACAGAAAATGTTTCCAGTTTCATAAAGAATACTGGCAAGAGATTAAACCCTAACACAAGGTTTGTAGATAACATTTTAATTTGCCTTAGCTACTTCTGTGCCTTTCATAGGAGGGCTAAAGCATGGGCTTTCAAAGGCCAATTTCAGGACAGGACACAAGAAAGGCCTGAAAGGGACAAGGAGCAGGACCACAGATATCCCCGTGCACATATACAGAAGTGTGAATTCAGGTCCCATAGCTTATCTCCACATGGGATAGAGTTTGATTCCATACTACGTTTATGGTCCAAAAGCATAAACTTATACTTTTGATTTAAAGTGCGATTACAAGCCAGATGTGGTGGTGCACGCTTGTAATACCATATTTGGAAGGCTGAGACTGAGGATCGCAGTTCGTGGACAGCTTCAGCTACTTATGCCCTCCTCAACTTAGTGAGACCCTGTTTCAAAATAATGAATAAAAATTCGGGCTGGGGTTGTAGCTCAGAGGTCAAATGCCCCTGGGCTCCATCTCCAGACCCGCAAAAATAAATAAAGTAAGATTACGTTGGTAGTGCCTCTACATTTTAGCAGAAAGAAATGTGAATCACCATAGAGAAATAAAAACTCACTTCTCTTTTTTAAGAGGGAATGGTTTATTTATTTCAATATGTTACTAAAACTTTTTCAACTGGGTGGATCCCAAGACTACTTGAATTTTATAAAAAAATATATTTTATAAAATATATATTCATATATATATATATATATTGGTGGTACTGGGGTTCCTGGAAACCCTTCATTATGTAATTGTGTAATTTAAACAAGCTCTTTCATAGTGCTGATTGCAAAAAAAAAAAAATTACCTGAGTATCTGGCCATATTGTTTTTTTTTCGGACAAATAAAATGTCACAGAGTATAATTTAACAAGCTCTTATAGCAAACAATAAGACACATTCTAGATTTGCACTGAAAAAAGTAAGCGGGTGTGGTGGCGCAGGCTTGTAATCCCAGCATTCGGGAGGCTGAGACTGGAGGAAAAGCCCCTGGGTTCCACTCCCAGTAACACACACACACACACACACACACACACACACACACACACACACACAATTTGGCTCATCAGATTATGCTACATATAGTAGACAGTATTAAGTATAAGAACCTGAATTGCTTTAATAATCAAAACAGTACAAGTAACATTTTCTTTTTTACAAAATCAGTACTCTAAAGTGTGAAGTAGTGATATTTGTGTGATAATTTTTTTAAAATAATTCAAACAAACCTTTTGATTTTCCTGTATTTCTTCCCTCATATGTTGATTTACAGAAATTTTGGTCAGAGATCTGAAAAAAATCAATACTGATATAATTAGTTACTGTTTAAATGGTAGAACTAATCAATAATTCAATATAATACTTCGGAGAAGAAAGTAAAAACTCCGAATGCTTTAAGATTTTGTCCAAATATGACAACGGTACCACAGTTTTTATTTGACATAGCATTTGATTCAAGTGGAATGCAGTCTCAAAATTTCATATGTATTCACCATATTCAGTAAGTGTTGTCATAGCTTGTTTACTATTAAATACTTATTTTTAAAAAATGCCTGAAAAAACTATTTGTATTGTTTTACTTGTACAGAAATGTTTTGTATTAATTATCAGTACCATCATATGTGTGAATGCAAACAGGCAACTTTCAGCATATCTGTAAATAATTTTTATTAATCTGGGATCTTATCAGAACATTTGAGTTAAAAAACACAGATGCTACACTCATCCTTCAATATACATAGGATTGGCTCCAGGATCCCCCACAGATGCCAAAATCGATGCTATTCAAGGTTCCTTATATAAAATGGCATAGTGTATAACCTATACATATCCTCCTGTATACTAGATTCCTTAGAATACCTAATATAATGCTATATAAATAGTTGTGCTCTATTTTTAAATGTTTTTATTTGTGCATTGTAATCATACACCTAAATGGAGTACATGATGGACAAGGCATACATACACACATCTCCCAATTAGCCCTTACCCAATTCACACCACACTCCCTCCTCCCTTTCTCCTTCTCGTGTTTGGCTTAGTGATTGGCTTTGGTATGTTTGTGAATGTACGTCATGTACATTACAGAATTTCCCTCTTTCCCTCTCCCATTCTCCTCAGGTCACTTTATTTGCTCATATATAGTATCTCCTTCTTCATCTAGAGTTCCTCCTATGACTCATTTTCTCCCTAGCTTCAGCATATTAAGGAGACCATCCAATTTCTTACTTTTTATGACTGACTAATCTTACTCAGCATAATGTTCTCCAGTTCCATCTATTTCCCCATAAATGACATAATTATTTTTTTTTATGGCTGAGTAAAATTCCATCGTGTACATATCCCATTGTTGTTGTTGTTGTTGTTGTTTGGTGGTACTGGGGATGGAACTCTTCTCCAGGCTACACTCCCAGACCTATTTTATATTTTTATTTGGAAACAGGGTCTCTTAAGCTCGTGAGGCTGGCTTCGAACCTGTGCGATCCTACTGTCTCTGCCTCCCGAGTGTGGGATGATAAGCATGCGCCACCACGCCTGGCCATATCCCATAGTTTTGTAATCCATTCATCTGTTGATGGGCATCTTGACTGGTTCCATAGTTTGGCAACTGTGAATTGTGCAGTTATGAACATAGATATGCATGCATTAACTTGGTAGTCTGGTTTCCATTCTTTTGGATAGACACCCAGAAGTGGTACTGCTGGATCAAATGGTAAGTTCATTCTCATTCTTCTGAGGATCCTCCATACTGTTTTCCAAAGTGGTTGCACTAATTTGCAACCCTACCAACAATGTATTAGAATTCCCACTTCATATCTTCGCCAGCATTTGTTGTTGTGTTTTGAATGATTGCCATTCTAGTTGGAGTTAGGTGAAATCTCAGGGTAGTTTTGATTTGCATCTCTAATTGCTAATGATGTTGAAAATTTTTCATGCATTTATTGGACATATGAATTTCTTCCTTCATGAAGTAAATATTTAGTTCACGTGCCCTTTTTTTCATTGGGTTATTTGTTTTCTTAGTGCTGAGTTTCTTGAGTTCTTTGTATATAATAGATGTTAGTCATCTATTGGAGGAGTAGGTGGCAAATCTTCTCCCATTTGGTTAGCTCTCAGTTAAGATTCTTGATAGTTTCTATTTTTAAGGAGTAATGACAAGAATCTGTACATATTCAGGACAGATGCAATTTTTCCCTAAATATTTTCCAGCTGTGGTTGGTCCAATGTGCAAATGTAATACTTGCAGATAGGGAGAGATGACTGTACTGACTATATTATTCACTCTTGAAGAGTTTATAATTTCTTTATAATTAAAAGACAGAATTTTAAACATATATTTCTGTGGCCTATATTTACTTAACTTAAAATCCCTATGAATGCTTATTATCAACTTAAAAACCACGACTGTTAATTCAAACTACTGCTTTCAGGAAAGGTCGAGAAGAAAGCCATTCCTTCAAATCCACAAGTATGTTTTATCGTCCAGAGTCTGGCAGGGTTAGAAGAAATTATAACACAAAACTTCACATTGTAAAATTTTCATTCACTTACTAAATATTCCATTTTAATATTTACTAAATGACAAACTTCAGAGATATGCTCAAACATACAATTTAGCCAGTAAGCAATTTTAGTTTAGTTTGCAAATTTTCTAATGACCATTAAGAGTTGTGCTGATTTAGCCAGGCATGGTGGCACAGGTTTGTAATCCCAGTACTTGGGAGGCTGAGACAGGAAGGTTCAAGTTCCAGGCCAGCCTTAGCTACTTAGTAAGGCCATCTGCAACTTTGTGAGACCCTGTTTCAAATTAAAGAAGAAAAAAATAGAAATGGGGGTAAAGGCTTGAGGGTAGAATGCCCCTGGGTTCAATCCCCAGGACTACAAGAAATAAAAGAGCTGTGCTGACTTGATGTCAGAGATAATCAATTGTCTTATTAAAATTATTTTATATATATGATCTAATTTCAAAAGTTGTTAGTTAAGAGCAGTGTAGCTAAATACATGTATTTATACAGACCCAAACATATCTAATGTTCTAATGTATAAATCCTGACTTCTCAAATTCTTAACTGTTTAAGTTAGGCTAAAAGTCATATCAAATTAATCACATTCATTATTAACATGTATGTAGGGTTACAAATCCCTCTATTTTTAGGGTAACATTAAAAGGTTACTTGTCATCATGTCACTGGTACATTATTTATCTTTCAAAGGTAAAACTGTAGATTCAAGATTCTATAATTTGTACTGTTGGTAAACATAAAATAGTGTTTAAGACAAAAAGAGACTTAGCAATCAATGAGTGCTTAAGTTGGTCTCCAATTCCCCTCAAAAACCCACTACTGGTGCGTATCGCTGACTTGTCACCTGCTACAACTCTCCAATATAAGATAACTTATTTTATATTTTACTTGTTGTAATTTTTATTGTCTTTCCTAACCAGAATACAAATGTATCAAAGTCATGCTATTTTTGTAAATCCTCATAAAATCTGAAATTTCCATATTGGTCACTTTTAGAGTGGCATATGTATTATGTATTGAAGTGGAAAATGTTTAATGTAACATCAGTATATTCTATAAGCCATTCAGTAAGATATCCTATAGGCAATAATACTCCATATGGTTAAAGCATTACTGTTTGAGGTCTGAAAGGCAACAAATTGAGCTGACAGCACTCTGGGTACAGAACTCCTAATTTAGGAAAATACTTTTCATTATTCTTTAGGGAAAGGGAAAAATATCCCCTTACTGTTTAAACATTTTTTTCTTAGGTCATATTGTCTAATCTATAAGAAACTAGTTAAAAATATTTTCCTTTCCATTAGCCTCTAATTCAGTAGTTTTATTTTGTAACGTGAATACAAGTGTGTACAAACCAACATTTTGCTCTAATAAAAAACCCAACATACATAATGATGCAAGGTCTTAACTTTGAAAAAGCTATAAATAGTAGAATTGGCAACCTCATGATAAATAAAATCAGCTTTTCTGATAAAACTTATTTCATGCAAAGAGTTCTAGCTACAATCAAAATTATATACTTTAAAGTACCTGGCTTTTATAGGGAAGTTCTGGGAAATGTCCTTCATCAATTTTATGGAGTCATAAACTGGAGTGGACATTATTTGAGAAGCTGCTTGAAAACTAAGATCTGGAAGGAAAAAAATATCAGTAAGGAATAGAGTATAAAGTTAGGCCTTTAGAAATATTTCTATGCAATTTAATATTTTGTTCAATTCTTTTCCACACATATCCATATATAACTTGATTAACACTCATACTTGGCATTTTTAAATTTTTTAAATGGAAAGGTATCATTTATGACCAACTAAGGTAAGCATTATAGTTTTGTGAATGAGTAAGTAATTACTTAATACTTATGTTTTCCACAAATTACAGTAGGATTTCATTCTAAAGAGCTATATGAAAAGAAATCCTGATATAAAGTTATTTTTCTACTTAGGTATTATGAAATGTGACAAAAAGTTTGATAAAAAGAATAAGAAAGGGGAAAAGAGAGCTTTGAAGAGCCAATTCCAAAAAGAACTTAAAGACCCAAGACCTAAC
Organism: Muscardinus avellanarius; assembly: GCF_963383645.1. Taxonomy (NCBI): domain Eukaryota; kingdom Metazoa; phylum Chordata; class Mammalia; order Rodentia; family Gliridae; genus Muscardinus; species Muscardinus avellanarius. The sequence continues at coordinate 187,378,137 of NC_137787.1, forward strand.
GTATTCAACTCAGACACATTCATTTTTTCTTTCAATATTGTCTTGCCTTCATGCTGAAATAAAAATACTTAACTATTATTTTTCCCCAAATGACAGTTCTATTGAAGGAAAAAAGTGAGTGGCTAATTACAATCAGTCTCAAATATGTCAGAAGCAGTAATCATCTTAGTCTCCTTACTTGTCAAGAGTCAGAAATTATTTTAAAGCCAAATTCTTTTAAGACCTAATAAGGGAAGCATTGTTTTCTCTAACATTTTCCTAGAGGTAGAATCCTAATTTATGAAAGACTAGTAAAACATATCATTTAACATATCATGGCTGGTTTTATTCCTATGTTCTCAGTGAAAGTGGTGAAATCACCCCAGAGGCAAAGTCTAGAAAAAGAGGCTCTTAGGGTGGCCTCCCATGGAATGGCAGGGTCTGATCAACTGGGTTCATATTCTAGCTACATCATGTACTAACAACTTTAATTTCAATCTCCTTAACCTCAAATGTTTCCAGCCCCAGCACCACAGTGAAACTTATCAGGGCTCACTAAGGTGTCCTAATGGCCAAACCCAAATCATTCTCTCATGAGAATCCTTGCATGACGGGATCATTTCTGATAAGAAAAAGTACTGAAGTATGACACAGTGGTCCAAAAAGAACAGATTCTATCAGTTCTAAAAAGAAAAATTCTTCAAAGTGAAGTATTGTAATAGCTTTCTTAAACATCTCATTGTTTTGAATGATATTCTATGAAGTAAAGATATAGTGCTTATTTGCAAAGAATATTTATGTTAGGTAGGTATAACAGGAGTTAGAAAACCTTAATATACCAGGTCCTGCAACATTCTGCTACCATTTTAAAATGTGATCTTTGAAAGCCTGTTAAGTATAAACAAAGTTCACATATATTATATGGTATACTATATAGAACTTAACTTGGACTAAAAAGCCTTTACTTATTATCTATGTCAAAATTAGCATAATTAAACCACTAAATTTCACTTTTCTTACTTATGAAATAACTCACCTCCAGACTAATATCATGACAGTCAATTAAGATAGGTTATATGAAAAGATCCTGTAAACTAATCCAGATCAGATGTAAAGTATTTCTATATACTATATGTAAGTTATTCTGGCAAAAGAATTCTGATAAATAACTTGGTTTTTTCTGTGTGTGTGTGTGTGTGTGTGTGTGTGTGTGTGAAGAGAGAGAGAGAGAGAGAGAGAGAGAGAGAGAGAGAGAGAGAGAGAGAGAGAGAGAGAGAGAGAGAGGATGGAACATGGAACCCAGGGGCTTTCTACCTTCAAGCTACACATACAGCCCTGTTTTATAACTTATTTGGAAAGAGGGTCTCACTAAGATGCTGAGAGTCTCACTAAGTAGCTGAGGCTGGCTTCAAACCTAAGTGATCCTCCTGTCTCAGCTTCCCGAGCGCTGGGATTAGAAGCATGCACCCCCCCCCCAAATATTATCCTGTTATTTTAAAACAGAAAATGATTAGCAACTGCCTACACCTGGGAAGATGGGGAAAAATGGGGAGTGACTGCTAATGAGTACATGAGATTTTGGGGAGTGATAAAATGTTCTAAAATCAACAGTTGCAGCACTGAAAATAGATAAAATGAATAGTATATAGATTTTACCTCAATAAAGCTGTTATGCAGAAAAGTGACATGTCCTATAGTCTCCTGAATCATTTCAAAATAATATAAAAATTGCAAATTGAAAAGGACTTGTAGTTTAAGGTATCTGCTGATAGGCTGCCAGCACAGAAGCTGCTCTCTATGTGCCTAAAATGTGATTTAAGACTTGAGACTAACTTATAAGAAAAGTCAGTGTATACTTGAGATAAATAAGTGTACACCTTTAAAATGATGTCAAATAACTATACTTCATTGAATTTTAAGTCTTGCAAGTGCTAAAAAAAAAAAACCTGCTTCCTGTGCTTTCTCTCCTATACAGAAGCAAGGGAGCAAGCAGGATACGACAGGGGCTTTGGGTCACGGAGCAGAAGCCCCAGGGTGGTGAGCGAGGTCGTCTGCGGAGGGCAGCAGTATGGGGGAGAAATTAACGAGAAAAACACTCCCATTGGCCTTATGTGCATACTCCAGAATATCAATGCCACCCGCGGTAACGGATGGGAAGGGGAGAGAGCGGGGAGCCGGGGGAAGCATGCCAGGTACTGTGTGCATGTAAGTCTCTACTATTCTGAACTACATTATGATGTGAGACTACAATGTACCACTTAAAGTACATAAAAATATAACCCACTCAATAATCTTTTAAACATGTATTCCCACAAATTAATATAATTTAAATTATTCATTAAGAGCAATTATCTATATTCTGTATAATGCTTTATAAAATGCTCATTTAATTAAAAAAAAAGTGCTATGTTAAAGTAGCTCAAAATACCATACCTTGTAGTTCCCAGACTTTCAACGGCATCATTTCTTTGTTACTCTCAATCAGGTATTTTTGGAATATTGTCAGATTATCTCTAAGATCTGAATATATTTCTCTGCATCAGAATATTAAGTGATATTAATTATCATCACCTACCATTAAGTCATTATACAAGCAGTATACTTCTGAAATTAACTTTTCCAAATAATTAGACACAACTAACCATTCATCATTAAAACTAAGTTGGGATACAGACTATTCATAGAACTTAAAAGTAATAAGGAAGATATATATGTCTCCTTTTTAAAATGCATAAAACAAATCTGGAGGAATATATTCACAATTGGTATCATCACCTGTAAGGGATACAAGGACAAGGAAGGACAAGGGCAGAACAATTAGGCTTTATGTTCTCTGTTTTTAAATTATTGTTGTTGTTGTTATTGTTGTTGTTGTTATTATTTTGTGGTACTGGAGATGGAACCCAGGAGCATTCTACCTCCGAGCAACACCCCACCCCCAGATCTATTTTTTTTCTTTTTTCTTTTGAAACAGGGTCTCACTGAGTTATAAAGGGCCTCACTAAGTATCTGAGGCTGTCTATGAACTGCGATCCTCCTGTCTCAGCCTCCCAAATGCTGGGATTACAAGTGTACACCACCATGCCCAGCAGTTCTGTTCTGTTTTTATTTCAGAAAATTTTAAATTGAAAGTTTTGCTTTTTATAACAACTTTTATATGAAAAGACAAAAATGCCTTCATATACAATCTCCACTTGATCTTAGCCAAAAGGCTGAGAATATTCTTCTTATACAATCTTAGAGTTTTTATTTCTGAAAGTCCCATTTTTGATTCTTATAAAAAACTAAAATAGGGTAAAAGTTAGTCAAATATTAAAATATATCTAGGCATTTTTAAGAGGCAAGTAATAATGTAACAGAATGGCATTTTACTATTTATAAAGTATAATCTTTATTACTCACAAAAATTATGTCATTTCATGTTTAAATTCTTTTTTTAAAAAAAAAACTTAAGCCGGGCGTGGTGGCGCACGCTTGTAATCCCCGTGCATGGGAGGCTGAAACAGGAGGATCACACAGGTTCGAAGCCAGCCTCAGCTACTTAGTGAGGCAACTTAATGAGACCCTGTTTCCAAATAAAATAGAAAATAGGTCTGGGAGTATAGCCCAGAGGTAGAAAGCCTCTGGGTTCTACCCCCAGTATCACCAAAATAAATGAAAAAAATAAAAAAATAAAAAAACTTTAGCTACCTTATTCAACATATTTTGAGCACTACTTTTATAGCATCTTCAAGTGAAATAAAAATACACAGAACGTGTTCATTTTATAGTTAAAAAAAATACACACACAGTGTATTTTGTAATTTTACTACAATGTAGACCACATTCTGAAAACAAACTATGACTAATGAAGACTGCTTTTGGAATAAAGGCATAAAGCTTCTTCCTAGAACTTCTTTCTAAAAGTTGTTCACTATGAATTAAATGAATCCTTCCTTTCTCAATATTTTATGTTACAGGATAATGTTTATTAGAGTTGGTATTTTTTGTATTTAGTCATAATCACAATTCTTACTGTTAAACTGTGTTATGTAATTCGGGCAACATCTGTATTATTCATACAATACCTCAAAGCAAAGGATTTTTTTGCTTTAAACAAGCAATCAACTGAGTTGCTATGGAAGGACTCTGAGTATTTCTTCTCTTAAAAATAAGTAAAAGCTGGGTGTGGTGGTGCACGCTTGTAATCCCAGCATTCACATTTGTGAGGCTGAAACTGGAGGATCGTGGTTCGTGGACAGCCTCAGCTACTTAGTGAGGCCCTGAGCAACTTAGTGAGACCCTAATTCAAAATAAAGAATGAAAATAGAGCAGGGGTGTGGCTTGGAGGTCAAATGCCCCTGAGTTCCATCCCCAGACCCACAAAAACAAAAAACAAACAAACAAAAACAACAACACAGTTGGAAGGAATTTTTAGAAGCAGGAAATTTATTCCTACAAAAAGTTGTATTTAAAATAGGAAAAAAGCCAGGCGTGGTGGCACACGCTTGTAATCCCCGCACTTGGGAGGTGGAGACAGGAGGATCACACAGGTTCAAAGCCAGCCTTGCTGGCTTAAGAGACCCTGTTTCCAAATTTTAAAAAAATATGAAAATAGGTCTGGGAGTGTAGCCCGGAGGTAGAAGGGCTTCCAGGAACCCCAGTACCACAAAAGAAAACAAAAAAAAAAAAAAAAGGAAAAAAGAAGACATTCCAAGATGTTGAAACACAGCTGAAAATGAGATAAAAACATATTTCTACCCACTAAATGAAACTTTTGAAGGCCACTAGTATACTATACTACCTTACCAATATAAAATTTTAACTCGTTTATCTGTTAGCAGTCTTCAAATGTGTTATGTTGTTCTATACAGTTATCAACTCACCAAGAATACTGACTTTAGTGTCATTTGTAAGTATTTGTAGTGTTGAATAAGAACTAATGATGTTTAAAAAACACTCTTAATTTTGCCTGTATAAAGAAATCACAGACTTGTGTAAATAAGGGGACCTGCACCTGAAGTCCCAGCCACCCCCACTCGTGGGTAGTGAGAGGACTCACCATCCTATTCCTTGTCTTCAGTCAGCGTGACAAAAGAAAAAAGGGTAAAATTTTAATTCTTGAAAGGTTACTTACAGAAGTATATAAAGATCAAATGTTAAAAAGCTTTCAATATGGCAATCTGTGGCAAAAAAATTTAGGGAAATTTTTCCGGTGGTACATAAGTTACTTCAAGCTAAAGATCCAATATTGTTCGTATTTTTTTGTGGGGAGGTACTGGGTATTGAATCCCGGGGCATTCTACTTCCGAGCAAAATCCTTGCCTTTTAAAATTATTTTTGAATTTGAAACAGGGTCTCACTAGGTTGCTGAGCGTCTCACTACTTGCTGAGGCTGTCCTAGAACCTGCCATTCTCCTGCTTCAGCCTCCAGGTACTGAGATTAACAAGCATGCACTACCATGCCCAGCTATATCCATTTTTGTAACCCATAGATCTGTAAAGTTTTAAGTATTATAAATTTTTAAAATTTTCTATTAGAGATACTTATCTTTTTCAATTACTTTTTCTAAGTATACTAAGTCAAACTTGTCTTATGAAGTTATTTTAATTCTTGATCTGATACTTATGAATGCCATAAATATTAGAACTGCTTTTAAAAATAAAGAAAGCAATATAAGAAGTATTTCTACAACTCAAATTAGTTTCTAAGAGAATTAAAATATCGTGGCATTTCAAAATGGTAAATATAGCTAACATTTTAATTTACTCAAAATAATCTTTTACTTAGTTCTTTTTCCTTGAAACTCAATTCAGATACTATTTTCTTTTTGGCATTATTTCAACAAATGATATTAATAATTTGATAACTATAATTTTCATTTCTTCACTTTAAATTTACATAATGTTTATTAAGCACCATGAACTATTGTAAGCTTTTATTAAATTACTAAATTACATTACTTATTCTTTTCAAAACTTCAAAATTTCCTAGACAGTATTTGTTGTGTAGCTAATTATTCACCTATTATAACAACAGTGTTAGAATGGCCTTAAGCAGAACAAGTCACTACATTCAAACATAGAAAATCATAATGCATGCCATAGCAGTGCCAGCATGCTGTGAACGAATATACGATTTTAAAAATGCTGCACTATGTATTTGGCAATTTATCTGATCTATATTCATTGTTTCATATTTTAAGGTTTAGCAAATTCTATATATGTTGAGCCTTTGTTCATAGGACATATGCTTTTTTCTGAGTAAAAAGAGAAAAATGCATATTAAACTGTGACCTAAGCATAGTTATCAAAAGTTTTACATTTCTACTTTTCTAGTCATCCCAGGGATGCTCCCCAGTATTAGAAATGGGTAATCACACCTCTCAATTTAAACATAACAGCTGTATCTAACTAGTGAATAAATTTTCATCTTAAAGAGTAATATAAGCTTGAAAAGTAAATAACATATGGCAAAGGGATCAGACTTTGTAACATACAGAGCTGTTATATGTGAGAAAAAATGGTAAACACAGCACGAAAACTGAGTGAAGGCCAGGAGTATGCAGTGTACCAAGAAGGGATTCAAAAGCCAATGAACAGACGAAAAATTTACTCCTGCAAAAGTAAACTGTCAATAGTTTTACTACTCAAGTTCAAATTACAAACTGGTTCAGTCCAGTGAAATAAATGTAGAATTTAAAAGAGAAACATCAGGAGTGGTGTTGCTTGCCTGTAATCCCAGTACTTGGGAGGCTGAGACAGCAGGATCACAGGTTCAAAGACAGCCTCAGTACATAGTGAGACTTTAATCAATGTAATGAGTGTCTCTTTCAAAATAAAAAGAAAACAGGGCGGGGTGTAGCTCAGAGGTAGAAAGCCCCTGAGTTCAATTCTCAGTACAACAACAACAACAACAACAAAAGAAAAACAAGAAAAAGAAAGAAACACCATTTCACCTATTAAAACTGACGAAGATTTTAAAATTAGTATCACTGATCCACAAAATTCTGGGAAATGGATAGACAGGGGGAGTTTATACATTTACACAATTTAATGTGGGAAACAATGTATCAAAAATTTCAAGAAATATACATACCTTTATCATTTCCCCCCTAAGATTTATGCTAAAAAAAAATCTAGGATACACACAAGCTGGTATACAAAAATATTGGATAAGCCAGGCATGGTGGCACAAGCTTGTAATACCAGCATTTGGGAGGCTGAGACAGGAGGATTGAGGTTCAAGAACAGCTTCAGCTACTACTTAGTGAGGCCCTTTGCAACTCAGTGAGACCAAGATTCAAAAATAAAAGAATAGCCGGGCGTGGTGGCGCATGCTTGTAATCCCCGCGTTTGGGAGGCAGAGACAGGAGGATCGCGCAGGTTCGCAGCCAGCCGCGCGCGCTGGCTTAGGAGACCCTGTTTTCAAATAAAAATGTAAAAATAGGTCTGGGAGTGTAGCCCGGAGGTAGAAATGCCCCTGGGTTTCATCCCCAGTACACCAAAAAAAAAAAAAAAAGAAAAAAAGAAAAAAAAGCATAAAAAAGTAAGGCAATAATCCAAAGTCCTATTGAGTGGGACTGTTCCAAATAAAGAACTATCCCACAGAACGTGAAAAAAGGGGTAGGGTGGTATGGTTCCACAGAGCAAAACAATATGCTGTGTATGCATTTCTTTGTACCTGTAAACTCATTCACAGGAAGTCGGAAGGACAGATACCAAACAGAGGAGATGATAGTTTTCTTGTGCTTCTCTGCTCTCCCTAAATTTCTGAGATAGGCTAGCTGGACACTACTTTGATAATGAATATAACAACTGTATGCATCTAAAAAAGAAAAAGCATGCGCCAATGCAGTATTTGCAATTAATTCCTTTAGAAGCAAAAGGCTCTAACCAGGAAGAAAAACACAAACATCACAGATCGTGCATGGAAGACGACGAGGGAGACAAGCTGGTTTCAGTTCAGACTTACTTTAGTTTCCCAAAAAGAAATCCTTGGACTTCATTTGCTTCAGTCTTGTCTTCTGTTGTAGTATTGGTGACAGCTACAGTTTGGAAGGAAAAACAAAAACAAAAGTATGTCCAAAATGAAAAATGGACATGTAAAAAGAGAATTAGAACCAACAAGTGAAAGTCTATTTGTCTTTCCTTCATGGACCAGTTTAAGATAAATGCATGTGTACAGAATGGTATTACTGAGTGTACGCTCTCCTGAAATGAGCCTGTATCGATTAGAAAATATTTAAACAACCATATGAATGTTTTATAGATTATTTCTCATTGAAGCTCTATTTTTATAGCCAGAAGACACAGGGCCTGCACAAATGCTCAATTTAACTTTTCTTTTTCTTTCTTTCTTTTTTTTTTTTTGTGGTACTGGGTATGGAACCCAGGGGCATTCTACCTGCAAGCTACACCCCCAGCCCTATTTTTTTTTTTTTTAGTCTTTTTATTTTGAAACAGGGTCTTGCTGAGTTGCGAAGGGGTTCACTAAGTAGCTGAGGCTGTCGCTGAACCGTGATCCTCCAGTCTTGGCCTCCCGAATGCTGGGATTACAAGCGTGTGCCACCATTTTAGCTTTTAAGTCTGGTGGAAGATTAAAATCCTAATTAACATGAGGTCTTGAATATTTTTTCAACACCTTTAAAGATCATCAGGCAATCTTCAGAAAACACCAACACTCATGGCCTCCAAGAATAAGGATATGCTATTTTACAGTCAATTCCCTTCTCTCTTACTCATCAATTAATTATATGGTGTGGTAAATGAAAAGTGTAAGGGTGCTCTGGGGTTCTAAGAACTGTGACCTTTTACAGCATGGGCTGTCCCTTCATGAGAGAGTCAGAGCTCAGCAAGGACACTTCCCTCTAGGTCCTCTTCTGAAGCTCTGGATTTTAGAAAAAGCAAAACCCTAGATGCTTTGATCTAGTATTTCTTTTTACTACTGTTCATTCACTCATTGAGCAAACATATTTACTATTTACTATGACGCCTGATGAGATAGACACCAGGAGGAGAAACACAAATGTCAGAGGCTATGCATGGTGGGAGAGGAAAGAGACAAATGGACAACTTGAACAGAGTGAGGGAAACTTTTCTAACAGAAGGGACAGAAATCTATGAGATATAAAACAAGGAAAACCACTCTTTCACAGAGAGGGAAGATGGGCTGATATCTCACAGGTACTGACATATGGGGTCTTAGAAGATGAGTAGGACTTAGATGAAATCAAAGAGGCTACAGAAGGGAAGAGAAATGGAAGCAGAAGAAACAGCATAGCCAAGGGGCCACCAAGACTTCCTGTGGGCGCAAGCAACCATGAATTGTAGTATAGTGTCACAGGACAAGAGGGGACAAGGAAGAGGGCGCCGAGGAAGAGTGATAAAGCAGAGAAAAAAATCAGACTGTGAAAAGTTTTGTTTCAAATACTATAGTACCTGAACTTTTCAGGGGTTACTGGGAGTCACTAAAGGGTTTTAACCAATTGAATCACAAGGTCAGATTTTTATCATAAGTTCATTTTGAAAGTACTCTAGAGAACTGAGTGGTTAATCTATTCTGAAGGGTAGAGAAAAGGATAACACTGAAGATCAAAGATCAGAGATGGCTAGTTACAAGTTTGATACAATAAGCAATAGAGAGAACTGAGCCAGGCACAGCAGCACATGTCTGTAACTTAGCAAGATTCTGTTTCAAAATAAAAAATAAAAAGGGAAAATGTCTCCAGGCTCAATCCTCGGGTAGGGGAGTGGAGGAGTGGGAAGGAGGAGGAGGAGAGAGAGCACTGAAAAAGTAACAGCTAGAAACTAGAATGGGCCAGTCATCTCTGGCCATGAGCAGCCTCTTCTATGGCCTCAGTGAGCCTTACATATATTACCATTTGTTATGTGGTGCTGAAAATGGTTAGAAAGCACACCGTATAAGAAAATAATATAAACTGCTGCAATTTCCTAGTTTTAAAGAGGCTTTGAGAATATAGTAATATGAAGTAAATTTCTTTCAGTTAAATTCAAAACTAAGGCGACATGTCCACCGCATTCCCAGCCTCAGATAATACAAGTAGGATTACATTTTTTAAATAAAAAAAGGTTCTCATCAGATGCTCTCCCTAATATGTGGATGCTAGGGAGAAAAATAGTTATAGGAGGAACTCTAGACAAAGGAGAAGCCACAGATGAGCAAATAAGGCGACCTACCTGAGGAAGGTAAGAGGAGGAAGAGGGAAATTACTGCACATGATGTACATTCACCAGCACATCAATCACTACGCCAAACACGAGGGGGGGGGGAGCGTGATGAGAAGTGGAGAAGGTAAGCGAGTGATGCGTGCATGTCTGCCTCTACCATCTTGAACCCCATTAAGATGTATGGCTACAATGCACCAACAAAAAAAGACACTGGCGAAGTCTCCAACATTCCACTCTACTCAAGTATAGAAATTATATAAAAGCCAAACACTTACTTTTAACTTGGGTATCATCAAATGCTTTGTATTCTGTACTTTTAATCGCTAGCTCCACACCATAGCCAGATAAGAACATTTTCCGTGAGCTTGGTTTCTGTTCAAACACAGTTATTTTACAAAAAAGAGAAAAGACTTAGTCAAGTATCTTATTTTAAATTCAGTACAATTGCATATTAGAACATTAGAAGAAGTTATTAATATTGAAGATATTTTTCCCTTTTTAGGTGCTAAAGAGTGAACCTAGGGCCCAGTACATGTGAGGCACATTGAGTTACATCGCCAGCTCAACGCTGAAGGTTCTTAACCACTGTAGTATGTTATTATTTGGGGGAGGGGGCATTTATGTTCTTTATATAGTCTACCAAGGAATCAAAATATGGTTGGTGACACCTTCTTTACTATCTAAAAAGTTTGCCATGATTATACACTTTAATTACTTTTTTTTTTTTGGTGGTACTGGGGTTCCTGGAAGCCCTCCTTCCTCCGGGCTACACTCCCAGACCTATTTTATATTTTTGAAACAGGGTCTCTTACGCCAGCACGGCTGGCTTCGAACCTGCGCGATCCTCCTGTCTCTGCCTCCCAAGCGCGGGGATTACAAGCGTGCGCCACCACGCCCGGCCACTTTAATTACTTTTACAATAAAAAATACTGATCTTTTTCTGTGCATTATGACAACTTTCCCATGTCCCTCATGAGCTAATTAGAAGAAGACCCAATATAGTCAAGTTTCAACAAAACTGTATTCTTTGGGGGACCTCTGCAAGATTTGCTAAATCAGAAATGCTATTCGTCTGCTAGGTGTCTACAATGTAGGACAACTGGAGAGATGCCAAAAGCAACGCTGAAAGTAGGGGAAGGGAGGCAAGACCAGCAAAACAGCAAAAACGTTCAGTGCCTTGAGTAACCGGCTAAAATTTTCTTCATGTTTCCCAATGATTAAAATATGGTCATATTCCACAAATTAATATTTGCTCTTGGAAAGAGGCTAAACTGAGTTCTCTGGAGTATTTATGATCACAATTTTAGTAGTTTTCCTCTTTCCATAAAAGTTTACTCCACCAAGCAAGAAAAATGACATTTTACTAAAAGAAAATCAAGATGAATATGCACAGTATTTTAGAAGTTGTGTAAAGTGTTTTTCAACTTCCAGACTGAAATTCTTACCGCAGTGCTCCAACCGTTATCATCTGGCCTATTATTTCAGAAGCAAGGAAATCTAGCTGAACACTAGGTTAAACTCTTAAAAGATGCTAAGCATCTGCTTGATTTGGCTTTGCAATTCTAAACACAACGGAGGAAGGTGTAGGGTAGAGACTGGAAAGAGCAGAAACCTTACTCCTGTTATTGCTCTTCTTTCTTCCCTAAACTTTTTACCCAGCTTTAAGAACATAGAGTGATTGTCCCATAATCTGTTCTATTTCCAAAATAAGAACATATAAGTATCAGCATCAGATGTGCAGACGAAGTATTTAACATTGCTGCCCACACTAAATCTTAATTTGCTATTACTTCAGGCACATGCTGTGATTGAAAGATAACATGTGGAAACTAGGTTATTTATAATTATAGTAATCTGACAAGCTGATAATCTTTTAAAGAGTGTTCAATTTCTTACAGCTCAATTTAAAAATACATTGGAATATCTACTCAAGAAACAATCAGCCAGTGGCTTAGCATATCTGTTATGAAGCCAGGTATCCTGTCATAGTTCATAAATGTAATGCAATTCCACATAATCAATTTCTATTTTGGTTCTGGAAAATTATTAGTGCCCCAGCAACAAATAAAAAAGTATTAAATTCATATTTACTTTCCTCATTTGAAGTATATTAATATAAAATTTGAACTGTGGTTTAATAAGTATGGATTTGCAAACCAAAATGCTCAAGGCCAAATCAACAGCTAAAAAAAATATCTTTCATTTTTCTATTTCTCATTTCTCCCACAAAAAGGCATTTGCTCAAAAGGTAACATAAAAAGTCTATTTTTGTTGGAATTACATGTTGACTAGATGTACATGCTATAATTTGATGCTACAAAGTACTCGAATAGCTAGGTGCTTGGTGGTGCAGGCCTATAATCCCAGTACTTGGAGGCTAAGACAGAAGGATCACAGGTTCAAGGACAGCATAAGGTAATTTAGGGAGACACTATTTTAAAATAAAAAATGAGTCGTGGGTACAGATCAAAGGTAGAGTGCCCCTGGGTTTAATTCCCATTTCAGTGTGAGCAAACATACACAAAAAGTACTGAAAGGCTGGTTAATATAACTTCACAGAAATATATTTATGGAGTCATTTATGTTCACATTTTTCCAAAGAATAACTTGAGATAGATTCTCAAAAGATGGGTATACCACCTACGATACATACTAGAATCACCTGGGGGAAATTTAAATGAGTTAAATATAAATAGGTCTCCCATTCCCATTCTATTCTAATTTGTCTCTCATCTCAGTAAAGAATCACAGCCTTGATGTGCTACTGTTATTGATAAAAATATATTTATATCCTGAAAAACTCGCTTAGGAAAAGATTGAGAACTGTTGGTTTAAGAGACTCAAACTACATGTTTTATATGCACATTCTAGCCCCATCACTCTTGATTCTTTTTTTTTAGTATTTGTTTTTTTGAAACATATTCATTTCCATCTAACATAAATATACTTGTAAATGTTTTATACCTCCTCCACTATAATGGAAGTTCTCTGAAAATAAGAAATTAAAAAAAATTTTACTGGTGCATTATAGTCATACATCTTTTCTCTTTCTTTCTTTCTTTCTTTTTCTTTCTTTTCTTTCTTTTTTTTTTTTTTGCAGTATTAGGGATGGAACCCAGGGGCATTCTACCTCCAAGCTACACCCCTTAACCCTACTTCTTATTCTTTATTTTGAAACAAAGGCTCACTGGGTTGCAAAGGACCTAAGTAGCTGAGGCTGTCCTCAAACTGCGACCCTCCTGTCTCAGCCTCCCAAATGCTGAGATTACAGGCATGCGCCACTATGCCCAGCTTGTAGTCATACATCTTAATGGAGTACAAGATGGTTTAGGCATACATGCACACATCACCCAATTAGCCCTTACCCAATTCCTATTCCTATTTTCTTATTCACTGCTATGTGAACAGTGCCTGGAACAGAGACATCCAAATATTAATAAAATTAAAGATTTAGATATGTAAATATTTACAAATTATACAAATCCAACACACCCACACTTTCTATTTATATTTCACTTTATAGACAAACTGTGGATTATGTAGATATCTATATTCTACTTTGCCAACACACACTCAAGAAAATTTACTGACTTTTTCACTCCCACTAAATGGCAATAACTTACCCCAAAATAGGAAAAATTAGTATTCAGAATAAGAAAAGAACCCACACATCAACGATTTTTAAAGACAATAATAGCTGGGCATGATGGTCCCTGCCTGTATCCCAGTTCTTGGAGGCTGAGACAAGAGGATCACACATTAACAGCCAGCCTTAGCAACTGAGCAAGGCTCTTAACAACTTAGCAAGATCATTTACAAATAAAAAACAAAAGAGGGCTAGGAGTACAGCTCAGACGTAGAATGTCCCTGGGCTCTATAGCCAGTACTCCCTCCCCCAAATACACAGATTCGAATATTAGACAAAGGGGATGGACAGGCAATTTACAAGTATATCTGGAGTGCTCTTTTTTATTAAATATTAATGTATAAATCACTAATAAGTTGGGAAGTGCAAATTAAAGTACTCTTTCCATGTTGAAAATACACACACACACACACACACACACACACACACACACACAGTTTTCCCTCTAATGGCTATTAATGGCTATTATATTTTAGGTGAAGAGGGGATGTTATAAATGTGAGTTAACAGTATAGATGTTATAAAAACAGAATAATGTAATGGAGTTATCATAGCAATAAGAGTATGGGGAAGTGTGAGACAATAAAACATGTGACTAGGAATCTTGATAAGTCATCTCTCAAAAAAGAATTCAGAGTATTCCTACACTAGGCTTAGCAATTTGACCTAATGCTATCAAGTAAATCAAATCTCTTTACTGTAATACATTTTTATTAAGAATAACTGAATGTTTGAGTTTTAAGCAACTATTACATATATTATTAAAGTATGTTTTAAAATCTAAGTTTTAAGCCAGGCATGGTGGTGCACACTTGTAATCCCCTAATCCCCGTACTTGGGAGGCAAAGACAGGAGGATCGCACAGGTTCGAAGCCAGCCGTGCTGGCTTAAGAGACCCTGTTTCCAAAAAATAAATAAATAAATAAAAGTATAAAAATGGGTCTGGGAGTATAGCACAGAGGTAGAAGGGTTTCAGTACCACCAAAAAAAAAAAAAAAAAATCTAAGTTTTACACCTGTGCCAGATATATAAAAATTATAATGACGATACTCCAAAACCACACAGAATCCTAATACATTTTTTTCCATAAAAATGTACATGCTTGTTATATTATATTTAAAAATCTGAGTTAACTACTTGGAGAAAATTATGTAAATCAAGTAAGAAAATTATCATAAAAATAATTTTTCTATAGCCAAAATAGTATTGGAAAAATAAGCACGTACCTGAATATAATGGCGAAGAACATATACAATTTTACCACTTTGAGCTTTTCCAGACAATACTTTGTGAAATTCAACAAACGCTCTGGTACCTATTTCTGCATAGAGAATAACCACTGGTAAATTCTCATCGGCTGTAGAAAATTTATGATCTCCTTTAAGTAGATAAGGCCTGGTCCTAAAATGAAAACAGAGTACAAACTTTTAAACTCAATGGCCTAAGAGACATATATTTTGATATTTCATAATTTCTGCTTATCCAATAATTCATAATAAGAATAATCAGAAAAAGGAACTTAAATTTCCTGTGAAACTCCATGCACATAAACTTCTTTTAAAGATAGATAAAAGAGAAAATTCGATTAATCCAAAATTGTATAGTTACAAGTTTTTTAAGCCAGGCATGATGGCACACACTTATAAGTCTAGTACTTGGGGAGGATGAGACAGAAAAATCAAAGGTTCATAGCCAGTCTCACCAACTTAGTGAGGCCCTCAGCAACTTAGTAAGACCCTGTTTCAAAATAAAAAATAAAGTAAGGATGGGGCTATAACTCAGTGGTAAAATGTACCTGGATTCCAATCCCCAGTACACACACACACACACACACACACACACACACACACACACACTTTTTTCCCAATAAGGTTAATTATCTTTAAGCAGTAACTTATAATGGCAACATGATTTTCAATGAAATAATTTATATTTACTTGGAATAATCTAATTTTTCATCATAGCTCATATTTACCCAAAACAGGTTCCAAAAATTAAAAATAATTGCAAAGGCACAATACTTAGTATAAAGATTGTAAGTACTTAGTTCAAACAACTACTAATGAAATCCTTAAGGAGAGTCCAAGAAACAGAAGAATCTTATGGTTTAACCCTATCGTCATGAATAGACTTTGACTTATTATTTGCCAGGTACTGTACCAGATTCTTTATTCCTCAGTCATGTGCTGAAACAACCCTGTGAAGTGGTTGGGGAAGAACAGGTAAGCATGCCCATCAGACACTCAGGGGTTATAGTAGACTGTAGCTCCTAACAATCTACCCCTTGGCATAAAAAATTATTGGTTGAACTCAAATCTTTACAAATATGCCATTCCATCAAGACTAGATATATTGAATTTGTCTCTCCAGCATTTAATTAAGGCCATTACTATCAGAAATCCAAGGAGCAGGGTAAGGCCAAAGCTGGAGTACTTCTTGACTCAGTTTAGGCAGGTTGTATTTATCTAGAAAGTTGTCAATTTCCTCCAGATTTTTTATTTTGTTGGAGTATAGTTTTTCAAAGTAGTTTCTGATGATCCTCTGGATTTCTACATTGTCAGTAGTGATAAGTCCTTTTTCATCACTTATCTTGTAATTTGGGTTGGTGCTCTCTCTCTCTCCCTTTTTTGAGTAGGTTGGCTAGTGGTTTATCTATCTTGTTAATTTTCTTGAGAAAACAGCTTTTGGTTTTGTTGATATTCTCTATATTTTTTTTATTCTCTACTTCATTGATTTCTGCTCTGATTTTAATAATTTACTGTCTTCTCCTAGCTTTGGGGTTAGATTGTTCCTATTTTTCAAGGGCTTAAGAGGTGTGTCATTAGGTTCTTTAGTGATTTTCTGTTCTTCTTATGTGAGCACTCAGTGCTTATAAATTTTCTTCTTAATACTGCCTTCAAAGTGTCCCAGAGGTTTTGATATGTTATCTCTATTTTCATTTTTTCCTAGACATTTCTTGATTTCACCCCTTACTTTTTCTATGACCCATTCTTCATTCATCAGTGTGGTGTTCAGTCTCCATATCTTTATGTGGGTTCTCTGGGTCTTCTTATAGTTGATTTCTAATTTTATTCCATTATGGTCTGAAAAGACACAGGGAAGTATATCACATTTTTTCAATTTGCCAGTGCTCACTTTGTGGCCCAGGATGTGATCTATTTTGGAGAAGGTTCCTTGAGCAGCTGAGAAAAGTGTGAACTCTGCTGTAGTTGGGTGGAATATTCTATATGTGTCTAATAGGTCCATTTGTTTGATGGTATGTATTAGGTCTGAGGCATCTTTACTGACCTTTTTTCTAGAAGAATGATCTAATGGTGTGAGAGGGGTGCTGAGTCTCCCAGTATTATTATATTGGGATTTTTGTGTGACTTAATGTCACAAAGAGTTTGTTTTATGAAAGTAGCTGCACCTATGTCTGGGACTTAAATTTCCTCTTACTGGACTGTTCCTTTTACCAGTAATAAATGACCTGCTTTGTCTCTTCTAATAAGCTTGAGCTTGAAGCCTAACTTGTCTGATATCATAGTTGCTACTCCTGCTTGTCTCTGAATTCAGATGGCATGGATTGCTTTGCTCCAGACCTTTACCTTAAGTTTATTACTATCTTTACTTGTAAGGTGTGTTTCTTGGAAGCAGCAGATAGATAGGTTCTGGTTTTTAATCCATTTTGCCACTTTATGTCTTTTTATTGGGGAGTTGAGGCCATTTACGTTCAGTGTGTTTATTGAGAGATGACTTTTAATTCCTAACATATTGAGATTTAACTTCTGTTTGAGGTCGTGTTTGTTCTTCTTTGCTTAGTTGTTTGCTGGATGGAAATTCTTGTTTCTCTGGTTTCTGCATGTATAACTTATTTCTTCTTTCAGTTAACATCTCTGAGTATTTTCTCTAGTGCTCGTTTGAAGACATAAATTCCTTCAGCTTCTGTTTGTCTGATCTTGTCTAAAAGGAGTTCTATAAGTTTCTTGTACCTGTATATTGACATCTTGCTTTATGTTTGAAAAATTTTATGCTATTAGTTCTTTGAAGATTGTTGATCCCTTTGGTTTCACCTTCTTTTCCCTCCTCTATGCCAATTATTCTTAGGTTAGCTCTTTTAAAATGGGCCCATATTTCTTCAATGTCCATTTCATGCTGTCTATTGTTTCTTTTTTCTAAGTTATATAGTATGTGTTCATTTTGGAGTGATCATCTTCTAGGAGCAAGATTCTATTCTTCATGTGGTCTAATTGATTGTTTACAGTTTGAATTGATGTCTTCACTTCAATGCTTGCGTTTATTTATTTTTTTTTCAGACTCTTTCTAAATTCTTTTTGGAAGTCTTGTATTATCTCTACAGTTACATTCCTGATTTGACCTTCTGGAGATCCCTGCAATTTTGTGTTGTCAGGCTCTGTTACTGTGGTGGTGTGGGAGCTCATTGCTTCCTTGTTATTCCTTCTTCTCATAATTTCAGAAGTTTGTATCTGTTGCTTTTGATAGGTTTCTCTCAGTCTCTATGTGTCAGCTTGTACATCCAAGGGCAAGCTGTATTCAACAGTGAAGGTTGAGTGAGGAGGGAAGTAAAGTTGTAAATGCAAGAATAGGGTAAAGCCTCATATAGAACTGAATAGAATGATAGTATGAGTTTGGTAAGGTAGTATATATTAGAGATTAGAGATAATGAAAATGTAGTAGTAGTCTAGAAACCAATGTAGTTTCTGGTATAGTGATATGAAGTGGACTTAATATAAGATAAGGAAGAGATAAGAAGAGAGAAAAAGAAAGAAAAAAGAAAGAAAATAGAAAAGAGTAAGTATATATAAGAAGCTTAAGACAGGATTTCAGAAGAGGGTTAAAAAAAACAGGTATACACACTCACACACAAAAAAAGAACTAAAAACTAAAACTACCCCAACAACAAATTAATACAACTCTACAAATAAATGAATATGCCTCTGCAGTTTCTCTCCGTGCAGATAACAAGTGCCGCTGGCACCTTTCCTGCTGCAAGCCTGCTTCTCTGAGTCTTTTTAAGTCTATGCAGATGGCTGGTATCAATGGGACTGGATCTAGTGATAAACATAGGTCACCCTCCATGCTTCCCACAGATCTGAAGTCTTGGTCTCTCCCTGCCTCCGCAGGTGGCATATGCCTCTTAGACCAAACTCAATGTAAGAGTCTCTGTTCTCCACAGCTAGGGTTGGGCTGGTCTGACTTCTTCCCATTCACCACGAATGGGTGGTCTATGGTGATCCCGAAGATACTACTAGTTGGGTCTAGTGTTAAGCGTAGGTCTCCTTCCACACTTTCCACTGATTAGAGCATGAGTCTGTCTGAGCCTCTGCTACGTCAAACAGCAGATTCTATTCCCACCTTCTCTGGCTTGAACCGTAAAGTCTCAGACCCAGGGACTTTATGGGGTTGTGCAAGTCCCTGGGGGCACTATGCTGGACGTTCTCCCACAGGGACCACAGCTTCACTTACAGTGTTGTTGAGCACCACTCTGGATCTCTGCAGGGAGTGGTAAGCTCAGTCGCCACTGCTGCAAATTGTAGCCAGTGTTTGCGCAGGAGGAATTAATGACTTACAATTCAGATGATCTCTGGCTGCTTTACTTCAGGTTGGTTGTTTTCCTGATCCTCCCTGGTGTCGGGTGCAGTGAGGTAAGATGGCACTGCTGTGGGTGCTTGCGGCTGCAAGGTGAGTGGGTTTCTTTTCTGGTGTTGAGCACAGCTCTGGATCCCTGGAGGGCGTGAGGAGCTTGGCTGCCACTGCTGGAAGTTGTAACCAGTGTTTGCACAGGAAGACTGATGGTTTACAGCTCTGTTAATCTGTGGCTTCTGACTTCAGGTCCTTGGTTGTTTTTTTGTTCGTCTCTGGAGTCGGGTGCAGTGAGGCAAGATGGTGCTGTTATGGCGCTTGCTGTTCCAAAGCAGGCGAGTTTCTTTTCTGCTCTGATTGGTCTTCTAATTTTACTTTCCCCTTGCTTTGTACCAATCATTTTATTCCTCTACTAACAGTATTTTCTGGCTTTGTAGAACACTGTTTTTAAGGCAATGGAGATCGGGTGTCAGCAGGACTGTCATGTGCTGTTTCCCTGGGTCGCCATCTTCCTGGAAGTCACCCATCATAATCTTCACAAGAGTTTAAACCAACCTGCTAAACTTTGCTGTTACTGAAAATATTTATCAGGAGCAATAGATGGGCCAAAATGCACTTTTCATCCTCAGTGCAGACTTTCTGTGTCTACTTTCTCAAAAAACAAGTATTTAGCCCTAAGACAAAACATGTTGCTTCAGACCTGGACCTATGTATTGGCAACAGAACAATTTAGGGAGCTGGACTAAAACTAAAGTTCAAATCCCTTAATTAAGCCCCTTTTGGCTGTTGACCATGTGAATGGTAAACCAACATACTTACCAGGCTGATCTGAGGCTGGGGTTGGGTAAAAGAAAGAGGTACAGTCCAGGTAGAACCCTGAATTTTCAAAACAGATCTACATAACCCCTCATCTATCTATCTCTCTCTCTGTCTGTCTGTCTGTCTCTCTCTCTCTCTTTCTTTCTCTTCTTTCTTTCTTTCTTTCTTTTTCTTTTTCTTTTTTCTTTTGGTGGTACTGGGGATGGAACCCAGAGGCTTTCTACCTCCAGGCTTAAACTCCGAGACCTATTTTATATTTTATTTGGAAACAGGGTCTCACTAAGTTGCTGAGAGCCTCACTAAGTAGCTGAGGCTGGCTTCAAACCTGTGCGGTCCTCCTGTCTCAGCCTCCTAAGTGTGGGGATTACAAACATGCACCACCACACCTGACGCCCCTCACCTTTTCCAATCTGATCACTCCATAGGAGGTGGTCAAGAGATGAATTAAATCTGAGGATGGCCACATTCAGGGATCAAACTACCAAACTAAAAGTACATGGATCCAAAGGAGGTGAGAGTGCAGAGTCAAATCTTTGAGGAGGACATCCTAGTGCCACAGTCAGATGTTTGTAGTGGCAGACAACAGGGAATGTTCCCTAAAGACTGACTGCCAACATAATGTTGGTGGCTTAGAGGGATCACATGCACACCTGTCAGACTGTAGATGCTAAGGGGTGCCATAATGTCAGCTTAGTTTCAAAGGCCACAGTGAAATGGTCAGAGTTAGCTTACTAGACTTAGGTAGTGAAAGTAGAATCTAAAAAAATATCAAATGAAATTGACACCAATGTTAGCACCAAGAAGAGGGGCAAGGGTCTGACAGTGTGCTAGAAGTGGGCACAGCTCCACACTCTATGGTTTCCTTCACCACAGGGCAAAACCATCTCTAGGCAGAAGCCACAAGTCTGGTATGCTGTGGTGGCTTCTATTCCTGAAACATAGACCTTTACGGTGTTGCCGGTCCATTATGGTGGATTCAGGTAGCAAGAGCACTAATCTGGTTGCTGTACTTTTTTTTTTTTTTTTGGTGGTACTGGGGTTCCTGGAAGCCCTTCTACCTCCGGGCTACACTCCCAGACCTATTTTTACATTTTCATTTGGAAACAGGGTCTCCTAAGCCAGCGCGCGCGGCTGGCTTCGAACCTGCGCGATCCTCCTGTCTCTGCCTCCCAAGCGCGGGGATTACAAGCGTGCGCCACCACGCCCGGCGTGGTTGCTGTACTTTTAATAAGCAGCTCACCTCCATTCAGACTAGTCAGAAAATGGGCCCACACTGTGTGCATCAATAGGTGTAAGCCACACTTTCCCACTGACAACTGCAATTTATTTTTACAGAGTGAAGCCCAAAAGAGCGGTGCCTTTAATCTGCCAGTCTATATTTTTCCAGAGGTCAACCACACAGGAGATGACACCCTGAAAGTCAGTATAAATGTAATAAATTTATGCAAGGGGTCAGAGATTGGTCAGGGGAGAGGACTGACTTGAACTTTGACCAATAAATGGAGTAGCCACCTCTGGTTTTTATTTTACTCAACTGGTGCTTGGTTTAAAGGTAGTAGCCTCAGCCCACAGACACCACCAACCTTTAACTTTGCTGACCATATCAATAACTTAGTTCAAGTATTTAGGGAAAACACTGTTAACTGAGGGCCTCATGAGGCCAGCAACTTGACTTTAGGTAGCAGAATGGGACATCTGATTTCCCCTAAAGGAGTTGCTAGTACTTTTTATGCACACTCAAGAACATGCTAGGGCCAGGCAGCTGTGCTCTTGAACATACAAGACACATTTCCAAATAACAAAGGATAGGCTTGTTAAGTGTATTATACCTTGTTGTCAGTGAATTCTAGTTGACCTTTGCCAAATGTAACGTCAGATAAAAGTGTCATCAGGCTTCCATAGGTCAGGTGTTCAGTTTCAATAGGAGCAGAGTAGCAGCTTAAAAGTTGTTTAAAAAGGGGTGTAGTTGTTAGCTGATTCAGGCAGGTGGCACTGTTGTATGTGGAAACAACTTCTCTGGATGGTATTAAGATATTAAGAAGATATTAAGTATACTAATTAAAGTTGTGATTGTCCTCTCTCCTTTTGGGATTCTTAGCTATTTCTGCTGAACTACCCAGAGTGGACAGTCCATGTAACAGTTCCTGAAAAAGAACCTCCCTCTAGAACTCATGATCATTCACAGGTAAGCATGTAAAAATACCAATACCAATTATATATTAAGATATTATAGCCAAAGTAATGTACACTCAGTCAAGTTTGGACACGTTTTCTTTCTTTCTTTCTTTCTTTCTTTCTTTCTTTCTTTCTTTCTTTCTTTCTTTCTTTCTTTCAGTGCTGGGGATGGAATCCAGGGGCATTTTACCTGAACTACACACCCAGCCCTACTTTTATTCTTTATCTTTTTGAAACAGGGTCTCACTGAGTTGCAAAGGGCCTCACTAAGTAGCTGAGGCTGTCCTAAAACTATGATCCTCCTGTCCTAGCCTCCCAAATGCTGGGATTACAAATGTGTGCCACAATGAACACCTGAACACCTGTGGTGCCTAGCTAAACACCTCTTCTTAAAGAACGTGGATCATAAAATGTGTCTCGGGCTGTCGCATAGCTATCAGAAGACTGCTGTAGTCCACCAAGAGCACTGGCGGAGAGAGGTGGGCAGTGGTAACAAAATTTAAGTGTAGACTGTCTTCTGTCTAACCTAAGGGGCCCTTGCCCTTCCTCTCCCAGAAAACCATGTGTCTATTAACATCCCACCCTTGTCTCCAAAATTGCCAAGAACTATAAAAGTCCAATTTACAAATAAGTAAGTTAGCCCTGTATCATTTCATGGATTCTGGCAGAAACATGAGACTCCTTGGGTCAATGACAAAGGACTTTATATTGATCTGATATAACAAGATTTATATAAGCGTATTTTCACCCATCAAGATCCATACAGAGTGACAAAAATATGGACCTAGACAAATACCACATACCTCACAAACGTGAGTGTACATTTCAGCTGAGGAACACTGGACTTGAGGAAGCACCACTTTACAACAAGAGGTAAACTAGTCTGCTACCCATCCCCAGAAGAACAATACAACCTCATTCCTCATGGCTGCTTGCTGCAAAGACAACCCTGAGAAATTACCCAGGTAAAGATTTGTCCAGGCCTTGCATTTTTTGCTGGTTACATCAAGAAAACACATGCAAAGAGCCGGGCATGGTGGCACATGCTTATAATCCCAGCATTCAAGAGGCTGAGACAGGAGGATTGTGGTTCGTGGCCAGCCTCAGCTACTTAGTGAAGACCTCTGCAACTTAGTGAGACCCTATTTCAAAATAAAGCAAGTATAAAGAAATCAAACAACAACAAATGCTGGCGAGGATGTGGGGAAAGAGGAACTCTCTTACACTGTTGGTGGGAATGCAAACTAGTTCAGCCACTATGGAGATCTGTGTGGAGATTCCTAAGAAAGGTGGGAATAGATCCACCATATGATCCAGCTATACCACTCCTGGGTATCTTTCCAAAGGGGTTGAATTCAGAGAAATACAGCAACATATGCATACCTATGTTCAGAGCAGCACAATTTGTAATAGCCAAAATATGGAACCAACCCAGATCTCCATCAACAGATGAATGGATAGCAAAACTTTGGGAAATACACACAATGGAATTCTATTCAGCCATAAAGAACAAAATTTTATCATTTGCAAGAAGATGGAAAGCCCTGGAGAACATTATGTTAAGTGAGATCAGCCAAGCACATAAGGAGAAGGTACATATGTTTCCTCTAATATGCCCAAACTAGGAAACACAGAGGATACCAGTGGGACTCCAGATAATGGAGGGGAAATACCAGCAAAGTTTGAATGGAAAGATAGGAGAGGAGGAAGGCTTATCTTGATTAATGAGGGTCTACATCTGAATATGTGTAAAATTATGAATATGACATGGTTAACCTGGACAACCATTGGTGGGAGGGGGGGAAGGGAAAACGGGGGCGGGGGGGAGAGGGCGCCAAATATAGTTTAAATGTATACTATATATGTTCAATAAAAAATTGTTAAAAAAAGAATAAAAACTAGGGCGGGGTTGTAGCTCAGAGGTTGAATGTTCCTGGGTTCCATCCCTAGACCCATTAAAAAAAAAAAAAGAAAACACATGCAAAGATTCGCAAAACCATGGCAAAACTGCCTCTTACAATGCCTCAGTGGTTTTTTTTTTTTTAACATAATGTCAATGTATGTTAGTTTCTACCAAAAAGTTATAAAACCAGAAATCAGATAAATTAATTAATTTATTTATTTATTTATTTATTTATTTTTGTGATATTGGGGATGGAACCCAGGAGAATTCTACCTCTGAGCTACAACCCCAACTCTATTTTTTATTCTTTAGTTTGAAACAGGGTCTCATTGAGTTGCAGAGGACCTCTGCAAACTGCATTCCTCCTGTCTCAGCCTCCCAAATGCTGAGATTACAAGTATGCGCCACCATGCCCAGCTAATAAATTTTAAATATTACTAAAATTTCCCTTAAAATACTGCAACAGGTAAAGAAAAAAATATTCTAGTACTAAGAATTTTACAGTGATATTAATACTATAAACAGATAAATAACCCTTATGCTGTCAATTTGTTTAGAATAACTTGTTGCCTAATTTACTATATAAAGCTAGAATGATGGATATAAAAATTAAAGATGCCCATTAATTTAAATATATGTTAAGCATATATCATATATTACAAAAATATCATATTTATAAAAATATATCATTTAGTAAAAACAAGCATGAGAACAAAGGTAACCTTTATGTGCAATTTAAGATAATTCCACACCATTAATGAGTAGTTTCCTTTAGAAGTATGTTCCCTTATATATTAAATATATTTATCACAATATATCAATAATGTCCAATATGAAAAAACTTTGTATTAATCTTAATAGACAGAAAAACTAATATAATAAAGCAATTATTTATATAAGTTTTAAAAGATGGTACAAGTAGAGACACACCATTATCTGATAAAAGATTCAATTATAATAAAAGATTTAAATTCTTCCTAATTTAATCAGTAGGCTTAACATGATTCATACTGATCCCTGCCAGGACTTTTTTGGGAGTAAGGGGAAGAATTCTACTGTAATTTGAAAACATCAACACAAGCAAGTGAGGTGCTAAGAAATTTGGAAGGAAAATAAAAGCAGGAATGAAGCAGAAATTACCCTGTCAGATAATGAAATATATTATAAAAAATAAATATCAGGTTGTTTCCATAATTTGGCTATGTGAACAGAAATAGTTCAAATAATAGTTTGTCCACATATGAACATATCACTACTGTCTCACTAACATGTACAGAAAGAAAGGAGACAGAAGCAGGTGGGGTGCTGGGATGTGGGAGGGAAATATATCAAGTGATAAGTGCACGTAGGTTTTTACCACTGAATCTCGCTATGATGCACAATTACAATGCACTAATCAAAATATAAAAAATCAAAAAATAATACACCAAGATGACCGCATCCCTATAATCCCGGCTACTGAGGACACTAAACCAGGACAATCAACAGCACCATTAACTTAGCAGGAACTTGTCTTAAAAAAAAAAGCTGGGATGGCTCAGTGGTAGAGCATTTGCCTAGAATAGGTTAATGGATTAAGCCGAGGGAGGGATGGAGGGAGGGAGGGAGAGAGAGAGAGGGAAAGAGAGAGGGAGGGAGAGAGAGAGAGAGAGGGAGAGAGAGAGAGAGAGAGAGAGAGAGAGAGAGAGAGAGAGAGAGAGAGAGAGAGAGAGAGAGAAAGAGAAATACGTAAGGGAAAACAGCTATGAAATAGACCCTAATATCAATCCAATGGATAAAATAGGCTATTTTAGGGGGAAACCTGATTGGATGCTTGTCTTCTTTTGATGAAAATACACTACAGATCTATTATAAGTTTAGAATAATAAAAAACTATGAAAATTACTAGAAAATATTAACAAAAACCTCTCAATCAGGTTTGAAAAAATTGTAAGTATAAAAATATAAAAGTCACAGAAAAAATTGACTATATTAAAAGTCTTCTGTATACTAATATCAATATGAAATACCAAAAATACTAGAAAAAACTTGCAACAAATTAGAGTATTAATATGAATTACTATATATGTATATATATATTTCTGTTTAATATATAAAGAGCTGCTTCAAAATTTAGAAAATCCTGGAAGCCCTTCTACCTCCGGGCTACACTCCCAGACCTATTTTTTTTTTATACTTTTTTATTTGGAAACAGGGTCTCCTAAGCCAGCGCGCGCGGCTGGCTTCGAACCTGCGCAATCCTCCTGTCTCTGCCTCCCAAGCGCGGGGATTACAAGCGTGCACCACCATGCCCGACTTATTGTTTCTTAAAGTATAAATAATTAGGCAATAAAACACACACTACTAGGTATTACTAAAAATTCACTAATAGCCAGGTGTAGTGATTCATGCCTATAATCCTAGTAGTTGAGAAGCTGAGGCAGGATAGCAGGTTCAAGGCCAGCTTCAGCAACTGAGGCCCTATTTTAAAATAAAAAAATAAAGTAGGACCGGAGGTGTAGCTCAGAGGTAGAATGCTTCTGAATTCATTAGTAATTTTTCATTTATCATTGTTAATATTTGCAAATAGTAAGAGTTGAGTAATATATTATAAAAAAGCAATTTGCTGGGCATGGTCATGCATGCTTGTAATCCCAGCGCTTGGGAGGCTGAGATAGGAGGATCGCACGGGTTCGAAGCCAGCCTCAGCTATTTAGTAAGGCTCTCAGCAACTTCGGGAGACCCTGTTTCCAAATAAAGTATAAAAAAGGTCTGGGAGTATATCCCGGAGGTAGGAAAGACCCTGGGTCCCACCCTTAGTATCACATTAAAAAAAAAAGCAATTTAATGTATATATTTAAATTGTTATTCTTCAAGCATTTAGTTTATACTTAAATAAAGTCTGAATAAATTCATAATTTGCATGCTTACCTCAATAAGTTACTTGATAAATCATATATATTTCATATATGGTATGGTATTTCGATATAATTTATATCCCCAAATCAAAAGCTAATCAAAACATTTTCAAATATATAAAGTGTTTCAATGTACATTACATTCTTGAATATTAAAGTTTCTGCTATTTCAATTCTTTTTACAAACCACATTTTAACTATTGGCTATTATTACTTTACCTTGAAGTAGCCTTCTTCAGCAGCTTTTTAATCTCATTAATTTTACAGGTGTGCCTCTGATGGATAACCACAAAAGCATTACAACCATCTGGTGGTGACTCATCAGCAGCAATCTAAGATTTCAAAGATGATATTTAGCTACAGTAGTTGATAATTACAATATGATTTTAAAAAACTCATACATTACTTTGATTAAAATAACTCATCAACTACTATTAAGTTATTCATCTAA
The DNA here is from genome assembly GCF_963383645.1 of Muscardinus avellanarius. NCBI lineage: Eukaryota > Metazoa > Chordata > Mammalia > Rodentia > Gliridae > Muscardinus > Muscardinus avellanarius. The sequence continues at coordinate 187,405,760 of NC_137787.1, forward strand.
TTAAAGTAAAAGACATCCATATATAGGTAGAATCTAAGAAATATTTTAATAAAGCCAACTTTATCCTAGGAAAAATGTTTCAAAGTTATTGAAAAATTCTATTAAAGTTTCCATTATAGTTCATTTCAGTGATGTGGTCCCATAATTTCCTTATTCTAAAGCACAACAAAGGTGCTTATGAAGTCAAGAATAGTCAATGAAACAATGGTAATGCAGTCAGTAACAGGGTATGGAACCAAATATCTTCAGTTTGTAGATCATTTTGAATCAGAGTTCACATTGAACAGCTCCATGCACATTGGTAACATGCTTGTCAAATAGGATCTGGGTATTTTTACACACCTGTTGAAACATCTCAATAGTTGGAGAGTATGCTCTTATAGAGAAAGCGAACTTTAAGAGATTGATGTGTAAATTGTCTAAGAACTGTCCAGCTTTCTTCAGGATTAAGTTGTAATAAGAATAATCTGATTCTATACAAAGAAAAAAAAGGTGTTAATATTTTATATCCAATGCAGTAAAACATCCCTCACTGTAAATCTAACTCAGTGTGAGATAGTTATACAAGTTCAGTTATGAACAATAATAGAAAAAAATCAAGTCCTTTATTGTTTTTGTGTGTGTGTGCGGTACTGGGGATGGAACCCAGGGGCATTCTACCTCTGAGCTACACCCCTAGCCTTATTTTTTAAATCTTTACTTTGAAGCAGGGTCTCACTGAGCTACAAAGGGCCTCACTAAGTAGCTGAGGCTGCCTGGCCCCTCCAGTCTCAGCCTCCCAAATGCTAGGATTACAAGTGTGTAATCCATCAAGCCCAGCTTCCTTTATTCTATTATTAACTCTATTTTGAATCTTTCAGGGATGTCCAAGCAATCTATACAAAATAAGGCTGTGAATCTTGCCATTAGACCTTAATTGGAGCTGGGCATTGTGGTGCACTCCTGTAATCCTAGTACTTGGGAGGCAGAGACAGGAAGATCACAGGTTCAAGTACAGCCTCAACAAGCATTACAACTTCCATCATTCTAGTGAGATCTTGTTTCAAAATAAAAATAAAATAGGGCTGGAGGTATAGCTAAGGTTCAATCTACAATTTAAGAGAACGTTAAGAATAAAAAACAAGTTAAAGTATAACATAAATATCAATAAATTTCAGTAGCTGTATGAATGAATTCTACTGAGCTCTGGAGCAGACAGCTTAGTGCAATTTGTCCATAATGCTTCAAGAGACAGGATTTGAATCACTCCTGCAAGAGAGAGTGTCATCTTTTATGGAATTGGAATAAACGAACCTTAGCTGCTTCTCTCCTCTGAACCCATCTCCAGAGATCCCACAGACACAAAGAAGGATAACTACCGGAATTCAGCCTGAAAACTCTGCAACCCTTCCAGGGATACAGATATCACTTGCAAGGGGGAAGGCAGAAAACAGTGGCACCTTAAAGTTGGAGAGGGCCTGGTGGCATTAATGGGGATAAGCAGAGAAAAAAATTTCTATCCGTGTCTTTTTCTTTTGTCTACACTTCCCCAGGTACAATCATTATCTGCACTGCTGCCATTGTGACAGAAGCCTGCAGTGCCATCCTACCACCAGACAGGTATAAGGGAACAACACAGCAGTCCCCTGGTATGGGCATCCATGGGCTGGCCCCTGGGCACTTTACTCCTCCTCTACATTTTGGTGCTAGATTATCAACTAATAGAAATTATATATATATATATATATATATATATATATATATATAATGAATACATATTTGTATGTACACACACACACACACACACACACACACACACACACTAACACAAAGCAGTTCCCTATGGATCAGGTAAGACAAGGGATGACAAAAGGATGTGGTTGAACTCAAATGATAACATCAGATAATCTCTTTCCCAAAGGAGAAAAAAAAAAAAGGATGCTCTGGCAGGGAGGAGATACTGGAGGTGGCAGGAGACTAGACTGCTTGCTGATTAAGACAATGTTTACTACTTGCTCCAAAACTGCTGGGCCTTTAACACTCAGGTTTTGCTGTCACCACAGCTTACTCAGAGTGATCTCATCTTCCAGTTGCCCTGTGAGACCTGAGGCTCAGAAAAGCATTGCAAATCTGTGGACACTGTTGCTTTCTCTCTAAGTTACAGTTTTTGCCTCTGATCCAGGAGTCTTGTGTCTCTGCCAGCATCCATGACAACACTGTTAACTTTAAAAGTAAGGTAAAATCTCAGACCCTTCATAGTACTTGACAGATTTGAAAACAAAACTGGAATGTTGACATATACATGGATTTCTGGAGAATAAAAGACTAGATATCATGGATCAATTTGGTAGGATTTGAGGCCAAACCTAGTGACACATGCCTGTAATTTCAGTACTCGGGAAGATGAGACAAGAAGGTACTAACTTTGAGGTCAGCATCAGTAACTTAGCAAGATTTTGTCCCAAAGTAAAAAGGTTGGGGATTTAGACCACTGGTAGAGCTTTAATCCCCAGTACTACACACACACACACACACACACACACACACACACACACACACACACACACACAGTTCTTGAGAAATGATAGTGGATATAGTGATAAAACTCTGTGGTCAATCAGACAATAAGTGGTCTTCCATTTTGTTGCCTGTTAATGAGAAGAAAAAGGGGATTATAGGTCAGGAACTGAGAAGTAAGTTCAAAGACATTTCCCCAACAATGTCTTGGTGGCACCTTATCACGGAATTCCTCCTCCAGTCTATCCTGCCAACCTTAGAACCTTTCAAAGACTACAGTGAAAAGTCTCAAGAGTTTATTGCAATGTGTCCCGGCTGACGCAAGGACCTAGGGCCCACTTGGGAGACTTCCCATGGTCAGTTATGAAGTCTTTCAACTCAGACCCAAGCATCTCAAGCCTTCTGTCTAAGCCTTGAAACTATGACAACCTAAGATTTTAGCTTCTGAGTAAAAATCTCAGCCCCTTCACAGTTCTTGACAAAACATGAAGATATGAGATAACAAAAGGGAGGAGGATATGAAAGCAGGTCTGGAAGAATGCAAGAAAAAACTAAAAAGATAAAGAGTTCAAGCTGGGCGTGGTGTTACATGCTTGTAATCCCAGTACTTGGGAGGCCAAAACAGGAGGATCACAGGTTTGAGGCCAGCCTTAGGAAGTAGGGAGATTCTCATCAAGCCAGCAGTGAGACTCTGTTTTCAAATAAGAAATGAAGTTAAAGCTGGGCGGGGTACTGCACTCTTGTAATCCCAGCACTTGGGAGGCTGAGACGGGAAGATCTGGGTTCGTACACAGCCTCAACTACTTAGTGGGGCACTTTGCAATTCAGTGAAACTCTTGTTTCAAAAAATAAAGAATAAAGCCAGGCATGGTGGTACATGTTTGTAATCCCAGTATTTGGGAGGTAGAGATAGGAAGATTCCGGTTCGTGGACAGCCTCAGCTACTTAGTGAGACCCTGTTTCAAAATAAAAAGAATAAAAAACAGGGCTGGGGTGTAGCTCTAAGGTAGAACGTCCCTGGGTTCAATGCCCAGTATCATCATCATCGTCATCATCATCATCTCCTCCTCCTCCTCCTCCTCCTCCTTCTTCTTCCTCCTCCCTCCCTCCCTCCCTCTCTCTCTCTCTCTCTCTCTCTCTCTCTCCTCTCACACACACACACACACACACACACACACACACACACACACACACAAAAGCTCTAGAAACTGTACCACAAGTATGAGGGGGAATTCTAAATATACTTAATTATAGAAAAAAAGACTAAATCAAGGGGTTAAAACAGAAGACTACAAATGTATGCTATGTAAAAAAGTATGCCTCTAACAGAAATGCAAAAAAAAGAAAAGTAGAAATTAAAATAAGCTGATTCCTCACTAATATAAGCTAAAAGAATTCTTAGGGATTTTATTTTTTTACTTAAATCTGTTGCTCATGTGTCAGTTTACCGGATAGCTCCACTGGACTTGCCGCAAGCATGTGACATATCAAAACCACAATCATCATCCTCCTATTCCAAATATGGTTCCCGGGTACAAGTAACTGAGAAAGTCGTAACATTTTCTGAAAACCTTTTCAACTAAAATATACAAATAATTACACTTATGTAGAAACCATTAAAATCTTCAGGGACTCTGAGAATTATACTCTTAAATGCTAAGCATATAGAGAAGCGAAAATAAACAGGGACTTTAGTGTCAGTTAAATCTTGGTTGCCGTTTCTACACAGGTTTTCTAATATCCCGCTTTTTGAGTTTTAAGGCATCAGTAAATACATAATTCTGGCTAAACCACATAAAATTGTTTAAAAACAGGTAATGCAATATTTAAGAGATCTTAATTTCCTAACATATAAAGTTTTCTCACTACCAACTAGAATTATTATTTAGTAAATAGTATTTGGTGGGTTTCATGGAGATTTGACAAGCTAAAAAAATTACAAGTTACCAAGTATTTAAAACGTTTCTCTAGGATGAATGTCCCAAAAACAAATTTAGTAAAGAAGTTTTGAGAAAATATTCATCTTTGTATTACCAGAAGTGCTTAGATTATCTCATGACTACAACAATGACTACTAAATAATAAAGCTTTTCAGTAAAACTTTTTTGAAGGGGAAAATTACATGTTTTTGGAAATATTTCAGTTTAAAATTATCATTAAGTGCATGTTTGATCTCTTTATTTTTCAAATCTTATTCAATCATAAAACTGTTGAACTTCAAGGCAGCTTGAACCACAAAGACTTTAATAAATGAACACCTAGAATATTGTAAACTGTTATATCTTTAATTTATACTCAGGAATAAAATCAAACTAATCACAGTGTGTGAATAATTAACCTTTAGCTTCTGCTGCTAAAAACCTAACTTAAATATCTTTAATCTTTTGACCTTCCCTATGAGAAAGATGTTTTCAGATATATCTGTCTATACACATACACACACTCTCATACACACACACACACACACAAATAGTAGGAATTGCTAAGTATTTTACAGTGAAATGAAAACATATTGGTTATCTGATTAAAGTCTCTTTAAGTGTTTTTTTTTCTACCTCCGGGCTACATTCCCAGACCTATTTTATATTTTATTTGGAAACAGGGTCTCTTAAGCCAGCATGGCTGGCTTCGAACCTGCGCGATCCTCCTGTCTCCACCTTCCAAGCGCGGGGATTACAAGCGTGCGCCACCACGCCCGGCGACTCTTTAAGTGTTTTAAAAGCAAAAATACCATGGCAATTGAAGTGCAGTATGACAGGTCAGTATGTACGTGTTCAAACCCACACAATGCACAACCTCCAGAGTGAACTTTAGCCAAGCGTGGCGGTGCACACTTGTAATCTCAGTACCTGGGAGGCTGAGACAGGAAGATCCAGGTTCATGGACAGTATTTCAAAGAAATGTAGGTAAAAGAAAGGGATATCAATTCTGATTTCTTCTTGAATATAATGCAACATCCAAACATTATTAATAATATGAGTTTCCTAAAATAAAGTATTAAAGCCTTATGTTTTTGGAAATGGATGCATTCACACTTAGTCATTACTATTAAAAATAATAAGTGTATCTAATGTGTGCACAAAATACACATTTTATAAGTTAAAATTTGCATTCACCTACCTGTTTTCTTATAAGTTGCTAATTCTTGTACAGTTTCCAAAAACTGCCAAAATTTTTCATTACTTTCTTCTGCCATAAATTCACTATTAAACAAAGTAATCGTTAACAGATGAGAATAAAATATAAATACTATAAAATACACTTTAGAACAAAATCATATTTAAGACAAAAACAAAACTAATTCAAAGTAATAATTTCCACTTATTGTAACACCAAAAGAAAATGAATTGATGACTCTTACCTGAGGTGTCATTCTCAACTATACACATATAATCATGCCAGGAAATGACTGCATAAAAAATTAATTTTGGCTTTTTCTTATTACTTACAACTAAAAAATGGATAATTTATTTTCTCTCTCCATATGAAATGCCACTGAGAAATATAATGGCAAAGAAGAGAGCATATTGTAAAGAGAAATAGTAATATGTGTATGTATGTATAGCTAGCTTTTATTAATAAAAAACAGGCAATCTATATGTACAGACTATAAACACTACATAAAAGCTATTTTCTATTACTAACTACTTATTTGCATAAACCTTTTTTATTATTTAAAACAAAAAAGACCATAATAAAAATAGGATTTGTATTAGATCTTTGGCCTTAAAGTCTAAAAATGATTTCATTTTTTCAGTGTTTTACAAAAAAACCACCAAAGCCATTGAAAATTATTTATTATTTATTTATTTATTTATTGAGGTACTGGGGGTGGAATGGGGGAGGCATTCTACCTCCAAGCTACACTCTCAGCCCTAATTTTTATTTTTTATTTTGAAACAGGTCTCACTGAGTTGCAAAGGGCCTAAGTAGCTGAGGCTGTCCTTGAACTGGGATCCTCCTGTTTCAGCCTCCCAAATGCTGGGATTACAAGTGTGTACTACCACACCCAGCTAAAATCTTTTAGAAATAAAATTAATGAAAGATTATTTAATCCTGTATAGAACAAAGTGAAAGACAATCAAATAAACTAGAAAGGAAATAGCCATCAAACAAATATTATAGATCCTTTGTTATTGCCCACCTTATCTTTCTCTCTAGCCTTGGTAAATCTTAATTAAATATTTAATATAAATACAAAATATTAAGGACATCCAAGACACATGCAGAGTGACTAATTCTTATATGGGATGGCCACTAGTTGGAAGAAAAGAGGTGAGGAATACTAACTCATCAACATGAATGTGACAAGAACCGCATTTTAGAGTAATTAACTTCAAAACAACTAGTGCCATTAAGATGTCCAACTCAACCCATGACCAAAAAGAAATAACTAAATCTAAAAGTAAACAATAGGAACCACTAAACAAGACATGACCTGAAGAAGCTCAAAACCTTAAATTGAGTACTAATAATTTATGCTCCATTGGTTTGTTCAAACAGCCAAAAATATACTCATATACAGGTTGAATATTTTAGTTTTTTCCAGATTTTTGAATATTTGCATATATAAAAGTGGAAGGAAGATCCAAGTTTAAATACAAACTTAATTCATGTTTTATATTCACATAACCTAAAGGTAACTTTGTACAATACTTTTATGAACCTTTGTGTTGATCTCAACTTGTCACATGAGGTCAGGTATGGTGTTTTCCACTTATGGTCACATGAGCACTCCAATTTTGGACTGTGGAGCACTTAAATTTTGGATGCTCAACTTGTACTGTGCAGCCACAGATAAAAGTATGATCTCTGAAAGTAACCACCCTAAGACAGTGCTCCCATCCATTCCCTCACACGTCACTGCAGTTTAGCAAGTCTCCCAGTATTCCCATCTCTATGCCAGGCTTCAGCTCAACTGGTTGAGAAGATCCATGAATTACATATCTACCAAGTCACCAAAATGTTGTCAAGCGACACCTTTGGCCTTCTCTTTAGAGCACACATTTCTACACAAGGTAAATTTCCAAATTTCAACATTTTTTATAATATGGAAAGTCTGAGAAACTCCCAAATCATCAAGCGTTGGCTCATTTTCCCTTAAATGTTCCCTGTCTCTCTTCTCTCACTGTATTACGGGCAGGAAGGGGAAACCTTCACCATTTTGCTCCGGAATCTTCTCAGTTCACTATCCAAGCTTATCACGTTTCAACTCCCATCCCACGAGCGTCCCATGACCTGCAGACCCCAGGTTAGACAGTATTTTGCAACTCTATAACAAGGACCAGTTTTCTTCCAGTTTCAAATAACATGTCTCATTTCCTCTGAGCTCTGGCCAGACTGCCCTCAGTATTCCTATTTTTACCAATATCCTGTTCAAGATATTCTCCAAGATGACATCACACATCAGCTAGTTCTACCACACTCCTTACTCTTTCCTGAGTCCTCACCAGAGCTACCCTTATTGTCCATATTTTAGAAAATGGTAACAAAGGCTTTTAAACCACTTTATTAATATTCTAGCCTCTGCCCAATTCCACAGCTACTTTTACATTTTTAGGTATTTATTACAGCCACATCCGACTTTTTGGTACCTCAATCTTTATACTTTCCTAGAGCTACTGTAACAAAGTACCAAAAAAACTTAGTCGTTTAAAACAACAGAAACTTATTCTATCAGTATCCTGGGGCCTGAAGTCCAAAATCAAGATGCTGACAGGACCGTACTCCCCGGAATGCTCCAGGGGAGACTCCTTCCTTGCCTCTTCCAGAGTGGTGGTTTCAGGTGTTCCTTGCTGAGAGCTGCTTAACTCTACTCTGGGACTCCATCTTCACCTGGTCTTCTCCCTAAGTCTTTTCTTGTCTTTGACAATGACATTGGATTTGGGACTCACCCAGATAAACCAGGAAGACCTAAGACCCTCAATTACATTTGCAAAGACCTTTTGTTCCAGTTAAGTGCCATTCACAGGCTAGGAGGTTGAGGATGTGGACATATTTTTGTTGGTGCCAACGTTCAACCCATCACAAGTCATGAGGCTGGCAAATCGGAGCACAGCTGGATTGTGAAGGACCTTCAGGAGTTCTGTCAGTAGAAACTGACAAAACAAGTAGAAGCCTAAGGTTGGAAGGGGTTGGTACTAAGTGTGGGATCAGGTCCAGGCAAGCTCTGAAACTGAGGAAAAGATAGTGAAAGGGGTTATATTTTAAGGTAGAGTCATTTATTCAATAAATAGTGTTTCAGCATCAAATAAATGCAATATAATGCGGGGTGATGACGCCTTTTTAGGAGCGCATGCTGTTGCTTTGGTGAACGGACTAAAGTAATTGGCTAAGAGAATAACTTTCTACTTCTGCTTCCTGGAATACTAGGGGGCCAAATTCGGTCGGTACAAGTTTTATTTCTGCAGAGGAAATGATACCTCCTCAACTAATTCCAGTGGAAGAGACATGCAAAATACACTCCCGAGAAGCTGCCTTTCCCACAGCAAGCCTAGGACCAGACAAAATGATCCAATGATGATGAAACTAGGTGCTTCCAGTACTGCCCACTACACTTCAGTCTGGAGTGGTGCGTTCTTTTGGAAACGTTAATAAAATCCACATGAATTGAACGTAGGCAGAGATTTTTGTTTTCTTTTTGTGGGCCTGCAGATTGAAGCAAGGATATTCTACCTCTGAGGTACATCCCAGTCCAAATTTTATTATTATTTTTATATTTATTTATTTATTTGTTTATTTATTTATTTTGCGGTACCAGGGACGGAACCCAGGGACATTCTACCTCCGAGCTACACCCCGAAACCTATTTTTCATTCTTTATTTTGAAGCAGGGTCTTGAGTTGCAAAGGGCCTCACTGAGGCTGTCCTTGAACCCCGATCCTCCTGTCTCTGCCTCCCAAATGCTGGGATTACAAGTGTGCATCACCACGCCCGGCTCAGTCCGATGATGATGATGATGATTTGGAAACGGGGTCTCGCTAGGTCGCAAAGGGCCTCGCTGAGCTGCTGAGGCTGGCCTCGAACCTGCGATCCTCCCGTCTCACCCTCCCAAGTACTGAGCTCACAGGCGTGCGCCGCGGAGTGATGTTAGAGAAGTTTTAAGAGCCTTGCTTGGGCAAAGCTCTCCCCGCGAGGCTCGGCTGGGGCTCGGGGACGGGGCGGGTCCCGGGGTCTCCCGCCCGCGCCCTCGCTCGCGCCCGCGCCCACCCACCTGGCCTCCAGCAGCAGCGGCGTCTCGGGCCACTTGGCGGCCAAGTGAACCGTCACCGCCTTGGACGCCGAGGCCCGGAGGGCGCCCAGGAGCAGGAGCCACAGCGCGGGGGACAGCCCCAGCGCCGGGGAGGCCTTGGCCAGCGCCATGCGGAGGGAAGCGGGAGCCAAACGGCGCAGCCCTCGCCGCCGCCACTGCCACGCCGCAGACGCCCACTTCCGGCCGGGCGGCGGTTACGGCCGCGCATGCGCGCGTGCGGGGGGCGCCGTCTGGGAGCCCCCGAGGGCCGACGGTGCCCGGTGCTCGACACCGCCTCCAGCTGCGTGGTGGTCCATGGGCTTCTCAGACCCGGGCCCGGAGGAGGGATGCTTCCAGGAGATGCCCAAGTCCAGCCCGCTCAGAAAGTGCTGGGACATTGTCCATCCTTTAGGCGGGAGGAAAATACACCTCAGTCTGGAATGGTAGCTGTAAACCTGGGATTTGGGATGGATGGGGATTGAGCCTGTATTGATTGCTAATAAGGGCAGTATTAAATGATAATAAAAACAAGTCTTTATACTTAAGCAGAACAATAAAATCCTTTTCTCTGTCACGAAGCTGTCAGCCAAGGTTGACCTTGGTCAGCTAAAAGTTGGCTGTTTGTCCAGCTGAACACTAAATATTAAAACACAGACATCTACCCTTAGAATTATATATAGATAGGCCGGGCGTGGTGGCGCACGCTTGTAAACCCCGCGCTTGGGAGGCGAAGACAGGAGGATCCCGCTGGTTCGGAGCCAGCCTTGCTGGCTTAAGAGACCCTGTTTCCAAATAAAAATATATATGTAAAATAGGTCTGGGAGTGTAGCCCAGAGGTAGAAGGGCTACCAGGAACCCCAGTACCACCGAGAGAGAGAGAGAGAGAGAGAGAGAGAGAGAGAGAGAGAGAGAGAGAGAGAGAATTATATATAGATTCTCACAAGTTAAAAGATTAAACAGAGCCAGCATTTGGGAGGCTGAGCCAGGAAGATCCAGGTTTGTGGCCAGCCTCGGCTACTTAATGAGGAGCCCTCTACAACTCAGTGAGACCCTGTTTCAAAATAAAGAATAAAAAACAGGGCTGAGGGCATAGCTTGGAAGTAGAATACCCCTGGGTTCCATCCCTAGTAACCCCCCCCCACACACACAAAAGATGAAAAAGCAAGCCATGTTAAGCGAATATTAACTACTAATAACACAAAATAGTTGTAGCCCCTCCCCCAAAAAACCTTTATAGTTTAAAAGACTATATAAAACAAGTTTTCAACATAAGTAACTTCTAGCAGATAGAGCTAAGGAGAAGCTGAGAACTCACCGAGGACATAAGTGGACAATACATGCTTTAAGCTTTAAGAATTAAACAAACAAACAAAAAAACAACAAAGAACAAAGGGAGCTTCTACCATGCAGCCCTGACCTTGTTAACCTAGTAACACATTTTGATCCATGATGTCAGACCTATCTGACCCTATGAGGATGAACAAAGAAAGCTAACAGAAAAGGCTCACACAGCAGAGATAACTGGCGGGCCTATACCTGCATTTGATGGGAAAAGAGGACCATTGGCTAAGCAGGATGGGGAAAAGGAGACAATGAATTCTTATATCAAAAAATTGTATGTGTTCAGAGACCTCAGTGTCCAACTTTCAAGGCACTCCACTGGGTCTCCTCTGATGTAGTGTTTTAATTGTTCTGTCCTCCCCCCTTCTACCTGTAATAATAAAACTTTGCTTAAGCTTGCAGCAGTGCAATTCTGGCTGTTTTTTTTTTATTTTAAAAAATTTTATTGGTGCATTGTAGTCAGAGTTTGACCATGGTGAACTGTGCAGCCATGAACACAGATATGCATGCCTTAGTTTGGTAGTTTGGTTTCCTTTCTTTGGGACAGATTTATTTCCATTTTTTCCCCATGATTAACCAGTTTTACCAAAACCATTTTTACCAAAACCAAAGAACAGGTTACCTTTTTTCCAGTGTATGTTTTTGACACCTTTGTCAGAAGTGGTATTGCTAGATCATACGGTAGGTTTTTCTCCCATTCTTCTGAGGATCCTCCATACTGTTTTCCAAAGTGGTTGCACTAATTTGCAATCCCACCAACAATGTATTAGAGTTCCCACTTCTCCACATCCTCACCAGCATTTGCAGTTGTTTGTTCTGAATAATTGTCATTTTAGTTGGAGTTAGGTTCAATCTCAGGCTAGTTCTGATTTGTATCTCTCTGATTGTTAATGATTTTGAGCTTTTTTCATGCATTTATTGGCCATTTGAATTTCTTCCTTCAGAAGTGTCTATTTAGTTCACGTACCCATTTTTTGATTGTTATTTTTTTAGTGCTGAGTTAATTGAGTTCTTTGTGTATTATAGATATTAGTCCTCTATCAGAGGAGGCATTGGCAAAAATCTTCTCCCATTCTGTTAGCTCTCATTTGAGGTTCTTGACAGTCTTCAGTTTAAAGCAATCCCTTTTAATTTCTTGTGTCTTTGGGGTCTTGTTGAGGGTAGTATATAATAGAGACAGGAAATTATTAAAATCAGAGCAGAGATTAGAGTAACCAATATAGAATTTTTAGTATGGTGGTATGAAGTGGATTTAATACAAGACAATAAAGAGTAAAGAAGGGAGAAAAAAAGAAAAGGGTTGGAGAGGACAGAGTTTATGTACAAGGGAAGAAGCTTGGGAGAGGGGTTTGGAATAGAGCAATCAAACCAGCATACACACACAAACAAAAGAAAAACAAAATAACACAGCCCTATAAATCTATGAATATTCAGGAGCCTGGGCCTCCGTAGTCTCTCTTTGTGCAGACTCCGAGTGCCACCGGCACCTTTCCTGCTGCAAGCCTGGTTCTCTGAATCTTTTTCAGTTTACGCAGATGACCGGTATCAATGGAGCTGGAGTTAGTGTTAAGCATAGATCACCCCTCACATTTTCCACAGATGTGGAGTCTCAGTATATCCCAGCCTCCATAGGTGGTGCATGCCTCTGAGACCAAACTCAATGTAAGAGTCTCTGTTCTCCACAGCTATGGCTGACTTCTCCCCATTCACCATAATTGGGTGGCCTGTAGTGATCTGGGGTTCCTACTCATTGGGTCTAGTGTTAAGCATGGGTCTCTCCCCAACACTTTCCACTGATCAGAGCCTGAGACTGTCTGATCCTCTATAAGGTTCTATAAGTTTTCTTTACCTGTGTATTGACCTTTTGCTCTATGTCTGGAAACATAGAGCAACATCTGCTATATCCAACAGCAGGCTCTAGCCCCACCTTCTCCAGTTTGAACCACAAAGTCTCAGACCCAGGCAGTTTTTTGTGGCTACGTGAGATTCTGGAGGCACCATGCTGTGTGTTCTCCTGCAGGAACTGCGGCTTCACTTATGGTGTCGTTGAGTTCACTTGGGATATCTGGAGGGCATGGTGAGCTCGGCCGCCGCTGCTGCACGTTGTAGCCAGGTTTTGTGCAGGAGGAACTGATGACTTACAATTCTGATGATCTGCAGCTGCTCACTTCAGGTCCTTGGATGTTTTCCTGATCGTCCCTGGAGTTGGGTGCAGTGAGGCAAGATGGTGCTGCTTCGGAGCCTGTGGCTACGAGGTGGGTGGGTTTCTTTTCTGGTGTTGAGATCCGCTCTGGATTCCTGGAGGGCGTGCTGAGCTCGGCTGCTACTGCTGGAAGTTGTAGCTTGTGTTTGCGCAGGAAGAACTGATGGCTGACAACTCCGATGTCTGCAGCTGCTCACTTTCAGGTCCTTGGGTGTTTTCTTGTTTGTCTCTGGAGTCTGGTGCTGTGAGGTAAAATGGCATTATGGTGCCTGCTGCCGCAAGGCAGGAGGGTTTCTTTTCTGTTGATTGGTCTTCTAATTTTCTTTTATCCTACTGCCTTGTACCTATCATTTTATTCCTCTACTAATAGTATTTTCTGGCTTTGTAGAATGCTGTTTTTGAGGCAATGGAGATCAGGTGTCAGCAGGACTGGTATGCTCTGCTTCCCTCAGTAGCCATCTTCCTCCTTTATCTTTATTATCTTTATTTTTGTTGTTGTTGTTCTTAACTCGCTAAGAACAAGAACCCATGGTGCTATCCCAAACTGTTACATGTGAGACTCTCACCAACCTAGGGAGATGCTGTTTTATTTTATTTATTTATTTATTTATTTATTTTGGTGGTACTGGGGTTCCTGGAAGCCCTTCTACCTCCGGGCTAAACTCTCAGACCTATTTTTACATTTTTTTATTTGGAAACAGGGTCTCCCAAACCAGCGCGCACGGCTGGCTTCGAACCTGCGCGATCCTCCTGTCTCTGTCTCCCAAGCGCGGGGATTATAAGTGTGCGCCACCATGCCCGGCTAGGAGATGCTGTTTTAAAGTAAAAATTAAAATAGGGCTGGGGGGGTGTAGCTCAGAGGCAGAATGCCCCTGGGTTCAATATCCAGTACCAAAAGAAGAAGAAGAAGGAGAAGGAGAAGGAGAAAGAGAAGGAGAAGGAGAAGAAGAAGAGAAAAAAATACATCTATCAAAGTTAAAGTACTAGCTGGACATGGTGGCACACACTTATAATCTCAGTACTTCAGTACTTGAGAGGCTGAGACAGAAGGATCGCAGGTTTGAAGTCAGCCTCAGCAACTTAGTGAGGTTCTCAGCAACTTAGGGAGAACTTGTTTTCAAATAAAAATAAAATAGGGCTGGGGATATAACCCGGATGTAGACTCCCTCTTGATTCAATCCCCAGTACCAGAAAATAAATAAATAAAATAAAAAGTTTAAGTACCAACCGCTGGGAGTTCTCAGGTTTACCAGAATTTCGGAATTTAGAATTGCCTGGGAGAGCTCTTAAAAGGCCGCTGACCAGGTCACCCAACCTACCCTGAGGATCTCGTAGGGGTGAGATTTGGCCTCAATGGTATTTTAGAGACTGCTGGTGAGTCCACGGGTATGAGCATGTGATTCCCAGGTGGCTCACACTTCAGCTCTTTGCTGGCTTGTTAAAACACAGAAGGCTAGGCTGGGCGGGGCTGGGTCTGCAGAGTTTGCCACCATTTTTTCAGGTTCCCAGCTGATTCCACCAGCGCTGGCTGGGAGCCAAGCTCTGATCCTAGAAAGCCCTATTCCATCCTAGTAACCTGGCCGCCCCTTAGAAATACAGAACCTCCCGTCCACTAGGATCTACTGATCTCTAGTTTAACAGGAATTCCGGGTGATTTCCTGGGCACATGAAAGTTTGAGAGGCTCTGCCTTAAAAGAGTACAGGTGAAAGTGTATAGAAGAACACCAGTAAAGGATAGACTTAGCCGGAGTGAAATATATGATAAGAAGCGGGGAGCCGGGCATGGTGGGACACACTTGTAATCCCAGGATTAGGGAGGCTGAGACGGGAGGATTGCTGTTTGTGGACCGCCTCAGCTACTTAGTGAGGCCCTCTGCAACTTAGTGAGACCCTGTTTCAAAATAAAGAATAAAAAATAGGGCAGGTGGTATAGCTTGGAGGTTTAATGATCCTGGGTTCCAGCCTCAGTACTCTAAAAAAAAAAAAAAAAAAAAAAGCGGGGAAAATTGTTAAGGGGGTGCTCTGATCCACTACCCCTCCCCCTTTGTGTTATATGGAAACTGAATCTCTCGAAGTTGCCAGAACAAGGTCATTCCCTATTTTCACTCCCCCTCATATATTTTGTGTAAACCCTTCTTTGGGAGCTCCTGTTCTTGAATTTTTCTCATTTATATCTCATTTTCAAAGTTTTGCCTTCTTTTTCCTGATATTATTCCTACTCCCATAAAATTCCCAACACTCACAGCCCTTAAGTTCTCAGTTTAGAATTTGAATACAATACTTAATTATTTCTCCCCCTAGAGATGGTATATTCTCTGAGAACTTGTGCTGTGTTCATTTTTGGCATCCCCTTGCAGTAATTATAAAGAATTTATTTAAAAATAATTAAATAAAATAATTTATATTTTATTGGGGATCAATAACTATTGAAGAGTTGTTGCTTTATAGATAGGTAGGCAGACAGCTAAGCCAAATGAATTTCATTTCTATTCAAAGAGCACAGCAGAAAAATATATTATGACTCACAGTGTTTGATTTAATTAATTTCCGCTTATGGTTTATTATTATTATTTTTTTTTTTCGGTGCTGGGGATTGAACCCAGGGGCATTCTAACTCTGAACTACTACACACCCAGCCCTATTTTTTTTTTTTTTAATTCTTGAAAACATGGAGGGTCTCACTAAGTTGCAGAGGGCCTCACAAATTGTTGAGGCTGTCTGTAAACCTGTGATCCTCCTGTTTCCCAAGTACTGGGATTACAAATGTGCGCCGCCATGCTCCTTATCATTTCCACTTATTATTGACTGAATTTTTTGGGGATAAAGGAAATAAAATTTTGATAGGGAATGTCTTAAATATCTATATATCTTAGGGGTTGAGAAAACCTGAAATGATTTTTTTTTTTTGGTGGTACTGGGGTTCCTGGAAGCCCTTCTACCTCCAGGCTACACTCCCAGACCTATTTTTACATTTTTATTTGGAAACAGGGTCTCCTAAGCCAGCGCGCATGGCTGGCTTCGAACCTGTGCGATCCTCCTGTCTCTGCCTCCCAAGCGCAGGGATTACAAGCATGCGCCACCACGGCCGGCTGAAATGATTTTCCACATAGAATATTCTATTAAAGGACACTAATGAATGATATACAGTCCAGTATGTTTGAATTAAAAAATACTGTGAATACCACTGGGCCTGGTGATACATCTCTGCAATCCAGTTCTTGGCAGGCTGAGACAGGAGGATTGCAGGTTCGAGGCCAGCCTCAGCAATTTAGTGAGACTCTATCTCAAAATAAAAAAATAGCATAGGGCTGGGAGTATAGCTCAGAGATAGAATGCTCCTGAGTTCAATCCCCAGTATAATAAATAAATAAAAGTAAATAAATAAATAGTGGAAATGCTATATTTCTCATTTAAAAAGAAATTAGTCAGCCATTTATTTACATAATTGCCATGCATTTTATCTTATATAATGTTTTCATAGATATCTGTTAGTTAGAAACATCCCTCACACGGATCATCCCCAGGCATGCTTTCTTTCTTATCTGCAGAGCAGAAGGATAAGACTGGATGATGTTTAAGGTTCCTTCTATACATAATTCCTAGGTGTGGAGAGAAATAAACAAAATGCAAAAATCAAGTAATTCAACCCAGGCCACTGAAGTCAATGCAACAGGAAAATATCCTAAAATTCATTATCAATAATCTTTTGGCACAGATTGACCATGAACTGTAAGTACTTTAGAGACATAATTGTACTTTAGTATTTTGTTTTTAGCAAAACACAATTCAGAGTTATTTCACTTCATGGTAATATGAGTGAAAATTGATGATGAGAGCAGGTTTCATTGTTTGTGGGGAAAGTGATTAATGAGCGCTTTATAATAAGAATCTAGTGTGCATAAGAATAAATCATCTTGAATTTATTTTTAGGTACAGCGTGGGTTATATGTATTTAATAATAATGGCCTGGTGAGAGGATACATTTACTCCACAAATATTTTGTTATATAATAAAATCTTAATTGTTTTATTTAAATTTTTTTTGTGATACTAGGGATTGAACCCAGGAACATTCTACCTCTAAGTATAGACCCAGCCCTTTTTAATTTTTTTTTTTAACAAGGTCTTACTAAATTTGAAGCTGGCCTCAAACCTGTGATCCTCTTGTCTCAGCCTCCCAAGTACTGAGGTTTCAGATGTATGCCACTGTACCTGCCTAAAATCTTTTATTTTAAAATTTTTTATTGGTGCACTGTATTCATACATCATAGTGGGATACAAAAAAAACTTTTGTAGACTTACATGCACACATCGCCAGTCAACCCCCACCCGATCCCCACCCTATTCCCTCCCCATCCCTCCTTCCCATGCTTGGCTTAGTGGTTGACATCTAGTATTATAGCAATTTATCCAAAATTAAAAATGATAATCTCACATAACAGTTTCATTTGTCTGATACCAAGCTTTTGATGACTTAAAGATAACATTTCAATATTTCTTTTTGCTTTCTTTCTTAACAGAGAATATTTAATGATTGAGTGTAAAGACCCATCGCTGAAATGGCTTTTTAAAATACTATCCCGGTAGGTTTCTAATATTTACTTTATTATAAAATAGATACAATTCTCATTTTTTTAATTTAAAGATACTAAGTAAACAAAAGTATCCTACTCTTTGAACCAGTTGGGAAGAATTTATAAACTTATACAATTTGTTATATTTCTATTCTCTAGGTAAGATTATACCAAAATCATAATCAAATGAGTAATTACTTAGGAGTTTTTTTATTTAAGGGTAAGCAAATTTGATTTTTATGCTTCCATATTTTATTTTAAATAAACTACAAATGCCTAACAAATGTCTAATTCTAGATATGTTTGATAAAATTTCTTTAGTGTATTTTAGTACAGTGACTTTCAGATACCAAATTAAGCCTGTGAAGTATATAATAATTTTTAGATTAATCATTTTTGATGATACAAGAACTTAAAAACTTACTATTTAACCAGTACTTTCTATACTTACACACATGGTTAGTATGGTCAAAGTATTTTAAGATGAAAAATATACCTAACATAAAATTTACCACTTAAATTGTATGGTTTAATAGTGCTAGCTGGGCTTGGTGGCACATGCTTATAATCCCAGCATTGGGAGGCTGAGACAGGAGGATCATGGTTTATGTACAGCCTCAGCTACTTAGCGAGGCTCTTTTCAACTCAGTGAGGCCCTGTTTCAAAAAATAAAAAGACTAAAAAATAGGGCTGGGGGTGTAGCTTGGAGGTACAATGCCCCTGGGTTCCACCCCCAGTACCGTAAAAAAAAAAAAAAGTGTTAAGTACGTTCACATTGTTGTATACACAATCTCTAGAACGTTTTCATCTTGCAAAACTGAAACTTTATACCCATTAGATGACTCCAGTTCTCCCCTCCCTTTCACATACCGTCATTCAGCTTGTATGAATTTGATTACTCTAGATACGCATATAAACACATGCAATCATGCAGTATTTGTATTTAGTGATCGGTTAGTTTTATTTGACATAATGTCCTAAAGGTTTATCCATGTTGTTGCATATATTAGAATTCCCTTTCTGTGAGACTGAAAAATATTCTTATCTATACATATGTGTATATATATGTACGTTTATATACTTGATCCACATACTACATTTTTCTTATACATCCCTCTTTCTTTTTTTTTTTTTTTTTTTTGGTGGTTCTGGGGGTGGAACCCAGAGGCTTTATACCTCCGGGCTATATTCCCAGACCTTTTTTTATATTTTATTTGGAACCAGGGTCTCACTAAGTTGTTGAAACCCTCACTAAGTAACTGAGGCTGGCTTCGAGCCTGCGCGATCCTCCTGACTCAGCCTCCCAAGCACGGGGATTACAAGCATGTGCCACCACACCCAGCTTATCCATCCCTCTTTCCCTGGACATTTGAGTTTCTTTCACATTTTAGCTACTGTGAACTAGTGTTGCTGTGAACACGAGTGTACAAATATCTCCTTACGACCCTGCTTTCAATTCGTTGTGCATGTGTGTATTATTGGGTATTGAACCCGGGGCATTCTACATTCTATATCCAAGCTACGTCTCCAGTCCTTCATTTTTGTTTTTGTTTTGTTTTGAAACAGGATCCCACTAGGCTGCCGCAAGCCTCACTAAGTTGCTGAGGCTGGTCTCAAACCTGCCACCCCCTAGCCTCTCAAGTACTGGGATTACAGGCATGCATCACCACCACCACGTGTGGCATCTGTTTTCAATTCTTTGGCTACCTACTCTTAAGTAGAATTCCTGGATCATATGATAATTCTGATTTTAATCTTTGGGGGAAATACCATATTCTTTTTCATGGTGGTAGCACCATTTTACATTCCCACCGAGAACAAGTGCACCAGGGTTCCAATTCCTCCGTATCCTCACTGTGGTAGTCAGCTCTCTGTTGTTGTGACAAATATCTGATAAAGTTGACTTAAGGAAGGAAAGGTTAACATTGGCTCTTGGTTCCAGAGGTTCCAGTCCACAGCCAGGTGGCTCCATTGCTTATAGACCAGTGGTAAGGCAGAAACATCACAGCAGACAAGTGTGCAGGAGGAAGATGGAGAAGGTGGGGGGAAAGGCCAAGGACAAGAGAGAGCCCCAAGGGCACACCCTCTTCACTTCCTTCAACTAGGTTCCACCTCCTACAGGTTCCACCATTTGTCAATCAGGCTATCAGCTCCAATCCCATCAAAGGACTAATC
Source organism: Muscardinus avellanarius (assembly GCF_963383645.1). Taxonomy (NCBI): domain Eukaryota; kingdom Metazoa; phylum Chordata; class Mammalia; order Rodentia; family Gliridae; genus Muscardinus; species Muscardinus avellanarius. The sequence continues at coordinate 187,425,779 of NC_137787.1, forward strand.
TGGGCCCAGAGCCTGCCACGTGGTGAGCAGCGAGGCCAGGTTCAGAGCCTGTCTCATGGCAGGCCTGGGACGAGGGCCTGCTCCACAGCAAAGGGCCAGCAGGTTCCCATGTGGCCAGGAAGCTCTAGAAGCTGCCACCGCCTCACCTCATCTCTCAGCAGATTCCCAGATCCAAGTGACCTCTATTAAAAAAAATTGGTTGTGAGTGGATCATCTTGTCAGAGTTACTCACCTGGCTTTCAGGATTTCAGTAAGTGGGAATAAGTGTGGAAATTAAAAGATGGACTTCCAAGCAAGAAAGAAACTGTAATTGATCGAATATGGAGAAATAGAAGCTTTAATGCATTGGTGGTAGGATTGCAAGTTGGTGCAACCACTTTGGAGAACAGTATGAAAAATCCTAAGAAGGAAAACGAACTTAATATATGATCCAGAAATACCACCTCTGGGTATCTACCAAAAAGAATGAAAACCAAAATACCCAATTAATTCATGAGCAACCATGTTCATAGCTACATAGTTCACTGTTGCCAAACTTTGGAACCAGCCAAGATGTCCTTCAACAGATGAGCGGATTATAAAACTATGGGATGTGTACACAATGGAATTTTGCCCAACCATAAGGGAGAACAAAATTTACATTTACAGTGAAATGTCACAAAAAATAAGAAATCAGATGCTTTCCCTAATGTGTGAAAACTAGGGAGAAATGGGTAACAGGAGGAACTCTAGATGAAGAAGGGACCCTACAGAGGAGCAATGAAGGTGAGCTATCTGAGGGGTGGGAGGGGGAAGAGGGAAACTCTCTAAAGCACATGATGTACTTAAACATATCAAAGTCAACCAGGAAGCCCAGCATGGGTAGGAGGGAGGGGAGGGAAGGGGTTAGAGATTCGGTAGGGGCTCACTGGGTGATGTGTGCATGTAGATCTGCACGAGTCTTTTTATCCCATTGAGATGTATGACTACAATGCACCAATAAAAATAAAAAAATAGTAGCCACTCTAATGGGAATGAAGTAATACTTATTGTGGTATTGATTTGCATATCCCTATCTTATCAAGTTCCAAAACACAGGGTTTAGAACTAATTTTTGAGCTAATTTATGAGCTATAAAAATCAACAATTTCCATAACTGTGTAAGTGCAGGACACTGTCCTTTGTCCCTGTTCACTTGGTTCATCTCTGAATATATCACTTAAAAGACTGGAGCTAATAGTATGGACACAGTCTATAGAGTAGCTTAAACTAATAAGAGATTCCATTTTTTAAAATGATGAACTGGAAAAAAGCAGTCAAAGGGGTCCAACCTTCATATTTTTGTCTGCCATATTTTAATTTATTCTTTTGGTGATACTGGGGTTCCTGGAAGCCCTTCTACCTCCGGGCTACACTCCCAGACCTATTTTTACATTTTTATTTGGAAACAGGGTCTCCTAAGCCAGCGCGGCTGGCTTCGAACCTGCGCGATCCTCCTGTCTCTGCTTCCCAAGCGCGGGGATTACAAGCATGCGCCACCACGCCCGGCATTGCCATTTTTAATATATACATTTTGACCTCATTATCACAGATGGCTTCTGCATCTCTGGGAATCATTAATATATTTCTAGAGGAGGAAGAGGCAGGAGGAGGGACTAAAGGTAAAATCTGGGTGCCTGCTGAGTTAGCTATAGTTAATAAACTTTCCCTGAAGCCCTATCAAGTGGCTGTTTATTGACCAGATCTCTGCCTCATGGCCCCCTTGTATGATGTGAAACTGGGAAATATAATTTTACTTCTGGGCATATTGTCTCTCCCTTCCAAACAAAATTGAAATTCTGTCACAAGGAATTAGGCAGGGAAGTGTAGTATACACATAAGTATATACTAATTTGTTTATAGACCCATGGCTATGCCGGCTAAACCTGTGTATTCTTTGCAGTTTAAGTGTGTTGTTTTGAGACAATGAGTTGGTCTGAAAAGTAGGGGTGGGATGGGATTCTAGAAGGCAGAGGACTATTTTTAGAGCAACATCAGGGCATCAGGGAGAGGATTATCTGCCATAAGTCAATATCATCTAGTCTAAAATTAAGTACCATAATGTGGGTTTAATTTGTTGAAGGGAGTAAATGCTGTTCACTTGAAAGTCAAATTGCAGAGAATTACGAAGTGCCTTTATTTTTTTTTAAATACCATAATTCAAAAGTAACAAAATGTCAAAATTTATTGTTAAATTGTTATCTTGAGTCTGTTATATTTGCAGCTGGAAGTGCTAAAAATCACTGTCTAAAATTAGTTGTATCAAGTATCATGAGCCAAGAAAATTTACGTCAGTTGTGTAATTTTGGTTTAAAAAATTATCCTGACCCAGCAACTGATCTTAATATAATCAAATAACAATTTGTTTCATTTCAGAGGCCAAAATCTGATTATTCTTGGCTAGCCAAAGGAAGACCAGAGAAATTAATTCTTCTCAATTTCCTTTTATCTGCTTCTGAGTGAGTATTTTAGTTCCAGAATGAAGAGCAGGAGAATTCTGGAAAAGACAGACGCATGGAGGCAGCTTAAATATCGCATAAAATAGAGAATATATTTTTAATATTATGTCGGATGGAGCTAGCGAGTGGGGCAGAAAAATGGATAGTGAGAAAGGTTTACCAGTGTTGGGACACTTGGTAAATCTTTTTATTATCCTTTTTTGTCTGAATTTCACTTTAGGGCTTAGTTATAGTTTTTGTTCTCTCATCTCTCTTATTTTCTATTCCACTGTTAGTCTGCTATCATCCGTTTTTAATTTAGTGTGAATGCACTTCAGGAACTAAGAGATGGTGCCAGAGTGCTGTTTGAAATAGTTACGGGGTCTAGTAGAAGGTGGTTCATTCCTCTCACTTGCAGTTACACCTGGAGAAAATTGCACCTGGAGCATGATCCGTCCTGGTCTTCTACGCAGTCTCCCCAGGACTTCGGGCTTTTCTCCACGTCAGTGCCCTTAGCTCAGCTGCTCTTTTTCTTACTCACACTGCCTTGTCACCCTCTAGATTAACCTTTTTGTCTCATGCCTCAGAGATTTTTCCTTTTGAATCACTTGGCATCCAGAACATCTGGGACTGAATTTTCTAAAGGGAAGAGAGGGGGGCTGCCTAACAAGTCCAAGGGGACCGTGCTGCTCAGAACCGTCCCAGTGGGGCGAGGCAGGAGGGGGTAGAGGTCAGAGGGCACCTTATGACTGAGCGGAGAACAAAATATCCTGAGAATTGGCTACTGGGGGGCTGGATTCAGGCCTTACATATTTTGGTGCATTATATTAACATATTAACATATGTGACTATAATGATTAATCTGTCACTGTGGGTATTCTATGGATACTAAAAACCAACACAAAGAAAATGAACTCCTGGAGTAACTTTGCTGATTTAGAAGAGCCTCTCACGATTTTTAACTTTTTAAATTCACTGTAATGCATCATAGAAAGCACAGACAAAACTACTCTAAACAAGATAATGTTTATAAAATGCATTGTGCATGCCTCGTGTACGGTAGGCACTAAATTTGTGAGCATGTAATTAATTATAATATATTATCATATTTTATATCTGTTATATTATAAAACTATCTATCAATAATTAATAGATATTTTATGAGGTTGTAAATTAATAGGTGCTTTATAAGATTATGAGATTGTAAATTAATAGGTGCTTTAGAAGATTGTCTTTAGGTTTCATGTTATTACTTCAGTGTCTATGTAGCAGAGTTTTCTGTTTGTTTATTTATTTATGTATTTATGTATTTGTGGCACTGGGGATTAAACCCAGGAGAATTCTACCTCTGAGCTACACCCAAGGCCCTATTTCATTTTTATTTTGAAACAGAGTCTCACTAGGTCAATGAGAGTCTCACTATTTGCTAAGGCTGTTGTTGAACCCGTAATCCTCCTGTCTCAACCTCCCAAGTCCTGGGATTATGAGTGTGCCCCACCAACCCTGGCTGAGTTTTCCATTTATCAATCTCCCATACTGTAGGGAATATGGGTGTAGATTTTATATTAAATCCTACTAAGAACTTTAAGCCATCCTTTCAGATTTATACTTTTAATTTCTATACTTCAAAATGTCAGGATAGCTTCTACCATTAGTTTAGAAGGTATCACTTTGCCTACCAGTTTCTCTGTTGCTTTGTCTGGAATTATATTTAAGCATTTGGCTTTCATTTTTATCTCTAATTCAGCCAGGCTGGAAGAGTTGAGTAGTAATACCAGCTGGCATAGGGTTGAGCCTGTATCAGCATATTGATGTCCCTACATCAGCATATTGATGCTAGTGACACCAAAATGTTTTCCTGTCTTACTAAACTGCCTCGCAGAGGCACTAAACAAGTGCGGTGACAAAAGGAAGCTGACGGTAGTCATCCCACAGTGGATGAACGGTTGCCCATTGGAAGAGCAAATGTTTCTGTGAACTGGGACATTATCACAGTGACAAGAAACAAATCACTAGATCTCCACTATCAATAATAAATAAGAACGAGTATGTGAGTCTCTGCTGGTGGTTGATGGTTAATTGTTGAGACCAGCACACTTTTGGTTGGAAACATAATTAGAAGTAAATCTTGCCATGATGAAGACACTTAGAAAAAGTTGCTGCTTACTTCTCATATAAAGAATAGTAGGGTACTAAATTTTTAGACTTATAATTAGCTTTTAGTTTTATATATATATGTATATAAATATAAATTTATATAAATGTAAATATTTATATATGCAGAAAAGTACCCACATCATATTTAAGATAATTTAAACAAGTCCAAAGGGACTTGTTTTTTTTTTTAATATGATGTGGGTACTTTAAATTTTTTAAATAATTTTTTCACAACTGTAGCATTTACATAAACTCCACATAGATCAATGAATAATGCATGCTGACAACACCCCTCTTGCCTATTAATAGTCACTACCCACACCTCTCCCTGCAAACCTAACCACTAACGTGAGGTCCTACACAATGAATTAACTTCATCTATTTTTATGTCATAATTCCGTGTGCTTTGAGGGTGGTTTAAAGTGAGGAGTGTATTGCCAAACATCTGTGATAGAGCATTCTGCAGCAATACAATAACCTTGAGGCCCAACGGCCAGGTAATAGAGGTAGCACAGATAAGAGGGTGAGGATCAACTAAGCAGTGGCAGCCAGGCTGGGAAAGAAGGAACAAGCATGCATGTCTTGATGTGTGGAATGTGGGGGATTCAGGCTAACTTTCAGGCTTCTAGCTTTAACAACTGATGGAAATAGCTCTACTCACTTGGAGGAGATACAGGTTTCAGGGAAAGAGAGAGTTTAGTGTTGGACATATACTGTTTGAGATGCAATATGGCAAGATGATGAATGGGTAAAATTCAAGGGATTAGGAAGTCCAAATGTAAGGAGTGGATGAGGGTCCTCAGGACTCTGGGATGGGCAAGTTGGTGACTAGTGTTGAAATTCACTGAGCTAGGGGACTGATGAAGCTTAGACATACTGAGTTTGAGGTAGAGGTAGGATATGGATAGCTGGCTATATGAGTCTGAGCTCAAAACATGGATATTTTTTGAGAAGATAAAATATTTAAGGGCATTCTGGAAAGTAGAAAATCTGCCACAGGTTATCTATTCTTTTTGTTAACTCAGTCTAAAAAGACTGCAATAGTGATATCCAACCAGTCCATGATTAATTGCTGGAGGAGAGGTGTCACTGGTAGTTTTGTGGAGGTAAAAAAGACATCAGTACTTTGTCACCAGTGACAATGGCATCCTGCCAGTCTTAGGAACCATTTCAGCCACTGTTCGTCGGAAATTATTCTCCTAAGTTTTAACTGTGAGCCAATTCATGTCTGTAAGAAAGGAATAGTAATGTAACCTTTAAAACTGGTTACTGTGAATTTTGGCACTCAAAGAGGCCTTTAGTTGGACAAGAAAGTGGGGGTAACAGAGATATGAAACCAATGCAAACTTGAAGAGGAATAACATACTGGACAGGAAAATTCATTGATTCATTCAGCCAGTTAGAATACATGTTCACCAGGCACTATGCTGAGTATTCTGTGACCTTCTAAATTAATGATAAGATATGCCTGTAAATAATTATCATGCAGAAATGTTAACTATGATGATGGAGATATAACAGCACCTAAGAGGAAGAGAATAGGAGAAGCAAATACTCAATAAAAGAAAACACTAAGAGTTGAAGGATGAGTTGTAAGTCATCAGGCTGGAAAGTTTAATGAGGATGAGGTTTCCATTAGCCAAACTTGTGATAACTTGACATGATGAGGGAGGGAGGGAGAAAAGGATAGAGTGAGGAAGGAAAGGAAGGAAGGAGAGGAAGGAAAGTAGGAAGGAAGAAAGGAGAAAAGGAAAGCTAACAGATGTGGAGGGAATAATACCATTAGAAGCTTACTTTGCAACTCCCAATGTACTGGTCCATTCAGTCATGATTAGATACTAAAACTATTGGATAAAATGTTTAGGGAAATGTGATATTTGAGCAGTGCCAAAGGATCACCCCATAGATTACTTCTTAATTATAAATGAATAATTGTGTCTTTACAGTAGAGTGATCTTGATACTCCCTTGACTGAATGATCAAATTTAGCATCACACAGAGCAAGACGGTGCGACATTATTATGTGCCATCTGATTAAGTACAATCAGATGTACACAGTATCAATTATGAAGGATCTGGGGCTAGAATGTTAAACCTGAATCTCTTCAAACCTGGAAATTTAACCTCCAGTTTAGAAAAAATATGGAAGAGAGAAGCAAGTTAAATAACATTATGAACAATAATAAACAACACTTTACATTTTTTTGTTGTAGGACATAGATTCATTCTACAGTAAAAAGAAAAAAGTCCTGGACTTTTGTAAGTTAATGACTAATGGGGAATAATGGAGGGGCTGGCCTATCTTAAAAGACATTCAAGAAATGTAATGTGGGAGAGAGGAGGACGGCAGCAGACGCAGCGGCAACAGCTGGCAGTGGCCGAATAGGACATGTATTCCTCTGAGAAACCCTGGACAACTGATTTTGGTTTAATATCTATTGGGACAACATACAGAGACATTTCCAGCCATGACTTCCTACCTAAATATAAGAGAGAAGAGATGGACCAAGATGGTGTGGGTGTCGGCTTTGGTGTTGGTGGTGGCCAATATTTGGGGGAGGCAGACAGATCCAATCCAACCTGCCTTAAACTATTGGAGAAATCTCCTCAAAAATAGACTACTCCTGCCCCACATGCTCAGGGATTCTGGACAGCATACTATGTAAGCAAAATGCTTGGGCGGAGAATCAAGATGGCGGCAGCAGCAGCCAGTATCTGAGAAAGGCAGACAGATTCAATCTAATCCACCCTGAACTTTTGAGGAAATCTTCCTTCTCGAAAGTAAACTGCACCTGCCCCACATTCTCATGAACTCTGGACAACATACTATGTAAGAAAAAGGTTCGGGTGCCTCAGAGGGAGCCCCACATAGCAGGTTGGCCGGCGTGCCACATGACCCAGGAGACAAAGGCGCTCCTGGCCACCATGCTCCTCTGTGCAGTGAAGAAAGCTGGGGTGCACTTGGAGCAGCAGAATCTGTTCTCCGTGGTGAAGTTGTGGGCCTCTGCTCTTGGCGGGGAGATAAAACCCATTGCTGCTAAGTACTTGGGCCCCCAACCTCTGCAAAAGACATGTACTGTTCTCTTTTCTTAAAAAATATTGAAGAGGAAGGAAGATGGCAGTGGCTACAGCCGCAGCAACAACCACAGCCACAGCAGTGATGGTTGGCAGTGGCCGAATAGAACATGCATCCCTCTGAGAAACCCTGGACAACAGATTTTGGTTTAATAGCTGATTGAGACAACATACAGAGACATTTTCAGTCATGACTTCCTATCTGAAATATAGGAGAGAGAGTGGAAAATGGCAGAATTAGAGGCAAGATGGCAGCATGGTGCCTGCCGCTGTAAGAAAAGTGATTTTTGGAGGGATATCCCAGAAGAGTTCAGAAAGTAGACTGCTTCTCAACATACTCTAGGAGAGACCAAGAAGGCGGTAGTGGCCAATATTTGGAAGAGGCAGACAGATCCAATCCAATCCACCTTGAGGTTTTGAAGAAATCTCCCCAGAAGTAGACTGCTACTGCCCCACATGCTCAGGAACTCTGGATAACATACTATGTTAAAAAAAAAAAAGTTTTGTGGAGATGGACCAAGATGGCGGCAGTGGTAGTGGCCAGTATTCGGGAGAGGCAGACAGATCCAATCCAATCCACCTTGAATTTTTGAAAAAAAATCTCCCCAAAAGTAGACTGCTCTTGCCACACATGTTCAGGAACTCTGGACAACATACTATGTAAGAAAAATGTCCAGGGCAACTCAGAGGGAGCCCTGCCCCTATGGCTAGGCTGGCTCGCTGTGCAAGGCATCCTGAGAGACCTCAGCATTCATGGCTGCTGTGCTCCTCTGTGCTGGGCTGGGGACCAGGATGGGTTTGGAGCAGTGGATCCTGCTCTCGTGAGGCTGTGGGCCTCCACTTTTGGTGAGGAAGTAAAATCCATTGCTGCTAGGGAATTGGGCTCCCAGCTTCTGCAAATGACACATGCTGTTTTCTCTTACTTAAAAATTAAAAAAAATATATGGAAGAAAAATGAGAACCTCTATAGACATCCTGCCCATGGTGACAAGGACCAGAGCCTGCTGCATGGCGAGGCCTGGCCTGGAGCCAGCAAGGCCAGGCCTGGAGCCTGCTGTGCAGCAAGGCTAGGTCTGGAGCCAGCATGGCTGGGCCCTGAGCCTGCCATGTGGCGATGCCGGGTCTGGAGCCAGTGAGGCTGCGTTCAGAGCCTGTCGCATGGCAGGCCTGGGACTGGGGCCTGCTCCACAGCAAAGGGCCAGTGGGTTCCTGCTACCATGTGGTCAGGAAGTACTAGAAGTACTTGCTGCCTCACCTCATCTCTCAGCAGATTCCCAGATCCAAGTGACCTCTATTTAAAAATTTGGTTGTGAGTGGATCATCTTGTCAAAGTTATTCACCTTCTGGCTTTCAAGATTTCAGTAAGTGGGAATAAGTGTGGAAATTAACAGAAGGACTTCCAAGGAAGAAAGAAACTGTGATTGATCAGATATGGAGAAATAGAAGCCCTAATACATTGTTGGTGGCATTGCAAGTTGGTATAACCACTTTGGAGAACAGTATGGAAGACCCTAAGAAGGAAAACAAACTTACCATATGATCCAGAAACACCATCTCTGGGTATCTACCAAAAAGAATGAAAACCAACACCCCAAACTAATGTATGAGCAACCATGTTCATAGCTGCATAGTTCACTGTTGCCAAATTGTGGAACCAGCCAAGATGTCCTTCAACGAATGAGTGGATTTCAAAACTATGGGATGTGTACACAATGGAATTTTGCCCAGCCATAAGGAAGAACAAAATTATGGCATTTACAATGAAATGTCACAAAAAATAAGAAATTAGATGCTTTTCCTAATGTGTGAAAACTAGAGAGAGATGGGTAACAGGAGGAACTCTAGATGAAGAAGGGACCCTACAGAGGAGCAAATAAGGTGAGCTATCTGAGGGGATGGGAGGGGGAAGAGGGAAACTCTCTAAAGCACATGATGTACTTAAACATATCAAAGTCAATCAGAGAGCCAAGTATGGGTAGGAGGGAAAGGGAAAGAAGGGGTTAAGAATTAGGTAGAGGCTGATTGGGTGATGTGTGCATATATATCTCTACAAGATTTTTTTTATCCCATTGAGATGTATGACTGCAATGCACCAATAAAAATTTATTAAAAGAAAGAAATGTAATGTGGGAACTTTGAATGGATCTCTATTTGAAAAAATAGCTATTAAGGACATTTGGGGATAAATCTGTTTTTTGTTTTTTGTGGTACTGGGGATGGAACCCAGGGGCCTTCTACCTCTGGGGTACACTCCCAGACCTATTTTTATATTCTATTTGGAAACAGGGTCTCTTAAGCCAGCTAAGGCTGACTTCGAACCTGTGCGAACCTCCCGTCTCAGCCTCCCAAGTGCGGAGATTATAAGCATGCCCCACCACGCCCAGCTCTCGGGGGTAAATTTGAATACAAGCTACATATTTAGTTATAGAATTGTTTATTTACTTTGATATGATAAATGATCTGTGGTTATACAGAAAAAACTATTTTTGGAAGATGAATAAGGTTTCTATAATGTCTACAATACCCTTTTAAATAATTTAACAAAGAATGTATATATTTGGTAACATGTAAAATTGTTGAAATTAAATGGACATTTTATGGGAATTCATTGTATTATCCCTTCAAAGTTTTTGATAGAGTAAGAATTTTCTAGCCGGGCGTGGTGGCGCACGCTTGTAATCCCCGCGCTTGGGAGGTGGAGACAGGAGGATCGCGCAGGTTCGAAGCCAGCCGCGTGCTGGCTTAGGAGACCCTGTTTCCAAATAAAAATGTAAAAATAGGTCTGGGAGTGTATCCCGGAGGTAGAAGGGCTTCCAGGAACCCCAGTACCACCAAAAAAAAAAAAAAAAAAAAAAAAAAAAAAAGAATTTTCTTAAAAAAGTTAAAAACAAGCCGGGAATGGTGGTGCATGCTTGTAATCCTCGCGCTTGGGAGGCGGAGACAGGAGGCTCATGCAGGTTCAAAGCCAGCCATGCTGGCTTAAGAGACCCTGTTTCCAAAAATAAAAAAGTATAAAATAGGCCTGGGAGTGTAGCCCAGAGGTAGAAGGGCTTCCAGGAACCCCAGTACCACCACCAAAAAATAAATAAATAAATAAAAAGTTAAAAACAAGCTATGAGAGAGCTTTAAATGGTATTTAATCTGAAAATAATTTTGGCACCATTGCTGTCTCATGGTGTTTTTAAATGAACCATAACCCCTATCCATGCTAAATTTTATTTCCATAATTTAATTTTCCTGCACAGGCATGGTTAACTTTTCTTAAATGTTATAACAACAGGAGAGTTGAATGACTAAGTATGTGGACCATGGAGTAAGTTTTCTTGTTTTAACTTCTAAACTCTACAAGTAGAGATTTTGTTCTTTTCCCTTCTGCACCCCAAGGGCCTGGTCCACCACCTGGTTCATCCAGAGGGCAGAATAAATGAATCTTTAGGAAAAATAGTAGTCTTTACCTCCAACACATGACCTTTAGCAAGTTTCATTATCATTTATGTTAAATAGCACCATTCTTGTTATTTCTGCCCCAGTGCTGGCTCTAAACTTTCTATATAGGAGAAGAAGAAGGATAACAACTTGGTTGGAAGGAGGATGAGGAGACCTGAAGATGCACGTATATGGTGCCTGCCATCTGTATTTAGCTTTTAGTTATACAGTATTTGGCAAGACTGTCATACCTACCCTGCCTAATTGTTCAGGTCCTAGGTCATTCTAAATTGAAGTATAATAAGGAACCACTTCCACCAAGTACTGTGAGAATCCATTCATTAAATCCATTGATTGAATGCCTTGACTTGATTGAATCCATTCATTCAGTCCATTGATTGAACGCCTACAAGTTCTAAGCAATCTTGTGAGGATTCAATGATATAACAACCAACCAAGTAACCTAAACCAAAACAACCAAACTAAAAAAAAAATACAAAATTCCATCGGAGCACAGTCCAGTTTGATTGAAAGAGAATAGCCAGCAATATGATAACTGATGAAATAAAAGTGCTCACAGAGCCATTCTCAAGACCCCTCCCCCAACAAAAGTGTCAGGAGGCCACGAGAGCTGCTGGTATGAGAGAAATCACAGGTAAGCTATCAGGATTTTGAGAAAGTTGTATTCACCAAAACAAGTAGCACCTTCTGTGAACTTTGGGCTTTGCAAGTCTATGAGGGTTATCCACAAAAACAGACCAGTAAGATATATACAGATATAATAGAAGGGCTTTACTATGAGAATTAGTCCCATGAGTGCCTAAAGTCTTGAGAATCCTAGTGATCCCTGGTGTTTAGTCCTGCATTCAAAGGACCAAGAACCAGAGGAGCTCCAGTGTCCAAAGGCAAAAGAAAGATGTTCCAGCTCCAGAAGAGATCAAATTTAGCTGCTTTCCTCTGACCTTTGGTACCACAGGGGTGTATACTTGATGGAACAAATGATGCCCATCCATTTTGGATGGAGGTGGAACTTCTTAGACTACTTAGTCAAATGCCAGAGACACCTTCACAGGCACATCCAGACATGATGATTCAGTTAAGAATCACAGTGAGCTAGGAGCATACTACCTCAACGATAAGAAAAGTTTTAAATAGTCCTTTTCACACTGCCTCAGCACTTGCTGTGTTCAACTGAGGCTTGCTTCCTGATTATGACTCCAGACTCTTGAGGCCTGCCCAATATCTATATCTTTACATCAGATCCTTTTGGATTCTAGACTCGTGTCAATGCTTCTGTGTGTTACCATAACGAGGTGGTTTTAAGGTCTTCCAGTAGTTGCCTTATTTTTGTTTGAGCGCATCCAGACTGCAGACCTGTGTCTGTCGGATTACTGTAGAATGTTAAACTTATCACCATCACATAATCTCTCTTCAAGGACATTCTCTGATTTTCTGTACTTACTGTAGGAGACAGTTCTCAACTTTCTGTAGATGGCTCTCTCATGCCACGTATAAATGGAGCCTATGCCCGACTCAAGCAGAAACAGGCAGTAACATAATTCCTCACTTGCTGCTATTCAACGCACCACTGCAATTTCTGGGTGCAGAATTGCAAGCAAGTTTCAGAAAGACATATTGCCTATGTTTTAGGATTATATTTGGCTTTAACAAAATTATGATTGAGGCTTATACCCCTATTAAAAACAAATCCTCATATATTTCAAATGCAATAAAACCTCAGAACTCACTACTCACTAAAATCAAACATTATCAGGCAATCAAGATATCTGATTCATTCTTTGTAAAGTACAGTAAGTCACACTCTGATTATAGCATTTCAAATTGGTAAACTAAAGAGTCCCTTATGAATAAAATGCTTTCTTCCTCAAAACATTTAGTCTGTATAACAGCATGTCATTTTCATGATTTTAAACAGAGCATTTATGTTACAGGCCTTTAGTCATCAGGTTTATGCAATAACTTCTATTGAGCGTGACTATGGTGAACATTTAAAAATTACTTTTCAATAATGCAAATGAACATCTTATATCTTTTCCACTAATTTGAGTTTGTAAAATTTTCGACTGAGGTGATTTATAGGAGTCATAATATGAAACAGTTTTAAAATGATGCAAAACATGAAAGGCACAGATGTATGAGTATGTGCAAAAAACTTCAGCCACAAACTATCACACATAACCAAAATAGATTTATTGCTTTTGTCTTTAATTTTTCTTCCTTTTTAAAAATCATTATGGTAGTCCCTATAGCCTAATTATAATTATACATACAAATTACATTTCACACACACACACACACACACATACACACACATATATATATATAGTCTCTAAAGCTAAAATAATAGAATAATATACATGCAAATTTTAATGTGTAAAGCTCAAGTAATTAAAATTATGATTCCCTAAGAAACACTAACAAACAGATAGTTATGAATCACTGCTTTTTATGCTAAATTTACATTACAATATATCTCTCTGGCAAGGTGGACTTACATGTTTCAATTATTTAAATTTCATGACTTGTACTCAAGTTAATAGGCACAGATTTCTAAGTTTCATAATTTTATTCTATATTTAACAGTTTTCTTTGTGTAATGGGCAGGCTGTTCTTTCCTCTGGTAAACAGAGTAATCCTAAAGGACTTCATAAGCATGAGTGACTATATTAATATCTCATGTTCCTGTTTCTGTGGCCACAGCAGAGGTAAGGGGTGGGTGGGTGCTCTACCCACATTTCCTATATGTATCGACTTGTCAAGGGCCTGTGTAGTGATTAGCATTGAGGGCTTTGTACAAAGGAAGAGTTAGTAGCTCATTAGAATATTCATATTCATTTAGCAATGAAATTCAGAGAAAGCTGAGCAGTTGGTAGATGGAACAGAATTTTTTAAAAAGATGAAAATAAAAAAGCTCCAGCATGTTAATAGGGAAATATTGCAATAGGGATTCATAAAAATCTTGTTTTGTGAGCCAGTAGCTAGGTAAGACAGCTGCCAGTGCTGGTCTGAATTACTCTTCCAGGTCAGTCTCTGCTATGGGTAAAATTGTGTTTCCCTCAAAGATATGTTGAATCCCTAACCCCAGATACTGTGATTGTGACCTTATTTGGAGATAGGGTCTTTGTAGGAGTTATCACATTGAGATGAAATCATTGGGGTTGGCCCTTATCTAATAAGACTCATGTCTTCACAATAAGGGATAAGATTATTATGTAAAGACACAAACCCAGCAGGAAAGGACACATGATTATTGGAGGCAGAGATTAAAATGCTCCATCTGTAAGCCAAGGAACACTAAGAATTTTTAGCAAATGGCCAGAAGTAAGGAAGAGGCAAGGAAGAATTCTTCCCTACAGGTTTCAGAGGGAGCACAGCCCTATCGACATCTTGATTTCTGAGGTCTGTCCTTCAGAAACATGAGACAAATGGCTGTTGTTTTAAGAAAACAGTCTGTGGTCTGTTGCTATGACAGCCCTCAGAAACAAATATAGTTTCTATAAGTTAGCTCTGCCACATTTCCTACTTCCTTATGAAGACTGGTTGCTTGACTTTTCCTGGATTTCCACATGGCTGACTTCCCATTCTTATTTTCAGGCAACACAAAATGAATTAATTCCTTGCAGCCCAAATATTGGTGCAAATCGGAACCAGGAGTGGGGTTGTACACATCAGCAGCTCGCAAGAAAAAGAAGACATGTAGGGCCAGTTACAGTGACAAGGTGATGTAGAAGACAGAGTTCTCTTCATAATTGGGACAAAATGCTGGGAGCCTGCACTTTGTGGTGATAGAAGATTAAGCCATAGCCTGTTGTTTCTAGATGCTAAATATATCCCCCAAAAGCAAGAGGACTTTTGTAACTCTAAAGATTAGATCCAAAAAGGCTCATAGAGTTGAAAGATCAGTTGAATGCCTGATTAGTTTTTATCACTACACGAATGTTTAGGGCATAATCAATGGAGTTTAGAATTCTAGGAGTGAGATTTTAGAAACAGAAAGGATAAGTAACTTACTCAAGGCCTCACCATCTTTATGCTATATACATTTTGCTATAATTATAAAAGATTTAAAATTAATGAAAGCCTTCAGGTTATTATGAGCTAGGAAAAATCTAAGTTTTGAATGCAAAAGGATATATTTGAAGATTAAATGTATGAATATTTAAGGTTGAAGCTGGAACAAAATCTCTGCTGAAGGCTTCATATTCTACAATGAATACTATCTGGTTGGCCAACTAAGGACTTGTCTCTACAGAGGTTTTGTTATTTTAATATGAGGACTTTGCTAAAATGGCTCACAAGGGAATGGGAAAAAAAAACTTAGGATAATCTGGTCTTTATGATCCTTACAAAATGGCTCAAATAGGTAGGAGCCATGTCTTATAGAATCTAATACTTTGAAAATATTTATAATATCTCTGTTGAAAATAAAATTATAAAAGATAAGGGGACAATGGTGAAGTACTTATTTGCTTTCTAAAACTTTGCCCAGGTGAATATACAGAATTCAGCTCTGTAGCGTTTACGACCAATCTGCAGTCATGCACAGGAGAATCTTTCTTTCAATGGAAGGTTTGATAAAAAGGTGGAAACCTCCCATGTTGTCACATTCTGTCTTTGTTTCAATCTCTGAATGATTAAGTACAATTGAACATTTAAACTAAGTTTGATTTTCAAATGAGAAGAGAAAATGAAAAACTTTCTGGTTTTCTTTTGGCACACTAAAAATGATAACAATCTTTAACCAGCCCCCACACCCTATAAAGCCACAAGTTAGCAAACAAACGCAAATACAAGTCCACAGAAAGCTTCTGTTTCTTTGATCATCTTCCATTTTGCCAAGATTAGTCCCAAGAAAATGGGATGTTTGGAACATGCTCACTGATCAAGGATATGCAAGAGAGTACAGACAATTGTGGTACAGACAGATGCTTCGCCATAATTAAACTCTTCTGATTCCCTCGACCACACTCTGACACAGAGAGAACCACCTCTGCTCTACAGAAGGGGAGATGTTTATCCAGTCAATCCAAGCCACTCCTCTAGTGGCAGAGCTTGGCTGTCTGACTTTAAGACAGGTGCTTTTTCTAGTACATGTCTCAGCCTATCATTCTAAGAGAATATTTACTCATGGAACAAGTGATTCTGCTTAACAATTTCCATAAAGATCCCATTTCTTCAGATCTTGCAAAAGCTAAGATCTCTTTTCTCAGTTTAGAGTATGTATACACATGACAGGAGTCAGAAAAGTGACTCTGGTCTGCTGGGTGATGACTTCAAATTTCCTAGATAGCTTGATATTGTCTGTAAGTGACCTTCTGCCAATGAATGCTTCTTTAGGTGCAGCAACCAGATGAGAAATATTTTAAGCAATCTTAATAACCAATAATTATAAGGCTTCAATTGAAGCAGGTTATAATTTGGTATGACATACAGCAGGTTTTTTTGAATTTTGAAAATCTATTTCCCCCCCCTCAATGGAAGCGTGGATTCCTGAGGAAGCATAGGTTCCTGAGGAAGCTAATTTTAGAGAAAAATATGGACCACTATTTAATCAGAATTTAAGTTTTGATATTTTAATTTTACTGTCTCTAAATTTTCTTTTGCTTATTAATCAAAAGCTGTTCTAGTTCTTGGCTTGGAGGAGATGATGCTAACAAAACATACTGTAATTGCTTAAAAGCGATTCTCTCTAGGGATCAGGCAGTTTAAGTAGTTAAGTTTCCTATTACTTTCTGCCCCCTGGGTTTTACATTAGTTCTGCACTGACTTTCTTGTCTTGTGTACTTGTAAGAGTAAACGATTAAGTAGGAGAGGCTCCAGGGGACTGTTCTTGGCAGTAGCAGGTTGTGCTTAACTACCTTCTACTTGCATGCACCTGATGCTGGTGGTTATTAACAGAGTTTGTAGGAATCAGTGACTACAATATCTCTTTGTTTAATAGGTGTGTGCGAAAGAATAAAAAAGATGTAATAACATTTATCTGCAGGTGCATCCTATGGTCTTAATCCAAGAAACAGAATTTTGTAGAGTTGTTGACAGCTGTTTTACTTGTTCTACATTTTCATTGCACAGGTTGGGCTATGAATATTCAAAACATAGTCTGCCAGACTATGCTGCCCATGGGGAAAATCAACAAGCAGCAGTGTATGTGGTAGAGAGTAATGGGGAGCAAAGGCTATTGCAAATGGAGTGGTAAAAATAAAGCATGAAAAAACAGAATGATATTCGAGATAATCACCCAACGTTGAAGTTATGACATAAATGAAAATGGCTTGATTCCTGGATACTTTGGAGGCCCTGATGATCTTCAGTTCTCTACATTGTCTCAGTGTTCCAGGTCATATACCCATATGGATGGAGAATAGCTACATCTACTCATGTAGATTAATGTAAAAAACTTATTAGTGCAAAGGCAAATCACAGAAGAATATATAAAGAATGGGTTCCTGTGTATAAAGCGGTGGATAAAGTGAAACAATATATTGTTGAAAGACATATTTCTAGTAATCTAACTATAAAGAAAGCAGACTGTCAGCACGAAGTTCAAGAGGTGAACTCTATCCCTTTGGGGGATGTAAAGAAAGGAACTGAAAGATAAAGAAATCTAGAAGGAATTAATCGAACTTTGAAGGTACAGATAATATTTCATTTCTTTAGCTGAGTGGTAAAGTTTCAAAACTATGCTTATGTGCTGTAAACACTTCTGTATATAAGACAGAATTAACACTAAACAAGGAATATATACTGTGACTTTACAGCCTCCTTGTAAAACTGGCACATGGGCAGCTGTGTGGTAAGGAGGTATGTCAAGGGGAAAGCAAAACTCCAAGATGAGTATACCTCTTTGGGGTACCATTTTTAATCCAACAGTTGTGGGAAAAACATCTTAAAATTAAAACATATTTTAATATTTTGGAATGCTAAAATATTCTTCCTTATTTTATGGGACAGACAGCATCAACATGAAGTTTTTAAGATACAATGCAAGCCTTGCCAAGAAAGCTGTTATTTGCACTGAGCCATTTTAAGCTCAACCCCAGACCACTTGGGGGTGCTCATTCATTGTCCTTTATATTAAAGTGTGAGGTTCAGGGAAGAAATTTGGGAGGACCCAAGGAGTTGAGAGAGAAGTTCAGCCTGAGCCATCATGGAGAGTGGATTCCTGCCTTGTCTCAGAACACAGCAAAGACAAATTTATGAGATACATCTATTGTATATGATGTTAGACAAATGTGCTTCCTTTTTTCTGTTTTAGAGAACATTGAGCAAATTTCTTGAGAGGTCCTCGCTGAAAGTTATTACTCTTGGTGCCCCCTAGAGGTTATTGGGAAAACAATAATAAATTGGTCTAATTCTCAAGTGACATTTGTACTAAGCCACTGCTAGGTGGGGTCAGGGAGAGTAAGGGAGAGATTTTAGAGTTCATAAGGAAAGATGACAGCCCTGACATAGGGGCTATTGAAGAGAGAGAGAAAAAAAGGACCTTTAGGATACAGAAGACAGGCATTCTTAAAACACAGGAAAGCTTTGGTTTGTTTGGTAGTGTGAGGGATTGAACTCAGGAGCATTCTACCTCTGAATTACACTCCCAGCCCTATTTTATTTTTTAATCTGGAAACAGTATACTACGCAGCTGTGGAGGGCTTCACTGAGTTTCTGAGGCTGGCTCTGAACCTACAATCCTCCTTTCTCATCCTCCCAAGCACTGGGATTACAGATGTGTGCCACCATGCCTGACTCAGGAAGGTTTTTAAAACCTCCCTTGCCCAAGTGCAATTGAAGCTGTCTCTTGTCAAAAAAAAACAGAAAAGGAATGTCAGTCATCTTAATATATGTATAACAAGCTATCTTACAAGATGAACAGGATAAGGACATTCAGAAAGTCTAGATTAATCATTCAGCAAACATTTATTGAATGTCCACTATATATACTGGACACTGAATTAGACTAGATGATCATAGTGATGAGTAAAAGTATTGTCACCACTTTTTGGGAGATATTTCTAATAAAGAAAATGTGCATTAATAAAGTAACATAGCAATACGTGTATAATTGCTGGGCATGGTGGTGCATGCTTGCAATCCCAGCATTCAGGAGGCAGAGACCAAGGGATCGTGGTTCTCAAACAGTCTCAGCTACTCAGAGCGACCCTTCGTAACTCAGTGAAGCTCTATTTCAAAAAATAAAAAGACTACGTCGGGCGTGGTGGCGCACGCTTGTAATCCCCGCGCTTGGGAGGTGGAGACAGGAGGATCGCGCAGGTTCGAAGCCAGCCGCGCTGGCATAAGAGACCCTGTTTCAAAAATATAAAATAGGTCTGGGAGTGTATCCCGGAGGTAGAAGGGCTTCCAGGAACCCCACTACCACCAAATAAATAAATAAACAAACTAAAAAAAATAGGGCTGGAGGTGTAGCTCAGAGGTACAGCGCCCTGGGTTCTATCCCCAGTGCCGCAAAAAATAAAAAAGTGTATAATTGAAGATTGCTCAAATGCTCTGGTGCATGGTGCTAGAAGACAAGGTCCCATGTAAGAGAAAGCACTTAATTGAGTGACGAATTAGATCATGAGGAAGTGACATTTGAAATGACATCTGAGGAATGGTAGAAATTAATTGTTGAAGTAGCGGCGAGTTGTTATGTTTCAGGAGAGAAACAGCATAGGTCCGAAGGCAAAGTTCTGAAGACAGGGTTTAAAACGCACGGTCCAGTTTAGAAAATGAGAAGACCAGTGTGACTATAGTGCAGAGAACGAGAAAGGGCCTCAAAGTCCACGTTAAGGATCTAGGTCATTATCTTAAAAGCAACAAGAAACCACGGAAATAGGAGGATGGGCCTGGCCCCAAATAGAAAAGAATACAACCACCACAAGCTGTAGAGTAGGCTGAAAGGTTCAGAAGTGGAGAGACCTGGTAGGTGAGTTGTGAGGCAGAGGCGGATAACGGGGCCTCTGCTGAGAAGTGTTTAGAAGATATAATCTATTGGACTTGAAAATGGATTGAGGAATAGGGAGAATAAAAATGGTCAGCAATGACTCTCGAGTTTCTGGTTTAAGAAGCGCTTACTGTTAACTTAGGGCACACGTCAGGAAAAGCTCATGAATTTGGCTATGGACATTTTGAGTTAGGGGTATTAGTAAAACAATCAAATAGAGACTTTGAGAAGGGGTTGGCTGTCTGCAGGTGCAATTGAAAGAAAAGGTGTGGTCTGGGGATAGGGAGGTCTACAAGTTGCTGTACATAGGTGGTAGATTAATGCCAGAGAACAGGTAAGGCTGTGGTGAAGGAGGCTTAGAATTGGGAGAGAGGAGGACCTAGGACTGAATTTTGGAGGACTCTGACAATGTAAAGGCAGGTGTGGTCACAGAGTTCACCTCTCCAAGGCACCTGCATATGCAACCCAGCCTTTATAGTTCTAGTCGTGGGCATGGCATGAGAAAATGAGAAAGAACCAGTTAAAATTATTTATTCCTTCAATTACATAAGAAACTTCTACTGAGTAGCCGTTAAACTAGGTGGTAATACCCATTTGAAGAAGAGGATGGCATAGACTCTGCTCATGAGTAATCTATAATCCAGTGGAGCTTCAAGGTTTAAGGCTTTAGCACCTCAATTTGACTAAAAAGCATAGGGCCTTGGAAATATCTGTATCCCACCCTCAGAGAGACAAGCGCCCCTTCCTGCTGATACCTTACATTCCCAAACACAGCGCTGTTGCTGACCACAAGCATTGACTCTTTGAGGCATCAAAGGTCAGCTTGGTAATTGACACTACCAGGAGAATCCTTTTGCATATAAAAAGGGACATCCAGGTATAGGGCAAAGTAGGGGGGGGCAAAATCCTTTATTTAGACTCGTGCTTCTCAGTTTTGGCTTAATATTGAAATAATGTAGAGAGTTTTAAAAATTCTGGTGCCTGGATCTCAAATTCTGATTTAATTCACCAGGAATACAGCCTGATATTAGAATTGACTTTTGACCTCCCAAGGTGCTCTACTGTTTAGCCAAAGGTGAGACTCTCTGATTTAGAGCAACCAACACCCAAAGACCACCTGCCCCTTTCCCTCCCAGCTTTCTGCCTGTATGCACACCTACAACAGGTCTTTCATTGTCAATGAGATCTGAACCCCACTCCTCTACTTATCCTGTTAATCACATTTGATTTGTCTGATTTTTATCATACGCTTTTATTCTCAGCAAAGGCCAAAGCTACAATATAAGTTTCTTTTAAAATAAAAATAACAGCAATTACACTCTTGTCCTTAGTCGCAATCCAAACCACTTTATTTACTCTGAAGTTTGAGGAATTTCTGCCCCACCTGCCATATAGGAACAGGAACTAAGGCAAAGCCCAGGCAGGATGGAACTTGCTTGGGCTCTGGAACTTTTGAGGGTAGAGTTTGGGGGAGAGAAAGAGCAAGAAAATAAGGGTTTAGACAGTGACTCTTGATCCAGTTTGTAGCAATCTTGACTTGACCCAAGTTACCACTGACTGGACTGGGGAAAAAAGTTCCTGAGAGCTTGTGCTCTAGATAAACCTAGAGCACTCTGAGAGCTTATATCTAGATAAATTCAGAGTTCCTTCAGCTTTGGAGAAGAGAGTGCGCTTAACTATATGATACAAACCTTTAGATTCCTCTATTTTGACTTTGACATGCTCCAACAATGAATTATTATTATTATTATTATTATTATTATTATTATTAATTTGTGGTACTAGGGATGGAACCCAGGGACATTCTACCTTCAAGCTATACCCCCAGCCCTATTTTTTATTCTTTATTTTTTTGGTGGTACTGGGGTTCCTGGAAGCCCTTCTACCTCTGGGCTACACTCCCAACCTATTTTATTCTTTTTTATTTGGAAACAGGGTCTCTTAAGCCAGCGTGGCTGACACCGAATCTGCGTGATCCTCCTGTCTCTACTTCCCAAGTATGGGGATTACAAGCATGTGCCACCACGCCTGGCTATTTTTTATTCTTTATTTTGAAACAGGGTCTCACTGAGTTGCAAAGGGCCTCACTAAGTAATAGCTGAGGCTGTCTGAGAACTGCAGTCTTCCTGTCTCAGCCTTACAAGTGTTGGGATTACAAGTGTGCACCACCACACCCGGCCAACAATGAATTATTAAACATTCATGGCGTTGCATCCCAAAGGTGTCTAGCCTAGACAGTTTGACATCTGTAGAGGCCCACCAAACCAGAAACTACCAGGGACACACCTGGAGTAAGACAGAGATGAACCTATTTCTTGCTGTCACCCAGACAACCACACACCATGGAGAACTATGGACTGCCTGGAAAGGGCAAAGTTGGGAGGGGGTAAGATTTGCGCTTGTGTTAATTGATATTGGGGAAAATTCAGAGAAGCAGAGGGTCTGGGTCAGGGTCTGTTAGAATATAAACCAATTAGGTGAATGGACATCTTAATCCTATTTGGGGAGCAGGTGGAATGGAGCTAAGCTAGAATTGTCATGGGAAAAGAAGTGTCACATCTTTTCTTTTGGAGAAGATGTTTGGTCCTTCTGAGGTTTCTCTGTGTTTTTGCTTTGCTCTTTTCAGGCATGACTATGGAGTGGTCTTGTTTTCGTCTTATTCTTAAGAGTGTCCTCACCTGATGCAGTGGCCTAACTGGAAGGGAGGAGGCCATCTACCAGCTGGAGGCCTGTGGTTTACTTGCTCACCAGACAACCAGTCAGGGCAGGGTCGACAAAAAGGTCAAGGGAAGATTAGGGATGAGGAATGAGGGGTGGGATGGAAGTTAGGAAACATGAACAGAAAAAAAAATCTAATTGAAGCAGGCATAATATGTCTGCACACTTCCTCAGCTCAGATAGGTCCATCAATCATTCCACAAGGTATCTGCTCATTTTCACACAATTCATGAAGTGGGGCACAATAGAAACCCTTTTCCTAAATAGCATATTTCTTTCATCTTGCTCTCTTTCCTTCTCTCCCCTTCCCTCCCTCCCTCGCTTCCTTCCTTCCTCTCTCCCTTCCTCCTCCCTCCTTTCCTCCCTCCCTTTCTTCCTTCCTTTCTTCCTCTCATTCATTAATTCAAACCGGCCATCAACTAACCAGCCAATATTTTGTTATGTGCCAGGCACTAGTGTAGTTTTCTATCATAATATAACAAATAACCACAAATATAATGGCTTAAAACAACAATTGTTCATTAGTTGACAGTTCTTTTTCTTTTTTTTCTTTTCTTTTTTTTTTGGGTGGTGATACTGTGGTTCCTGAAAGCCCTTCTACCTCTGGACTACACTCCCAGACACCTATTTTTTTTTTTTATATTTTTATTTGGGAACAGGGTCTCTTAAGCCAGTAAGGCTGGCTTCAAACCTACGCGATTCTCCTGTCTCCGCCTCCCAAGCACGGGAATTACAAGCTTGCACCACCACGCCTAGCATTAGTGGATAGTTCTATGGGGCATAATTCTGGGCATGCCAGGGTTGGGCGCTCTCTCAGCCTCACAGTGCTAAAACCAGGGTGTCAGCTGGACTGATGTCCTGTATAAAGGTGCTAAGAAGACTCTCCTTCCAAGCTTATTCTGTTCTGGGCAGAACTCAGTTCTTTGAGGTGATGTGATCAATGTTCCTGTTTTTTTTTGCTGGCTGTTGCACAGGAATTATTTTCAGCTCCTAGAAGCGGCCTACAGCTCCTTGCTTTAATAGTCAATAGGCTATTCACACATGATTATTTCTTGTTCTTCCAGGTCATCAGGAGTGTTTTTTTCTAACTTCTTTCTGTGGAACCAGCAGGAGAAAACTTTCTGATTTTAAAGGACTTACATAATTAAGTCACATCTAAACAGGATAATCTTCCTTTTTCCCCATCCCATCCCATCCCATCCCATCCCATCCCATCCCATCCCATCCTATCCCATCCCACCCCATCCCATAGTTTCTGTCTACAATCCACAGGGTGGGATTATGCAAGGGCCATGGTCATTGGGAGTCATCTTGGAATTCTGCCTACGTCAGCTGGACCAGTGTAGATGCCAAGAGTCAAGAGTGTCTCCCCACAAAGAGTTCACAATCTCTTGAAAGAGCCAGTCGCATAGTGGTAATTTAAGGACACAGTATGGTAACAGAGATACATAACTGTAGTAAGGTGCAACAGCGGAGGAAATAATAAACTGTACTTGGTATAGAGGGGTGATGGAGTATCCAAATCTTTTTAGACAAGAGGAGATGTTTCAGTGGACTGTGGAAGGGCAAGCTGAACCATCGGGTGAAGAATGTGAGGAAGAGTTTTTCTGATGGAAGGCTGCCAGGCACAGAAAGTGTATGTGTAGGTATGATAGGAGGCTGGGTCTTTAACGGCGGAGTGGAGTGGAGTGAGAAGGGAGCTGATGGTCAGATCTAGGAAGATAACATACAGAGATTAGTGATAGAGCAGGAGCTGGTAAAAGGCACTGAAGGAAGAGCAGTAGTTCAAGTTCTGGCATTCGTTTTCACTCTTTACGAGCAAAGACCCTTCCATGGGTAGTCTGCTTGATCTGGAAAGTAACCATCATGTGAAATACACGATCATGGCATCTTACTCTGCCATCCTGTGCTTTTAGCAAATAGAACTCACAACAAAGACCCAGAGAGACAGATGTTTCAATTTCTTTTTGCCTTAGCTACATTAGGACATCACCTTAGATTTAGACACTTAAGTGTGTATGAATGCCTTTTAAAATCACAAGAATGATATCTAACTAATAATAGTTGGAAAGAAATAAAATTAAATGCTTAAAAGCAATTCGTAGAGAAGAATGGTCAGTAGACACCTACAGTCCACGGAGAGAAGAGTAAATGAAAGAACAACTGAGTTGAAATGCCTTTTTGTGCACAAAAAGTATATTGAATTTGGGTGTCTGGAGTACAATTAAGAATTAATTGGATAAAAATCCATCGGTCTCACAGCATGATTTTAAAAACAAATACTTGCATTAATTAATTGAATAACAACAATGAATATGCACTGCTGGCATATGTAGGACACTGACTTGGGTTTAGGTGGGCAGGTTTATGTTACATTAAACAATGGATTTTTTTCTACAACGAGAATATGCTTTTTTATTTTGGTACTAGGGATGGAATCCAAGGGCTTTCTATCCCCAGCGCTGTTTTACTTTTTTGAAACAGGATCTCACTAAGATGCAGAGGGTCTTGCTAAGTTGCTGAGGCCGGTCTTGAAACTATAATCACTTGTCTTAGACTCTCAAGTACTGGGATTACAGGTGTGTGCCACTACACCTGTCTTTTTCATTTTTTTAGCTTTTTAAAATATTTCTTGTTTAAAGCCGGGCATGGTGGCACACGCTTGCAATCCCCGCGCTTGGAAGGCAGAGACAGGAGGATCACGCAGGTTCGAAGCCAGCCGTGTGCGCTGGTTTAGGAGACCCTGTTTCCAAATAAAAATGTAAAAATAGGTCTGGGAGTGTAGCCTGGAGGTAGAAGGGCTTCCAGGAATCTCAGTACCACCAATATATATATATATATATATATATATATATATATATATATATATATATATATTTCTTGTTTATTTTTGAGGTCCTGGGGGATTGAACTCAGTGCTTCACCCATGCTAGGCAAGCACTCTACCACTGAGCTACATCCTCAATCTTTAGAATATGCTTAAAAAAAAAAAAGAAAACTAGAACAATAGTGAACAGATCTCAGAGCATTAGGAAAATAAGTATTTACTTCCTGACTCTGTAGGGGGAAAAGAGTTATAATTATAAAAGTGTTGAAAATAATAAGATTCTATAACCATTCCAAAGTAGCGAAGAATAATTTGCCACTTAGCTAATATGCTTCCATGGCAAGGTGACCAGTCTTTTTGATAAATGAATACAGATATTCATATATATGTAATAGAATTTCACTTTTGTGTGGTCTAATTCATCAGACATTTCACTGGGGACATGGGATTAAATGGTAGCAAAAGGTCACACTAAAAAGGCGGTTATCAGTAGTAGGAATACACTGAATGATTTGCCAAGGAATTCGAGCTCAGTTCAACCTTAGATAAAATGGAAGCAAGAGCTGTCGGGGGTTTGAAGCAAGGCACCCATGAGTAAGGGAGTTGGTACGAACTCATTTCGCAGTTTAGAAGGAGAGCGTAATTATTTCTTAACATATTCAGAGAATATGTATTCAATGTCTACTGAGTGCAAAGCCCTGTGCTGAGTCCTCAGGGAGCTTTCAGACCATCTGTCTTTGTGTGCTATGAAAAAAATACTATCCTAATGGAGCAACGACCACTACCTAAAATATCTCTTAGAGCCTGTTTTAGGTATTTAATTTCTTTTTAAATAGACTTTTATTGGTGCATTGTAATCATGCATGATAATGAAGTTCCCAGTGATGGGAACATATGTGAAGACAGCACTTATTGAGCTTCTTCCTGGATCCCACCATTCTCTCTCCTTCCCCATACATGATACTCAGCTTGGAACTGGTCATTTCTTTTATTAATCTGGCTAAGTTGCTGAGACTGGTCTGGAATATGCAATCCTCCTATCCTAGACTCCCAAGTACTGGGATTATGGTTGTGTACCAGCATACCACACTAATAATTTTGTGTATGTTTATAGCACATTTGAACAATTTCCTTCATCAAGTCTCCCTACCCCCACCTTCCTCCCCTAGACACCCTCCATTACTCTGCTGAGATTTCTCCTCTTTTATTTGGAGTTCCTCTTGTTTTTTTGTTTTTAATTTCTTATTATTGAAAAAATATGTAGAGAGATAAGTGTATAGAATCCACTGCCATTGTAGAAACAAGGAGCTGTATCCTGCTTTATCATATAAAAAATTAGAAAAGAGAAAATAGTCTTTACAAAATTACTTCTACCTAGACTTTTCTTTCCAAAACTAATAATTAAACTAAGGTTATCTGTCTTGCTGCAGAAAAATTAAAGTGTATTTTTAAAGCTTGCTTTCTTAAAATGAAATGTAAATGCTTTGAAACTCAAACCCATTTGAAAAATGCAAACATTTCAATTTGCTAAAAGCAGTAATAATTGTCCACACTGTCTTCTGCACCTAATCCTACATGTGTTTTGCTGTTCATATTAAGGACGTTACCATCTGAGTAGCATTCCAAACTAGGACGCTTTGAGACATTCACAACCTCCTCCTCTCTCACTCACACTAAGCTACTAAATCTTTTTGGTTCTACTTCTGGAATACTTCTCAAATTTCTACTCCGTTGTTCTATTGCTATTATTTCTTTTGCTTGAAGTTTAATTTCTCTCTTGGACCACAGCAATTGCTTACTTAGTATTTCACAGATTCTGTTGACAAATAATTTTAGAGCATTAGCTTCTATGTGTTACCTCTTCTAAGAACCACATTTTAAAAATCTCCAGATCCCATCTCCAGCCAGCTGTTTGGCATCTACATTTGGCTGTCTCATTAATAATTTAAACCTATCTTATTTAAAGCAGAACTCAGAATTCACACCCTGCCCCATGCTACACAAATTGGTTTTCTATCTTTTCCTCTTTTCATTAATTGACACTCTTAGCTTTTCAGGAAACTCTGACAACAGACCCCAACCTCATCTTTGACTCAGCCATTGTCTTTCAGCAAATCCGTTGATTTGGCCTCTACCATCTATTTTGGATACAATCATTTCTTTCCATCTCTGGAATCAGAATTAGTGCAGCTGCTAAGGGAATCAGTGTGGAGATTTCTCAGAAACCTGGGAATGCATCCACCCTATGATCCAGCTAGATTGCTCCTGGGTATCTTCACAAAGGGGACTGAAATCAGAATATTATAGCAATACATGCACATTCATTTTTTTTTTCTTTTGCAGTACTGGGAATGGAACCAAGGGCATTCTATCTCTGAGCAACAACCCCAGCCCTAATTTTTTGTTCTTTATTATTGAAACAGGGTCTCACTGAGTTGTAGAGGACCTCACTAAGCAGGTGTGGCTGTCTGCCGACCATGATCCTCTAGTCTCTGCCTCCTGAATGCTGGGATTATAAGTTTGCACCACCGCGCCCAGCCCATATCCATGTTTTTAGCAGCAGAGTTCACAACAGCCTAACTATGGAATCAACCCAGGTGTCCATCAACAGATGAATGGATCACAAAATTATGGGATATATACATAATAGAATTCTACTCAGCAATATAGAAGAAAATTATGTCATTTGTAGAGAAATGGATGGACTTAGAGAACATTATGTTAAGTGTGATTATCCAGTCACTGAAAGTAGAGTCGTATGTTTTGTCTCATATATGGAAGCTAGGGAGTAATTGGAATATAATAAGAACTTTCGATAATGTAGGAGAAACCCCAGTGGAGTGACAGGGGGAGGCTCCTGGTGGGGTGTGTGAGAATATAGTGTGTCTTTTCTGTCCAAGGAGTAGTTTAAACTTAAAACACCATTTTGAAATCAGGTAGGGACTTACATTCCTCGGCAAAATTAGCATCTCTTAAGACATTGCAGGTGTTGATCCTCTTCCTATCTTCTCCTATAGCTGACTGTGAAGACTGTGAAGCAGAACTCCCACCAAGAGACAGTCAGCGGTCAGCACAGGAGGAGCCTTAAGCCAGGGATGTAAGACCCACCCGGTTCTTTGTCAGGTGTGCTCTCTCACACACCTGGGGCACCTTTTTTTTTGTGGGTCCGGGGATGGAACCCAGGGGCATTTGACCTCTGAGTTACACCCCCTGCTCTAAATTTTATTCTGTATTTTGAAATAGGGTCTCACTAAGTTGCAGAAGGACTCACTAAGTAGCTGAGGCTGTCCACGAACTGCAATTCTCCGGTCTCAGCCTCCCGAATGCTGGGATTACAAGTGTGCGCCACCACGCCTGGCTTAAGGGCACCCTTTTTATGGAAAAAAAAAAAGAAAGAAAAGAAAAAGAAAAGATTTCCTTGCCAAGCAATTTTCAACCACGTGTCTTTTCTTAACATCATGAAAAGTTTTGTGTGTGTGGTCCTCGGGATTGAATTCAGGGGCATTCTACCTTTGAGTTACATCCCCAGCCTGATTTTTTTTTTTTAAACAGGGCCTCACTAAGTTGCAGAGGGCCTCACTAAGTAGCTGAGGCTGGCTGTGAACCTGTGATCCTTTTGTCTCAGACTCCCAAGCATGGGGATTACAAGCGTGCGCCACCATGCCCGGCTGAAAAGTCATTTTTAACAGAAGGGAGGGAGAAATGTTGAAACACTTCTACTGACGATATGCACATATGTGACAGTTCCAGTGCCAATGTTGGTATCATGTACGGGGACTGGGAAGGCGCAGGGAGGGGGAGGGGCAGCTCACCAAGCCCCGCCTGCAGGAATGACCTTATCTCTGAACTACATTGTGATGTGAGACTACAATGCATCAATAAAAGCATATTAAAAAAAATAAATTCAAGTAATGTCATTTACCAACTATGTGACCATGGCTTCAAATGCAAAATTAGACTTTTCAGAAGAAAAAAAAAACCATCATTTTAAAATTCTAAAATGTGGCTTTACTTATCAAGAGCCAATGTCTGATGAAAGGAAGAAAAAATGTATACTAACTTGGCCTTTTTATCTCCCTAAACTGGATTTTTCGGATGGGGGAAATATAGGAAGTTACTTGAGTATCAACGGGAATGTTATCAATACATAGGGGAGGGTTTGTACTATGCAGGGATGGGATGGGGTCATAATGGAATGTCAACTGACATTTATTTTGGTGGGAGCAAGAATAGGATGACATGGTTAACCTGGACAACCATTGGTGGGAGGGGGAAGGGAAAACGGGGGTGGGGGGGGAGAGGACACCAAATATAGTTTAAATGTATACCATTTATGTTCAATAAAAAATTTGTTTTAAAAAAATAAAGTACCACAAACTGGAAAAAAATAAAAAAGGAGTAGAAATAAAACAATGAACAGGAGGAGAGCTTTTGCAGTGGCAAGATAAGACTAACAAAAGAAAGTAAAATGACATTTGATATGTGCATGGTGGGTTTAGTTATATTTCAGCAGGCAGTGGAATATGTATTGGAAGAAGGAAGACTTTCTTTTTGGATTGTATGTAAAAGAGTAAGAAAGAAAGTGAGGACTTTGAGAAACTTGACCTCTTAGAAATTATAGAAACTATAGAAATGTGCGTTTATATGTTTTTTATAAATCAAAGGCTGGGTGATATGTGCATTTATGTCTACACAAGTTTTTTGCTTCATTATGATGTATAAATACAATGCACCAATAAAAAATTTTTTAAAAAGAGAAAGAAAATAAATACAAGACCTGGGCACCAAAAAAAAAAAAAAAAAAAAAAAGAATAGGATTGTCTTGCATCCATGTGACTTTCAAATATTCCTCCACATTCAGAAACTGAATTCTGCCTTGATGTATCATAGGATTTTAATATGGGAGGCATTGTTTTGAGAATTTTCTATTATAGAGAATTATTTTGACCTTGTATTTAAAAAGACATCTACTTCATTTCTGAGTACATTGTACGTGTGTGTGTGTGTGTGTGTGTGTGTGTGTGTGTGTGTGTGTTTTACTAGAGATTGAATTTAGGTGAATTCTACCTCTGAGCTACACTACCATGCTTATTTTATTTTTATTTTGAAACATTGTCTCCTTAGGTTAATGAAAGCCTCACTATTTGCTGAGGCTGTCCTTGAACCTTCTATCCTCCTATCTCAGCCTTCCAAGTTATTGGGGTTATAGGCCTGTGCCGCCATGCCTGGAAAATCATACTTTCTCATTTTATTAGCATTGAAAGTTAATTGTTTTGGTGTGTGATCTCTACTTCAATGAAGGTAATTTTTTAAATCATATGTCGATTTTAAGTCAGATCTAGTCTTATTTATCCTACTGCTATTTTTAATTCTAGTGTCCACTACATCTCTGCTCTTTTATTTTCTTCTTAAAAGGAATGACTTCTGACCCTTTCTTATATCCAAACCTGAGATATTTAAGAGACACAGCATCAGAAGTCTTCTTTATGTTGTCGACTATAGTAAGATCTGAGCATTTTTGTGTTGAAACACACAGTATTAAATTAATTACTCTCTTTTTATTTTGTATAGCAATCAGAGCATAAAGTTGATTTTTGAGATGTGTGTAGGTAGGTTCAGTTATCCATAATGCTGAATCTGAGATTAGTAAAGGAATTATTTAAAAATATTTGCTTGTTAAAAACAAGCTGGGTATATTGGGGTTGAAAAATCATTGGTTTAGGTAGTAATGGGTCCCTGAGAAATGGCCATCGAGGAGCTGAAGAGACTGACAAACAGAAAGGGCCTCAGAGTTCGGCGGTGGAAGATGCAGGTCATGGGAAAACGATAGCTGAGGTGATAACGGGGCAGCAGAAAGCCCAGCAGAAACCTCAATCTGCACCTGAGTCCAGGTGGGACCTGGGGAAAGAAAAGGTGAATCCCCACAGACCACATCTCCCTCAGCCACTGCAAGGATGCTACATGCACTCCCTAGCTTAGGTCACCCCAGGGGAAAGGCAACAAGGAAGGGAGGTTGGGCAGAGGGACCATGGCACTATCCACTCTAAAGAAGAGAGGATTAACTAAGAGGTGAGCGCATGAATTGGACAGGACACTTCATTTCCCTCCATCTCCCATGATGGAATCCTATAGGCAGTTTATTAAAAATGGGGCAAGTTACACCTCTTCATACCATGTCTGTGAACTCATGACTTGTGAACTTATTTTCTCCACCGCTGCCACGCTAGTCCAAGCTGCCATCCCTG
Source organism: Muscardinus avellanarius (assembly GCF_963383645.1). NCBI lineage: Eukaryota > Metazoa > Chordata > Mammalia > Rodentia > Gliridae > Muscardinus > Muscardinus avellanarius. The sequence continues at coordinate 187,457,636 of NC_137787.1, forward strand.
CTTGTCTGGACAATTGCACTGGCCTGCTTTCTCTCTGATCCTGCTTGCAACAGACATTCTTCACGGAGCCCAGGGAGCTCTTAATACCAATTAGTTCTGTCATTTTTTTGTCCAGTCTCCCAGTGGCTACCCTGGACCCACTATGAGCGATGCTCCCCCAGCCTCTGTCTCCTATGCTCTTTCTCTACCTTGAGACCCGTACGTTTTTTCCAACCCTGGACCTTTGCACATCAGTGTTCTGTTTAGAAAGCTTTTCTTCAGGAGGTTGGCATGGCTAGTTCGTTTGCAGTCCTTCAGGACTCAGCCCCTTTGCCTCCATGTGACAAGAGTCTTCTAACTGCCCAATGGAAAGCACTGCTCCATTTCCTCCATTCCCCTGCCCCCTCCTCTTCCTCTTCCTCCTCCTCCTCTTCTTCCATTCCTCCTTCTCCCCTCTCCTCCTCCTCCTCCTCCTCCTCCTCCTCCTCTTCTTCTTCTTCTTCTTCTTCTTCTTCTTCTTCTTCTTCACTGGGGATTGAACCCTGGGGTATTCTACCTCCTAGCTATCCCCCCAGCCCTTAAATTTTTGGTTTGTTTTGTAACAAGTTCTCACTATGTTACTTAGAATTTCAGCTATGTTACTGAGGCTGTCCTTGAACCTGCAATTCTCCTGTATAAGCCTCCAAGTATGGGATTATAGGCATTCACCATGCTTGGTTTAACTTTTTTTTTTTTAATATAGTACTCCAGGCATGATGGCACACACTTGTAATCCCAGTACTTGAAAGGAGGATGACAGGTTCAAGACCAGCCTCAGTAAGTAGTGAGACTCATCAACCTAGAGAAACCCTGTTTCACAAAATAGAAATAAAAATCTGGACATGGTGGTGCACGTTTGTAATCCCAGTACTTGAGAAGATGAGACAGGAGGATCACACAGGTTCTAAGCCAGCCTCATCTACTTAGTGAAGCTCTCAGCAACTTAGTGAGACCCTCAAACAGGTTTGAGAATGGCATCCATGGGGAAGGAGGGAAACTACACTAACTGTATGTGTAATGTATTCATTGCTCAGTGTAATGTAAGTAGGTGTACCCATCTTTTCACAATAGATATGCATTTATTTCTTCATCAAGAACTGTTGAGCACTTACTGTATACTGGGTACTGCTCTAAGTACTTTGAATGTACCATTAAACAAGACCAGTAAGAACCCTTCCCTCGTGTGTCTTGTATTCCAACAGTATAAAAAACAAATGGTGAAGTTATTTCTTTTTTCCTCATTTTTTATTTTGAAAGAGGCTTTCGCTAAGTTACTGAGGGCCTTGATAAGTTGCTGAGGCTGGCCTCAAACCTGCGATCCTACTGCCTCAGCCGCCCAAGTATTGGGATTACAGGGTGCACCACCTCCCCCAACTAATGACAATGTTACTTCTTATTAGCAAGATTCACTCATTTAATCCATATATGTTAAGACCCTAGCGGGGTCTTAAAGCAAAAAGAGGGCTATTCATAAAAATAGAATGTTATGGGAAGTGGTATATAGGGTCATGGGCACCCCAAAGTTACAATCGTGTATTGAGCTGAAATACATTTAAAATATATATCACAATTCTTTTCGCATTTTGCCTTGACTATACAAACTCTTTTGCTTAACTTCCCAAGGAAAAAAAGAAAGCTACCACTTTGCTTTTATTTGCAAACTGCTTACCCTAGGGGCTCTTGGGTGGGAGGTTGTTTACAAAAATGAGAAGAAGTCATTTCAGGGTATAAGAGCATTTTCTGTTCTTGAAAGAGAGATTCACGCTGCCAATGGCTGACATAATCTATCTGGGTTTGAATCAGCATCGAAGGGTATTCCTATCTATATATTCTTGTGTGCAAATGTAGGGACCCAGAACTATTCTCTGTGATTATTTGGATTGTTAATCTCTCCAGGGCTTCCTCGACATTCTCAAAGGCAGATTCTGGCACCAAAGGGAAAATGGAACAGTTGAGATGCAATTTTATCTCCCAATTGAACCTGATTAAATGGGGACTGTTCTAATCAAAAGTTTGAATCCTGGGGGAGTTTAATGTTGTTAACAGGTTTGAGAATATTTGAGAAGAACAGGGAGAGAGAGAGAGAGAGACAGGGTACTAAAGTAAAGGCAGAGAAATAATCAGGCAGGAAAATAATTGTGGTAAAGCTTATTAAGGCATAAAATTAGGTGAACAAATTGCCTCACAGATAGTGTTAAGCTCGTTGCTAGACTGGCAAAGGAGGTGGAAGAAAGCTCTTTGGAAACATTATTTTTATTATTTTAATAATTTGTGTAGGAATCGTAGTAGCTGCAATCTGTTAGCCAGAAACAATTGCCAGCTGGTGTCATCGTGGAGTAACTATAGTAGGCTGAATGCAAACATGTTTTTCCTTTTTACCTGGAGCTCATTCAATTTTAGAAAGTTTCTATTCATTTTTGCCTGAATGTGAGGTCTGCCCTTGGAGATAAGGAAGCCCGTTTATCGCGTGATTTAAGAGCTTTGATTGGGTTCACACCCAGTCTCACAACTTTAATAGGGAGACCACACCTGGGACAGACTGTTTACCCAAGCAAAGTTACCTACCATTAAAAATGAATACCTGGATACATGCCTGAATTATCTACGTAATTGCCTTGATTCTATGCGTTGTTTTCCTTGAGATTACCTTAAGGAAAAGGTGGCACTCCATTATCTATTAGCAAAAGTAGATCTAAGATAATGGTCTTTGAAAAAATGTTAAAGGGGTATTTATTTATGCATGCATACATAGTATCAGCAACCGAGCTCTTATATTTGTTATAGTGATTTATTTAGGAATTCTCCTACATGATGTCTTTTAATAATGATACAATCATTTTATGGTTGTTATTGTCTTTCCTCTGTTTATCTGGAAAACCACAGATGAGAGTACCGAAATACCGCAGGATGTAGAATTACTCTCTTTGCCTATACAGCCAGAGGAGCGGGAAAATAATCTAATTGTTCGATTGCAATTCTGTTGTCTGTTCCTGCTTCCTGACTCAAAAGGTCTCCAGAGGAGAGGGAGGAAATTATGAGCTCTGATGTTGCTGCTCATTGGGTTTCCTTGGCGGTGATGTGAATGTATGCAGGGATGTTAGGAGTTTCTAATCCTGGCTTTGCTTGTATCTAACTTTCCTTGGTTCAGTCTCCTCATCTTTGAAATGGGGCATTATACTTTTTAAAAAAATCTCCTTAGAGGGTTATTCTGAGGAGCAAATGAGGTGATGTCTAGGAAAGTGCTTTCCGCTGTGCAAATTAACTGCGAGCACGCTCGTTATCCATTTGGGTGGCTAACAAGGTTCTACTTGTTCATGTGATATAAAGCAATTTTATAGAAAATAAGAAACTTCCTAAATAAGGCAACACAAAATGTAAAGTTGTTTTATTACTCAACTAAAATATATGTATATATGTATTTACATATCCATACACATATACATATGTGTGTGTGTGTGTGTGTGTGTGTGTGTGTGTGTAATTGGTGGCACTCTATCTATCTCCCTGGAGATTGAACTGAGGGACATTCTACTTCTGAGCTATAGTCCTAGCCTTATTTTATTTTTTAGGTTGAAACAGGGTCTTGCTGAGGGCCTTGCTACATTGCTAAGGCTGGCCTTAAACACACACACACATATATATATGTATATATATATGTTTGTGTCTGTATGCATATATATTGCTGTTAACTGTTAGCCTTACGTATTCAGGGAATAATTATTGGGTATTGTTGGATTCTTGTTCTGTCACAATTTCTTGCTTTGAATTATAATGTGATGCCACAAATAAGATTTTAAACTTAAATGAGAGAAAAAGGAATAGAATCAAATATGCTTTGGAGAAGCAGATTCATCCCACCCAACACCTTTCTTAGGAATATAGTCTCCTGCAAGGGCACAATTTGTCATTGTCTTTAGAGGCAAAAACAAGAAAGGAAGCGGAGCAGGGTAGCTTGGTTGAGAGGAATCCCACCCGTCTAGAACAATAAAAATAAACTTCCCATGGGGGCAAGTTTTAGCTTAAGAGAGTTGAGTGAGCAAGCTGGTGAGCCGGATTTTAACTGATGGCTGCAAAGGGGACCTGATAAATGGAAGAGATCCACACAGTGTTGGCCACTGTTGTTCTCAGGGAGAAACACTCTGTGAAGGTGGAGGGCCAGGTGCAGCAGGTTGTGGCTGGCAGGGCACCAGGCGAGGGACACGTTGGCCTGGGCCAGGGAATCCTGCTGCATGGACCTCTCCTTGAACATACTGCCCCTCTACTTGGAACACGGGTGGCGGATTGAAGCAGGGCAGTTACTCCGGCTTGAGGGTGCACCTATTCATTACTTGAAAAAACAGAAGTTGATTTTAAGCAAAAATTGGGATAAATGCAAAATGTAAAGACTTGAAAAATAAATTAAAAAAAACTTCTGCACACAAAGAATCACGTTTATGTTGGTTTGTTTACTTATTTATTGGAACTGAGTCTTGAATCCAGGGGCATTTTACCTCTGAGCTATACCCCCAGCTTTATTTTGGTTTTAGTTTTTATTTTGAAACTGGGTCCCATTAAGTTGTAGAGGGCCTAAATTGCTGAGGCTATCCTCCAATCTGTGATCGTCTTGTCTCAGCCTCCTGAGTACTGGGACCGCAGGTGTGCGCCACAATGCTTGGCTAGGGCTCGATTTATGAAATGCAGGTGAGAGTAAGTCTTATCTTTCACATTGGTGGGAAGGAGTGAGCTTCAAACATCGAAGGGCTCCATGTGTATTAAAAGAGTGAATTTTAGGAAGCGGCCCCTAAGCTCCTCCTGCGTCCTGCGGGGTTTGTGGCTGGATTGTCTCTGTGCGCAAAGAAAGACACAAAACGCGCATTGAACACAGAGCCTGACACCCAGGAGGTGCTTAGTGGTTGATAAAAGTTGTAGAGTTGGACACAGTCCGTAGTTAAGAAAGGACAGGAATAAAATATGAGCATCAGTTAGGACGCCTTGGGTAGAGATTAAATGCGGTCTGGAGCCAATGTCCCCCCCCCCCCCCCCAGAAGGGACTTGCTAGCCAGTGTGAAGTCTGGCCCAGGTGGGGGTTCCCGCGGTGTGGGGTGTTATTCCCGCAAACAAGGCTTGGGTCCACTCTACCGACCGAGAAAGCTGCCGATTTGGGGGTGTGGGATCGGCCAGCAACGCCCCCCTCAGCGCCCCGGGTGGCTCCACCTTAGCCCTTCCGCCCAATCCCTCGCTCTGCAGGCTGAAGGGATCCCCGCCCCCGGCTGCCTCCTGCGAGTCCCGCGGAGCCGCGGACTCCTCCCCGCCCGGGAAACTCCTCCAGGGCCCGGGAAGCTTGGCGCATGCTCCGTACCTAGGGCAGGTTTTTGCTGCGGGTAGCAGGGCTCCTGACACACCGGCTGGCGGGTTTGGCGGTGCCAGCCTGCGCGTGCGAGTGCGTGTGCGTGGCCGGTGCCTGGGCCGACGGACCCGGGGGCCGCAGCGGGACTCGCCCGGAGGGGCAGCGGGGCAGAGGCGCCTCCCGGGCGGTGGCCGCGGGGGCCGCTCTGCAAACTTGCGGCGGGCGCTGTCCAGCCTCGCGGGTGCGGCGCCCGGCGACCTCCCGGCCAAGGAGCGGGGCGCGCGTGCGGGGCGCGGTGCCCGGGGCGGCGGGGCCGGGCCGCGCTTCGCCCTTGGCGAAGCCCTGGCGAGCCTCATGCACCGCGGCGCTCGCGGCCAGCGCCGCCCGGCTGCCCGGCTGCCCGGGGCAGGTCCAGGACCCGCGCCCCGCTGCCCAGCGCCCGCGCGCCCGCCAGCCCCGGGCGGGAGGCTGCGCATCGCCTGAGCGCGCCGGGCGGGAGCACCGATCGGGAGCACGGGCGCGGAGCCCCCGCCGCAGCGCAGCCCTCGCCGGCGCCCGCCTCCCCGGCTCGGCTCCCAGGCCCCCGCTCCGAGCGCCCCGGGGTGCCCGGCGCCGCCGGCCAGCCGCTCGCCCGCGCGCCAGGGGCATGGAGGAGCGGCGGGCTCCGAGCCGCGCCCCGGAGTCCCCGAAACTTCCGAGCGGGCGCCCGGCCGCGCTGCCGCCGCCGCACCTGGCGGCCTGAACGCGGGACCATGGATGAGCGCTTCAACAAGTGGCTGCTGACGCCGGTGCTCACGCTCCTCTTCGTGGTCATCATGTACCAGTACGTGTCCCCCTCCTGCACCAGCTCCTGCGCCAACTTCGCGGAGCAGCCCCGCGCCGGGGAGGCCCGCGCGCCCGCCGCCCCGAGCCCCGCCCGGCGCGCCCCGGCGCAGCCCGAGGAGGGGGAGCGGCGACCCCAGCTGCCCCCGCCGCCCCGGGGCCCGGCCGCGGGGGCGCAGGGGGGCGCGGCGGCCGAGGACGACGGCGAGGAGCCCGAGGAGGAGGAGGAGGCGGAGGAAGAGGAGCCGGACCCCGAGGCCCCCGAGAACGGCTCCCTGCCCCGCTTCGTGCCCCGCTTCAACTTCACCCTGAAGGACCTGACCCGCTTCGTGGACTTCAACATCAAAGGGCGCGACGTGATCGTGTTCCTGCACATCCAGAAGACCGGCGGCACCACGTTCGGCCGGCACCTGGTCAAGAACATCCGGCTGGAGCAGCCGTGCAGCTGCAAAGCCGGCCAGAAGAAGTGCACCTGCCACCGGCCCGGCAAGAAGGAGACCTGGCTCTTCTCGCGCTTCTCCACCGGCTGGAGCTGCGGGCTGCACGCCGACTGGACCGAGCTCACCAACTGCGTGCCGGCCATCATGGAGAAGAAGGACTGTCCCCGCAACCACAGCCACACCAGGTACTGCCCCTCGTCCCGCCGAGCTTCAGGCCGGGCCCCCTGCCGGCCCCCTCCCCCGAGTCCCGACCCCGCGGGGTGGCGCTTTCCTGGGCTTGCCTGAGTTTGCTGTGAGCGGTTGGGGCAGAGGTCTGGGGATGGATGCGGGATGAGAACCCCCGGGGCCAGCGCCGGGGGGGGGGGCTTGAACTCGCGCCTCCCTAGACCGCGCTGCTTCCCATCAGCCCCGTTCGTCGTCAGAGGGGTCCGGAGCGGCTGCGTGGCTCTTTATCCTGCCTGCTGCAGAAACTCTGTAGAATGGCCGGGGTGGGTTGGGGTGGGGGGCCCGGGTCTTGGGTTAGACCAGAAAGGCCATATCCGGTGCTTAAGTTCTGTGGTGGAACCCCAAAGCCCGTAAAAGGCAGGGGAAGCTGGGAGTCGAGGCAGGGCAGGAGTTTTCCAGGCGTGGAGAAGCTGGAGACCAGCATAATCCCCCCCCACCCCCCCCATAAGTAGCTTGTCGGGGTGGCTGCTCTCCAGCTCAGAGAACAATCCTCTTGTTTCGCTTTGAAGATACACGTGCAAATTCCTGCTCCACCTCGATAACTCTCATTCTGGAGCTGGCCTTTGTTACCCAGCAATGCCAAGATTTGGGCTCATGCTGTTCTAAGCAAGATTTCCTCTCTCCCCTGGGCTGTTGCATCAATTTATCTCAAAAGTATGTGTTAAATGCCTACTGTGTGCTCAGCAGTGTGCTGTACTGAGGGGATGCAGAGATGAAGTCAGATGCCTCGTTTTTAGGAGGGAATTGCTTCCTCCACCTCTCCCCCACCTCCTTTAAAAAATACGTATGCGGTTCAGGATTAGTAAAGTTTCAAATCTTAATAGCCAATGAAACTGCTTACATTATTAACATCCTTTGAGAGAGGCACGGGTTTAAGAATTTGCTTGAATGCTCTTTCTGCCCATTGCAATCTGAAGATTAATCTGACATGTTTGCTCAAGGGACTAAAATATTAAAAGCTTGGAACACTAGTTTATTGAAGTTTTTATCTCAAAGGTTTCAAACAATTTGGTGTAAGGAAATAGGAATTTAAACACTCAGCTCAATGTGTTGATATCAGATAGGCTTTTGCATTTGACATTATGGAAAAGCTTCATTTGCTGGAAGCTACCCAGTTCTGGAATCCGCCACCACTGGAGCATCTAATTCTACTTCATTTCTCCAAGAATGAGCAAAATTTCATTATGGGATTTTACTCTGGCAGTTTTTCAAACACTTTTTCTTTTCCCAGCTCCTTTTCTTGTTTCATGGAAATTGGTTACAATAAGAAACTAGTTGGGTTTGGAATGAAGACATTAGGTTTTTGCTTTAGTGCATTTTGAAAACATATAACTATAAATACATGTGTATTTATATTTAATGGTATGTTTATACATCATGGCACTCCTTTTTAGCTCAAAACAGCTTTTCAATTAGGTATTGCTTCCATACTTCCCAGCGCATAACATTATTACTTCAGTGCGAGTGTGTCTACTACATTTCTTCCCATACTGTATTCTTTTTATTTAGATATTATATATTCCTGATGGATACCAAGGAGTTTGCTAATTGGCTTCCTGGCTTCCATTTCACCAAAACTGGAGACTTTTTATCATCAAAATGAAACGTGATAATTTTTCAGTAGGAGTTAGCATTATTTTTTATTTTTACCCATGTCTCAGATTTTAGAGGGGTAAGAGGAGGGACATAAAATTTAAAAATAATTGGCTTTGTGTTGAGTGATGAAATGATCCCACTGTTAGAGACCCTGCATAGATCACAAACAGGTCTCACTTCTATAGAGAGTACCTAATATCTCTATAACATAGAAAAATCCCACCTTGGCTATTTAAACATATGATTTGTACCGCACAGTCAAATTATTTTCTTCATTTAGTGATGGGTCATAAACATTCATTTCTCCCCAGATCACAAGTTGTCAGATACTCAGTCACATTATACTGATTTTATTTTCCTTAAAACATGTTTTTATGTGTGGTCATGTTTTGTCTGTACCACTTTTTAATCATCCTTCTTTTATGCTTACCACCCTCTCCTTCTTCCCAGCAATTCTCAATTACTTTTTTCAGTACTGCAGGAAGGAATATGTGGAGTGCCTTGCATCAAAAGCTATAGGGGAAAAGCTGAAGAGATGTTAGCCATAGCATCTTCCTAGCAGAGAAGATTGAATTAGTTGTCTGTCATTGTAATGTCTGTGTACAGCATTCTACAGTCAACCAGATTAGCCTGGATAATGGAGGGTACATTTCCACAATGCAAAATGGCAGATAATCTATTGCTACATAATGGGAACATGGTTCTACTTCAAATAGGGCTGATTCTAAGCAAAATTGAGAAGTAGATCCTGTTGATTTTATTTGCCTAGTCTCTCTGCTTTTGGTCCCCTCATTTCTCTTAAAGAACACTGGCCTTATGGGTCACAGAATGGGCATCAGCAAGGACTCTGGATTCAGAGGGATGCGGCTCTTGCGTTTACTAGCTGGGTAGCCAGGTATGCAGCTAATGACCTGGTTAGAAGGGGTAACCAAGTTAATCTCCAAAGGGTCAGTGATTATAGGATGTCCCTCATAGGGACTGTATGAGGCCGAAAGGAGCTAATGTATCAACATGCTAAGCATAGTATAGGATGCTAGGATGCTGGTATACAGTACTCAGTGTATGGGCATATAGTGATCTTGTGACATTAGTTGTTAAGATATTTTCTCTAATCAAAGCTTTCCTTCACAAAAGGATCTGAAGTCAGTTCCTTAGAGCAACTCAGTGTAAATGGGTCACCTTGACTTACAGAGATTCCATTTTTATGATTATTTGTATTGAGACTCCTAAATTTCAAACTTTGGCAAGAATTTGAAACGTATGAACATTTGGGCATCAGCCATTGCAGTAGGTGGGATGAGGAGCAGGAGAGAGGGAGGCACAATATAATGGAAGTTCTATTGATGACAAGACAAATTATCCAGAATACTAAGAAAGGAGATAGGAATGTCCAGGAGAAAGGCAAACGCCATAGTTCAACTCTGAGAAGCAACACGAGGCTGAAGGACCTGTCAGATGAAGAACATGGGCTGCAGAGGGGCAGCCTCAGGGCTGGCCACGTGGGTCTGGCCCCAAAGTAACTTCTGATCACAAAAATTGGTTCAAATACAATGGGAAGCTAATAGGAAGCTGACAATCTGAATGACCTCTTTTATCATACTACAGATGGTTATTTCCCATTGTTTTTGTGTTGCTTTCCTGTCAACCCAGTTATTACTTGATAGATCATTCTAACTGTGTTCTTTCTCCTTTTTAACTGTGTGTTTTTCTCCTTTGCCTACATGACTCAATCCTTAGGAGAGTCCTCTTTATTATTCTTGAGTATGTATAGAATCATAGCATCTTATACCTCGAAAAGAGTAAAGAGATCACCTGGTTCCACAATTTTCATGAGTAATCTAACTTTAAAAAGGTGAAATAATAAGATTAAGGTTTCGCTAAAGAATTTCTCGTTTACTTATTTATGGAATACTAGGGATAGAACCTAGGGGCATTCTACCCCCAAGTTACCCCCCTACCTTTTTCATCGTTTATTTTTTGTTTTGAAACAGGGTCTTACTAAGTTGCTGAGACTATCCCCAAATCTATGATCCTCCTGTCTCAGCTTCCCAAGTATTGGGATCATAGGTGTGGGCTACCATACCTAGTTCATTTTTATAATTTATATTTTGTGTTTTGCCCACTTTACCATTTGTCTGTGTCTACATAGTGACTATATTAATTTTTTTTCCTCTTCTTTTTTTTAAATTTATTTTTTTATTGGTGCAATGTATTCATACATTATAGTGGTATAAAGAAAATACTTTTGTAGACATACATGCGCATATTGCCCAGTTAGCCCCTACCCGATCCCCACCCCATTCCCTCCCCATCCCTCCTTCCCATGCTTGGCTTAGTGGTTGACATCTAGTATTATAGCAATTTATACAATATTAACATTGATAATCTCACATAACAGTTTCATTTGTCTGGTACCAAACTCTTGATGCCTTAAAGATAACATTTCAATATTTCTTTTTGCTTTCTTTCTTACCAGAGAATATTTTTTTCTTTCTTTTTTTTTTTAGGTAAAACTATTATACATTTATTTATTTATTTTTCAGAAAAAATCTATCCTGATATGGAATATGGACTCTAGATACCCAAAACAATCTCAAAGAAGAGCAAAGCTAGAAGATGTATATTTTCTGATTTCAAACCATATAAAGCTACAATAATTGAAACAGTGTAGTACTGTTCTAAAGGCAGATATATAAACCATTGGAGCTAAATAAAAGCCTAGAGATAAATTCTTCCATACATTGTCAAGTTATTTTTGACAAGGTTTCCATGAATTTTTGGTGGAGGAAATACTAGTCTTTTAACTAAATATTGTTGAAAAATAATAATTACATGGAAAAGAATAAAATTGGACCCTTACTTAACACATATACAAATATTAACTCAAAATAGATAAAAGACCTAAATATAAATCTTAATACTATAAGCTTTTAGAAGAAAATCTGGGTCATAAAACCTCACAACATTGAAATTGGAAGTGATTTCTTGGATATGATTTCAATGGCATAGGCAACAAAAGGGTAAATAAACTCCCTAAAAAATATATATATATATATTGTATATCCAAAGACAATGTAAACAGAGTTAAAAGTTACTGATCCTCTTCCAAGAGTTCCTCCTATGACCCATTTCTCCCTAACTCTCACATATTAGGGAATAGTGACTATATTAAGAACCTACTTCTGGCCCAATGTGGTGGCACACGCTTGTAATCCCAGTACTTGGGAGACTGAGATAAGAGGATCACAGGTTTGAAGCCAGCCTCAGCAACTTAGTGAGGCCCTTAGCAAATAAGTGAGACCAAGACCCTGTTTCCAATTAAAAAGTAAAATCGGGATGGTGTAGCTTGGAGGTAGAATTCCAAAAAAAGAACCTAATTCTGCGTGCCGGGTACTATGACAGCTCTGGAGTTTGGAGCAGTGTCAACCTTATGGGCCCTAGACTATTTAGGGAACATAGACACAGTCTTTGGTAAGTGGGTATCACTCCAATTCTTAAGTAATGCTGGAAGATATTCCTTCTGTATCCTCTTGTGGGGTCGGATGACATTTTTTTTTTCCTGTTTTCTAACCAGCATTCTTTTGGTCCTGTTGGAAAAGGTAGAGGCTGGGGCTATTATATTAGATAGGACTCTGGGTTGCCAATGATAAGAACCTAACTCAAACATATTTCAGCTTATGTAATTATCCCTGAAGGACAGGAAAGGAAAGGGTAGAGGTGGTTTCTGAAATCATTGGGACCAGAGATTCAGGGTCTTTTCCTCCACACTCTTTTGCCTACTGGTCTCATTCTATTATAGTGGGTCATTCTACAAGGTGGGTGTAAATGGCTTTCACATCTCATAGCTCAGCAAGCCAAAAGAAGAGCAGGCTTCCTCTGAGTTCCTTGAGAAGTCTTAGAGAGGGACTTGGATTAACTTTAGCTTGGCCCCGGTGACTGTTCTTTCAGCCAATCGTTGTGGCTGAGGAGAGATGATTCTCTGACCCTCCTTGTATCACAAAACTAACACTCACTCATTCTCATTCTCTCATTCTCATTCTCATTCTCATTCTCTCTCTCTCTCTCTCTCTCTCTCTCTCTCTCTCTCTGTGTGTGTGTGTGTGTGTGTGTGTGTGTGTGTGTGTGTGTGAAGGAGAGAAAGAGATTGAGAGAGATTTCAGTTATCAGAGAGGATATAGCTCCTGGGAAGTCCCTCCAATTGTGTTAAGTCTAGGTGCAAATAAATGAGAAATAAATGGATTTCAGAGCTCTTCTTTGTGTTGCACTTATGGAAAATTTGAAGTTAATCGGCAACCTAAGTTTATCTGCAGCATTTGAAAACCATGTAATTGGTAGTATTAATGTGGAAATCGGCAAAATAAGGGGAAGACATAGAGTTGCCTTCAAATACTTAGGGGGAGGAGACTTGTCCTGTATCACCCCAAAGGAGAGCACTAGGATAAGAACTGATGGGTTTTCAACTCAGAGTAAGAACCTCATAAAATTTATACTGTCTAAAATGAGCACAGGATCTTTTGTGAAGTGATGTGTTCCCAGTAGTGAAGACATTAGGAATGGCCGTCAAGCCTCTGATGTTGTAAAAGGAATTCCTTCCTGGGGAAAGGCTTAGCCTGGAAGCCTTTTATTTTAAGGACCTTTAGTTCCAAATTACGCTGTGATCAGGATATCAAAATAAAAAATTAAAAAAAAAAGATTATCAGTGAATTAGTCTGTTCTCCAGAATTTGTAAATATTTCGACCTAGGAAACTTTTGGTAAAGCACACCCCGATGGTGTAGATTATGTTACACATTTGGGGCCAAAAGCAGTAAATGGACTCTGTGTATTAGAGAATTTGCTTTTTAATAATAAGTACAAAAAGATAAGATGAGAAAATATAACACGACTTGCCACAAAAAAACAGAACCACTTTGAAACATCATCTGGTTATTGCTTTTCCTTTAGACAGCAGGCTAAAATGTTTAAGGCATCTGCAGAGCTCTGTTTCAAAGATTCTAGAATATTAAAGCTTGTACTGCTTTCTAAAGCATAATCTGTTTGATGTCTCTTCTAATTAGAAATGTTGAACTGCTAGGAAGGTTAATTTTTACCATACGGTTTGTGTGCAGTGTAAAACTAAGGAGATAAGAGATTGTTCTGTCTACATGCCATATACACTTAATTGTTCATTATGGGAGCTCTTAAAATATTGCTTCTACTTCAAACTACCAATGTTTTCTATACAGCAAAAAGAGGTTAAACTCATTGGGGTTTCGAGTGATAACAATGTAAACTGAAGGTGGTAAACAATAATAGATAACTTATTTTTTTTGCCTTTTTCTTGCAGGTCACCTTAGGAGGGTTGATTGGTTTGATTTTAGAGAATAGAATTGTTCATATAATAATGAGAAGCTAGGTAAATTTAGCCACCAATAATGTGGTTTGGCTTAATCTTAGAGTCTTATGTTATTATTCCCCAAAGCTAATTATTATCATCTCATTTTGACTAAAGACAATCAGAAGCTTAGGGCATTTGAAAGTTATTTATGCTTGATAATGAATTAAACAGTTTAATTGAGACAGGAAAATCCTAATGTGATTTTAAGAGTCACAAAATAAATTATTGGGCCAAGAAATAGGTTCAGTAGAAAAGCAATTAAATGGGGAACCACATTAATATTTTGTAGTAATCAGTTATCTTGTTTTTGAGTTTGTTAGATTGTGGATATCATGTACAAGTTGTCTGTTAATTTTAAATGGATAATATAAATTTGTTTAAATTTATATAACTAAGCATTTAGCTATGTGTTGGGAAATGTACTAAATGTTTGTTAACCTTAGAGAGCATTGTTTTTAATCCACCTCCTGCAAATATATTTTGTCAGTAAAACACACACAAAATATCCAGTATAGAGATTAAAGTATAGAAGATTCTCAGTAAATATTAGCTTTTAAATTACTTTAAAAATATCAATACCACTCGATAAGATTGTGGTCCTTTAGAAAATAGAATTATCAAATGCTTTATATCATGACTGTAATTTCAGGTGAAAATTTAAATTGTTTATGGTTCACTTTATAATTAGAAAGATGCCAACTCTTCTGCTTCTCAAAAAAAAAAAAAAAAAAAAAGAGGCCAGGGCTTATTGGACCCTGTTAGGAGATTTTTTTCCCCCAAAAGTATGCCAAAAATTAGAAATGCATTTGGGTACAGACAGATGTATTTGCATTTTGGAAAGGTTAATTTCATCATTCCCTCTCACTTTAGGAAAAAAAAATCAGCCTAAACTGAGAGGACAGGGATTTTGATGTAGTATGCAAGGATATGAGAGGTACACATAAACTTCTGGTATATTCAGAATGGAGATCATTACTGGACTCAACCAAATAGTCGAGTTGTTGGTGGTTGGAGACTGTGGTATTGGAGTGCAGGGAAAAAGTCCTTAAGAGAAATGGAAGGAAGCCAATGACAAACGTCAGCCACTGAAAATCATCGAAAATTGTGTTACCATTTGATTTGTGAATGTGATTGGGGTCATGTTTAAGAGCATGGACCCTGGCGTCCAGCGACCTGGGTTTTAATCTGGTTTACCACTTACTAGTGTATGATCTTGGGTTAAGTCAGTTATCTGTTCTGCACCTCAACTCCCTCTGAAAAACAAGAGTTCTAAGAGGGCTATCTCACTCTGAGTGTTTATAACCCACATGGCGTGCTTAAAATGTAGAAAATCTTATAGGTTAGCTGCTATTATGATTTTATAGGACTTGTCTTACACATACATCATGCTATTCTGTGTAAAGATAAAATGATAGGCAAGCCTGTGTGACCCTTTCTGAATCTGGACAATTTCATCCCAAATAATGCAAAAATAAACTCGAAAGTTATAATGTGAAAGAAAAGTCACGCGAGATAAATGTAAGTGTTAAATCTTAGCATGCTGTGGACACCCAGCGGGCCCTCTGAATAGTGTAGAATGGAAACTTGCAGTCTCTCTTTTATTCAGCATATCATTTCATTTTTATGGGAAATTAATGAAATAGCAATAAAAATGTTTAAACATATACAATTAAATTCATACATGAAACAGTCCTGTAGTGAAATTGAATTAGTTGCCTGTGGGCACATAAATATTTGTAGTTCATTGCTATTATTAATATCTTATCATGCTTTTATTGGTAACTACTGTACCATTTGCTTTCACAACCTTGCGTTTTTACACTGTACATTCATCTTTGCTCTCACATCCTAGTTCTTAAAAATAAACGTAAGAGGGCATAAATTCTAAACACCTTTCTGTCCTTGGTGTTTATTGTTTTAGCTTTACAGAATATTTTTTTTCCAAAGAATTCCAGATTTCGGATATGTAATTGTACATTTGTTTGAAGGCATCTGTATTTTGGGGCCTCTAACTAGACACTTGTAAAATTTTATGGGTTTACTTCAAAAGTGAGAGCATAGATCTAGAAAGAGGAGTTGACATGGTTTTAGACAGAGGCATGTGATAGATAACTTAGTGAGTGTGTAGAAGTCTGAAGGTAAGATCCCTATGGTACAGTAAAGAATTAGGAGACGCACCAAGAAAGAGGCCAGACAGTGGCCATGGGGAGTGTAAGTTAGAAGGATCACACCGTGAAGGGAAAGAGGGAGGACAAGAGTAGTCAAGGTGAAGAATGGAATCCCAACGGATCTGAATCCGAAAGAAGGTTAACACTGAATGGAGAAGACAGAAATTTATCTTGGATACGATGGTTTGTCTTATTAGTGCATGCGTGGGAAGCGATCACCTATCCAGGAGGCTATCTGATTTGAAGCACAAGTGTATTTAAGCGCTCCGGTTGTACATGTATTTGCTTAGACCTTCTTCTGCATCATGTTGGTGTTTTATAGCATCGGTAGCTTTCTAGGCCAGGGTCCCGGCAAGCCAAGCACCCTTGGGGGTTTTGAGGGGACTGGTTACAGGGGGCTGAATAGAGATTAGGGAGCCAGCGTTGGACCTCCAGGTACTTTTTAAAATTTGTTTTGTTTTTTTGTGGTGCTGGGAACAAAACCCAGGGGGCTTCAACTTCTGAGCTTAACTCCCAGCCCTTTTATTTTATTTTTCTTATTTGGAAACAGGATCTCATGACAGCCTCTTTAACTAGTAACAAGGGGAAACTGTTAATCCCATTGAGTCTGAAGTGGCAAAGGGTGAAAGTGGTGATGTCCTACTGATTGTATGCTGGGGGTTCAGGGAGCTCCAGGCTCTTGTTGGGGGATCTAAAAAGAGGCTCCCGGATGGGAGCATCTGTTTGTGAAAAGCATCCTCAGCCAAAATGCTGAAGCTGAGGCCTTGCGGAGGGGTGAGCGAGGGAGAGGGCCTGTCTTCCGCTTTCTTCCCTCACCTGTCTTTCCCCATTGCCATCCACTGACTGGTCTACCTGGAAGCTGTTAGTACAAGAGCTGGTTGATGTGTCCAGGGCCTCCAGCAAGACAAAGAATGATGGAGATGGATTTGCAGTTGCTGGGATGGGAGGGCTGAAACTGGAAGGTAACTTGCACAGCGTTTTAGAATAGGTTGAAGTTTCTTCTAACTCATTTTATGAATGCCCTGGTTCTGTTCAACAGATGAGACTAAAAGTAGATACTATATTTTAGTACTTGTACCACATGTCTTCTGCAAGGAGCCCAGTTTCCACCTAAAGAATGCAGAATGCAGTCAAGGACCACTTACCAAAGAAACTGCCACCAGAGATACTTTTTCATGGAGTAATAAAAATAATGCTAAATTTGGGTATTTGTCACCTAAGTACATTAGAATCAGCTGGCTATAGTGACAGATTTGGGCAGTTATATCTGCATTATGATGCACAGTAGACAACATATATTTTATATTATATTTCTGTGTGGCATTTTATAAATTTGGAGTTATATAACAATATTAGTTAAGGCATGACAAGTAGTGTACAAAACTGGCTGTAGTTTGCAAAAACATATTCATGAGAGGAGATGCTTTCTGTTGCTTAGATTTTTTTCCCAAGAGCATTAAGATTCTTCAGAGTAACATTTATGAGCTTTAAGTCTCTGAAAGTAAAATGTGAAGGGAAAAAATGGTGTCGCATTTGAAGCTATTCTAATACAGTTCGTTTTACTTTTAAAGGACTTTTCAAATACTATTTTTATATTTGATTTAGGGAAGATGTGAAGAGCCTGAAAATGTATACAAATATTTCTGCCAGAATATTTTAATATTTTCTATAATTAAACACTAAAGAATATTTCAATAAAATTGGCATTGGACAAAACTGGACCCAAGAACCAAGCCATTGCTTCAATTCTAAGAATCAAATGCAATGGGTAAAAATATAGTCAACCTAGGTTTTTATAGATGACAAAAGCAGTGTCCAATATCTATCATGGGGGGTTGGCATTATTGTTAAGTTTATCTTTACCATACAGAGAAAGTTCCTGGGAGCAATGCCATTCATAGAGAATATAACACCCTATATCGTCTTTTTGATGGCTCACCTCGACAAATAGGCTTCTCTTTTCTTTTTTTCTAGTGCCTAATTTTATCACATGTCCAGAGTCTGCAATGGCATATAACCAAGAAGGCCACCTTCAGGCTCTTGTCTTGTGTGAAAAATAACTTGCCATTATCATTTACTTTGGGAATTATCTTCTGCTGTCCATGAACATTGTTAGTTGTAAAGAATTTGTACTTCATCAAACTAATTAAACTAGTTTTTTTTTTTTTTGCAGTACTGGGGATTGAACACAGGGGCATTCTACTTTTAAGCTATACCCCTAGCCCTTTTTTTACTCTTTATTTTGAAACAAGGTCTCACCCAGTTGCAGAGGGCCTCACATAAGTAGCTGAGGCTGGCTGTGACCCTGTGATCTTCCTGTCTCAGCCTTCCAAATACTGGGATTACAAATGTGCACCCCCCCCCCAGTTATCAAAGTAGATTTAAATGTAATTAGTTTAAAAAGTCTGGGAGAGGTATTGAGGAAGATTTTCTTTCCAATAGGGCTTTGTTTCTTATTGTGCCATCCATGTATGCAATTTAAGTGTTGGATTAATGGTTAGTTCTATTTCAAATATTTTTATTAATACACATGTACATTACTACTGCCATTGACAAGTATCAAAATAACTTGTACATTAACAGTTTTGATAACATAGAGGAATTCAAATACATTGGGGGCATCCAATTTTTACTGGGTACCTTCTTAATCTAAAACATTTGTGATCATGAACCATTTTTTGCCTTTTAAATTCAGACTGAAGCCTAGAACACTACTGCAGATAAATTTCTTTGCTTTGAAGCTTTTATTCTCCAAGTTCCTTATGTGTGCTATAAAGAATAATTAATGTAATGAAAAAATCAATATTGTGTATAAATTATTTAGGCTTTACGATCATTGTAATTTTCTCTTCAACACCTATTGATCGGCAACAATTCATTTGTTAATTTCTTCCTAATAAGATATTCATTGTATTAGGTCTGTAGTAGTGCTGTCCCTGCACTTTCACAAGCAAGTCATGAATTACTAATGATACATGGAACAAGTTAACTTACTAGTGAGTGCTATGAGGTGGATAGCAGGCAGAGGGGAGTCATTTGAAATGCTGCCCTATAGAAACCCTAGGAACACATTGACTAATAATTAAATGTGCATACTCTTGCAGGCCATTAATTTGTTCTTTAAAGTTCTATGGGTGCATTTTATTCCAAGTGTGTATATGTTTTCTTCTTTTTTATTTCCAACATGTATTAATTATATGCTATTAATGGGGTTCAGTATGATGTTTCAATACATTGCACATGGGGTGCACAAATCAAACCCAACTTCATTTTATCCCCCTTCCTTCTCCTCCTCTTCCTCCCAACCTTTATTAATTACTATTCTACATTCAGGTTAACTTTTCTCCCCCCCTTTTTTTTGGGAGGGTTAGAAAGAGTTCTTCATAATTATCTACAATATTGCTCTGAACATGGTGGTTATTAAATGATGTTTGACAGTTAACAGATGAATCATTTCAGAGAGTGGGAGAAATCGGAGACCTTTGGAAATGCAAAGGTGTGTCAAAGAAATCAAGCCACTAAAATTCACGGCAGAGAGGATTCTGTGTTGGATAATTTGGACTAAGAAGGCAGAGTGGAATCCCACAAAAAGTTGTACATTTGTAATCAGATGACCGGGGTTTGAATCTGGGCTTCCTCGTTTACTTGTTTACGTCTTCATTATATCCCTTCCTGCCAAAGTTTCCTGAGGACAGTTATTTTGTTCTGTCTCCCTTAGCAGCTAGAATAGTGCTTGGTACATAATGGCCATCTAATAAATGCTGACTGAATAAATGAGAGAATGAAAGAAAGCATGCATAAATAAATTTTACCAATTTATTAGCCAATTTTGATGAGAAGATGTGCTGTTTCCCTATTTTTGGAGTTGTTGGTTCAGGAAATGAGTATGACGGCACTTTGTAAAATATAAACTACTACACAAATTTAAATTTACATGGATAGTGAGAGGTCTTTTGATATAAAATGAAAATGGGAAGAAAGTTGGATTTTGGAAATGCAATGAATATATTACTCAGCTTTTATAGAGTTTCAGAAATGAGGAATGACAAAGACGGAGTTGAAAACGTGCAAAATACCCATTCAGCTGAACAGCTTGTTAGAGTGCTACATGCATACATTTTCCCTTGGGCTGTCAGGAACCCCCTTCCTACCCAGTGTTTGGCACAGATCAAGGGTCAGAGACTGCCCTCCCCCCATTGCTTTACCCTTTTCAGAAAATTATCCTAAAATTTATATTTTAATTTTGTGTTTATGACTTTATATGACTTATATAAAATATAGCTATAGGTTAATATGTTTTGAAAGAGTGGAGGATGTAACTCTTCATTTGAGCTGATTTAGGATGTGAATATCTACTCAATTTTTCCACCTATACTTGGCTTTGTAGCTAAATACAAAGAAAAATGTGGCTTTAGAATAGAAAATAAAAATTTTTAGAATACAGACTTTATCTTATAATAAAAGTTTTTTACAGGATGATTTTTGTTTAGTTATGTGTTTTTTTTTTCATATGTGAGGCAGGGTCCTGGTCAATTATAGGATAGGACAGATTTCCATACGTCAAGACCTATAAGTATACATGACTCCTGGGAGCAGGTGAATCTTGGAAGATCATTAGGCTGAAGGGAAACTCTTCCTTGTCTTCCTGTCCCTGGAGGGACTGCCCCTTTCAGGGTTGGCTAATTTCTAGAGAAAGAAAAAGCTTCACTTCTAGAATACCTTTCAAATGCAAACCAACCAATTTAGAGCCCATAACCCCAATCACTTCCTTTAATGGACACTTCCAGGCCACAATCACCCTAAGGCTATAATCACCCCAGGGCCAGATACCAGACAGAGATAGCTCCTATGCCCCAGATCCCACTGGAAGGACTCAAATTAGTCAGAAACCTACTTACCCTGTCTTACTCATTCCACCCCTTGGAAACTTTGATTTCCTTTTCCCTCTGCCTCCTGACTGATGCTGGTACTTAACTATGTGGCTCTGCATGGTGGGTCCATTTCTCTTATTTCTAGGGATCTCTAAGTATAAAAACGGTTTTCCTTTATGTTGGTCATTTCTATGTCTCCTTGTCTTACCAAACCCGATTAAGACAAATTCTGGGTATCTTTAAAATAGTTACTAAACATGAAATATAAGCATCTAATTCATTACAGGCATAAAGGTAGAAAAAGTGGGTTTTGAAATAATGCAGAAGCCAGTGATCAGGGTTATAGATGCAAGATCAGGACAGACAGATCTAGGATTGGACTAATTAGTACTCTCATGGCCATGGTTAGTTAGTTTGTTTGTTTATTTATTTATTTATTTGGTGTTACTGGGGTTCCTGGAAGTCCTTCTACCTCCGGGCTACATTGACAGACCTATTTTATTTTTGGAAACAGGGTCTCTTAAACCAGCGTGGCTGGCTTTGAACCTGCGCAATCCTCCTGTCTCCGCCTCCCAAGATAATAGTGACTTTTCTTTTGGTTGGTTTTTTTTTTTTTTTTTTTTTTTTTTTTTTTTTTGGTGGTACTGGGGGTGGAGCCCAGGGACCTTCTACCTCCAGGCTACACTCCCAGACCTATTTTTTTTATATTTTATTTGGAAACAGAGTCTCTTAAGCCAGCTGAGGCTGGCTTCGAACCCGTGCGATCCTCCTTTCTCCACCTCCCAAGCGTGGCGATTATAAGACTGTGCCACCACGCCTGGCCTCATGTCCATGGTTAGGATTGTGGTTCAAGAGTCTAGATCAGGAAGACATGGATGTAGAAGGAAGGAGGGAAATAAGGAAGAAAGGGATTGGTGAGCTGCAACACCAAGAAAACCTTGACACAGTCAATTTCTTGTAATTTAAACAATGCTATACAAAACTGGGATGGTTGGCAAGAGAGCTCTACTATCTTATTTTGAAGTCATTTTCTTTCTACAACTAGCTGGATTGATTGCGTCATTCATTTCTGATTGCATATAGCCCCATTCCAGGTACCATTATAAATCGAGTAGAATACTCAGTCCTGGCTTGCAAGAAGTGAAATCATAGTTACATAAGACATAGACAAAATGACTTGGGGAAGTGTACATCACATTTAAGTCACTTAATGGTATTGAAATGAAAACTATTTATAAAAGTGCTGAAGAAGGTGTGCTAAAAAAAGAGTGTGAATATTTGCAGGAACGAATAAGACAGGTAATAGAGCCTGGATTGGCTGAAGAGATGGGGTGTTATTGGGTTGGGAGTAGGGCTTTTTATAAAGGGCCCTGAAAATATGCTGGGTTGAAGACATGAAGACATTATTTTAGATCCAATATGAAATTTGGAATTAGTTATAATTCTGAAATAGTTGTAGGCCTACAAATTCTCTGATACTCTTTATTTTGTCTCGTTACACTTATTATTGGCTTAAGTAACTTAGTTCTCCTCAATAGAATGCAACCCATAGGATGAGATGCCATTTGGACGTTGGGTGACAGGCCCATGGCTTCCATCTCTGCTGCTCCTCTCTTTGCTCTCTCTAGACGCTTTTTCTCAGGGAAGCCATGTCCCCTCCCTGTAGAGAGGCCTACCTGGCAAGGAACTCCGACTCCCTCCCCAAAGCAGTGTGGGTGAGCTTGGAAGAAAAAATTCTTCAGCCCCATCCACGTCGTTTTCAGAGACTTCGGCTTTGCAAGAGACTCTGGATGAGGTTTGAATGCTAACAGGAAAGAAAAGGCAGAGGAGGTGATTCTAGAAGTAACATTTTAAAGAATAGGAGAGACGATCTGGTTGCAGCTCACAGCACTTCATCTGTGTTCTTGCCCTTTTAACAGATACGAAGGAGGACAGAGTATTTGGGTACCAACCCAGGATGTTGGTGGGATTGATAGTGGAGAGATGAGGTGATTGTAATCTGATTGTATCTGTTTTCCCCATGAAGTACACATCAAGGTCACTGGCTCAGAGTTGCGAGGAGAGGGAGTGAGTGTCAGAAATTCGAGGAGAGCAGAGATGTGAATTATCATCTCAGGGGTTGGGAAAACACATTTCCTAGGGAAGGACCTTGTCTGACAGCAGAGAGTACTGGCTGGTATTTGTGATGATATTCATGAAACCAGTCCAGTTAGCATGGCTCCCTGCTCTACTTCCGTAGCACTTAACTGCTTGAGCAGATGTACAGACCAAGTGTACACTTGGGTTTAACCAGGATTGGAGTTTAACAGCGAGGACCTAGGGAGTTAGGGATGGTTGATGTCTGGGTACTGGATGTGAACTGGAACTCAGCAGACCAAGGGAGATAGGGAGTTATGACGCCATATCATATAATTTAGGCTGTTTAGCATTTTGACAAGGATACAAAGGTAGGATGGTAGATAATAAAAAAAGTGGTGAGATCAATGAGGTCAAAGTTGGTGATAAGGGTCTTGCTGGGGCTGGGGACTTGGAGGAGTCGGTGTGCTGTAGTGCTGGCATAGTGTGCTGGGCTCGGGGACAGTGTGGTCAGAGAGCAGGGCTTTGAAACTGAGATGCCAGAGTGAATATTGTTCCTCATATGGGATCCTGGTGAATGGGACCCTGAAGTGGGGCAAAGGGTGATCTTTTGAGCTAAGAAGGGTAAAAAGTAGTGGGTACAAGATGCTGAATGGATTAACCATGAGAAGGTTGAAGTCAAGAACACTGATGTACGTAGAGTTGGAGAAGAGAGCCAGAGACAGGTGCTGAGCTCAGGAGGCCCATGGTGCTAGCACCATGGAGAAGCTGAGCAATATGTGCTTCCAAAGACTGGGCAAATAAAATTCCTCACCAGGAGTCCAGGCTTCTAAGCTGTTTGGTTTTGCAAGATTGATGGAAGGAAAGGACATGCTATAGAGACAAGAGCAGAAAATACAAATAAAAAGATAGATAAGAAATAGGAACCAAAATAGAAGTAAAAAAAATGGAAGAAAAAGAAAGAGAAATGGAAATTCTCCCAATTATTTAACCAGAGGAAGTTAAAGAAGTGAAAGAACCTGAATAGTGCTCTGCAGAGAAAGGCAAGAACTCTTCATCTTTAATATTTCACGAGTGGCATAGGAACCAGGATGGTAAGGAGTCAAAGGGCAGCAATCCATGAAGTTAAGTCTTGTCTATCAGATAACTTAATCATAGTTAATAAGAAATTGCTATATTTTGCTTCTCATTCTCAATATTTGTGAAGTTCTCTCTCTAAAAGCACATTTAAACATTTAAACCCTGGTTGTAAGGGGATCAAACTCTGTCATCTAAATACTTTCCTTGTGAGGAACAGTTGCTAGATACACGAGCTTTTCCAGCAGCGTCTGAATCCTGGATGTGAGCGGGAACTCAGTAGATCACGTGTCAGTATGTGAGTAGACAGGTTTCTGAGAAGTAGAGGTTTCTCGGGGAGACAACTCACATTCATAAATAGACTAGACGATTGGGAACCAATTTTGGTTTTGATGAGAAGGGCTGGGAGAAGGATGCCTTAGGGGATAATTGTTTATAGTTTTTCAAAGGTAATATATTGTGTATGTGTGGAAGGAACCTCATTCATAAATAGCCTTGCCTGTGTTTTGTCTGAAGCTTCATTGTCCCCATAGTTGGGTCTGCTAGCCTTTCGTTCTATTCTAGAGAAGTGCTGGTGGCAGTACAATATGTTACACTCATGCTGGTGACTTAGAGGTTTTCGAATAGTCAAGAAGGACCAGAGAAAAGCCAAGCATGAAAAGGAGGGAAGAGGAGGGAATGGGGCAGGAATTGGGTAAGGGCTAATTGGGTGATGTGTGCATGAATGTCTCCAACACCTTGTATCCCATTAAGATGTATGACTACAATGCACCAATAAAAATTTTTAAAAATGCATAAAAAAGGACCAGAGAAAGTCCTAGGCACGATGATTAAAAGTTGTATAAGAGCTTTAAATATAAACTAATGTGGTACATGTTTATAATCTCAGTGCTTATGAGGCTGAGACAGGAAGATACTTTCAGCAACCTAGTGAGACACTGTTTCAAAATAAAAATAAAAAAAGGTTTGGTTTCAATCCCCAGTACCAGAAAAAAAAAAGTTGTCTAAGAAGCTGTGGTGGCACATGCCTGCAATCCCAGCACTTGGGAGGCTGAGCCAGGAGGATCACAAGTATGAGGCCAGCCTCAGAAACTTAGTGAGGACCTACACAACTTAGTGAGACTCTATTTCAAAATAAAAAATAAAACAGGGCTGGGTTGTGGTTCAGAGATAGAGTGCTCCTGGGTTCTGGGGATGGAACCAAAGCACAAAGTTGCTTAAAAAAGTAAGGATAGAAAGATGGCGGTCTTTTTTTTTCTTATTAAGTTCTCAGATCTAGTGTTCAGTAATCTGACGTGTCCTGGACGCGTAGAGATGGCTAAGCTCTGATGATAGACAATTCCCTTTCTTGATGGGAGACGATGGTGTGAAACATGAACTAAGCTAGAGAGAGTGCAGGTTGGAAGTGCCGGGCGCTGTGCACCGGAGATAAAAAGGTGAGTCGGATACTGTCCCTTCCTCAAGGACAGACTCCTCAGACAGATGATCTTGATGTAAAGGACGTGCTCCAGAGCAGATGCCCAGGGGGTGTGGTGCAGGGACGGGGCCGCCTGCCAGGGTGGGCGAGGCCTCCCCAGCGTCCAGACCAGTGAGACCTTCCTGCAGACAACGACCTCACGGGCAATGAAGTGGGAGCGTTGGGTGGGTGCGGGACAAGCTGTGACTCAGCAGACTGAACGTCAGGACACCAGTCCAGAGGAAACGGTGTAATTGTACAGTCGTCAGAATGCTGAACAGAGCGGCTGTTTTCCCTGAAAGGTTGTGGTCAGGACTGTGCACAACTTGTTCTCGTCAAGGAAATGTTCCACAATCATTTTATCATTATTTCTCACCCACTTCTGTCGTGTGTGTGTGTGTGTGTGTGTGTGTGTGTGTGTGTGTGTGTGATTATGTTATGGGGGATTACACCCAGGGGTACTCTTAACTCTGAGCTGCACCCATAACACTATGTTATTTTTTATTTTGAAACAGGGTCTCACTAAATGACTTAAGTTGTTGAGGCTGGCCTCGAATCTGTGATTCTCCTATTTCATCTTCCCAAATACTGGGATTCCAGGTGTGCAGCACCACGCCTGGCTTGTCCTGAATATATCTTGATGAAATTTTGTTTGATGTCCATATATTTATGTAAAAAGTCATTTATTGCTAAAAATATTGGAAATACTGAAATTTATGGAAATGGTTATATTTTTCTTGAAGAGGATTCGACTATGTGGGGTTGCTCTCATGTTCCGAGATGCTTTCTTGGGTGGGATGCAAATGGATAGATTTACAGTTTAGCCTTGGAGGAGAAAGGCTGATTACTCCATTTTTTAGCCTATATAATTAAGAACAGATGAATAATACTATTCAATTATTATATAGCTTAATTACTTGTAAATGTGCATATTAAGATATGTAACCTTTCTAGGCTAACTGCATACTTGAGAAGACAATTTGAAGTGGATTGCAAAATTAAAATAGAATTAAAAATGAGTAAAACCAAAATCAATGAAAAGAAAGAGAAAAATGTACATCCCTGTCATCTAGATTTAGATAAATTTTTGTGGTACTTTGAATTTGAACCCCGGGGCATTTTACCTCTGAGCTACACCCCCAGTTCTACTTTGTTATTTTGAAACAGGATCTTACTAAGTAGCAGAGGGTCTCGAGAGGTTGCTGAGGCTGGCCATGAACCTGCGATCCTCTTGTCTCAGCCTCCCAAGTACTGGGATTACAAGTGTGCACCACCGTACCTGGCTCTAGGTGTAGTTAACTTTTAAAGTTAAGTATGAACTGAAGCCTTTAATATCTAGGCTTCCAAAGAAAACGAAAAACCTAGCCTTTGTTATGGGGAGGACAATTCTTTTTCTCTGAGCTCTAGAAGGAATTTATTGCTTAAAGAGACATGAGAGGACGTCATGAATAATGTTTTTACAAAAGTTTTGCTAAAGAGCCAGAAGCTTTCTTTAAATTCTGTTGCTCACATCAACTAGATGAAACAGAATTTTGGTACATCAGCAATAAGTAACCAGAGACTATAAGGAAAAATGTCATTTACTATAGTGACAAAGACGTAAAATATTTTGGAATAGTTTCATTTGATGACTATGACCTACACAGAGGAAGCTACAGCATCTCGTCAGAGACATAACTGAGGCATGAATAGGCAAATGCTGCCTGAATGGAAGGATGCGTATTGTGAAGATTGTACATTTTTATCAAGTTAATTTATAAATTAAAGAGTAAAAAAATATAACAGGCCTGTTCCTATCAATCCGAACTAAATTATGATGTGAGACTATAATATACCAATACAAATATATTTTAAAAAAGCATTTTGAGGAAAAAAAACCACAGTTTACCAGAAGTATTGGTAAAGAAAAGTGGTAAGGTAGAGGTAGTCCCAGATATAAACTATTTTAGAAGTGGTCGGCGACACCTATTGATGCGTAGCTAGAGGTATACATAAATGGGATAGGAATTCTAGAAATAGATATAATTACATTTATAAATTGAATGTATGATGTAGTTATGATATAATAATAAGGAAAGTAATACTCATTTATAACAGTCAATTTTCCCAAAATTTCTATAAATACAGCTAACTCTTTTAGACTCATATCACATATTATATAACAAACAGGTACTAGGTAAGTTTGGGTGTTTAGAATTCATATTTCATGTTAGAAAATATTTTTTCTGAAAAAAATAAATGTATGATAGTTTCACCTTAAAAAAATCCTCTGGTAAGAAAGAAAACAAGAAAGAAATATTGAAATATTATCTCTAAGTGATTAAAAGTTTGATATCAGACAAATGGATCCATTATGTGAGATTATCATTATTGATTTTGGATAAATTGTTATAATATTAAAAAATAAAAAAAAGTTAGAGCCGGGCGTGGTGGTGCACGCTTGTAATCCCAGCATTTGGGAGGCTGAAACAGGAGGATCGCGGTTCGCAGACAGCCTCAGCTACTTAGTGAGGCCCTCCACAACTCAGACCCTGTTTCAAAAATAAGGAATAAAAAATTTGGGCAGGGGGTGTAGCTCGGAGGTCAAATACCTCTGGGTTCCATCCATAGACCCCCCACAAAAAAGTTAAATATAAAAATACTTTAAGATAATGTAAAAATAGTGTATTCATATGCCTTGGAAGTAATGATCCTTTCTAATATATGAAGAGATAATAGAAAACACACCCAAAATAAAAGATTTACCTATATAAAAATGTGACCTTGTAGTGAGGACAACATAAGTGAAATAAAATAGGAAAGAATTGGGCAGAGTTTCTACGGTTTTGTGTTGGCAGGAATACCACAGACA
Organism: Muscardinus avellanarius; assembly: GCF_963383645.1. Lineage (NCBI taxonomy): Eukaryota > Metazoa > Chordata > Mammalia > Rodentia > Gliridae > Muscardinus > Muscardinus avellanarius. Next base: position 187,485,938 of record NC_137787.1, read on the forward strand.
CACTCCACTGTAAGATTAGATTAGTCCCTGACTTCTGTAGCCAGGATGCAGGGTTTATTGGAATGAGGAGGTCACGTAGAGCAGGAGCAGATGCAGCGGAATCCAGCAGCTCTCTTTTGTCTTGGGACTTCTCGTGGGGTGGGGTGTTGGGCTTCTGCTGTTGGCTCTGTGCCCTCAGACCCACCCCAGGGGGAGAGGAGCCCTCTCTAGATTTGAGAAACTCAAAGTCTTGCTGTGCCTCTACCTCTTTATATTCAGGGCTTAAATCACCATCCAGGGATGAATTACACAAAAATTGATTCACTTACACTTAAGAAGGCATTTACAAATATCACATTCTCTCTGCTCTTGAGCCAGATCCAGCCTCTTCAAGGTCACAGCTTCATCTTGAGGCCAAAGCTGACTCAGAACCCAGGTGTCTTTAAGCAGTGGCTCCAAGACTTGCTTTTCAGCACCTTGGAAAGCTCACTTCTGTGTAAACAGAGGAAAAACACACAAAGTGTGACAGGGAAGGATTAATGACTTTCTTAAAGGCATTCACACTGGTAGAAAAATGATTGCATTCTCAATAGATAATTGGGCAAAACTTATGTACAGAGAATTTTCTCATTAAAAACCTCAGTTAGTAAGTAAACAACTAGAGAAATATTAACCTCATCAGTAAGCAATGGAAATAAAGTATAAATTAAAAAAAACATGCACATTACACCTACAAAATGAGTAAATACTAAGAAATATAGATATAATAACTGAGTCCTCATGAAACTGTGGTGAAAAAGGTTCCTTTAGAAGTTTGTAACCTTTCATTGCTGATTTTTGGAAAGTGGTCTGACTATATATCAAAAATCTTAAAACTGCCCAGGGACATTTGCACCAGGAGTCTCACTCCTGGGACTTTATCTTAAGGAACTGATTTAAGAGAAGGAAAAATAATACATGTACTAATATATTAATCCCACATGTTCTAGACAGCCTTTCTGTCACTGTGACCAAAATAACACAAACAGCCTAGAGGAGAAAAGGATCGTTTGGGCTCATGGTTTAAAAGGTACATACAGTCCATACTTGGCTGACTTCAGCACAGACACCATGGAGACAAGCATGTGACAGAGGACAGAAGCCCATCTAATGGCATCTGGAAAGCAGAGAGAGAAAAGGGGGAAGGGGGGAGAGAGGAGGGAGAGGGGCAGAAGGAGAGGAAGGAAAGAGGGGAAGAAAGGGAGAGAGGGAGAGGGAGAGATTGATTGGAAATGACCAGGGACGGATATAGACCCCAAGGCCACACTCCACTAGTCTACTGATCTACTCCCTCCATCCACACCTCACCTGCCTAAGTTACGTCCCAGTAAATTAATTCAAGCTATTAACCCTTCAGTGGACTTATCTACGGATGGAGTAGAGCCTTGGTTCAATTATTTTGCCTCTGAATATTGTTGCATTTGAAATGCTTTCAACACATGAGCTTTGGGAGACATTACAGACCCAAACCACAGCCTCTGCCCCCCCCCTCTTGTTCTGGGAACTTAACCACCAAGAGGTATTCTACCTCTGAGCTATACCCCAGCCCTATTTTATTTTTTTATTTTTATATTATTATTATTTTTTGGTGGTACTGGGGTTCCTTGAAGCCCTTCTACCTCCAGGCTACACTCCCAGACCTATTTTTTATATTTTTATTTGGAAACAGAGTCTCTTAAGCCAGTGCGGCTGGCTTTGAACCTGTGCAGTCCTCCTGTCTCCCCCTCCCAAGTGTGGTGATTACAAGCATGTGCCACCACGCCCGGCCCCTATTTTGTTTTGAAACAGCATTTTGCTAAGTTGCTGAGGGCCTTGCTACATTGCTGAGGCTGGCTTTGAACCTGCCATCCTCCAGTCTCAGCCTCTCAAGTACTGAAATTACAGATGGTTGCCACCATGCCTGGTAACTACCATTACTTATAATAATAAAGGAATGGAGCCAGGTGTGGTGGTGTATATATACCTGTAATCTCAGTACTTGAAAGGCTGAGACAGGAGAATTGCAAGTTTGCAGCCAGCCTCAGCAACTTAGCGAAGCCTTTCATAACTTAGTGAGACTTTGCTTGAAAGTAAAAGATAAAATAGGTCTGAGTATAGCTCGGAGATAAAATGCCCCTGAGCTCAACCCCCAGTATTACAAACAAAACAAATGTGAAAACCAGAGAACAACTGTGGAGGAATAGGTAAACAGTGGTACAAGAAATTAATGGAATATATCCCTATTAAAATGATAATAATAAAAATTAGCATATTATAAAATGTTTGAGACACTGTTAAATAAGACACAAAATAGTATGGAGTTATCATATTTGTATATCCCTATTATTAAGTTCAGTCAAGGAATAAAATGAAAAAAAAATGAAAAAATTATTTGTGGAAATAGAGATCATTTTAATTTCATCACTCCCTTCATTATTATTAAAACAGTGTGAAGTAGTGGTTAAGAATAGGGATTCTGGCTGGGTGTAATGACATATGCTTGTAATCTCAGTATGTGAAAGGCTGAGACAGGAGGATCACAAGATTGAGGCCAGCCAGTGATAACTTGGCAAGATCCTGTTTCAACATAAAAATTAAAACAGGGCTAGCTGTAATAGCCCAGAGGTAGATTGCCCATGTTAAGTCCCCATTAACACACACACACACACACACACACACACACACACACACACACACACACACAGTGTGGATTTCCAGATTACTAGATTATTGTAGATTATTGTGGATTATTATACCCTAGTTTTTCTATTCACTGGCTGGATGATTGGGGAAAGTTCTCACTTTTTTGTGCCTCAATTTGTTCATGTGTGAAATGGGTATAATAAGAGTCTTCCATACAGTTTTGAAGATTACATGAGATAGTATTTGTAAAGTGCTGAGAAAAGAACCTGACATACATAAAGCACTCTTTTAGTATTAATATGAAGTTGATTTTAATAAGATTCAAATAGGTATAAAAAACTCCAGTAAACAAAACATTGCTTTTTTCACAAAATACCATCATTCAAGGCTTAGTAAATTGGCACTGACTTCTCATATGTCTTAGTGTAAGCAGTGAAGCTTACACAGCTTCCTTTGATACAAGGGCCCTATTTTTCCCATTTTTATAACATGCTGATTCATGTTAGGTAATCAGTATATGTTTGTGACTTAATTTCCCAGGTATGTGTTTTTTGATGATTTGACTCAATAATTATTCTCCAAATAAGCATAGGTAATATAGAAATTATTCCTTAACCTGTGCCTGCTCTTGGCCTCATTTCTTTCTCTTGTATCTCTGAGTTTGCTCAGCCTACTAATTTTCAGGATGTGGTTCAGTGGTAGTTCTATCAGGGGCTGGTCAGGAGCTTTTTCTTGGCACAGCCACGGAATGCTGTTGATAGATCTGTGATGGCGTTTGTCACATTATAGTTGCATTTCTGCATCAGTTGGAGCTCACCTACTTCTAAGTGACAGAAATCAATCTAACTAGCTCAGACTAGAGGTAATATTTAATTTAAAGGATACTGGCTGCTGGGCGTGGTGGCACATGCTTGTAATCCCTGCGCTTGGGAGGCAGAGACAGGAGGATCGCGCAGGTTCGAAGCCAGCCGCGCTGGTTTAAGAGACCCTGTTTCCAAATAAAAAAGTATAAAATAGGTCTGGGAGTGTAGACCGGAGGTAGAAGGGCTTCCAGGAACCCCAGTATCACCAAAATAAATAAATAAATAAATAAATAAATAAATAAATAAATAAATAATACTGGCTGATCACAGTAGCATCTTGGGAAAACAGGCAATAAAACAAGAGGTATCAGGAAGGGTCTTTAAAATCTGGCCAATTCTTGCAAACTGGACAGCAAGAATGAGAGCCCATAGCTCTTCTTCAGTGACACAAGCACATTTTCCCTCCATTTTTTTTTTTTTTTGGCTTCTTTACTACCACTTGAGTTGTTTCTTAATAGGCCTGATTATAAATTTTTGGCTGAGAAATCCGGTCTGTCTCATCTTTGTGATCATCATGCATGCAGTCTATGGTCAGGTGTCTACCCTGACCCTACTGGGGTTGGGGTGGAGGGAGAGAGTGTAAGGTGATGAGGTACACACAGCTGCCTCCTAATCAGGAGAGATGGGGTTGTGGGAAAACCCCATGGTAAACACCTCCAAAACCTGCTGAATGTGTAGCAGTCTCCCCTCCTCACTCAGTTCCCAAACTCTAAGTTTCTCAATGACGGATGAACATCTTATTCATCTATATGTTCCAAGTAAATGACATGGTGTCTACCATTCAGAATGTGATCAGTATACATGTATTGAACCAAACCTGCAAATTTCTGATAGTTCACTCATTATAGCAAGTGGTAAATTGCAGCGAATTTCCCAATGGATGCCTGAGCACCACAATTTTAATCCACTGATGAAAGAGGGAGGCTGGCGCGCGAGGCAGAACCACCATCCTGTTCTGATTACGCTGGCACCTGATTTGTGTTCTTATCAACCCACGTATTCGGGGAGGCTAAGAAAAACTTGAAGTGGGTAAAAACGTATTTAAGGAGAGGTGGGAGATTATGTGAAGTAGTAGGCAAAGCATGGGTTTTGGTACATACAAACGACTTCTTGTCTCTGAACTGTTTCGTTTATTACATGTATGGAATTGAAGACACGAAGTTCTCTGAGCTTTTACTCATCTGTAAAATGAGATAAATAATTTAACTCAGTTTTTTAGAACCGAAGAACAATGAGATTGTGGAATAAATTTTCTAGCATGAAGTAGGTATTAGTAATTTCATTCTCTATTTTCTTTCCTTGCTTCATACTTTCTTAAATCTTTGAGAGTTATTTTGAATAGAGTCCTAAAAGTCTTGATTTCTATAGCATTAAAGAGACTATTTTGGCCTGAATATTTCATATGAGAAGGACTCTCAGGAAAATGCGAACAGAATTAACATTGTATCATGCCCCTATTGTCTAAACATGTCAAGATAACAGAAAAATTACAAAAACCATAATAAATATCACAAAGGGAAAATAACTTTGAAAACAATAAATGGATAGTAAAGCAAAGAAAACCAGGTCTATTTGTAAAAGTATTTTCACACCAAAAAGGAAGAGCATATTTGCAGGACCAGGCATTTACACTGGTAGAGGCAGAAAGTAAATATCAAGAAGCACAAAGAGATAAGATTGAATGATGATGACCACCAGAAGATAGAAAAGAAAGCATAATATCTATAAAAATATGCAGTGATGATGAATGGCTTGCAGTACATGGGAATGCTGCAGAAATACCCAGAAACAAAGCGGGCTATGAAGGGTAGGCTGAGAGTGCTCGAGTGAAGATGCACATTAGCTGTGAACTGTAATGTGATGGGATTGGATTAAAATATGTAAGGGACTGCATGAGTATAGGAAATTGAGATAAATGTGTTCATGGTAGGTGTACTGGTATAGGCTGAATTTGTCCCCCCTCCCAACAAAACAAAACTGTATGTCAAAGTCCTAACCCTTAGCATCTTAGAATATTTAGAGAATATTGACTATATTTGGAGAAAGTGCTTTTGCTCTGTTTTGGAGGTATCCTTCAAAGGCTCAGGTGTTGAAGGCTTGGTTCCCCAAGCAGGAATGTCAAGAGTGGGGCTTTTAGGATCATGCCTATGATCCTATGAGGGCTCTGATCTTATCAGTGGATTAGTCTACTGATAGCAGAATAGATTACAGGGAGGTGATGATCACTTTAGATAGGTGGGAGTGGATGGAGGAAGTATATCCTTGGGGACTAGATCTTGCCCCTGGCCCCATTGTCTATCTCCCTCCCTCTGCTTCTCCCTCCCTCTCTGTTTTTGGCCACCAGGTGCTGGGCAGTTTTCCTCCCCCATAATCTTCCACCAGGATATTCTGCCTCACTTTAGGCCCAAAGCAGAGCAGCCAGCCAGCCATGGACTGGATACTCTGACACACTGTGCCAAAATAAATTAATTAATCATAGAAATGGAAGCTTATTAACATAGCCTTTAAAGAGGTAATTAAGGCTAAATGGGTTTTAGGATGGGCTCTAATCCAATATGCCTGATGTCTGTAAGAGGAGATTAGGACACAGATACACAGACCACTTAAAGACAAGGAGAGAAGGTAGCCATCTCCAAGCTATGGAAGGTTTCAGAATGAAGCCAGCACCGTGTTGGATACCTATCCACTAAAAGTATGAGAAAATACATATTTCTTTTGTTTAGGCTACCAAGCCTGTGGTACTTTGTTCTGGTAGCTCTAGCAAACTAAGACAGACAGACAGACAGACAGATAGACACAGACAGATAGACAGACAGACAGACACACACACACATGGATAGTCAGCATAGAAATTATGGGAAGAAAGTGAGACTTGGGAAAAGAGAGATAGGAGAAATGTTTTACTGCTTTTCATCAATATTCCTGATTAACATGATTAAAGATGTTTGTCCTGAGGACGATGAATGGAAAAAGTATAAATGAAGATAACAATAACTTATGTTACTATAAACACACATGACTATGCACTTAGAAAGCCCCCAAATAAACTAAAAACTATGAATGAGTTCAATACAACTATGCCATATAAAATAAATCTGTAGTAGCTCTTCATAAATCTATACAATATAATAAATTTAATCTCACAAATTATGTAAACAATTGCAATTAATTTAAATCAGGATATGATAGTTATTTAAAGAAATTTAAAATAATAGGAGAGATTTAAAAAACTTGAAAAAAGACAGTTATTTATAAAAAAGTGTGATTCCAGATTGCTCTAAGTATGCAGAACACTGTAATATTTTTAATTAAATATAACTGAATATAATAATAGATTTTGATATACTTTCTAAAGTAATACCTGATGCTAGATATTTTATTATTAGAGTTCAAGACAGTAAAATTGAGACTTAGTGATTAATCATTTTGATCCTTTAAGTAAAATTTTCTTTGAATTTATCCCATTCTCTACTCTAGAGTATGGTTAATTCCAGACTTTGAAGGCAGAGGGCCTGGTAGCTCTCGCACTTTTTTTTCTAAGTGTCTTTGGCAAGTTATTTAATATTCCTACTCTTCAGTTTTTACTCTGTACAATGGGAATGAGATCGTTGTGTGGACTAATGAGTCCTGAAATATTACATTATGATTAAGTTACTCTCACAGGCTATTTGCAGGATGAAATATAATCACCAAAAAAAAAAAAATGGCAGCTATGTTCTACTATTGAGAAATGTTTAAGACTGAATTGTGTTCCCTCTACCATAAAATATGTTGATGAACTACCCTCCAGTACTTTAGAATGTAACCTTATTTGGAAGGAGGGTGGTTTCAGATATAATCTAGTTAAAATGAAAACACAGTAGAGTGAAACCCTAATCTGATAAAACTGATATTTATATAAGAAGAGAAGAAACACATACTGGAAGAATGCCGTGTGAAAGGAAGGCAAAAATTGAAGATAGGAGCTACTGGCCAAGGAATGCCAATGATTCCTGGGATACCAGGAACAAGGGGCCTTTCAGATGTTAGAGGGAATAAGGACAACCCCTTGATTTCTGATTCCTAATTTTCAGACCAGTGAGAGAATTTATTTCTATTGTTTTAAGTCCCAGTTTTAGTTCCAGGCAACTCTAGAAAACTAATAAAGAAACTACAGGTTTTTCAGTCATTTAAAAAATATTCTTGACTTCTGGGAAGATGGTAACCAAGAAAAGCAGCGTTTATGAGTCCTAACACTCGATCTCTATTGCCACAAAATCAGTGCTTTTCATAGCCAGAAAACACTATCAGCAGAGAAATAAAAAATGTAAACACAAAAGACAGTGAAAAAGAAGACTAGAAGAACAACCAGAGACCAGAAAAGAAACCAGCCTGCATTGTGGCGGCGGAGCTGTGCTGGCGCCATCTTCCCTCACAGCACCAGGCTCCAGAGATAAAAGATAAACAAAGTGCTGAAATGAGCAGCTTCGGATCATTCAGGTGTAATTCAGCACTTCTTCCAGCACAAAAAACGTCTAAAACTCCCAGTGGTCAAGATCATCACGCCTTCCAGGGACTCAGAATGGAGCTCAAAACCAGAAAAGAAATACACCAGCCTCACGGCCGAGGGCATGGCAGAGGCTCCATATTTCCAGCAGTGGCAGTGAGTTCACTAGGCCCGCGACAGCTCCAGATCGGCATGCACAATAACCGTAAGTGAACTTATGGCCCCTACAGGAGAAATCCCAGTACACTGCATGCCCAGGGACTTGCATAGCTTTGATATTCTCCCTTGGTCTGAAACTTTACAGATCAACCCAGGGAAGGAGTAGTGGTGGCAGAGATACCACACCCTAGTCACAGCTCCCTGTGGGAAAACGCCCAGCCTGGCACCTCCATGGTCTCACGCAGCCTCGATTAACTCCCTGAGCCTGAGACTTTGCAATACAATCCAGTAAAGTAGTAGTGGTGGCTGAGATTACAACAAACTTGAGATCCAGAGCACCCTAAGTGAAGTCGTGGTGACCCGGGGAAGAACCCAGAGAAGGCACAAACTTCTGGAATCATGGGAAAGAGGAACAACAATAGTACAATGAATGCCCATACCCCATAATATCAGAACCTGATAACACAGAAATTCAGAGATCTCCAGAAGATCAAATCATGAATATAACTGTAGAAATAATACAGGACCTTCTAATAGAATTTAGAATCTAAAAGAAATAAAGGATGCAATCATTGAAGTAAAGGCATCAATTCAAACTATAAACAATCGATTAGACCACATGGAGAATAGAATCTCGCTCCTAGAAGATGATCACTGCAAAAATTAATGCATAATTTATAACTTAGAAAAAAATAAGACAGCAGGAATCTGACATTGAAGAAATATGGGCCCATTTAAAGAGAGCTAACCTAAGAATAATCGGAATAGAGGAGGAAAAAGAAGTTGAAACCAAAGGGATCAATAATCTCTTCAAATAAATAATAGCAGAAAAATTTCCAAACTTAGAACAAGAGGTTGATACACAGGTTCAGGAAACTTATAGAACTCCCTTTAGATTGGATCATAGAAAAGGTTCCCAATGCCACATAATAGTCAAAATGACCAATGTAGAAGCCAAGCAGAGAATCTTAAAGGCAACAAAAACAAAAGGCAAACCGATTAGAATCACTCCAGACTTCCCAAACCAAGTCATGAAAGCCAGAAGGGCTTGGAGTAACATATTCCAAACGCTGAAAGAAAACAACTTCCTGCCAAAAATTTCCTACCCAGCAAAACTATCTATCAAATTAGATGGGGAAATAAGAAGCTTCCATGAAAAACAGAAACTGAAGGAATTTATGTCTTCAAAACCATCACTAGAGAAAATACTCAAGGAGATTAACTACAAAGAAGATATAGGTAATATACACCAGAACCAGAGAAACAAGATTTTCTGTCCAGCAGACAACTAAGCAAAGAAGAATAAACAGTATTTCAAATAGAAATTAAATAAATCAATAATCACACTGAATGTAAGTGGCCTCAATTCCCCAATAAAAAGAAATAAAGTAGCAAAATGGATTAAAAACTAGAATCCATCCATCTGCTGCTTATAGGAAACACACTTTACAAGTAAAGATAGTAACAAAATCAAGGTAAAGGGCTGGAGCAAGGTAATTCATGTTAAGTAGCCATCCTAACAAATGTGAAATAGTATTTCACTATAGTTTTTATTTGTATTTTCTTAATAATTAGTTATATTATGATAATGATGAATGATATTCATTTGTTTATTGGTCATATAAAAATCTTTGGAGATTAAAAAAATATTCTTGAATATGGTGACCACATAAAAAGCTCTTCACGAAGATGGAAAGACCTGGAGAACGTTATGTTAAGTGAGATTAGTGGAGCACAGAAAGAGAAGGGACATATGTTTTCTCTAATATGCTCAAGCTAGGGAGTATTAGGGATACCAGAGGGACTCCAGATAATGGAGGGGAAACCTCAGCAAAGCCAGAAAGGAAGGATAAGGGAGGAAGAAGCCTGAGGTTAATTAATGGAAGAGCTACACTCAAATATGTGTATACATGTGAATATAACATTGTTAATCTGGACCTTCAGTATTGGGAGGGAGGGAAAAGAGAAAGTGTGTGTGTGGGGGGGAAGGGCACCAAGTACTCTGTGAATATACACCATTGTCAATACGATCCACATGATGATGTGAGACTATAATGCACCAAAACAGCTATGTTAATAACTTAAAAGGTTATAATAACTTCTATATGCTCTGATTCCCATTATCTCAAAAATATAAATATATGCAATATGTTACCCCAACTTGTTTTCCATACATCGTAGTGTTAAAAGAGGTTTTCTGTGTTGGTGGTATTTTAAAATTTATTTTCTTCATTATGTTTTTCTGAATTACTAAAACTCCATAAGGAGACAAAAATGTATAAATGTTAAGGATTTTCTTGGGAGGAAAAATGTATTTTACTTGGCTTTATCTTCTGTGATTTTTTACTAGGGGGCATCTATGCCCCCTAGTAAAAAACACAATTATAACCATTTGTTTTCCATTTGAAATTCAGTGTGTGGAGCTTGGTAAAACCATTACCAACTCTGACACATGAGGGATAACATTAACTAATCAGAATATATAAAGTGTGGAAGGCTGACCTATCTAAGGAAAATGTATTACAAAACATTAGAAAGTTATATATTATATCATAGTAGGTTGGTCTGTGGAATCTGGGTAAGGTTTGGAATGAATTTAGGAGGCTTTGAAGCTAATGGAGATCCACTGGGCCTGTTCTGGGTCAGATAAACCTTGTCAATTTTATTGACTAATAAAACTTGTGCACCAGAAGTTTCATTTTCCAAATCCTAGGCCTCCTAATGTAGATACTATTAGGACTAGTCACAGAGGATTTAAGTTTGCTTGCACACTTACCTGAAGAATATTTTAAGTTATTTATAACTGTATTCCTAACCACTTTAAGGTTTTTAAAAATGCCTTCATTTCCCTTTAAGGTTTTAAAAGTATGCAATTTCAGAGTTACTGATTTACTAATACTTTGAATTTAGATGTATTTAAGTTAGCTGACTTGAGCTATATTAAAGCATAGAGTTTTTATGGGCTTTTCTTTGGTGTAGTTAATTGGAGGCTTATTAAGGAACCCAAAAAATGTAGAGTGAGGCTAGGATTATTTTTTGGGGGGGATTTTTTGGTGGTACTGGGGTTCCTGAAAGCCCTTCTAACTCCGGGCTACACTCCCAGACCTATTTTTTTATATTTTTTTATTTGGAAACAGGGTCTCTTAAGCCAGAGAGGCTGGCTCCGAACCTGTATGATCCTCCTGTCTCTGCCTCCCAAGCGCGGGGATTACAAGTGTGCGCCACCACACCCTGCGAGGCTAGGATTATTTGAGGTGTGTGCCACCCTGGGAGGTGTGGACAAATGGACATGTCTGCAGAAAAGGCAGGCACTAATTGCATTATTGTTATAATGTATCTTGACACCTCTGTGGCTGTCCTCCTTCCCTTAGGGCAGCGAGGCTCTCTTTGATACCACCAAAGAATGGAGAAAGGGAACCAGGGAACAGATGGTCACAATTGCTAATAGCCCAGGTTAGTTCATAATAGCCCTGGAAGAGTGAGCCTGCCTCTGCTTCAGTCCAAGGTCTTTTCCTGGGAAATACATACATACATACATATAAATATATATATATATATCCCAACTTAACTTAATATATCTCCCCACTTAAATTGTCATATGGGAAATTATAGTATAGTAAAGTAGCCTCCAAACACACTCCAGAGACCAAAGAACAGAAAGACTCCCAGGCAAATTATGACTCTCCAATCACATTATTTACTAAATCAACTTAAAACACATGAGAATCAAGGGAGCAAAGATCAGGTAGGCTAATGCATGGAGAATAGTATGCAGGTGGGGTGAATGGACACTCACAACCTGAATGCTGGTTACACTATGTTCATATGTCTTATCTCTTTGCTACAGCAGCCTTGCAAACTGGCAACGTGGTTATAAGGTTGAGAATGGGGGTTGCGGAAGGGAAATTAACAATCAGGTAAAAGGTGTGTGTGTATGTGGGACACACTTGCTCCATTAGAGAGAGATAGGAGGACCAATACATCTGCCAATAGCTTTAGCTTGCCAAATAGCTTGGGGTTTTATCTGCATTTTTTTTTTTGACAGAGTGCAGATTGGGTCAAAATTGAACTATGTTAGCTGATTTAAGGATAACATGGCTGTCAACCTAGAGGTCTTGACTTTTTTTTTTTTTTTTGGTGTGTGGTGCTGGTGCTTGAACTCAGGGGCATTCTACCTATAAGTCATACCCAAAGTCCTGTTTTATTGTTCATTTTAAAACAGGGTCTCAGTAGGTTGCCAAGGCTGGGCAGGGTTTTACTTTAAGACTTGATCTTTCTGGATCTTCCAGTCAAAGCGTCATGCTTGTGTTTGTTCCACCATACTTCCATTTATGCTGTGTCTTTAGTGGGTCTTGTGGTTTACTATCTTTATTGGACACATGAGGTGCCCAAGTTGTACAAGCTGCTTGTTATCTCCACAGTATTCCCTATGGACTTTGCCTCTTAAGCTGTTAGCTTACTTATTGTTTGTGCTTTACGATCCATCCTGTAGTATTTGTTTTGTTATATGTTTTACAAGAATCTAGTATTCTTAAATACTGGAGCAAGCACATATTATTCAAGTACAATAGATTTTCTTTCTTATCATCAGCTGCTGAGCAAAAAGTATTCAGATGGAATGAAATTTTAAACTCAGTACTCAGGACCTGAAAGTATCAGAAAAGGTTTTGTAAAAAAAAAAAAAAAAAAAAAAAAAAAAAAAAAAAAAGTGGAGCCAGTGCTCAATCTCTTTATCCTGGTTTGTTTTGAACGGCTTCATCTCAACTCCTGAGAACCTTATGCCACCCTACAGGGAGCTACACAGTTGTTAGAGAAGCTTCTCAGCTGGTTTGCACTGCCGAGGGAAACCACACCTGGAAGTCTGGCAGTGAGGATGACTAGAGTGTGTATAAGAGCTCTTCCGCAGAAGGGGTCTATAATAAACCAGAGTTGCTTCCCAAAAGGAGTTTTGGCATATCATTTGTAAAAAGTGCAAACCCGTTGCCACTACGATGCCTTTATAACCCAGCTATCCTTTAATATTCACAAGTGAAAGATATAAGTAAAGAATTTACATGATGGAAAAATCCTTTGGAAGCTTCTTTCAAAAAAGCTGGTTTACAAAGAGTTCAAAATAGTGTAGTTAAGGGATATTCCATTGTGCTTTCCTCTTGGAGACAGAAAAGTACCATGTGGTTGTCTTAGAAAATTAGATATGCAAAGCACAGGGCAGTGTTAGTTGTTGTATTCAGGGGCTGATTAGGAAGTATGACCCACAGTGTAAGGTTAAGCCTATTGAGGATCATGGACTTAAGTGCTCACATTTTTTCATATGGGGACTAGAGCATCTCAGATATTAAAAAGAAAAGAAAGTAAAGCAGGATATTTCTGTAATAGTTTTTAGAACTGGGGCTTATTGCTCTCTTGATGACCATTCCAAGCCCGTTGTTCCACAGAATTGCCAGGAACAGTGATTTCAGGTGTGAAGTTATTAACCATCTCAAGAGGGTTCTCCTGTAGGATGAGGACGCCTCTGGGGACTGGAACGAGGGAACCGATTCTAAGCATTAAAAGTCCTTGTGGACAAAATCATTTAGCCAAGTGGACACCACCAGTCTGCCTCCTGACTTTGGAATTCCTCATTCCTTGTTTAATGGGATATATGTAAAATAAGATAAAAGAAAAATGAATGTAATTGTTCTTTTAGTAATAGAATGAGTAAACAACTTTGTCCTAAAAATCCTATAAGCATCTAACAGCAGTGAGGATGGATAATTCTTTAGTATGGTGTGTGGGGTCAGCCTTGGATGCCTACTCTTGAGCCAGACAGGTATAAATTAAGCCCGAGGGCATAACTAGGTAAAGATGTACTTTTGATCCAATGAGTCATTCACATGAAGACATGGTTTAAGTAGATTCCGTACCTAATCACACCTGGCTTATTACCTGGCATTAAATAGCCTTGCTTTTGATGACAGGATGCAAATAGTGGCAGCAAGCAGGACACAGTGCTGATAAGCAATAGAATTTATTACAGGTTTATGTACAATGTGTTACCAATGATATCCCACTCCTGAATATAGGCTGATAAATGTAATGATAAGCCAGACTTGTGGAGGATATTTCACTGTGTGACATTCTGCCATATGTAGAAAAGAAAAAAAGATTTTAGAGTGGGATGGCTGCAGAATGACTTTTAGGGTTTGAAATTAAATGGGGAGCTACCAATTTTAAGCAAAATGCTGGCTATTTAAACTGTGACTAGCAACAGCACTTCTGAATATTTATTTTTAATTGATGTTGCACACACTCTAATGGTGTTTGAATTGGCATGTGATTAAAACCACCACTACTCATTAAATAAAAAATAAAGAGCAAGGTATGAAGCAAGGTGTTGGTTTAAATAGAAAAGCCTGGGTTAAAGTAGTAATGAAAATGAGAGAAAATATTTACTTCTAAGTTACCTGGAGTCAAGATCCAGATGGAAATGGAATAAGCTGAACAACTCTTCTTGTTTAATTAAGGAAATATGCTGGTATCTTAAAAGAAAACTTTTATCTGTCACCAAATCACCAAATTCTTTTTCTGTTTTTTTTTTTTTTCTGTACTGAGGATGGTACCCAGGGGCATTCTATCTCCAAGCTATACCCCCAGCCCTACTATTTATTAATTATTTATTTTATTTAATTAAAAATTTTTTTGGTGGTACTGGAGGTGGAACCCAGAGAGTTTCTACCTCCAGGCTATACTCCCAGACCTATTTTATATTTTATTTGGAAACAGGGTCTCACTAAGTTGCTGAGAGCCTCACTAAGTAGCTGAGGCTGGCTTTGAACCTGTGCAATCCTCCTGTCTCAGCCTCCCAAGCGCTGGGACCTACTTTTTTCTTTATTTTGCAGCAGGGTCTCACTGAGTTGCAAAGGGCCTCACTAAGTATCTGAGGCTGGCTTTGAACCGGCGCGATCCTCCTGTCTCTGCCTCCCAGATGCTGGGATTACAAGCGTGCACCACCATGCCTGGCTTCTGGCACCAAATTCTAAGAGAGATATTGTATTGATCTTGACTTAAGGAATATTAAGCTTCATAAGCCAACCTCATTTTGAGTTTCATCTTATTTATTTAACTTTATTAATCTCATCTCTTACGCTAAATTTGCTTGATTATTCTATATTTTCATATCCTTTGTCAGCCACCCAAATCCTACATAGCATAAGGCACAGTGTAAAAACAAAAAAACAAAGTAAGCAACGTGATGATGAGTAGGGTCTTCAATTTCAGGTCTTATAGGAGATGCAGAATCATTTAATGTGGTCCTTTATAATTGACAGCTGAAAAAGTTTTACAAATTAACAGCATGTGGTCAGAATTCTGTTAAAAAAAAATCTAGCCAAAGATCAGGGCTATTTAATTTCAGTTCTGTAAATACATGCACTTCCTTTCTTTCTGATCCGCATAGTTGTACTTCTATCACATCTGCTGGTTGACCTCAGGTAGACCAGTAAGCCCTTGGTCCTTTCCCTTTCCCACACCTTCGTCAAGTCTCTTCTTATCTCTCTTCCTTTCCCACTTAGTAGAGGCCTTATGGTTCATCATCCAAACTATTCTTTCATCAGCATCTTTAGCTGAGTTAGACATCTGCTCCACCCTATTGAAAAATATCTGAAACAGGGTTGGTGTTAACAGTTTACTTCCTTTTTTTTTTTCTGACTCCCGTGGCCGAACCCTGTCCAAGGAAACCACACAACGATTGCCCTGACAATATCAAGGAGTCCTGGCCCAACTGAGTGCTATTGCTATCCATTCACCTCTGTCTTTGGGCTCCCCTTCTCCCCCTGTTGTCTAATTTCTACCTCTCACTCTCAGTAAATGGCTTTTGTTTTCTGCTATGTTGAGAAAACTGGGTCTGTTAAGGTGATCCTCACTACTTCCCACTTCCTCCTAAAACTTTAGCTACCATTTCACTCATCTTTATCTGGGTTTCTTCAAAGAAAAATGTTTAGTGCTCTATTCTATTCTCTTATGGACGGAATGTTTGTGTCACCCCTCCCCTAAAAACATTCCTATGTTGAAACCCTACCCCACAATGTGGTGGTGGTAGGAGGTGGGGCCTCTGTGAAGTAGGGGAGGTGAGGCTATGTTGAAACCCTAGCCCACAATGTGGTGGTGGTAGGAGGTGGGGCCTCTGTGAAGTAGGTGAGGTGAGGCTATGTTGAAACCCTAGCCCACAATGTGATGGTGGTAGGAAGTGGGGCCTCTGTGAAGTAGGGGAGGTGAGGCTATGGTGGTGGAGCCTTCATAAATGGGGTTAGCACCCATGTTATAGGGACCCTAACACACGTTCTCACCCTGTTCTACCATGTGAAGACAGTGCAATGACAACGGGTTGTCTAAGAAACATGATATGGGTCCTCCCTAGACACTGCATCTACTGACACCTTGACAGTGGACTTTCCAGCCCCCAGAACTGTGGGAAATCAATTTCTCTTGTTTATAAGCCACTAAGTGTGTAGTAATTTGTCACAGAAGCCAAAATGGACTAAGATATCACCAAACCATTCAGGCTGCATGAGTTCTTCCTTCTTCACAATCTATGTACCCACTTCATCAACTGCAACCTCTTCTAATCCTCAGTCTCTTCTTTGAAAGGATCTTAAGTGTTTCCCTTCCTTGAAATGTAAGTCTCACTCCATTTCATCTATTCCTCCTTGAGTCTTCTGTACCTGCTGTCACTATTTTCTGTCTCTTCCCCTCTTAGTGACTACACTTGGATTTTGGTTTCCACCATTCAGTGCTAAGTGTGTGTGTGTGTGTGTGTGTGTGCGCGC
Organism: Muscardinus avellanarius; assembly: GCF_963383645.1. Classification (NCBI taxonomy): domain Eukaryota; kingdom Metazoa; phylum Chordata; class Mammalia; order Rodentia; family Gliridae; genus Muscardinus; species Muscardinus avellanarius. The sequence continues at coordinate 187,502,890 of NC_137787.1, forward strand.
GCGTGCGCGCGTGTGTGTGTATTGTGTGCATGCATGCGTGTGCATGCACGTGCATGTGTGTGTGCATATGTGTGTATGTGTATGCGTGTGTGTGTGTGTGTGCGTGTTCTGCCATGCATATGTGCAGAACTCAACTCCTTTTAAATTCCCAGAAAACCTCTTCCATTTGTGAATTTACTAAAGATTTAGGTTCATGTGGAATACATGGCTGTTGATACTTGTAGCCTCTCTACACTTCAAGTTCCCCTCTTTTCTGTATTTTATCCCTTCTTTCTTTTCCTCATATGCCTTTCCTGTTTCTCAGACTAACTCACATTCCCCTCTTCCTTTGATACAAAGAACTTGATAACTCATTTTTTTTTTTTTTTGGTGGTACTGGAGATGGAATCCAGGTGCATTTGACCTCCAAGCTACCTCTCCAGCCCTATTTTATTTATTTTTATTTTGAAACAGAGTCTCACTAAGTTGCTCAGAGAGCCTTGCTAAGTTGCTAAGGCTGGCTTTGAACTTATTATCCTCCTTTCTCAGCCTCCTAAATACTGGGATTATAGGCCTGTACCACTATATTGGGCTGCTAACTTTCATTTTAAAATTTGAATATGCTTGGATCTTTCCCTTCATTCCAAGAGATTATTAATTTCCTTCTAGCCCCCACCCCCATGATCTTATTTATTTACTTTTTTGGTGGTACTGGGGTTCCTGGAAGCCCTTCTACCTCCGGGCTACACTCCCAGACCTATTTTATACTTTTTATTTGGAAACAGGGTCTCCTAAGCCTGCACGCGCAGCTGGCTTCGAACCTGCGCGATCCTCCTGTCTCTGCCTCCCAAGCGTGGGGATTACAAGCGTGCGCCACCATGCCCGGCCGCCACCCCCCCACCCCACCCCCCATGATCTTAGAGGAATTCAGGCAGTAAAATTTTTTCCCTTTCTCACTTTCTAAGATGTTTCCTTCAAAGCTATTTCTTAAAAATGACAGTGTTGGTGGTGATATAGGCAATATTGTGAGCTATTTATTCTGACAATGGCTCTATTCTTGCAGGGAGATCATTTTGTGCCTCTCAGGGAGGATGCTATAGTGGGCAAGGATGCTCCCTGGTAATCTGATAACTGGATTAAAGTATGTGGGAATAAGTCACAAACGGGTGATGCTGTAGAATAGTTTTGCTTCCCAGAACTATGGATTGGAGTTCAGTTTATTCAAACATGGTCTGTTTTGTGCGTATATTATGCTAAAGTCATTTCTAGTTCCTGGGTTTGTACCATCATATGCAACCAAGAATGACTGTAACCAAGAATGGAAATTAACTTGAAATTGTTAGTCCTATCTTTAAAAATCACATGCCTTGTTATCTTCAGTAATAATAATGACCATATGTATAACAGTGTGTGTGATGGATTGAATTATGTCCTCCCAAGTTCATATGTTGCAGTCCTACCATCCAGTAATCTAGGACATGACCTTATTTGAAGATGGAGTCCTTACTAAGTCTCAGTGAGATTACTTCAGGCTGGGCCCTAATCCAATGGGACTGATGTTCTTATAAAGAGGGGAAATTTGGATACAGAGTCATATATAGGGGGAATACCACATGGACATAAAGATGGCCTAAGGAGAGGATCCTATAGGAGGCCCTTCCTTCACAGCCCTAAGAAGAGCTAACTCTGCTCACACCCTGATCATGGACCTCTGGCCTGCAGAACTGTGAGTCAGTACACTGTTGTTTAAGTCACAGTCTGCGGTACATTATTACAGCAGTCCTACCTAGCAAACAGGTGAGTAAACTAGCACAATATGTTTCACTCTATATGCAGAACACGAGACTGAATAACCTAGCCCTGTCATTTGCGAAGGGAAAAGGACAGCAAAGCCTTTGAAAGGTAGTCCCACCACCACCAACGGGAAAAATACCTTATTCTGGGGAAAAGGACGGTAAGATTTTGGTAAGCACAATAACTTCTCCTGGGGTTTTCCACACAACATGGGTAGGGAATCACTCCCTTTTAAAAAGGAGTTTTAGAAGAGACAAAAGCAGAGCCACTTTGCTTTGACCGGAAGGCCGGGCTTATGTGTTGAGAAGGAGCCCTCTGCGCTCTCTTGGCCCTAGAAGAGACAGTGGGAACATTGTTGGCAACTACTCTAAATTGAGCCAGAAGGAACGGTGCCTGAGGGGTTAATTAGACTCTGTGTGGGTCACGATTTGCTACTATCACAATGAATTATATATTGTCCTGTCGGCAAAATATCATTTTTTTTTGGGAAAGTGATTATTCATATATGTAGTAATCCAGGATGCTAGAGCAGATACTGTTTGGGGAAGGCTTTAGGGTCTACAAAACATGGAGTGAGCACCACGGGGAAAGAATGCATTACCTCGCCAATCACCTGTCTTCCTCTGATTCCTTCCTTAAAGGAATGCCAGGAGCAACTGTGTCCCCAAATCTGCATTCATTATTGACCCTATTGGCTAAGCCTTGGGCTTTTCAGTGAGCTCTGTAGTATTGCATTAAAAACTGCTTATAAAAGGATTTGCATTTAATGAATTTTGGTGCCGCCTTCTCTGAGCTCTTTATCCTATTCTATCTAGTCTGTAACTTCCTTCTTCAATTACCACTGCTTTCAGGTTTTCAACCTCTTCCTCTCTGATGGCTTATTCTTTGTAGTTATTAGAAATGTTCAAGCCTTACTCATTTTTATGAAATCCTAAAGTACCCTCTGATGGCCCTGCAGCCTGGCACACTTTTAATGCCATCCCTTCCCACCATCAAGAAAAGCATGTGAGGACCAGTTGATGCAAGGGCTTGGGAGATTTCCTGCCACGGGAAGTGTGCTATTTCTGATCTTTCTAGACTTTCATCAGCTCACTGACCTCGGTCTTCTGTTACAACCATCTTGAAATGTTTTGCCAGGAACTATAAGTCTTGGAAGGTCAAATCTTCACATCTGTTATCTTTGCACTGAACTCAAAACAGCCCCTTAACAGTGTCTAAAAGAACCTATTTTTACTTCACTAGAGTCTCTTCTTATATTTTTTATTTTTTTGTGTGGTGCTGGGAGTTGAATAAGGGGCATTCTATATATATGAGGTATACCCCCAACCCTGTTTAATTTTATTTTTAAAATTTGGGAACAGGAGCTCACTATGTTGCTGAGGCTGTCTTCAAACCTATGATCCCCTGTCTCAGCCTCCCAAGTATTGGGATTACAGGTGTACACTACCATGCCTGGCTCAGAGTCTCTTCTTTATGTTTAAACTATTTTTCAATATTCTTTTAGATTATTTTTATTAGTTTATTACTTATGTTTAAGATTTTTTCTTTAAAATAATTTTAAATCTTTCTGGCTTAATTTAAAATATCTTGTCAATTTTTTTGCTTATAAAGGTTTACATTGACAAATAAAAAAATTATATATGTGTATTTATGGTACGCAAATACTGTTTTGAATATGTATATACTGTGAAATGGCTAACTTAAATTAATTAGAATATATAATATCACACATGCTTATAATTTATTTGTAGAGAAAGCATTTAAAATCTACTTTCTAGGCAATTTTCAAGTATACTGACATTGACATTATGTTATATATTTGACATTGACTTAATTATATATTATATATTTAAGTATATAATAATAGAAATAATTACCATGTTAGGCCTCTTTTAAGTAATTATTTCTTATTGAAATTTTGTATTGTTGATCAACATTTTCTCAATTTCCCTCTCTTCCATCTACTGGTAACTGCCATTTTACTCTTTGCTTTTGAATTCAATGTTTTTAGGTTTGACATATAAATAAGATCATGTGGTAGTTGTTTTTCTGTGCCTGGCTTATTTTAACATAATATTCTTCAGGTTCTTCCATGTTGATGCAAATTACAAGATTTCCTTCCTTTTCAAGGCTAAATAGTATTTCATTGTGTTTACATATCTCATTTTCTCGGTCTATCCATCCATCCATGGTTGGATTCCTAGGTCGATTCTGTTATCTTGGTTATTGTGTATAGCACTGCAATGAACACGGGCATGCAGATATATCTTTGACATATTGATTTCATTTCCTTTGAATGTATACCCAGGAATAGGGTGGCTAGCTCCTATGGCAGTTCAATTTTTAACTTTTTTTTTTTTTTTGGTGGTACTGGGGTTCCTGGAAGCCCTTCTACCTCTGGGCTACACTCCCAGACCTATTTTTACATTTTTATTTGGAAACAGGGTCTCCTAAGCCAGCGCGCGCAGCTGGCTTCGAACCTGCGCGATCCTCCTGTCTCTGCCTCCCAATCGCGGGGATTACAAGCGTGCGCCACCACGCCCGGCCCAATTTTTAACATTTTGAGGAACTTCCACGCTATTTTTCTTAACAGCTCTGCTAATTTCCATTCCTACCAACAGTGGACAAGCCTTCCCCTTTCTCCACATCCTTAGTGACACTTGTTATCTTTCATTTTGTAAAATCATCACTCTAGCAGATATGAAGTGATAGCTCATCGAGGCTTTAATTTGCTTTGATGATTCGTGATTCGGGGCATTCTTTTCATATCCGTGTTGGACATTTGAATGCTTTGCTCGGAGAAAGGTCTACTCAGATACTTTGCCGATTGTAAACGGGCCATTTTCTTTCTTGATATCAAGCTGTTGGAGTTCCTTATGTGCTTTAGTTATTAGCCCCTCACCAGATGCACGGTCTGCGATACTTTCTCCCATTCCATGGGTTGTCTCTTCCCTGCCGACGCTTCCCTTTGCCATGCAGAAGCTTTTTGCTTTTATTCAATCCCATTTGTGTAGTTTGTGCTTTTGCTGTCAGTGTTTTTGGTGTCACGTCCAAATCATTGTCTTGGCGAACGTCATGGAGCTGTTCTTCTCTGTTCGTGTACCTTTACCCTTTACATGGTTTTACATGGAAGCCTTGATGAATTTTCATTGGCTTTTTTTCATTGTATGGAGTAAAGGTCTGATTTAATTCCTCTGCCTATGGGTATTCAGTTTTCTTAGCGTTGTTTATTGGGGATAAGGTATTTTTCTCATTGTATATGCCTGGCATCTTTGCTGAAAATCTACTGACCACAAGTATATGGGTTTATTTCTAAGGTCTCTAGTCTATATATGTATGTATATATGTATGTATGCATGCATGCATGCATTTTGCTTGCATATAATTCTTTCATACTATATTTAATACTGGGGGTTGAAACCAGGGGCATTCTACCTCCAAGATACATCTCCCACCCTTTAAAATACTTTTCTGTCTTGAAACAGGGTCTTCCTAGGTTATTGAGAATCTTATTACATTGCTGAGGCTGTCCTCAAGTTAGAAATCCTCCTTTCTCAGCCTCCCAAGTGCTGGGGTTACAGATGTGGGCTACCTTGCCTGGCTATGTGTTTATTTTTTTTGATAATACCTTGCTGTTTGATTGCCACTTCTGATACTCATTTCTTTATCATATTAATTTTAAGAGTTAAAATCTCTTTTATATCTGTCTTATCACAGTTGTACCCTTAAATGTCTGTTTATGGTTTTATGCATTTTAAATGTCCTTTTCTAATTATTTAATATTATATATAGTAATTTTTATTTTTCACTTTTCCTTATTTCTTTTGTGGTGACATAGTTTTACCTTCATCTTCCTTTACTTTTCAATCTTTACTATTTTTTGTTTTTCCCCTTTTTGATTCTTATTTTTGATAATTTTACTGTGCATTGTAGTTATGTATCTAAGTAAGGTCCCAATTCATACAAAAAGACGTGCACAAAGGTCTTGGTGTGATTCCCACAGGGCCCCACCTTGCTACCCACCTCTTGCCATACTCTCACCTTGCAAGAGCGTCAATTCAAGATGAATAAAATGTTAACAAATTAGACCAGGAACTTTGCAATGACTAGAAGAGGGCATAGGACCAATTTTTCAATATATAGGCACTGGTAGAGACTTCTTCAACAAGACCCCTAAAGATTAGGAAATAAAACAGAGGAAAAACTAAATGGGACAGCATCAAATCAAAAAGCTTCTGTGCATCAAAGAAAAGCATCAAGTGTCAGAAGAAAGAGCCTAAAGAATGGGAGGAAATCTTTGCCAGCTACTCCTCTCATAGAAGACTAGTATCTAGAATATATAAAGAACTTAAAAAAACCCTTAACATTAAAAAACCCTTAAACATCCTGATAAAAAATGATCAATTTGACTGAATAGATACTTTTCAAGAGAAGAAATAAAAAAGGCCAATAAATACATGAAAAAAAAACACCCAACATCATTAGTGGTCATAGAAATAAAACCAAAACCACATTGAAATTCCATCTAATTTCAGTTATAAGTGACAATAATCAAGAATACAAATAATAACAAATGCTGATGAGGATGTGGGGAAACAGGTACTCTTATACACTAGTGATGATCCTCCTCTTCCTCCTCCTCTTCTGTTTTGGGGATGACCCCAGGTGCCTTCTACCTCTGAGCTACACCTCCAGCTCTATTTTTTTATTCTTTATTTTGAAACAGGTTTCACTAAGTTTCAGAGGGACTCATTAAGTACATGAGACTGGCCACAAACCTTGATCCTCCTATCTCAACCTCCCAAGTACTGAGATTACAAGTGTGCATCACCATGCCCAGCTTGATTCTTACCTTTAAGAGTGTAATTTTTCTTTTTTTATTTGTTATATTTTGGTTTTGTCTATTTCATGGGATTCATGTTTACTAGTTATTTTCAGTTAATCATCAAAACCTTTTTGTGCTATTTTTCTATTCCTTGTTTTCTTGTTATTTCTTCTATTATTTTTAAAAATTATAGACATAGGAATTTTACTGGGGATGAGAATTGCAAGGGCATTCTTCTCTAATCACACAAGTTAGGTGTTTTTCTTCTGCCTCTAACAGTTACTCTTTTGGGTTTGCAGAATATCTCTATTTTTTTGCTTTGTTGGTTCTTCAGGAAAGCAATCATTTTGATACCTCCAGTGTTATATATGACAAGTTTCTTATCCAACAGTGATATTGATTCTCCTTATGGAAGTTGCACATTTTATATTAGAAGTAGAAAATGTTTCTTTTTTTCACATCTTCTATTGGTCTTTAGTAGGAGCCAGGTATTCTCATGCCCATTCTGTCTGAGATAAGCATTGGGACCAGCAAGTTACTCAACGTAGTGTTAAGCGTGGTGGAGACCATGGGAAAGCCTCCTCTGTGACCTGGCTCTGCATAAGAAACTACTTAAAGACCATTCTGGAAGGAGGTTTGATAGTGAGGCCATAGTGATGTCCCTGAAAACAGCTCTACCTCAGCCTGCTTTGTATGTGGAGTGGGACCTGCCACCCCTCTTAGCAAGTTTATGGGAGAATCCTGATTGGATGGTGTTTCTTCCTGAACCCTCACATGAGGAACCCTGGGGCCATGATGATTACTATAGGCTTCTTTGTCCTTCTTTTCTGAACATCATATAAAAATATAGATGTATAAAAGAAGAACTCAGCAGCTCTCTGTTTTGGTTAGACTACATAGGGAATCCTAACTCTGGGACATATTCTTTAAAAATAGAATGATGAGCTAACTTAAAAGTTATGTCGTATGACCAAGAGTTGAGGGAATAGTCTTTCTAATTATAAAAGGAATTTAAAGGAAATTTGCTTCCTTTTGGCACATATCCCTAGGGCTGTTATGGAAGAGGGGTTTGCTAATTAGGGCAGAACTAGATGCATTGGGTGGAATTTATAGGAAGCCTGGGTTGGCTGTGTTTATGGAGAAAATTCAAGGATTAAAACTGTTAAATCACATAGTCTGCTGTTTCAATGTGGCTAATAGGGCCATTGTTAGGGGGAGGTTCAAAGGTTCTATGATTATCTTATGTGTTCATTATTACCTCTGGCCTGAAACTGGATATTGAAAAGATAAGTTTTATTTTGTATATTTAAAAAGTATTTGACATAGTGTTTACACACACACACGCACACACACACACACACACACACACACACACACACACTTAATATAGTGAAGCAGATCAACATATCCAAATGATCTGATTACCCTATTTTAAAATAGGGTAATTGCATTTGAACTGGGTTTCCTCATCTGCTTTTGTTTCTCTGGACAATTAAAAGGAAATTCCTTCTCCTCAGAATCCTCAGGATCATCCCTGGTTAAGTTTAGGCATTGGCCATTGTCTTCATATCCAGTTGACTTCATGGGGTAGAATTTAGACTCATGCTGGGCAAAAGGTCTGAGCATTGGATTGAATTCATTGTAGAGCTAAATTCTTAGCTTTCCTGGTATTTATTTTATCACGGCTTTCTTTAATGAGGTATACATAATATACAATAAAATGTACACTGTAATGTCTAGTGTGCAGTTTTTTTTTTTGTGTGTGTGTACATGTGATAATGAGGGATTGAACCCAGGGGCATTCTACCTCTGAACTCCACTACCAACTCTATTTTTTATTCTTTATTTTTGAAACAAGCTCTCAGGAAGTTGCAAAGGGCCTCACTAAGGTGCTGAGGCTTGCTTTGGACCTGCATCCTCCTGTCTCAGCCTCCCAAGAACTAGGATTCCAGACCTACGCTACCCTGCCTGGCTGGAGTTCATTGTGACAGCCGTGTACACTTATGTGGTCACTTCTAGCCATGCCTTGAAGTCCTGCCTTGATTGATTTCTTCCTCTCCCTCCCAACCCCATAGAAAAACCACCTTTTGACTCCTATAACCATTGATTCTATTTGCCTGTTCTTGGGCTTCATATAAGTTGAATTACACAACCTGTACTCTTTATATTTGACTTTCCTAACTCAGCATAATGTTTTAGGGTTTCTCATCCACACTTTTCAAAGGTATCAGTGGTTTGTTACTTTTTGTTGCCTTTTATTTTATAAGTACATAATTTATATCTTCTACCCTCTGATGAGTTTATTTCTTGGAATCTATGGGAGCAGGACTTTGAATTCTGCAGGGAAGCTTCCCTCTGTGTGTGTGCCACTTAGCATCGTCGTATTCTTACTTCATTGTGCATATTTTTATCAAGGAAAACAAGGAGATAAATGCTATGTAAGGCAAAATGCTCATGGAAAGTCTTCAATGGATGTGAGAACTCGAATGATAGTAATTAATAGTTAATCTAATTTTGCCTTCATTACAGTTTTTTGTCCTAAACTTAAAATAGGCCAATAATATGCAGTAGAATGCTCTAGAAATTTGTGACAGTTTAGTATAGTGACTTTCAGAAAAATTCAAGTAATTTATAAAATATATTGTAAACTGCACAGGAATTTAAATGTCTCTTCATCAAATCTATCAGTAAACTTTAAATGTGCAGTTAGATTCCCTTCAAAATAAAATGGTGGATGTATTTATTGCCACTTTATAATAGCTAAACTTTGAAATCATTTTGCTTTGCAATTATAATTTAAAACATTTTTGTCAGCTTTATTGAGGTGTGGTTGACATATAATAACTTGGAATATTTATAGTTTGTAAAATTAACATATGTTTGTGTTATCAATTGCTCACTACAATCAAAATGATGAATATATCCACTATCATAGGAAACTTCTTGTGTCTCTTTAAAATTTTTCCCTTCTACCCTTTTCACCAAGCCCAACAACCACCGATCGATCACCTTTCGGTCATTCTTTATCAGCTTATATTTTCTTGAGTTTTGATAAAGGAATGCTAAAAGAAGTTGTACATTTATAATATGTTAAATAAACCTTTTTGGTACTGGGGATTAAATTCATGTCAATTGTACTCCCAAGCTATACTCCTAGCCCTATTTTAGTTTTTATTTTGAAATAAGGTCTTGCGTAATTGCTGAGCATATCCCTAAGTTGCAGAAGCTGTTCTCGAATCTGCAATCCTCCTGTCTCAGCCATCCAAGTACTGGGCTTACAGCTGTGTCCCACTATGGCCAGTTAAAATAATACTTTTGCAGAATATTCAATTACATAGGATGTACTCATGACATATTGTTAGGTGGAAAAGGGATATGAAATACACAAAATCCTTTTGACATGTATAGAACAAACATGAACATTGAAATGATATAGTTATTAATGATGGAGATAATTCTCCATAATTCTAGTACAACCAGAATACATTATTTTACCATAAAAACCTTAGTGATGAAAAGAAAGTAAAGAGAGCTGTGAACCAGGTGATCCAAGTATATAATGATCTCTCTCTCTCTCTCTCTCTCTTTTTTTTTTTGTGGTGCTGGGGATTGAACCCAGGGGCATTCTCCCTCCAAGCTAGACCCTCAGCTTGATATTTTATTCTTTATTTTGAAATAGATTCTCATGAAATTTCAGAGGGCCTCCCTAAGTAGCCTAGGCTGGCCACAAACCCAGATCCACCTGTCTCGGCCTCCCAAGTACTGGGATTACAAGCGTGTGCCACCATGCCCAGCTTATAATGAACTGTTGATAACGCATTTCTACATAGCTGAGGATATTTTCACTTGGGGATTTTCATTGTGAAGAGTTAAAAATGTGTCCTCTGTGCTAAAGGAAAAATTGAGATAAAGAAGCATTTTTTTTTTTCTGGAAGTGTTGGAGTGCCTTGGATATTAATATAATTTCTCTGAGTAATCATGTTAATAACTGTGGTATGTAAAATAATTCCTACAGTATCTGACTGCTTATCCTCCTGGAACTGAACTGAAAGCATTATGGGAGCTCTCTGGGTAATGAAGGTCACAAATCAAAAGAAAGAATACACGAAAAAAGGATTAGAACAAAAAGAGCTAAAGCCATAACTCTACATCCCTGTTCTAATGAATCCTATAATTTGACAAATGTAAGTGGGCGAAAAAGTGCTACTTAATGAATTAAGGATGAGCTGATCTTCCTTATAGTCAGTTGAGAATAATTTTTTTTCTGAAATACAGAAAGGTAAATCCACATATAAATTAAAATTTGTTACACATAGGGTATTATAATTTTTTATGAATTATTTCCTTGGAGAAAGTCATTTTTTTCCCCTGAGTTCTGCAAAGGATTTCCAGTGTGTGCCACAAAAACAATGCTTACAAAGCATATATGTTTATTTTTACTTAACAAAACAGTATAATTGCTTATCATGCTAGAAGGCCTGTATAAAATACACAAAAATAACAAAATGCATGATCTCTGTTTTCAAGATTTCATGGCGTTTAGTGAGCTATTTGGATGAGGACTTGCATGTCTAAAGAAATGAGTATTTTCAGTTTTTATTTTTACCCACTGGTATACTAGGGAGAATTTAAGGTGACAGTATAGATCAATATAGATATTAATTTCCATTAAAATTAGTAGGAAGGGTCATTTTAAAAATAATATATCTCATAAAGCATACGAAGATAATTTTTGCTTTTTTCCATTGATTTTTTAGTAGTGTTATCATTTCTCACTTTTAGATAGGTCATTCTCCTAGAAATACTTTTTCGGAAGAACTAGTACTTCATTATCTTGCATCTAAATTCCTGGGCTCAATACCCAGTATCAATAAAATAGTATAGGATTAGTGAAGTGAAATGAGACTGATGGAAAAGTCTGGTCTCAAGTCCTCTAGCAGGTGTTTCAGTTCTCAAACCAAATGTGGAGGGAGGATGCCACATTTATTATAACACTGACATCGGAGTCCCAAGAACACGGGCTATACTTTGCATTATTGTAAAGGTATTTCTTATCTTTCTGTTTTTTTGTGGTGAAAAAGGTGTGCAGGTTGTTGCTACGGGCCATCATGATGCGCGTGAATATGTTACAGTGTTATTCTTAAAGTTTATAAATGTGGTTACATATGTCAGAACCAGGTGCATACCGTGAAAGGACAATTATTAGTTCAATTACATATTTTGCACTCCTTTTATGCTTAAAGTCTGCTTTTCTTCACAAATCCTCCTACTTACTAAAATGAACTCATTTTCAGGGATGCAATAGAAAAAAAAATAAAAAAGCTGTAATATGATACTTTAGTAATGTTTTAAAAAAGATATTTTAAAGTACAGATGCTTTCCAAGAGCTTAATTGTATTTAAAAATAAATGAAATTCTGATGACTTACATTTTTCACCTCCCCCAAACCTTTCCTAACATAAATGCTATTTCATATGAAACTCTTTAAGCAGAACTTAACATCTTTTAAGATCATTCACTATCATAACATAATGTAGTCGGCAAATGCTTTTCACTTCATTTCAAATGTCTCTGTGGATGAACACAAATCCTATTGATAGCAGTGACTGAATATCTTACTCTCATCGTATAATGAAGCTAATATCAGTAAGAAATAAGATAATGAGCTCTCGAAATTTACTCAGCTTCCAAGAACATTTTTTACAGATCAAAATAAAAACTTAAAGTAAAAATAAAAATATGTAAATGTCCCTGGAACACTTTATATTTAGGCAAATGAGCAGATATGTAGTATCAAAACTCTCTCGTCTGTTTTTATATATATTACATATAATAAATATTTTAAGGAGACATTGATATATTTATATGTTTTATACTCATATATATAACAGTCATATAATATATTTTTAAGCAGACATTATTATACATAAGTATACAAGGTGATTATAAGAATAACCTTAAAGACTATATTATAAATGGTTTGTTTCAAGTGCTTAGAATTGAATTTTTAAATTATTTGGGTTGAGGAGATATCTGTAATGATAACTAGTATGATTTAAGAATTTAAGATCATTTTTAATTTTTACAATGATTACCATTTATTGAAAACATAAGACTATTCGTTGTAATTGAAAATGAATTGTTTCCCCTTCTAGACACACTACACAGAGCATCTAGTTTACTGTTGACTGTCTGGGAGATGGGTACTAAATTAGCAGATTGTTCAGGGCCTCGTTTCCCTTTCTCCTCTGGCTGCTGTCTACCTTCCGTTCCCATCAGTGCTTCCCAGCATCCTAATGGGGTGGGCAGTGGAGGGGACCTGCAGGAAGGAGCAGAAGTTAGGTGAGTCAATGTTCTTTTTATTAACGTGAAGACAATGTTTTGCCCCAAAGCTGTTAGCTAAAATCAGATTTTCAATGTACTGTTGATTTTAATTTATGGTATGTGTGTCTCCATTAACTTAGGGAATCCTAAACTTCATTGAAAATAATAGCAGTCAGAGTGGAAGGCTTTGAAATCAGACACAGTGGGGTTCAAATCCCAGCGTGCTGTGGATGAAGTTTAATTTATTAGCCTCCACTTCATCATTGGAGGATATGAATCTGTTCAGCAGAGCCATTATGGAAATTAATAATAATTTATGTTAGAGATTTGATCTACATTGTGTTTACAGCTCTTACCTGAGTGTCTTATACTTTATTGGAACATATTTAAGATTCATTTCTTGATTATAGTAGAGTTCATGCCTTGATTATACTATGATTACTCAGTATACCATAAAAATAGTTGTCAGTGACCAAAGTTTTAATACATAAATGTAATAATACATTATTCACATAATTCTGTGACTCCTGCAGTCATGACACAGAAAAATCCTTATGACTTTTACTTACTGCTTCTAAGGGATTCATTAGGATCAGGAGGCAATCCCAGGAGGCTTAAAGAGGGGGACTCGAGATCCCAGCTTCCTTCAAGGTGACTATCAAATAGTCATGTGTAAAAAAATTTAATTTTATGTACTTTGTGGACTAGATGTCATCTTGTAGTTGCTTACAAATAATATGCCTTTTAAAAGTATATTATTTATATCAAATACGTATCAGACAATATTTGAAAAACTTGATGGTCAAATAAATTGGACAGAAGCTTCTGATAGATGCTCCTAACACGTACTTGGATTTCTTCAAGATAGAGTTATAAATCATGTCACAGAGATGATGTCTTACTCTTCTCATTACTGCCTGACCCTGGCTCCCAGGACTCCTATGCGAGGCCCAGACAAAAGCAATTTTATAAACTAATCCATACACAGGTATAGTCACCTTGAGAATAAATCTTGTAGAAAAAGTAGTTTTTCAAGTATACTGTGGCAAACAGGACTCAGTACTTTTAATAAGGGAACGGCTGTATTAGCTAGTGTTGAATTAAGTGGAGTTATGAATCAGGCCGAAGGTGGGGTTGATGGGGCGACTCTACAGCCAAAGAAGATTGTGGAACCATCTATCATCAACAACACAGGGAGAGGTCATTGTGTTTTCCCGATAAGGAAGAAAAGCTGATCGAGTGAGTGACTAAGCATGGTTGAGGAAGCTTTCTAATAGAGAACAAAATTATATCATTTGTAGGAAACTGGTGGAACTAGAGACTCTTATGTTAAGTGAGATCAGAAAGTCTCAGAAAGCCAAAGGCTCTATGTGTTTCTCTCATGTGGGGAAGCTAGAGAGAAAATGGGAAACAGAAAAGACTTCAGATAATGATGAGGGAGATGAGGGGAAAAGTTCACGTTATGCTCTGTCCATATCTGTGGCATCACTACCAGTCTCACTAGCATGCGTCAGGAGGGGATTGGGGGAGCGGGTGGGATGGGGAGTGAAAGACAGCATGTGACCGTGTGTGTGCGTGTTTACATCCGTCTGAAATTCACTGTGAAGTGTGACTGCAGTGCACCCATAAAAGTAGATAAGAAATCAAACTTTTGTTTTCCCAAACTTCTGTACTGCCTCATATTTTAAATGAGAAAAGGGAAAAACATGTCTTATTCTTGTTATTGATCAGCAGATCACATAATGGAGGATGAATTTAGTTCTCAACCGGAGTAGGGAGTACTGTTCATAACAGATCCATTTTCATCAATAAATGAAGGCTGTGTGTTTTCCTCATTTTGCCCTGTACTTTTCAGGCTACCCCAATGACTTATTCAAACCACAGCTAACTTGCTCTTTTTAACTCCCTCCTACAGATGTTGATGGATTCCATCTGTCTTGATAGGGTGTCATGATGAGATTGAAGGCTCGCTCACTGTTATCCTAAGTGCATGTGGGAAAAACCCTACATATATAATCAGAGAATTATAGCACCGTTAACAGAGTAAAGGTGGGAACGCATGTCTGGATCATGGTTAGGTGAAATACCAGTGAGTAGGGGCTGAGAACAAAGGCAATAATAAAGATAGAGATAAAACCCAAAAGGAAACGAGACCGTACTGGTATTTAGCTACTTCTTGCATTTGATCTGCATAATAGTTATTTCTGTAGTGAACACCTAAATTAATTAAGAAAAATGCACTTAAAGACGGAAATTTACTCAAAGGCTGCCAAAAGATTGAAAATAGTAGCAATATAAAGAAAATGAATTTCGGGGAAGTCAACTTTGGAGTGCTTTACATAAATGACAAGAAAATGATCTGTAAGTGGAAATATCCATGAAAATTAGATTATTGCTCGAGGCAATAATTCTTATAAGAAGAGTAAGAGGATGAAGAGAGCAGGATGAAATCCAGGTGGCTACACTGAGCTACCCAACAGTAAGGATTAGAAATGAGTATTAAACCAGGTATAAGGTGTGTCAATGATGGCATGTAAATATAAAACCAGGAAATGTGGTGGATATGCCAAATCTGGCAAAAAAAAATCCTATAGATGTGTATGAGATGAAAGGAAGAATCTGGGAAAAACGAGAGAGAGAGAGAGAGAGAGAGAGAGAGAGAGAGAGAGAACAAAAATAAAGATATTTGACAAAATTTCACCTTTCTGATAAAATGTATTCTCTAATGTGGAAAAGTGAATGGGAAGGACAGGGAAGCAAACTAGACTTGGCAGGAAATTGATCAAAGATCATTTAAATAAACAGGTCCTGACGACTTTCAAATTAGAATGCCAATTATTGATGATTCTGGCCCCGAAGTGCTAAAAATAACATCTTTTAGTTACAGTGGAAACTATTCTTAGTGATTTTTTAGATCACCATGAACTCTTAGTGCCCGCTTCATTATGGTTTATGTCAAAGATACAAAGTAGTCCATGATCATTTATAAAAAAGTACCTTCATTTTTATAGCTCTTTCCTTCTTTCTTTACAGTCACAGTAGTGTGACTTTCCATTTTTCTTTACAGGGAAAAACACTTTACTTCATATTAAAGTGACTTGTATTCACAATAAGAATTATAGATCTGACTAAAATGAGAAAAGCCAATCTGTGTGTATTGAAGCTGCCAGGGACACCGGGGCTCAGAGAGGAGTAAAGCAAAAGATAAACTCATGTCAGCACTGTCTTCTGAAAATGTGGGCACTTTATTTCAATCAGCTGGAGAAAATGTATGATATTAAACAAAACCACCTAATCCCCTTTTACAAAGTCCACTTTTTATGATGTGCATGACAAAATACAAGGTACAACGTTGTATTTCACAATTACGGGGATTTGAAGGATGCGGAAAACTTCCATGAAGAGCTATTCATGGAAGTTATTTGTCAGTAGCTGAAAAATGGCTGTATTTGTAAATATATTTTTATGATATCTGAGAATGACTCGATTTTATGGAGGATAAGACAGTACCGAAGACAATTAGCCACAGTGCAGTTGCTATTTTATTTTTGATCAGATTCCAGTTTAATTATGTGCCAGAAACCCTCCTTCATAGTTGGAGGTGTGTCCTTCCATTAGGGAGCATTTGGTACATGCTGATCATCATCAATGGACAGTTAGAGCCTTTATTTCATTAAGGGTTTACAGGATAACTATATTCATTTTTTATGATGGAGAGAACAGATTTATTTTTTATTTATTTATTTTTATTTTTTATAAGTGGAACATATTGAAAATGGTGTACATTTAGATTGTGCTTTGTGCCCTTCCCCCCTCCCAATAAAGAGTGTCCAGGCTAACCATGTTATATTTATACTATTTCACATATTCGTATGTAGCTCCTCCATTGGACAACCTCAGCTTTCTCCTCTCCTATCTTTCCATTCAAGCTTTGCTGAGTTGCTATTTTAAGCTAGTTAGTCACAAATAGTTTTTTTTTTTTTTGTTTTGTTCTACATTTCAGTCTAAAGTATCCAGGAGCTTGATAAAAAGGTCAATTCTTTATTATTTAAAAACTAGCTTTGTGTCATAAAATCAGCTCATCAGATGGTGATAGCTTTGGAGACAAATGGGCTTCTGTCCCAGTGGTTCTTCTGTGACCCTGGGTGGGACACTCAGACTTTCTGATTCTCGTGTTTCCTTAGACCAGATGCCCCAAAGAACCTCTCAGGCACTCTGAGTCAATGCTGTCTTTTTTTTTTTTTTTTTGATGTGAAGAAAACTAATGACAAAGGAGCTAAGCAAATATAAATTTGCTAAACTACATCTATGTGTGTATATATATATATGCACACAGATTTACACATACACTCAGTATATCTATCCACAAATACATCCCTAGTCTTAAGAACTCAAGCAAAGAAACATGGATAGCAATTTATTGTTATCTTTGACATGTAGTACAAGGTTGAACTTATTTATTTATTTACTTACTTACTTACTTACTTTTGCGAGTCTGAGGATGGAACCCAGGGGCATTCTACTTCTGAGCGACACCCCCTGCCCTATTTTTTATTCTTTATTTTGAAACAGGGTCTCACTGAGTTGCAGAGGGCCTCACTAAGTAGCTGAGGCTGTCCACGAACCATGATCCTTCGGTCTCAGTCTCCTGAATGCTGGGATTACAAGTGTGCGCCACCACACCCAGCTGGTTGAACACATTTATATGGTGCACTGACACTATATATGCCTATCAATGGGAAATTGATTAAATTGGGATATCCATGTGATAATTGGTATACCCAAGTGATATAATACTAACCAGTCTGCTAAGATTACCTGGATATAAAATAGTGTGAACACTATAAATTCCATGTTTAAAATCACACACATTCTCATACATGTACACCAAATACACACATGCACACATACAGAGAGAAATCTGGATGGGTATATACTTAGTGTCATTAGTATTTATTCTTTTTTTTTTTTTTTTGGTGGTACTGGGGTTCCTGGAAGCCCTTCTACCTCCGGGCTACACTCCCAGACCTATTTTTACATTTTTATTTGGAAACAGGGTCTCCTAAGCCAGCGCACGCGGCTGGCTTCGAACTTGCGCGATCCTCCTGTCTCCGCCTCCAAAGCGTGGGGATTACAAGCGTGCGCCACCACGCCCGACTTTAGTATTTATTCTTAAGTGGATAGATTATGGATGACTTTTTGTGGGGTTATAGGTGATGGGTCTTTTTTTTTATTCAAGTACTGGGGATGAAACCCAGGGGTATTCTACCTCTACGCTACACCCTCAGCCCTATTTTTTTTTTTTGAAACAGGGTCTTACTGAGTTGCAGAGGGCCTCACTAAGTAGTAGCTGAGGCTGTCTGCAAGTCACAACCCTCCTGTCTCTACCTCCCAAATGCTGGGATTGCAAATGTGAGACACCATGACCGGCTTACAGCTTTTTTAAAAATATAAAAAAATCCAATAACTATTTTTAAAAAACCACTGTATTAATTTTTTTATAATACAGCAGAGGACCACAAGTTGGGTGGCTTAATGGAATAGGAATTTATTGACTCATCGTTCTGGGGCTAGAAGTCTGAAATCAAGATGTCAACAGGGTCCTGCTTCTTCTGCAACCTCTTATAGCACGTGGTATTTATTAGAAATTTTTCGTGTTCCTCAGGTTTTAGTGGCTTCACTCCGATTTCTGCGTCCATCACGCATGGCCGTCTTCCCTCTGTGTGTCTGTGTCTTCACGTGGCATCCCATGTGAAAGTAAGGATGCTACTTACATTAGACTAAAGGCTTGCCCTCATCTGCTATAAACTCATTTAACTAACTACATCTGCAAAATAACTCTATTTCCAAATAATTCCCATTCTGAGGTCCTGCAAGTTAGCACCTTAAGGTATCCTTTTTTAGGTATGTGTGTTGCGGAGGGGCGCAATTCAGTCAATAGCAATCACCATATTCAGGTTTTATTTATCTATCTCTAAAACCATCTGCTCTTGAATACTTTGTTTTCTGACTCTCAGTCACCAAGACGTAAAATTTATTGAACTCTTACTTCTCCGCTCTATTCAGATAACCTGCATCACTGAGATTTTATGGGATAAAATATTTCTCAAATTTTTTGAGGGTATTTTTTTTTCTGTTGTTGCCCCTCTCTAGGTCATACTCTTGCTGTTTCTAGCTGAGATTTTAAGTACGTTTCTAGTTGGCCCATTTTTTCCTTTTGCATCCCGTAACGTCAGTCTACTCTGTATGCATCTAAGTGGTTCCTTATGCAGTCCATTCCATTTCTAAGATGCATTTCTGATCTCATTTCTCCCTTGCTCCAAAGCCTCCAGTGCTTTCTCTGAATTAAATACCTAAAGCCCGCCTCTTTGGCAGTAAAGCTCATCCACGCCTCAGCACTCCCTGCTCTATCCAGTCTTAGTTCTCCAACTCTCCTGGATAAGCCCTGTGTGCAAATTTAGCCCAGATGCCTCTGAGTCTCTTAAGTGCTCTGCGCTTTCCTGTCTACTTGGTTTAACTCACACTGGTTGCGTTCACTGAAATGCCTTCCCTGTTTCTACTTCTGCTGTAGTTTGGATGTTGAGTGTTCCCCAGAGGGTCATATATCAAAGCTTTGTCCCCAGTGTGGCCGTATTGGGAGAGGCTGTGCATCTTAACAGGTGGGGCATAGTGAGAAGTCCTTAGATTACTGGATGTATACCCTTGAGGAGGAGGTGAGACCCCAATGTCTCTAGCTCTGTATCTCTCTCTCCCCTCCCTCTGCTCATGTTGGAGGTGTGACTGCTTGCTCCAACCTGTAACTTCACCGTGATGCGCCACTATCCATAGCCCTTACCACAATGGGACCAACTGATGCTGACTTTGAATCTCCAAAACTGTGAGCTAAATATACCTTTTCTGTATAAGTTAGCTTCCTCAGGTATTTTGTTATAGTAATGCAAAGATGACTAATACGCTTCTCAAACTCTTAAAGCATCAACTTTCTTCAGTGGCATTTGAAATACCATCTATTCTCAGGAATTTTCCCAATTCTTTCATTCAGATGTTCTCTTACCTTTCAACACCCAGGTATATTAGGGCACCTGATTTAAGGCATTTATCTTGTCTTGCCTTTGGAGTCTGTACATAAGTCTTAGTCTATTCATGTCCCTACATGTGTGAACACATGTAGATATGCCTCCACCCCCTAAACCACAGAGCCCTGGAAACAGATAATGTGTCTTGTCTGTCTTACATTCTCTGGGATGGCCTAGGATGCTGCCTTTGAACTTGTCAGCGCGCATTACAGGCCTTGAGTTCTTACTAGTTAGAGCACACAGTGGGTGATGTGGAGCTCAGAAGGACTAGCTCAATCAAGAGAAACTAGAGTGTAGGTAACCAAATGTGGAACATTACCTATTAAATCCACTGGATACCAGGGATGTTTTCGTAGGGGAGTGACTGTGGAGCTGTTGAGGGAGATGCCACCTTGTTTTCTACTCAGAGTCTCTGCACCAGCTGGACTGGGTCTTGTACCCATATTTTCCTCTGCTGCATAGGGGAGTGGATTGTATTTCCTTTGAAAATGATTAGATTCAGCAATTGGATCAGTTTCCAAGATGTATAGTTTGGATCAATCTAATGTTCTGTATGCAAAATATGTCAAAAGTTAGCAAAGTGTTTGAGAATTTTATATTTACATAAAGTCATTTCTGCTATTGAAATTACCAGTATGAAAAATTATGTTTTGAATTTTAGTAAGTTGTATAGGCTAAACCTTAAAAATGTAATTAGTAATGTCATCCTTTATCAATGGAGGTATCAACTGAGGACTTTACAACCAGGATACACACATACTTACACACATATGTATATATACACATATATGATGCATATATAAATATACATATGTATACACACATACACACATATACATATGCTTATATGCTAAACACACTTGCAAGAATGTCTGTTTCTCTGAGATACCAAAGGGTCTCCAGAGACAGGAGGAGAAGCCTTGGTGGATGAGGGAGGGAGCGGAGGGCGACTCAGTGAGGGAAAGTCTTCAGTGGACATGATGTACTTGTGTAGAATTATCAATGCCAGTCCCAAATCTGTGCATGGGGAGGTGAGGTAAAGGGGAGGGAGTTGGGGAGGGGCTCCCGAGTGCTCCGTGCGTGGATGTCTTTATTACTCTGAACTTCAATGTGATATATGATTACAACATTCCAATTAAAAATTTAAAAAAAGAATAACAGTACAGTGTATAATGCTGCTGTGCTAGGAGTTTCTTGGTGGAAAGCTGGTGTTTAGTAGTGAGGGACGGGGGCCCTCGGTTTGCCCTCTGTCTTGTCACCAGTTGATTATTATTCTAGACCTGTTTTCTCAGTTGTGAAGTGGGTGAACTAGAATTCCCTTTCAGAGTTTTGTTGTGAGAATGAAGCAATGTAAAACTGCACGCTTTTTGGCACTTAGTGAGTTTTCAGTGAATTGAGATGCTTATTACCAATGTTAATATTAAGTAATGCCATATAATTTGAAATTTAGTAGAAGCATCAGTTTCAAAGTAGCAGAATCATGCTGGGCATGGTGGCGCACGCTTTTAATCCCCATGCTTGGGAGGCAGAGACAGGAGGATCTCACAGGTTCGAAGCCAGCTGTGCTGGCTTAAGAGACCCTGTTTCCAAATAAAAAAGTATAAAATAGGTCTGGGAGTGTAGCCCGGAGGAAGAAGGGTTTCCAGGAACCCCTCAGTACCACCACCCCCCAAAAAGTAGCAGAATCATCAGTTTTAATTGCATTTATTGAATTGTTTTAGCCAGACATTAAAAGGTCATGGGAAAGATAAGGAATAAGACAATTTTTCTTTAGTTGGCTGTCATGCTATATACGAAAGGAAAAATTTTTAATTACAAAAGATAGCTATAATTATAAGAAATATCCATCTCTGGAAAGGACTTTTAAAGCCTCCAAACTGTCCTTCAAGTAATGTCAGGACTCAGTGGTAGGTGTTCCTACCATGTTTTAATTTTCATCCATTGGTTTCTATGGTTTCACTATCCAGCTTAGAGTCACATCAGCAAAATTTAAAGTGTCCTTCTAATATTCCTACTTTTAGTATATGGCAATTTTATATATATCAGAGGTGGCCTCATATGGATCAATGAAAAAAAAAAACTAAGGACTCTGACAGATGAACAGATAAAGATAATGAGTAGATAACTAACAAAAGAAGAGCAGACATGGAAAACAACCATGGGAAGAAAACTGTTCTCTGTAATAGGAAAGTAAAGATTAATATAGTTATCTTTGCTTCTTTCTAGCCTGTTGTGATAGGAAATCCTTTTGATACAGAAAGTCAGGATCAAGCGACATTGATTACTCCCCTAGGATACTGGTGGCAGGAGAATTGGTGCAGAGCTTCTAGATGCAGCTGGAGACAATGCATCAAGAGCTCTACTGCGTGATGTGCGCATGTATGTCTCTGCCATCTTGGAGCCCATTAAGATGTATGACTACAAAGCACCGATAAAAAATAAAAAAAGAACAATAGAAACATTTATACTGTAGACCCCCAATTTTACTTTTGGAAAGTATGCCTAAGAAAAAGACATATGCAACAAATTGTTCATCATACTATTATTTAAAATTGTGAAGACTAGAAGCAATATTGATGTTCACTACCATGGAAATGGTTAACATAATCATTCAGTCATAAGTTATGCCATCAAGACACATATGTTATAATAATGCAAAACTGTCTACCAGTTTGGAAAAATGCATATAATAGTTTTAATGAAGAAAAACAGAATGTAAAATTACTTGTACACCAAAATTAAAGTTTTACAAAAATATGCATGAAAAAATTGAAGGAAAAGCATGAATAATTGTAGAAATTATCTAAAAGAGATGACATAATTTTTTCCCTTTCTACAATTTTTAAATTTTATTTACTATAGTTTTGTTTTATATATTTTATAAAATAATGTTAATAAAAAAGAAATCGTCTCCTTATTGAGATTTACTATTGCATGAATATATTCTTGCCTTGTGGACAAATTTATCTTGGCCTCCAGGGCAAAAGCTGAATGCTTAAATAGGTATTAATTAGCTCCAGGTTCAGCACTAGGGGAGGATGAAGATGTCAGAGGTTAAAACAAATTTTGATTGGTATAATTTATACAATGAAAATTCATGTCCATGCTATTCTGGTGAGTTTTTTCTTAAAAAGGTTAAGGATTTTTTTAAAGGCTAAGAATGGCAGTAATTTTTAATAATGAAAACCTGATAACAGAGAAAAGATTTCAGTATATACCAAATACTTCCAGTTTCCATGGCCAACAACATAAGTACAATTACTTTATCTCAATTTGCAATTTATCATAATATTTTTCCAGTCAAAATGTATGGAATTTAGGATTGCATTTAATCTTCCAAAAAACGTTTCTCTGAATAAATACAGAGGAATCATAAACATGCTATGTTGCTGGGTGCATAAAACTTGTAGGTATGAAAACTTTTTTTATTTTTTGTACTGGGGGTTGAACTCATAGATATTCTACTTCTGAGCTACACCTCTATCCTTTTACATTTTTAAAATATTGAAATAGAGTCTCATTAAATTGTCCAAGCTGGTCTTGAACCTGAGATATTCCTGTCTCAGCCTCCCAAGTATTGAGTTTACAGGTGTGTGCTACCACATCAGCTGGAATTTTTTTTTAAAAAGTTCACTGAAAACTCTCTTTTAGTCAAACCTAAAGGTCACTTTTTCATAATTTTTTTTATGATACTGGGGATTGAACCCAGGGATATTCTACCTTTGAGCGACACCCCAGCCCTATTTTATTTTTACTTTTTGAAACAGGGTGTCACTAGGTTGACTAGAATCTCACTACTTGCTGAGGCTGTGCTCAAATATGTGATACTCCTATCTCAGCCTCCCAAGTATTAGGATTACAGGTGTGTACTACCCTACCCAGCTTTCATGACGTTTGAAAGGATCAGGCACATGATTTATCTCTCCTTTAAATATATTCTATCTTGTTAGGTGTGGTGGCGCACACTTGTAATCCTCGCGCTTGGGAGGCAGAGACAGGAGGATCACACTGGTTCGAAGTCAGCTTAGGTCTGGGAGTGTAGCCCAGAGGTAGAAGGGTTTCCAGGAACCCCACTACCACCAAAAAGAAAAAAAAATACACACACACACACACACACACACACACATATATGTATATATATAAATATTCTATCTTTTCCCTCTCTTTTCACAATATAGAGTTACCCAACAACCTATAATATACTTAGCTAACATTTATTGAATTTTACTATGTAGCAGACATCATTGCAAATACTTTACAGGTATTAACATGCTAAATAGTCACAGAAACTTTTTGAGGTAGGAAGAACCACCATCCCTATTTTGCAGGGGATAAAACCGAGACACAGAGAGGCTAAATCTAGAAGTGTTCCATTGCTTGGCCACTGGCAGACCTGGGACTAGAGCCCAGCAGTCTGCTTTCAGAGCATGAGTGTTTGGCTACTGCACCTTACTATTTCTTACAGTGATCCTCAGTGTAGACAGGGGGCCTCAAGAACTCTGAAAACCCAGATATGGCTTAGTAGGCATTTCTACTAGCAATCCAGAGAGTGAAAGGTACTCAACTCTTTAGTTAGGTGGCATGATAGAAAGATTTCAGAATACCCAGAGGACCAATAGGTGGACCATGACCTTTTACCACCAAATTGCCGAATGATGAGCTGAGTTCCTGGTCATATTCTTGGGTGAAAGCCTGCTGATCCAGAGGAACATCAGCCATGCTGCTAGGGAGGCAGCAGGGGGTTTGGAGAAATGGACTCTGTGTGGGAAACATGGCTGGTTTGTCAGCTTCACTCCCTATGAGACTTTGGGTTTGTTTCTGAACTCCAGAACCGAAGCTTTGTTTCCTTATCTGTAGGGAGATTGCCGCTCCATTCATAATTAATAATGTAATAACTTTATAAATCATACTGCCTATTCATAACTCACTCGGCAATTAAGTGAGAAAGTGTTTTATAGGCTTGGGCGCTGCTTTGGTTGGCTATAGAATGTCCCCTGAAGAGCTCGTGTACTGCTGTCTGGAGTCAATATGAGCAAGTCATGAGCGCTGCAATCACATCGTAGATAAATCCACTGTAATGAATTTACTGGATGGTAGCCTAGGCGTGTGGTGTTGGGGACTGTGGCTTTTGTCTGCCTTGTTTGTGTTGTTGCTTCTAGCCTTTATGATGTAAGGGCCCGCTCCCTGAGCTCTGCAGACCAGGCCTCACAGGAACCGAAACTCTGGAATCTCTGAAAACTGTGAGCAAATACATCTTTCCTCTAAGTTGTGTGGTCAGGCGTTGGCTGAGACAAGCACAGTGCACAGTATAAATTCAGGCAGAGTAGAGGATTG
Source organism: Muscardinus avellanarius (assembly GCF_963383645.1). NCBI lineage: Eukaryota > Metazoa > Chordata > Mammalia > Rodentia > Gliridae > Muscardinus > Muscardinus avellanarius. The sequence goes on from NC_137787.1 coordinate 187,528,222, forward strand.
ACTCTCTGTATGGGTATAATGGTGCCTGGCCAGGCTTGGCATGTTAGTGGGCTGCAGGAGAACTCGCAGGCAGGCCGGTTTTGCCTTAGAAAAGTCTCTCAGTTTACTCCAGCACATGGCAGGGGCTATCACATATTGTCTGGGTAACCTGGGGCAATTACGAAACCTCTCTGAATCTCTGTTATTAATCTGTTAAACAAGAGTAATGACATTTACCTTGCAGGGCTTTGATGGGGATTAAAGTTAGATAATAAGGTCTTTAATCGCTCATCTTCTTTCTTATTACTTTAGTATGTGATAGCATTTAGTAAATGTTACCTTTGGAAAAGTCTTTGGTTTCTCCAGGTTGCATTTTGATTGCTGTCTTCCGCTGAACTTCATTTCCTCTTCCTGCCATTTGATAGGACAATGAAATTGTAGAGATTTTAATTCCCGGAGGTTTAAAAATGAAGAGATGCTCATCAGAGGAATTATATTCTGGAAAACAAGAAAGGAGGAAAAGAGTTTTATGAAACAAAATGTAAGCTAGCAGGAAGAAACCTTTCCATGGGTTTAAAATGAGGCAGACTGAGTAGGAACAGGGCTCGGCGCTGACATTTCGGAGGGCAATGAAGTGGTTGCCCCGGCACCTGTGAGATGATTTGTCACTGTGGACTTTTAAAGTGGGTGTCAAGAATGCAGCACTGAGCAGGTGGATGACTTGGAAAATCAGCTGGTGCTCTTAAGAGAATCTGTTTTATTTGTTCAGTGCCATTAACCTCTTGGTAATAATTGTAAAGGGTCATATTTAGTGAAAACATTTATTTCAGGAAGAAAAAAAGTATTATTTTAATTCCCTGTGAATTTTTTGGTGTCTTACATAATGATTTTTTTTTTAGTGTGATAAGGACTAAAATAATTGCTTAATATAAGCTCTCACCTCTAACCAGGATTACATATAGAACCTCACCAGACAGGTGCAACAGATATCTTTGGAAACCTATGATGAGCCTGTTGCTGGCTTGTTGCTACGTGGGACACAGGCAGGGATGTAGCACAGCCCTCCCCTTCAAGGAACAGCAAGGACAGTAGCACGGATGAAGGGGGACAGGACTATAAAAAGTTACCATGGGTACCGAGATGGGAAGTGCGGCATGACTGGTATACACAAAGTACTTTGAAGACATTGAGGAGGAACTGAGTATTTTTAAGAAGATTGGAGAAAGGCTTTCAAAGTATGTGACACTTGAGCAAAATCTGAAGGTTAAGTGCTATATCAAGAGAAGGAGACAATTGTGTAAAGATACCAGAGCTCTGGGCTGTCCAGGATGGGAACTCAGGTGCAGATAGGATGGTGGTCAGTCATCGACGTAGGAAGAAAACCAGGGAAGTTGGGAACAAATGAACTCCAGATAGAATTGTGGCAGGAGGAGCCACATTAACATAGAGCTAACAGTGGCCAAGCAGGATGAGGAAGAGACATCAGCAGGCCGCTGGTGTTATTCCTGAATGACTGCAGAGAGGAAAGACAAGAGCCAGGCTGCGTTGGGGCCAAGGGGAGGTGAGGAAGTATTTGTAGATAATATCACTGCATTAGTCAGCCTTCTGTAGTCCAGTGTTACACTGCTACTGTCCAGAGACCTGACCATGAAACTTACAGGGAGGGGTCAGTCCATGTGAGGCTGGGCACCGCAGATCTCAGGGCATGGCAGAGGCAGGGAGTGGAGAAAGGGAGAGGGCAAGGCTTCGTCCCCGCATCCTGGAGACCAGAGGCAAGAGAGGACGAAGGGAGGAGGAGCCATATATAGTCTCCAAGGCTGCAGCCCCAGGGACACACCTTCTCCAGGACTCCCTACAACGACGACCACCACTGGATAAATAAATCCATTTTGATGGACTTATCCACCGCTGGGATTACAACCCTCGGTGACTCAACTCCAAACACCAACTGATGAGCTTTTCAGGAGATATTTTATAGCTAATTATAACAACCACATTGCTGATCCTTTGGGCAGGGGAAAGAAGGAAAGGAGATCATTTTGAAAGAAGGCATTGCACACGTGTGCCTGACGCAGAAGCTCTGAGTGTGCGTGTGCCAACAGTCAATCCGGAAAGAGGGAGCAGTTGAAAGGAGGCAGAAAGGGGAAGACTTATGGAGGAAGGTTCCAGAGCAGGTGACAGGCTGCGATGAAAGAGTACAGATGGGGGGATTAGTTCTTGGGAAGGCAGTACAAGCCAGCTGTAGTGGCGCCTGCTTGTAACCCCAGTACTCTGGAGGCTGAAACAAGAAGATGGCAGGTTCAAGGCCAGCAGTGTTCAGTAACTGAGGAAGACCCTGTATCAAAATGAAACATCATTAAAAGAATTGGGGGTTTAGCTCAGAGGTTGAAGCTCCGTGTGTTTAATCCCCAATAGACAGACAGACAGACACACACACACACACACGGGCGTGCGCGCGCGCGCACACACACACACACACACACACACATTTATTTTTCTCTGGATAAGAAGGTAAGACCCAGACACAAGAGTGAGTTGCCTGTGCACCTGGTTTTCATGTGTTCTTTCCAGAGGAAGCAGTTTTTCATTCTTTTTATTCTCCTTCCTTGGAATTATTTAGTCTTTTTGTTTGAAGGAAATGGAGATGGTGTAATAGTAATTCATCATTGGCTTGCAGAAACAAAGCCTCATCCACAGCTCCTGCATGTGATCTGGAAGTGGCTTTCGTAGGGAAGGAATTTCTGGGTGCAGCTTTCGATTCCCGATGCGTTTCTCACGTCATCAATAGCCAGACTGTCTGAGAGCAGAATTAAGGAGATTCTTACAGGACTGACTAGTGTTTATGTCTTACCAGTTATACTATAATTTATAATAGTAACTTCAGCAATCATTCAATAAGTATACAAAGTAGAATAAAATAATGCATTGGATCCAGAAGCTGCAGATATGAATATATAAAGTTTATTCTATTAGATCAAACCATTTAACCATTTTTGATCTACAGAAGCAGCAATTTTATGTAGTTCAGTTTGGCAATAATTTTCAAGCTCAGAAGAGTATCCAACTGAATATGTCCATCTGGTAGATACCAAGAGGGTTGGTGTCCATGGTGGGTAGAAGCCAGTACTGTGGTACCAGAAGTCCCAGCTCTATATCTTACTCACGGCATCACCATGGACCTAGTCCTTTGTCTCTGTGAGTCCCAGCTCTCTCATTTTTAAAATGATGTAATGATGGTACCTACTTCATAACATTTTTATGAGGGTTAACGAGATAATATATGTAGTTCTCAGCAACCTACCTGGCATATAGCAAGCACTCAGTAAATAGAAACATGAGTAATAATAGCAATAATAACTTAAAACCTGCATAGCTATGTGAGATTTTTGTCTCAGCATCCTGATTGTAGTAGAGGATGCTCTGGATAATGAAAAATGATGTATGTGGGAGAAATTAATAGGTACTAAATTCAGTGATGGCTACAAGTCCTTCTGAAGAGGCTAGCATCATAGGGTTTTCCTGGGCACCTAGACATCATTGCCATGCTGGTCAGTGTGCAGGTCACTACCCTGTTTGTAATACCACTTACATTCTAGAAGCTCATTGAATGGAGAGAAAGAGTGAAACAGAAGTTTATGCTTAGTTGTTTAAAAGCCAGTTGTGTTCATGATGCCATTGTGAGAGTTCTTTTTTGTGAAAATATCTGAATTGTCCCATACCGACATTGCTGAATATTATTCAGGTGTGTCTAGAGAATAGGGGATTGATTTTAAGAGCTCAATTCTGCTACCAAGTTTATTATTTTTTTTCTGGACCATGAGTCTCTTGAATTTCTATGTACTCTGGCTTATCAGACAATGAGAATAACAACAGCTTTTTTTATAGGTCAGGGATATTCTGAGATAAAATGGGGGAAACTGTGGTATTTAAGCATTTATTTAGTCAACACACTTCTATTTATCCTCTGCTCCCAGAAGATACGTAGTTTAGGAGAGCTGATGGATACATGGCTATACTACGGGAGGCAAATGCCATGAAGAGGTTGCAGTCAGCCTCAGATCCCGAGGGCTGGGCCATCCCTGGGCTTCTTAGACAGGGAGGTGGTCCTTGAGGCTGGTACAGGCTCAGAACTACAAGAAGAGGAAGTTTCTTTTTCCTGCAGTCTAAAGTTGTTTGTGGAGTGCCTGTGATCTGCTGGGCATAGTGGTGTGATTAGAAATATGAAAGGATACATTTAATTTTGCCCCAAAGACATTAGACCCAACTGTGGATTCTAATACATTAAGGCAGAAGGAGACACAATTATACCAATATGAATATGGGTTCTATAGGCTGTGTGTCCCTTGGCCAACTTGCTTGGGATGAGAAGTGTGTTCAGATTTTTTTAAATTTTAGGATATTTTCATAGACATAATGAGATGTCTTGGGGATGAGACCTAAGTCTAAACACAACCTTCATTTATTTTTTATATGCCTAGTCTGAAGGTAATTTTATACAGTATTTTCAGTGTGCCTGTACTTTGACTACAACTTATCACATGAGGTCAGGTGTGGAATTGTACCCGTGTGGTGTCCTGTCGTTGCTCAAGAAGTTGCAGACATTGGAGCATTTCCCGTTTTAGATTTTCAGATGTGAGGTGCTCAACCTGTATGTTATGGAGGCCCAGTTATGGCGTATCTGTAACACATGGAAAGTTTTGTAAAAGAGAGAGTAGACTCTTACTTGGATCTTGACAAGTGAATGGGACATGGAAGTGAAATGAGTAGCTTCTGTGAAGGCAGAAAGTGTGAAATTACACAGATTCTCTGAGCAGCTGGGATGGCTAGAGGGTAGGGTTGCTGAGAGATGCAGTGGGAATTACTTGGAGAAGAAGATGGGGTTACTGTCTTTGCTATGATCATTTTTTTTTTTTTTGGTGTGGTACTGATTGAACACAGAGGCATTCTACCTTTGAGCTAGACCCTCATTCCTATTTTATATTTTGAGACAAGTTCTTTCTCACTAAGTTGTGGAAAGCCTGGGTAAGTTCTTGAGGCTTGCCACGAATACTGAATTACTAAGTTACTGTGATCCTCCTGTCTTAGCTTCCTACATAGTGGGATTACAAGCGTGAACCACCACATGATTTTTACCATAGAGTTCTTTTTGTTTTTTTCTCTTGGGAACAGAGGCACTAGGAATACATTTTCCTGTTCTTTAGATAAATTAATAAGACCAAACTCAATGGTCAGGTCCTAGGAGCCTCAGAGGATAGCACTGGTTGCAGTGTGACAGAGGCTGAGACAGAAGATATGAGTTAGGAAGCTGTTGACAAAATCCCCTCAGACAGGCAAAGAGAGAACTCTAGCTCAAGATTCATGAAGAAAGCACATTCTGAAATCTTTCCTCTCTCCACAAAGTTTAGAGAAATATTTGAAAGGGAAGATTAAAAAAACCAACACATTCATATCTCTGCTAAAAAAAGAAAGCAAATGGGTTAAGCAGAAGCACATAGAAACACAAGGGCAAATTCTCTCACAGAAAACTGGAAGTCAGCAGGTAATACAAAGACTCGAGAAAGGCCACCAGCACGGATTAGATCACCGTTTCTTAACACATGTGGGGATTTGCTTTTGAGGAAATAGAGGTAATAGAATAATCTGAAAAAGACTTCAGAATGGAAACTTAATATGTTCGGGGTGATAAATATCTCCACAGTTATAAGATAAAATGTTTACAAAATAAGAGTGAATATTTATAAAGAAGCCATTTAGAGATATTTGAAATGAAAAATAAAATTATTAAAATCTAAAAACCCCAAGCCAGGCATGGTGGCACACACTTGTAATCCTAGCATTTGGGAGATCGAGACAGGAGGATCGTGGGCTACTTAGGCCCTTTGCAATTCAGTGAGATCCTGTTTCAAAATAAAGAATAAAAAATAGGGCTTGGGGTGTACCTTGGAGGTAGAATGTGTCTGGATTCCATCTCTAGTACTGAAAAAAAAAAGAAAGAAAAAAAAGAAAGAAAGAAAAGAAAAAAACCCATAGCTGATAGGTCACAGCCCGGAAAGAATTTAATTATGAACCAGTTGTTTGAAAGATCAATCTAAGGCTGTTTTCAGAATGCAACCCCGGAAATAACGATGTGGAAGACTCGCTAGAAAGTTCAAGGGACACATAGGATGTATTTACTAATTTCAACTTTCATCTAGTGATGAAAGAATAAAAGGCTGAAAGACAAAAAAAGAGGAAAAGTAGAATGATAGGAGCACAGGTTGAATATTCTTTACCTGAAATGCATGGGATGAGAAGCGCTCCATATTTCAGATTTCTTAAAATTTTTGTATATCTACATATATCTAACAAGATATCTTGGGGATGAGACCTCGAGTCTAAAGGCAAAATTCATTTATGTTTCACTTATACAGAAACCAAAGGTATCTGTACTTGATCATGACCTGTCACTTGAGGTCAGATGTGGAATTGTTCACTTGTGGTGTCATGGAATTAAAGAAATGTCAAATTTTGCAGTATTTTGGATTTTAGATTTTTCAGATTAGGAATGCTCAGCCTGTATAAAAGAAAGAGTTGTAAATGTATTTACAGAGAGTGTAAAAGTAAGGGCATCAGGAGGATCTCAAGAGGAGCAATAGGTGGGTGATAGTTTCACTGAATATACATCTTGTACCCCGTTAAGATGTATGAGTATAATGCACCAATAAAAAAATTTACAAAAAGAAAGATAAAGCCACGGGCAAACCATTTCAGTTCAAATTTGGACTTTTTGGTTTGGAGATGCCGGAGAAATATCTGTGAGGATATTCTTGCCCAGTAGTAGAAAGCTCAGAGGAGAGTTGGGGATGAGATAGCACGCGGGCGGTTCTTGAAGGAACCGAGTGCACTATATAACGGAATGTGTGATAAAATGTGGTGTGAAGAATTCTATTTGATGTACAGTTGTTGTACTATGTTGCTAGGTAGTTTGTTAAATCAAAGTTGACTATGGTACAAAAAGGTCTGGCCCATTAAAAATTTATCACAGTTAAGATGAAAGGCAACACATTTTATGTTATCTAGTAGTTCTTTTTCATTTTATGTTTGGATTATGTTGTTTCTGTTTGATATGTTAATTAACCATTGTGTTTGGCTATTATGAATGTTTTTCCATATAAACAGTCATGTGTAGTTGGTTACATATTTATTATTTATTTATTTTTGTGATATTGGGAATTGAACCCAGGGGCATTTAAACCTTTTATTTTTTATTTTGAAACAAGGTCTCAAGTTCTGGAAGGCCTCATTTCATTGCTGAGGTTGGTCATGAACCTGCAATCATCCTATCTCAGCTTCACAAGCATGTATATTTTTCAAATTGTTGTCTTTCTACCATTCCCTTTCCAAAAGAAATGTCTGGCTAAATAATGTGGCTCCTAATTATGTAAATAAGGTCTCTCAAATAATCTGATGGTCGTATATATAAAACTTTGGAATCTGATCCTCAAATTCTAACAAGGCTGGCATCATAATTCCCAATTCTTAAGAAAGGAGAGAAGTAGCTGATTTTATAGAGTTGCTCCTTGGAGTAGAGAGGAGCATAATGTCTTCGTGGGGCAGTGGGCCTGTAAGTACAATATTTTTTTCAGTGTCAGTTCAATACATTCTGGTGTGAAAATCTGAGATAGATTTTTAAAAAATCAGACAGCATATATTTTCTGTGGTGCTTGTCCTAGTGGTGTGTTGAACTGTAGCACTCTGTTCAGAAAATTCCATCAAGTTAATCGTATAGGATTAGTTTACAGTGATATTTGTAATGATTTTTAATGTATCCACAACTTAATAAAGAATTTTTCTCCTTGATCCTAGAAATATGTCATTATTATAGTACTACTGCACGAAATGAGGTACTTAGATCATTCTGTTGTGGTAAATTCTTCCCAGCAGAAGTTCTGAATCTGCCAGTGTTGACAGTTCTTTATTCAAAAGTGTAGTTGCTAGCAGGGGTCTTTTTAGTAGAAGAGTTTAAATATATTACCCATGAGTTCTTAAATATGTATAAAACCGGGGCACCGTTTTATGGTCTTGTTGGCATTCTAAGATACATGACTAGAGTTCTGGGAAACACAGTTCTCAATCTTCAGAGACGTCCCAGGAACAATTCGTAATGCTTTACCATGTTGCTGCAGATACCACTGCGGTGAGGCCTAGTCCTGACGGGAACAACGAGGCCCTGGGTCTTGGGGAAGAGCCACTTCTAATGGGATGAAGCTTTCTGTTGAAACTTGTTTTGCAAATCCAGAAAGCACCCGTGAGAATTAGCCTGCCCATCTGTTTCTCTGTCACATGCATACCATCTGTTTCTACATGTATATAAAACATTTTACCAACAGGGACATGCGTGTTTTTCAAGAGTGCTCATGCATGCATAGTTTTAATGGTGTGCATTAACATGCTGCTTTCAAGATTCTCGACTTCCACATCTATTCTTCTCCAAAACGGCCTGTGTCTACTCTGCCTATTCCTTCTCTCTCATTACCAAATAACGGTATATGTTTTAGCCATCTTAAGTGTTATTATGGCATCTTTGGCTCAGGTTTAGAAAATTCCATTGCACCAAAGAAAGGGATGATTAGAAATGTTAGTTTTGTAGGAGGGCTTCTTTAATAATTAATCAAGGATCCTTAAACCTATGGGTTTCCTGTCTTAGATATTACATGTATTTCTGGTAAGGATGAATTCAGGCCTTGCAAAGTGGATTAGTGGTACCGATTCTTTAAAAAATAATAGCCAGGTTTTTTAGGACTGACAAAGTTTTAAAGATACATTAGCTGGAACCACAAATACATATTTCATGTAGTTCCTTTAGGATTCAGCGGAGTTTTTCAATAAGATAGTTAAAACCTATTTTATCAAAGCAGGTCATGAAATATTGATTTTGGCTAAAGTCAATCCATACCTTATATTGTCTTATAAAATATTCAATATTTCATACCTCTTGTAAACAAAAAATCAACTTCTAAACTTATAATAAAAAATTAGGGTGATAATTTGAAAAAAAACATAAGGGGGTACATAACTGTTTTTTCCAAAATTCTTTTCAGGGGAATATGAGCAAAGCATTTCTAAGAACACTGATAAAAGACTTTCTTGAAACAAGTTGGTCCCTTGTTCTTACAGGCTTAGATCTCTTGGTATAGCACACATGCTGTTTTTGAAGCACCAAAGTTTATCCTGTGTTCCTCTAGAAGGTTTTGTCCTGGAGGATTCATAAATCCTTGTGAGACCCTTTAGTTTATAAATGGCATTGTCAGCAAACATGCTTTTAGGAAACAATTGGTTTATTCTAGAAATTGCCTTTTGAAGTGTGTTAGTCAGCATTGCATTACTGCAACAAAATATCTGAGGTAATCAGCTGAAAAGGAGAAAAGGTTTATTTGGCTCAAAGTTTTAGAGATATCAGCCCATGTTTGGTTGGTCCCTTTGCTTTAGGCCTGTGGTGAGGCAGTGCATCATGGCAGGGAGTATGTGGTAGAGCTAGCTACTACACACCTTATCGTGGCTGGGAAGCAAAAAGGGAGAGGAATGGGCTGAGTCCCAATATCCTCTTCATGAGCATGCCCCAATGACCTAACTTCCTCTCATCATGCCTCAACTCTTAAAGGTTACAATCACCTCCCAGTAACACCACATAATAGGGGCTAAATCTTTAATACATGGATCTTTGGGAAACATTTAAGATCCCAACTATAGCACAGTGCCAAAATGCCAGAAGGTATTTTATTGGTCAAGACTTCTGGTTATGATGTGGTGACAGACGCCTTAAAATCTTGATGGCTGACAATTATAGAGATGTAGTTTTACTCTTGAATGTATACACGAATGGGTCACATGTAGGCTTTGCTTCTGTTGTCTTAATGTGTGCACCCAGAGGGATGGATAAGCCTCTATCTTGGAAAGAGACCTCAGCCAGCAGGAAAATGGAACATCATACTACAGGTTAGGTCCCTGAGCTTTTGCCTCAAAGTGGCAGGTCCCTTCTCACTTTCCATTCACCAGAGCAAGCATATGGGCCAAATCTGGTGTCAGTGGGGGTGACAAATACAGTTCTTCCTTAAGGAGATGAAGCGAATATTGTCAAGTCAAAAATTGCACCAGCTGAGCATGGTAATACATGCCTGTGATCCCAGTATTTGGGAGGCTGAGACTGGAGGATCACAGGTTTGCAGCCAGCCTCCGCAACTTTGTGAGGCCCTTAGAAACTTAGTGAGATTCTATTCCAAAATAAAAAAAATATAGGAGCCAGGCATATTGGCACACATCTGTAATCTCAGTACTTGGAAGGCTGCAACAGGAAGAATATAGGCTTAAAGCCAGCTTTAGCAGCTTAGCAAGGCTCTCAACAATTTACCAAGACCCTCTTTCCAAATCAAACTAAAGTAGGATTGGTGTGTGGCTTGGAGGTAGAATGCCTCTGGATTTAATCCCCAGTAGCCCCCCCCCCCTTACAAACACACATAGAGTTGTGGTATAGCTCAAAGGTAGAATACTCCTGGGTTCAATCCCTGGTACTTTGGTAAGCACCAAAGTTGAACAGGCAAGGAAGACTTTATTCAAGGCTATCACAATAGGGGAGAAAAAGCAAAACATGATCTAAACTCAACTCTTCTGAAACAAATGGTACTAGAACTTTTATGAGCAGGAGTGTGAATCATAGACATATGTGTCTGCTAATTGGCTTTACTCAAGAGAAAAGTAAACTTTCTGATATTTTCTTGACAAGTAATAGTTTAAAAAATTTATAGCGAGATGTCCAGCTAACTTAGGCTCCTACCCTCCCACAGAGAATGAGTGATAGGGACTCTGTCTTTCTTGATGATTACATTTCAAGGGATGGCTCTCTGGTCCTTGGGAAAGACATTTCCTGGCTTGCAAAAACTGGCAAGAGGAGGCAACAAGATTTATATCTCACTGGGGCAGAGAAAGAAGGAACAATAATGTGTTTTTTAAAGCAAGTGCTTTTAAGAGACTAGAGTCAAGAGGAAGTCTGTCTTAAGCTTAGTCAAGCTAAGGCTGTCTTAGTCAATATATGTGAACGTGGACTCTAGAACAGTCTACCACAGGGCAGGCGTGTGCGTGCATGTGTCCTCAGTGAATGCTCGACTGTGAGCAACAGACGTGAATACTGGCCGATTTAGTCAGAGAAATGTCTTTTGAAGTCCATTTGGGGCTTAGAGAACTGAAGAACCGGAAAAACATGTAGATTGCAGGGTCATAGGAAAGTAATCTCCCGTGACTGGCTGGGAAGGTATGGACAGGTTTTTGCCACTGCTAGATGAAGGTGTGGCCGTCATCAGACACTTCTGTAGCTGATATGAATAAATGCTGGCCAGGCCTTCAGTTTTGCTCCAGAGCTGAAGTCTGGGCTGGACTATCTGAATAGCGGAGCTAGTTTTGGCCAAGAGGTGACCGGGAAGGGTCAGCCTCTCTCACACATCTTGTCTTCACCCCTTGGTCCTGTGGAGGGGGCTTTGGGAATGGCAGGTGGGGCAATGAGTTCCACAAAGACGGAACATAGCTGGAGATAACCCTACCCATTCACCCCCCTGCAGAAAGTTGTAGAGTAAATAAAACACAAAAGAAACACGAATCCACTAAGGTCCACGACATGGTATTGGGTTGATGGAGTGGTTATGAGGACAGTTCTGGAAATCATTTACCCTCTTCTTTCCCATCTCTTTCATGGGGCCCTTTGATGGGCTACAGAACACTGGATGGCTCTGACCCCCTCTCCTGCTCTAGCCCTGAGGTTAACTGGTACAGCCTCACTGATCTTTGAGTGCTCAGACACGCAGGGCATTCTCTCCTCCAAGCTGTTTACACAATGTAATGACTGAAAGGGTCTGGAAACCTCTTGTGTCTATCAGTTCTCTTAGGATAGAGCTCTAGTAGGATAACAGATACTGCCACACCTGGTTCCTTAAAAGGAGGAGCAAGGTGCAGTCTTTAAATCTGCAGAGACTAGAGGCTCAGACCTGCCTCTTACCTCTCTGAGTTCTAGGTTTCCCTCTAGAAAAATGGAATTATTTATGCATCTCTTGCAGGGATTTTTGGGGAATGAATCAGGAAATGTCTGTTGAGTACACAGCCTCAGCATATAGTAAGCATGAGTAAATGCTGGTGAGTATTAAGAAGAAAGAAACCTGGTTAACTCTGCATCGTTTCCCTTGGCCAGAGTCATTTCTCCTCAACAATTTCAACTCCAGCATCTGTTCAAGAGGAAGGAAGGACATGAGTCTATTTCTGTTGGCTTCTGGGGGCTGCAAAGTGCCACCTGCTCCGTCTCTGTCTGTCTTCATAGCCTGAGGATTTCCCATGTGAGTCATCTGGCCTAAACTGAACAGGGCTGGGAGAAGCTGGATTTCATGCAGAAAGATGGGTCATTATCTGTGAGGCCACTGGGTCGTTTTCTGGGCCAGGATGCCATGCAGATGTGAAGCGTCTTGAGGAGGTTTACGAGACAAGCTTTAGCATGTCCTTACACTGCTGCTGCATTAATCATGCCGAAGCGTGCAAGTATCCAAGTGTTTCATGAATAGGTAATTAATTAAAATGTTATATGCAAGTGTCATGCAATATGTGAGGATTTTTATGGAAATCATTACCATTTCTATGAAAATTTCCCCTTGGGTCTATTTATAAATATGTGCCCAAAGATGTGATATCTCTGGTATATAAATAAACCCTGTGAGTATGAGTGTGTGTGTGTGTGTGTGTGTGTGTGTGTGTAGTGCTTGGTGATGATTAAGATTTTTATTGGTGTGGGCTTAGTTAGATTATAAAGCTGGAAGTTACACTAACATTTTTTTCCAAGTGTCATTAAAACTTAGCACCCTCTTTTCAGTTTTAAAGAATAACTATCTTACGAAATTCAACAAATCAGAAAGTTTTATTGGCAGCAATATTGTGTTTCTTAAACTCTAGTTGCCTTGGTTACTCTTGGAATATTAAGATTCTGGGCCTCTAGACAGTGAGGACTAGTCTCTGTTTATTTTGGGCCTACAATGATTCTAATCAACTAGTCTCCAGGGTAGGCAGAGAGGAAATGTGCGTACTGTCTGGATGGAAAGATGGCTGTAGCAGCCAGCAGTTTGGATAATTTCCGAGCCTCTAAAGGAAATAGCATCATTGATACGGAGAATCATTATCTTTAAGACATACACAGTTTCTTCTCTGAATGTTCCTAGTGCACAAAGTCACCTCCTTGACCAAGTGGTTTCAAAGTCACTGTTTTAGCAGAGAGCATCTATCGATCCTAATACATGTACTGGAAAATAAATTTGTTTTTTTAAATCATTTCCTACCACCTCCAAAGCTGAGAGTGGCGTGGTCACAGAACACTTTTTTTCCTTTTTTTTGGTGGTACTGGGGTTCCTGGAAGCCCTTCTACCTCCGGGCTCCACTCCCAGACCTATGTTATTTTATTTTATTTTATTTTATTTTATTTTATTTTATTTTTGGGCGGGGGTACTGGGGTTCCTGGAAGCCCTTCTACCTCCGGGCTCCACTCCCAGACCTATGTTATTTTATTTTATTTTATTATTATTATTATTTTTTTTGGTGGTACTGGGGTTCCTGGAAGCCCTTCTACCTCCGGGCTACACTCCCAGACCTATGTTATTTTATTTTATTTTATTTTATTTTATTTTATTTTATTTTATTTTTTTTGGTGGTACTGGGGTTCCTGGAAGCCCTTCTACCTCCGGGCTACACTCCCAGACCTATGTTATTTTATTTTATTTTATTTTTTTTTTTGGGCGGGGGTACTGGGGTTCCTGGAAGCCCTTCTACCTCCGGGCTACACTCCCAGACCTATGTTATTTTATTTTATTTTATTTTTTTGGTGGTACTGGGGTTCCTGGAAGCCCTTCTACCTCCGGGCTACACTCCCAGACCTATGTTATTTTATTTTATTTTATTTTTATTTTTTTGGTGGTACTGGGGTTCCTGGAAGCCCTTCTACCTCCGGGCTACACTCCCAGACCTATGTTATTTTATTTTATTTTATTTTTATTTTTTTGGTGGTACTGGGGTTCATGGAAGCCCTTCTACCTCCGGGCTACACTCCCAGACCTATTTTTACATTTCTATTTGGAAACAGGGTCTCCTAAGCCAGCGCGCGCGGCTGGCTTCGAACCTGCGCGATCCTCCTGTCTCTGCCTCCCAAGCGCGGGGATGACCAGCGTGCGCCACCACGCCCGGCCCACAGAACACTTTTAAAAAGTAGCGCTTCTCAGGTGTTCATTTGTGGCCTGCTGCTGTACCTAGCACGGAGAAGGGCTGCAACCTTATCCTAGAGTCAGAATTTCAGAGTGGAAATAAAATGGAAGAGTTTGTTGAGCTCAGCCTTCACTCTTCAGATCGAGTGGCGGAGGGTCAGAGAAGAGGGCGTCCAGCCGGGAGTTCCTGATGTCCAGTGCAGTGTTTTTTCTCTCATTCCAGTTTAGACTGGCAAAAAAAATCTCACTTTCCCCAAATAAAGCAAAGTCTTTCCTTATTTAAATAATGCCGCCGTAGGAATAATTTGCTTGACAGCATTGGGATTTTAGAAGTTGTCTTGGTAGGATTACAAGGTGCAGGGTGCAGAATCACTGAGCAGTTTGGAGCTTCAGAGTGGAAGGATCCTGGGGCAACTCGGTAGTCCATCCTGCTGCCTTGAGGCTCTGGTGGGGTGTTTTTAATACTGCGCCTGCTCAGTGCTGACCTCCCTCAAATGATGGCCCTCAGAGCACATCAGGTCATGGGGGAGAGGGCTCAGAAGCCAGGATCTCTGTCTAAATCCAGCCTTTTTTTTTTTTAATGTAATAGTCATCTGCTTAAAATCATTGTCTATAGTATGACTGAAGGATGACAAATAGGAACTTTCTGATAATAAAAGTAAAACCACCAGATCTGCATTTTAAAGTGTTTTCCACTCGCTTTCTTCCATGGCCACCACATAATCCATATAGATAACTGAAGTGCTTAATTGATTAGCAGTTAATTAACACAAACAGGAGTAAACAGCCCGAGGAGGAAGAGGGAGGGAATGGCACCCTGTGCTCTCCTACCCAGCAGTCACTTACATTCAATCCGCACCTCCAGGTGAAGGTGGTTTTATTGCCGCCATCTTACTTGAGCCAGGGAAGTTCCCTGTTCCTTTTAGGGAGACACAGTTAATAAGTGGAGATGTTAGGATTTGAACCTGGTCTGCGGCCTCCTGGGGAGGAGAAAACTTTGAATAGAGAATAGCAGCTTAATATCAGTGCAGAGCAGCCTACTTACAGTTCCCTCCCCTTGCCTAAAAATAGAGTCGTTTCATGTGATCCTGTTAGCCAGTGCTTCCTGCAGGGGCAACCAGGCAGCGAGGAATTTTTCTTGTTTGCAGAGCTCCCAAAGTTTAAAAATGGTGGAGAGTGGATTCTTTTTTTTCTTTTCCTTTCTTTCTTTCTTTCTTTCTTTTTTTTTTTTTTTTAAGCTAACAACTGGAGAAAAGCTGATGAGGTAAGAAAAACCCTAAGACTCGGATAAGAGCTGCACTGTCGGAGGGAACTCCATGCTACTGAGAACCCATTTAACAAAATAACTGATAGGTACAAGAAGCGGTGGGACCCCAAACCAAAGGGATTAGCCTGGACATAGCGTGGACCTCGGTGGGGAGCGGTCTTGGATCTCTGAACAGTGATTGCTCAAGGAGTTTATGTTATTTAAAACACATGCACAGGCCAACGAGACAGTACCGAAATTACTTAAAAAAAATGGGACAGATTGAATGTCAGATTAAGTATTCACATATTGATTGAATACCTTTTAGTAAAGAAATGTGCAATTTAGATATGGGTTGTTAGGACCACAAAATCACAGTTTCAGGATCGAGTACTAGAAGAAATGCTCAGATATCAAACTAAGAGGTGAATATTATTTTATTAATATGAAACCTTAAAACAAGTGGTGGAGAACAACCCCTTCCTTGAGATATTGAAATTTTCACCCGTTGTTACTGAGTGGTTTCGCAGTTCAAAATGTCTTCTCTTTCTCTGCACAGGGAAGCCTGGACCAAGCTAGAAGTATTGCTCTGGAATGGAATACTTTCCAGAAGTTTTTACGTTCTTTGATTCGGCATCTGAGGCACTTGCGCAGGCCTCTGTGGTTACTTGTGTATCTGTTCTCGACAACATTCTCTTCTCAGTAGGCCTCTTGCTATCCGCACACTTTACTTTGTGGTAAATTAGGAGGCTTATTTTCTGATCTCTAAATGGGATACTGTGATTTTTCTTAAACTCCTACAGCTGAGGTCTCCAAACTTCCTCAGTTCTTTCAGTGATTTTTCCCATGGTGCACCTAGACACAGCCAACGAAATGAACTGAATGGCTTTTCTTACCGTATAATTTGGTTCAAACAACTTAAGGAGTAGTTGTGCTCTAATGCTTGTAGCTGGCTGGAAAATTAATACACATTGGTAGAAAAATATTTTTCCTTTAATTAATAAATGATTACCACTCCCTGCCAATGGAGTGTGTGCCCCTGTTGAGCACCGTGCAACTTTGCCATCGTTGAAGAAGTCAGATTGGACACCCTTGCTTTCTTCCATCCCATGGTCCCCTTCATTTGAAAATCATCTTTCTAATGTCAGTTTCTAAAACCCAGCTTTGTAAAGTTATAACACCACCAAAAGTTAAAGTATACAGTCTAATGTTCAAACTGTCAATTCCCCAAAGCTGATGACCTGGAAGGCGTCTGTCAGCTGGTGCTCTGTTTTCTTCAAGAATTAAAAATATCTTTGGTGCCTGTGATGTCATCTGATACCCTGAGGCAGACAGTTTGAAAACCACAGAGGCCTCTGGTTTCACTAACCCAGTTAGTTTAAGGTTATTGATTTCAATAGAAAATTAAAATATAATATGCTTTGAATTTATAAAACCACTTGCTATTACTTTTTAATTAGTATATAGTAACATTTTAACTGTATTTGTAAATTATTATTTAAAGTACAATTAGCCATTTTAAACTTTCTTTAAACAATTGCTGTAGAGTTAGTCTGTCAGTGGGTCAGGCACATCTAATTTCAGTGTGAGAGCTTTGTTACAGTTAGGGATGAAGAGGTGAGGGCAGAACAAATCCTCTGTGTTAATCACTTATGGTAATCGCTCACCTTGTCTTTCTTAGTAGGCAATGAATATAAAGCATCAACATAACAGACATAGAAAAATAAATATACTTACATTGCCTTACTTGCTTACTTTTTGACAAAGTGCAAAGCATTTTTACCTATGTCATCTTATTTAAATCATCTTATCAATACTCCTTATCTAGCCGTTCATTCAAGAAACCCTTGCTGAGCAGCTGCTGTGAGCTAAGTATTGGTTTAAGGGCTTCAGGTAAAGATATGATTAAGTAGGTAGAGCCTTAGCCTCAAGAAACTTCCAATCCGGTGTAAAGACAGGTTCAAAATAGAGAAAAGACTAAATAGAATAAAAGAAGACAGGTAAATGCTATGAGAAGAAACAGAAAAAAATGTAGAGGACTACAGGGATGCTCTCGGGATAGGGTGGTCAGGACTGTGACTTTGCAGTAGGTGACATCATCTCTCTTGGCAGAGGAAGAAACAGAGTCCCATAGAGGTGAGCTGACTTGTCCTGGTCAGCATAGTTAGCAAAGGTCCTACCTGGGATTCACATTACTCCAGTCAAGGAATGGATGCTATAGAGCCCAGAGTCTTGAATTCATTCAAGGATAAAATAATAACATAATTGTCAAAGTATGTGAATTGATGTATCATTGTGTCTGGGCATCAGAGAATTTTTTTTACTATTAACTTTCATCTATAAAGTACTTGAGAACTACAGAAAGATCACTGTTATCTATGTCCAGACCCAGGAGCTATAACCCATTATAAGAAAAGTGGAGTCCTCAAATACTCAAGGAAACATTGCCTTGTGGTAGAGTAGAAATGATTTCTCTCAGGCAAAGCATGTCTTGACTCTTAGAGTGGAATCTTCTCTGAAGAAGAAAATTCTCAGGTTGTAAAAAATTGGGGTGCAGAGGCCAATAATATTAGTTTAAGAAAGAGATTTTTCATTGGTGGCTAGTAAATAAAAATTAACTGGGGGGTCACATCACAAATTTAGCAATTTAATTTCTCTTTAATCTCTCTTTTGATGAAGAAAAAGTAAAATGTTCCACTCACTTTAATTTTAAAAACAGAAAAAGAATCATGCAATGAAGACAACATATAAGGGATAGTAATGTATTTGTGTTATTGTTAAGGCCAGTTAAAAGGATAAGGGAGCAAGAGAAGGATGGAGAGAGGAGGCTGAGCAAGCTCCCAGAGGAGCCTGAGAGCTGTAGGTAAATCATGTTTGTCACGCTGTTTTGAGCATCAAAGTAAATTTTCACCTGTTAACAAGGCTCTTGGAAGGTTTATTAGGAGATAAGACTCAGTTCATCACTACTGTGAGAAGAGGTTGCAAATGAAAGCGAGTCAATACCATCTCACTTTTATTTACTCATGCTCATATTTTATTTCTGATTAAAATATTATCGTCACAAAATTTTAAGCAGACATAATGGTAAGTGAAAACGTATGACTTCAGGACTCCAGTTTTGTTCTCCAGAAACAGCCATGTTCCAATTTTTCTATCTATATCTTTATAATACTATCTCTACAATGGGTCCTTTGTTGCCCACTGATTTATCAACTTTAGATAAAATCTACTGAATACAAATAATGAACGAAATATTTATGTCATATAGCCTCTGCTCTCTGCTGCCAAATTTTTAGATACATTATTTTTGCATCTTCAGTTGGGGTTTCTACTTTGGTATTGATTGATACCTTTATATGATTTTTTTCTCTTCCCATTTTTAGTTCAATTACTTTTATATTGTCAGGATTTAAACATTTCAGTTCTTCTCTAAACTGTATTTAAAGAGTTAAGAACAGAAAAAACCCCAATAAACATGTCCAACATTATGGTCAGGACAACATTATCCATTATGTAACCAAGTGTGTGATTTGATCTTCAGAGAAGAATATAGTCCCACAGAAGTGAACTCTTGCTTTGAAAGAATATCCAAGAATTACAGTCAAAATGCTTTCTCTCTTTCTCTCAATCTCTCTTTACTTAAAAAAAAACCCACTATATTAATTCCTTAAAATCAAGCTAAAGTTTTAGTTTGCTTCCAATTTAAACCATGACTTTTGGGGACCACTTTCTTTCCTGGGGCTGCTGATGGTTTGCTTTATACTTCTTGCTATGAGTGCAAGCCTTCTCTACCATCCCACTGCACCTTCCAGTTTCAACATTATGGCTTTATGCAATGCAGTCTATTCTCAACTCGAGAATATTATTTTTGGGTTTGCACACCTGTCATCCTGGAATGTTTTTTTGTGGCTGCTGAGTTAGTTTCACTTTCTTGGATCCCTGTACTCCTTTTTTTTTTTTGAGTTCTTTGTATAATTTTTTTTAAGGCACATGCCTATGTCCTTAGATTTCTGCAAATGTCTTTATTTTGCTTTCTTATTTAATATGTGATTTAAAAGGAAGGGTTAGGTGGGTAGAAATATAGAAGTTTAAATTAATTTTTGAGGGAAGGGGTACATTTCTTATCATGTGATGTTTATGGGCAATCTGATAACTTATTTCCTCTGTAACAGTTACTTCCTCTCTTGAAGATTTTAAATGTTATCTTTATTATGTTTGACATTTAACAAGGCTGGGTCAGATTGTGGTTCTGTTTGACACTTGGGCTGTGGAGTTCAGTGTCATTAGTTTTAGGAAGTTTTGTCTTTTTTTCCACTAAAATGAAAAAAATTCTTGAAAAAAATGCTAATTCCTGGTAAGGGATAAGAAAATATGCAAGACGGACCTACACTATCTTGTTATTCTAGAAAACAAGAAAGCTAAACATTTCCATTGACATTGTGCACATATGTGCTGTGTGCATGTATATCCCTATCATTCTGAACTAAATTATGATGTGAGACTAAGAAAATAAGGAAGTTACAGAAAACTTCTAGGGTCATGTCAAAAGATTCAAGAACCAAACTGTTGGTCAAAACTGAAACAACTTGCATATCAAAAAAACCCCGTTGCAATAAATTTAAAATCATTATATTTTTTTAAAGCCATGGATTCATAATGAAGCAAACAATAACCCCTAAAAAAATCCAAATGAACAAACAATTAAGGTTTTTCCCTCTTTGTCTGAAGTTTCTCCTGTTTCCCCAATTTCTCCCTACCGTCCATAGATGAGGGAAAACATCCAACCTTTCACTTTTTGTGACTGACTAATCTTATGTAGCATAATGTTCTCCAGTTTTCATTTCCCTGAAAATGACATATTTTTCTTCTTTATGTCTGAGTAGAATTCCTTTATGTGCATATCCCATAATTTTGTAATCCATTCATAAGTTGATACATACATACATACATACATTCATAAGTTGATATGGTGGTTCCATAGTTTTGGAATTATGAATTGTGCTTTATAAACATAAATATGAATGTGTTACTATGGCACTCTAATTTCAAGTCTTTTTGGTAGACACCCAGGTGTGGTATATGTAGGTCATGTGATAGGCTTATTCCCATTCTTCTGAGGACTTTCCACATTGTTGACACTGTTTCACAAAGTGGTTTCACTAATTTGCAGTCCCATCAATAATGTATCAGAGTTTCTACTTCTCCATGTCCTTGCTACCTGGATAGCAATTATTATTGTTTTTAATGATTGCCATTCGAACTGGGGTTAGGTGAAATCTCAGATTAGTGTTGATTTGCATCTTTCTGATTTCTAATGATGCCGAACATTTTTTCATATACATGTTTGCCATTTGTATTTCTTCTTTTGTGAAGTGTCTATCCTACTTGTTGACTCTCAATTATATTTCCTAAGCTACGGGGGTCTTATTGAGGAAATCTGTCAGTTCCTGTATGATGGAGAATTGGGTCTATGTTTTCTTTTAGTAATTGCAAAATTTCTGATCTAATTTATAGGTATTGGATCCATCTCGAATTGACTCTTAGGCAAGGTGAGAGACAGGGGTCTAATTTTGTTCTTTTACATGAGGATATGTAGCTTCCTTAGCATCATTTGTTGAAAAGATTGTCTTTACTTCAGTGTATGTCTTTAGCTCCTTTGTCAAGAAACAACTCATTGTAAGTGTGAGAATTTGTCTATGTATCTTCTATGTCATTGGTTTATGTGTCTTTTTTGTGCCAATATCATGCTGTTTTTGTTACTAGAGCTCTATAGTATAATTTGAGATGAGATAATGTGATGCTTCTCTCATGGTTCTTATTGCTCAGAATTGCTTTGGCTGTTCTACAGCTCTAGAGGGATAATATCTAGAATGTACAAAGAACTTAAACTCAACACTAAAAAACAAATAACCCAATAAAATGGGTAGTTGAGCTGAATAGACACTTCTCAATAAATAAAAATGGCCAATACATATGTAAAAAATCTTTACCATCATTAGCAATCAGGGAAATGCAAATCAAAACTACACTGAGATTCCTTTTAACTTTAGTTAAAATGGCAATCATCAAGAATGCAAACAATAATAAATGTTGATGAAGATGTGGGGACATAGGAACTCTTATACACTCTTGGTGGAAGTGTAAATTAGTACAATCACTCTGGAGATCAGAGTGGAGGATCCTCAAAAGAATAGGCATAGAACCACCATATGAACCTGCTATGCTGCTCCTCAGTATCTTTCCAAAACAAAGTCAGAATACTATAGAGATACACGCATATCCATGTTTATAGCAGCTCAATTCATAATGGAGAAATTATCAAGCCAACTCAGGTGTCCATCAACAGATGAGTGTATAAAGAAAATGTGGTAGATGCATGAAATGGAATTCTACTCATAAAGAAGAACAAAATTATGTCATTTTCAAGAAAATGAATGGCACTAGAGAATTGTCTGTCAAGTGAGGTCCGACTCAGAGAGTCAAAGGAATGTTTTCACTCATACGTGAAAGCTAGAGAGGAAATAAGGGAACAAGAGACTTCAGATAAATGAGGAGAGAGACCAGCAGAATAGAGGAAGAGGACTGGGGGAGAGAGTTGGGAGGGGTAAAAGGAGGCTTGAGGAAGAAAACAGTTCAAATAACGCTGATCTCATTAACACGTTTGGGGGATGGGATCAAAGAGGGGATCACATCAAGTGCTGTGTGCATGTATGTTTCCATCACATCGAACCTCACCATGGTGTAGAGTTACAATGCACCAATGAACTTATGTAAGAAAGCATCTCGCAGAGGTCATTTACAGCTGCTTCTCCATTGTGCCAATGCACAAGAGAATACCACTGCTGCAGTCTCTCACAATATTATCACCTGTTATTAGACATCTCTAAAACAGTACTCACCATGATCTTCTTATAGTTATGAATCTGTGTCTTCCATTAGATTAGGAACCACAATTACTGATGGTGAGCTATTCTTTTCTTCTTTCCACACTTTAATTTTTATGTTGCGTACACCTTGGGTTTGGATGCAGTTACATGAGTTTCCTAACTACGCAGACAGACAGACAGACAGGCAGACAGACAGACAGACCATCAAATTAACCAACTTAACAAAACTACCTTCATATGCAGTAGTGAGCAGCTCCAAAGCAGATGAGCCCTTAGCTCGACACCCTTCCTCAGATTAGTCAGATTTTTCTACCTGGAGGAGGTAGAAAATGATCCTGCCCACGTCTGATCTTGAGAATTAGTGTTAGAAGTCTTCTGCCTCAATTACAAAAGTTTTGTTGTTCTTGCCTTTGAAAAACTTAGTAGCTGCATTCATTAAACTTTGGGAATTCCTGCTTGAAGGACAGTAAGAGATAAATATTTATTAAACTTTCAGATGTTCTTCATGATATCTATAGACTCTTGAAAACAACAAGATCAATTTTTCAGCAGATGTTTGACATATAAACAGTAAGAATAATTGAGTACTTATATGTACTTGGCACTTAGCCAAAATTTTATATGGCATGACTTATTTAGTCCTTGCAACCATTCTTTTTTGATTGGTACATTGTAGTCATACATCTTAATGGGATACAAGATATATATATATATATATATATATATATATATATATATATATATATATGCACACATCACCCAATTAGCCCTTACCCAATTCCTGCCCCATTCTTTCTCCCCCTCCCTCCTTCGCATGTTTGGCTTAGTGATTGATACTGATATGTTTGTTAAAGTACATCATTTACATTAGGGGATTTCCCTCTGCCTCTCATCCCCTCAGGTCACCTTATTTGCTCATCTATAGTATCTCGTTTTTTGTCTAGAGTTCCTCCTATGACCCATTTCCTCCCTAGTTTCTGCATATTAGGGAGAGCATCTGATTTTTTATTTTTTTGTGGCTGACTAATCTCACTTAGCATAATGACCTCGAGTTTCATCCTTTTCCCTGTAAATGATGTAATTGTGTTTTTCTTTATGGCTGAGTAAAATTCAATTGTATACATATCCCATAATTTTGTAATCCACTCATCTGTTGATGGACATCTTGGCTGGTTCCATAGTTTGACAATGGTGAATTATGGAGCTATGAACATAGATACACATGCATTAGTTTGGTAGTTTGTCAACCGTTCGATGAGATGGGTACATTTACTGTTTTTATGTTATAGCAGATTAAGACTCTGAGGCTTGAAGCCATTAGTAATTTGTTCGTATCTATGCAATGGTGAGTCTGAGATGCAAACCTAAGACAAGAAATATATGCAACAAATATATAAAGTAACAAATATCTCTCCTCCCCTCCTTTTCTTCATTCCTTTCTTCTTCCTTCTTTTTTCTTAAATGTGGAATCAGAATACATGACTATATTGACATGATGCTACAGAGAATTAATTTATCATGATATAATTTTATAAATAACCTACCTCGGGTAATATCAATATTCTATCATCACACGTTTGTTATTTAGTGAGTAGTGGCTGACTGAATTTCAGTTCTTAAACTTTCCTCTGCATATAGTAGAGAAATACATTATCTTATTATTTAAGTTACTCAATATAATTGAATGTTGCAGTTTTACTCTCTATATTATTTGGTACCAGGTTGGAAAGATGATTCCTACTCAGAATTCATGGTTTATTATAGAACTTTTTAAAACATGCAACTGTGGGAAACTTCGGAGGCATATTTCTACAGAAAAGGAGCAATTGGTCTTTGAATGTATATTCATTTCAATATTTCCTACTGCAAGTCATTTGCATGGACATGTTTTAGCTATTGAGTCATGCTCCTAAAATGTCAAGTGCAATTATCAGAGTTAGGAAAGACTGGAAAAACTTTCCTCCAAATATTTTCCTTAGGAAAAAAGAGTTTGTTGCTGCCTCGTTTGAGCTCAGGAGCCAGCAGCTCTCGGGTTTTCCAGCTCTCCTCCATCTCTGCACGGCCCTGGCTGGTGGAGCTGTGCACATCTGCTTTTCAGAACCTCCTGCTGGTGAGCCCTGAATTAAAGCTGCACAAGAGGCATGGGAGTCTCTGGAAGGCTGATCCTAGGATGGAAATGTTTCTTTCATTTCAGAACTCTGTGATCACCCAGCCCTCTCCGTCAACAATCCACACCTCCGAGCCAGCCTCTGTGGGATCTTCAGACTGAGCGTGGACGGATTTGGATCGAATCCCCACCCCTTTAAATTCTTTCTTTAGACTAAAACAAGGCCTTTTTTTTTTTTAAACTCATACTTCTGTCCTGGTTTGGTTCAGTTTATATAAAGGCTATTATAGGATTTTTACTTGGTATATTTTTTCATTTGAATTGGTGCATTGTAATCATATGTGATAATGTAGTTCAGAGCCATAGAGACATACACATACGCAGCACTTGGTGAGCTTCCCCTAGCCTCACTCTGCTCCCTCCTCTTCTCTGTACACGATGTTGAGATTGGCACTGATAATTTTGTATATGTCCATTGTGTCAGTTGAAGTGTCTCCTTCATCTGATCTCCTCCCTCCACCGGCCTAACTCCTGCACACCCTCTCCATCACTCTGTTAGGGTTTCTTCTCCTTTGTCTGGGGTCTCTTTTGTATCAGTTTTCTCCTTAGTTTCTACATAGTAGTAAAAACATATGATCCTTCATTTTTTTGTGAACAGCTGATCTCAGCATAATATTCTCTAGTTCCATCCATTTTCCTACAAATAACACACTTTTGTTCTTCTTTATGACTGAGTATAATTGTATTGTGTGCATACTCCATAATTTTGTAATCATATTTTGATTATTTCATGCAATAATTATTTTTCTCAATAGTAACAGGTTTGGTCATTTCTGGTTTTAAAAGTGCACCCATTTATCCTATTTCATTTTATCTGCTCCATAAACTAATGAGTTAGAAGAGAAATTCTATTAGGTGAGAGCCTGCAGCCACAACAAAGTTTAGGAACTCACGTGATAACACAAGTAGTTGGCAAAGGATTCAAAATATCGGCCTTACGATTCGTGCCTCTGGAGATGAAGCCCCACTGCTCATATAGAACATTCTCAAAATAGCACTATGAATTCATCCTGTACATTAACTTGAGTTTTTAAGACTTTGCCATATTGCCAGCCCTTGACTTTTGCCAACATGATGTTGAACTCTGCAATTCATTTTGACTTCTGGGACACAGTGACTCCAGCAGTTGCTAAAAGTATGCTGGGCCATAAAGGGGATGTCTTAATGATTTAAGACAAGAATCCTTTATTCCTAAAATAACTCTGCTCACTAATGTGATCAGAGAGCTCAATTTCAGTTTGACAGAGGTTTCAAAATAGAACTTCATGAAGGAAAACTGCAATTAGATATTCATGGGTAATATTCTTAAGTTTGTGAGGTAGAATGTTAATGAAGAGGAGTATTGATTTTATTTTACTTTAATTATATTACATTTGAGATTATACCCGCTGCAGATTGTCAAGCACTCTCTCTTATTACTTTGCCTTTTCTTCCTGCTCAGTACCTGTTGTGAATAAAGGCATAGAATTCTTTGCAATCTGCAACAGAGATCATTTCAAATATGATATACATGTTATAGGTAAGTAAATATGCTTCTTAACAAAAGTTCCTCCTGCTTGTACTCAGTTGCAAAATAATGTCATAGTCTTATGTTATCTCTGAAGGCTCTCTTCTGAACTAAAGACCTTGGTGAGATTAGGAATCCAGTAAAACAGAGTATCAGAGAAATCACTAGCCCAGTCAGTCAAATCTAAATTATTAGCTTCCTTTTCAAAGTCTTCTGCAATTTGATCCAAGCATTTGGAGATTAAGGATTTCTATTTTGTGGAGGACAGCTGTTGTCAGGAGACTCCTCCTGGGTGAATTAAAGAAGTGATAGAAATGATCTGAGAGCAAATTCTCGGTGGTGATGAAAACCAGCGCAGGACATGGCCCTGTTGTTTTTCTCTTACCAAATGTTGTGGATAATAACAATCATTTTGATAACCTCCATTTTCTTGGGAAACGATTGAATTGAAAATATAAGCTGGAAATTACAGAGTGCTATGCTAAAGCCTTAGGGGAAAATCTTGTATAAAAGATGATGTTTCTTCACCTTTGCGATTGTCTGCATCCAGCTTTGTGTTTGGTGAGAGAGACTGGAATATGTTGATTTCCACTAGGGTCCCACCTGAGTGCCGGGGATCCTGAGACATGTAGATGTTTGAACTGAGGAAAAAGTGTATAGATGATGTCACTGTGCTGTGTGTGCCTTGGGGGAAATTACTGTGGGCCCTGGTGATATTTCTCAACTCATCTTCCTGGTACCTGAGTTTTGGAAGAGCCCTCTTCCCCTTTGAATATCAGAACACAGATGTACACATCTACTTTTTGTTCCTTTCATCTTGAAGCTCAGATAATATTTGCTTCGGGTTCCATTACCCTCTCCATGGCCACATCATAAACTATGTCCTTCTATAAGCAATTGTGACCCATGCTATAACTTGGGTGAACCTCCAGGACACTATGGTAGGTGAATTATGCCACACACACACACACGCATGCACACACACACACACACACACACACACACACACTCACAAATACTGTGTGATCCCATGTGTGTGAGGGACCTAGAGTAGTCAAATTCACAGAGACAGAGAGTAGATTGATAGGGGCTGGGGTTGGGAGGAAGATGGGGATTTGTTGTTCACAGGATATAGAGTTTCAGTTCTTCAAGATGAAAACAAATTCTGGAGATAGATGGTGGCAGTGGCTGCATGACAATAGGGAGCTGGAAAATGGCATATTTGGAGTTTGTTTCAAAGATGCTTTAAAATATATGATCTTAATAACTAATAATAAAAGTGAGGAATTGTGATTTAAGAGAAGCCACCTAGGATCCGCCAGATTCCACTTGGAATGATGTACAAGGCTACTTTGTCTGTGGCATAACGACCCTGAATTTCTTTACTTTGAAATTGGGATAATCTCCTCCCATCTACTTTGGAGTAGTTATAAAGACTATATTTTTCTCCTTATTATTTGTAAAGTGCTTTAACATTTACAAAGTGTTTTCTTATTTATGCCTCATAGCAACCTGGTGAAGTAGGTATGATTATCTGCTTTTTATAGAAAAGGAACTTCATTTCCAGCATCCTGGGGTGCATGAGTGGAAGAAGTGTGGCCCAACCGGAGGCCCATTCGCTGCGTGTCTGTTGTTCAGTCTCTGGCCCGATGCGGCCTCCTCACTGTTCCACAGCCGAAGGGCAGAGAATATCTCAAACATGCTAAGAGGCATATGCTGTTAGTATTATGATTTTAACCATGGTGTACTGCATCTGTGTAAACTTGCGGTGTGTTCTTTCATGCTAATTGATGAAGCACCTGGACACACACACACACACACACACACACACACACACACACACACACAAATATATATGATCCACATCATTTTTTTCAGTAGTGTTGTTCATTTCTAGAATTGTATATTTTTCTTGAGTTTAGAAATAGAGAAAATAAAGGTACTTTAAGCAATCTAGCTTTCTGAATCTGTGCCTCTTTCTGCCTGCCTTCATTGGACATGCTTCTGGTCATGGGAGAGTGTTTACCATGTGATGTTTGCAATTGGTAACATTAATTCACATGTACAAAGCCCATCTGCTCTTCCAAAATTGGGGAGAAGTGCTAAAAAATGTAGAATAGGTCAAAATAAAGTTGAATACTGTATGTATGTATTTCTGTATGTATATAAGTAATATGTATGTGTTGATATATACAGATGTTTGTGTATATATTTCATATATATTATATGCATAGATATATGTGTGTACAATGTGTATATATATGTACAATACATTACACATATGTCTATATGTACATTCATATGTTCACACATTATATATACATACATATATGCATATACATATACATTTATATGTACATATATTATAAATATATCTACATACAAATTTTTTCTTTTGATGATAAATCGTATATATTCCTTGAGGAAGCATCTTTCCTATGTACATGAAAATAGATGAGGTCCTCCATAGTGGCTTCTCGTTGTGAAGAATGAAAGGAGAGATGGCTCTAAGCAGAAAGGATACCTGCTCCTTCATGGACACTTCAGTCTGGGGGAGGCGGAGCTTTGGGGATGTGATTAGAATTTGATCTACCCATTCTCCTGTACAGACAGGAAATCTGGAAAAGGAAGCATGTGTAACTGAAGGTTTCCTCAGCTCGCCTCTGATGCCCCTTCTCCTGCTAAGATTTCTGGCACACATATGCAAGTTTAAACCTTGACTACATTATTATGCATTCAATATTTGTTCTGCGGACTGGTCGTGAAAGTTTGATGTGATTCAGAGTAATGTCTGGGTGCCTTTCCACCAAGGAGACCTTTGTTGTATGGGTATAAAACATTCTAGGACTTAAAGCCTATAGACTATATCTATAAAGATATTTGAAAATACAAGTAAGTTGTGTACATCAGGGTCACTGTTTTCTATTATTTTTGACTCTGGGCAAATGCATAAAACACTTCTCAGAAAGAAGCTGTGATTTTCTTCCCCTGAATGTTCCTTCAATATCTTTTTCTAATCAGACTCTCAGATAAAGCCTTTTTCCCTCTGTTGTGGTCTGTGTGTAAGTACTTATAACTCTCAGCACATCTTCTTCACTTTTATTCACAATGGACCGATGGAGCATTTATTGTCCTTCAGGTTCAGAAACGATGCCGCCCGGGATGATGCTACCCATGGGGGTGGATGTGATGGAAGATGCCAGTGTGTGATTAACAGTTTTTGCAGTGTAATTTGCTATGAAAACTGTTTCTGGACTCTGAGCTATGATCAGATCTGATTTACTGGGGCCCCCAGCCCTCCTTCTCACAATCTGTTCAATACTGTTGCTGTTAGGGAGCTTCCTCACACACGGCCTCGAGCTTGGTGGTAGAAGCTGCTGCTTACCAGCATTCTGCAGGGAAAGGCACTTTTTGAGGTTGTGCCTTTAGAAAACTTCTCTGCTATCTTTTATACTTGTCTGAATTCTGACTACCTTGCAGCATTTTTTTTGTGATATTACATTTCTGTCCCATACCTGGTTACGAGTCAATATACTGTCGAGAATACTACTTCTAAGTGGATTAGATAATTAATAACACAAATGGCTGCTACTTATGGAGCACCTTCTAAGTGCCAAGTATCTTACCTATGGTATTTCATTTGTGGTTTTTTTTTTTTTTGCCAGAAAAGGCAAGACATAATTTTATAAATGAGGAAATCGGGGCTCAGAGTATCAAGCAATGTACCCAAGATTTCCCAGGTAGCAAGTGGCAGAGCCTGCTCAGGAGCAGTCTCTCTGATTCCAAGGCCCATGTTTTTCATGATGGAACCACATACCCCACGGCTTCCTCCTGGGTTATGTAATAGGCTCTAGCATGTGATTGTTGGCCACGTGACTCAGTGAAGCATGACTTAGTGATTCCATGATCAGGTTCCAAGACTCTAGAGTATTTATGTCAGATCTCAACTCCCGTGACCTCTTGTGAATTGGATATCAGAACTATACTTTGATTGGTAATCAACACCATGTTGATGGTCTTTTCTATCGGCTGAAGAATGTGCTAGGTTTTCTGATTTAGCTCACCACTTTATCCATCCCGTAGCTGTCAGAGAACTTGCTACCTAAGTAACAGAGTTCAGTGATGATTTCTTTCTCTTCATGTATAATTAATACCTGCAAATGAGTTTATATTTTCATAAGCAGAGGTTGGCCCATATTGGTATTCTTCTGGAATTACCACATTTTAATCATTAAAGTCCTAATTATTTTATTTGTAGAATAATGCTGGTCATGCATATAAAAACTTATGGTATATTGGTATAAAAAACTGTACATGTGCTTATTTCCTAGTGTGTCTCCCTTTCCCCAAAACACTGAGTTCTGGCAATCTTGCATCTGAACCACATTTCTGAGGTGATCACTTAAGGACAATCACATAATATTTCACTTTTTCCAACAAATATTAGACAACTTCTTCAAGAAAAGAAAATTACAGACCAATATCCTTGACGAGTATAGATTCAGAAATTCTAAACAAAATGGTAGTGATACATATTCAAAACCATATCAAGAAAATTGTACACCATGACCAAGTTGATTTCTTTTCAGGAATGCAAGGCTGGGTTAACATACACAAATCAATATATGTAGTTCACCACATACATAAAACTAAGGACAATAATCACATGATTATCTCAATAGATGCAAAAAAGCATTTGACAAAATCCACCACCCATTAATGTTAAAAACACTGCAGAAAAATAGAAGAAACTTACCTCAATATCATAAGGGCAAAATACAATAAACCCAAAGCCAGTATCATATTGAATAGGAAAACACTGTGATAATTTCTTTTAAAATCAGAACAAGACAAGGGTGCTCATTGTCACCACTCCTTTTCAATATAGTCTTTGAGACTCTTGCCAGAGAGATAAGGCAAGAGAAGGGTATCAAACAAATTCCAATAGAAAAAGAACTAAAATTGTCTCTATCTACAGATGACATGAGCCTATATTTAAAAGACCAAAAAGCTCACCCAGAAGACTTCTAGAGCTGATCAAAAAATTCAGCAAAGTAGTGGGATACAAAATCAACTAAAAAAAGTACCTTTTCTATATGGCAATCGTGTATCCACTGAAAAAGATATCCAGAAAATACTTCTATTTATAATAACCTAAAAAATGCCTTAGAATAAATCTAACCAAGGAGGTCAAAGATCTATACAATGAAAATTTCAAAACACAAAAAAAGTTTGAGGACTATCTTAGATTATGGAAAGATCTCTTGTGTTCTTCTATAATCAGAATAAATATAAAAATGGCCATTCAAATAAAAATGATTTATAGAGTCAGTGCAATCCCTATCTAAATAACAATGTGATTCTTAGAGGTAGAAAAGTCAGTCCTAAATTTCATATGGAATAAAAGACACAGAATAGCTAAAACAATTTTCAGCAATAAGAACCATGCAGGAGGCATCATAATCCCTGACTTCCAATTATACTACAGAGCTATAGTAATAAAAACAGCACAATATTAGATATTAGCACAGAAACAGACACATAGACCAGCGAAACAGATTAGAAGATACAGAAACAAATCTTATGCCAACTGATTTTTGAAAACAGTGCCAAAAACATTCATTGGAGAAAAGAAACTTCAACAAATGGTGTTGAGAAAATTGACTAACCATTGTAGAAAAATTGAATTAAATCCAAAACTCTCATCCTGAAAAGAATCAACTCAAGAGACACCTCAAAGTCAGGAAATTAAAACAAGAATTAATAATTGTGATGGCATTAAGCTAAAGTTTGTGCTCATCAAAGGAAGTCATCAAAAATCTAAAGAGAGAACCTACAGAATGGGAGATCATTGTCAGCCACTCCTCTGGTAGAAGACTAATATCTAGCATATACAAATTTCTTAAAAAAACTTAAAACTGAAATAAAAATAAACAATCAAGAAATGGGTAATTGAACTAAATAAACACTTCACAAGAGAAGAAATACAAATGGCCAATACATACATAAAAAAAAAAATGGCCAATACATACACTCCTCTGGTAGAAGACTAATATCTAGCATATACAAATTTCTTAAAAAAACTTAAAACTGAAATAAAAATAAACAATCAAGAAATGGGTAATTGAACTAAATAAACACTTCACAAGAGAAGAAATACAAATGGCCAATACATACATAAAAATGTTCAACATCATTAGCAATCAGGGAGATGCAAATTAAAACAACACTGAGATTCCATCCAGTTCTAATTAGAATGGCGATGATTACGAAATCAAACAACAATAAATGCTGGTTGGGGATGTGGGAAAATAGGAACTCTTCTACACCATCGGTGAGATTACAAATTAGTGCAGCTGCTATGGAGATCAGTGTGAAGGTCCCTCAGAAAAATGGGAATGGACCCACCATATGATCCAGCTATACAACTCCTGGGTATTTCCCAAAGGGACTGAAATCAGAATATGATAGCAATTCATGAATATCTATGTTCATAGCACCACAATTAATCATAGAGAAATTATGGAACTAACCTAGGTGTCCATCAACAGATGAATGTATCATCAAATTATAAGATATACACACAATGAAATTCTACAATGGAATTCTACTTGGCAATAAAGAAGAACAAAATTATGTCATTTGCAGGAAAATGGATGGAGACCTGGAGGACCTTACGTTAAGTGACAGATTAGCTAGTCACAGAAAGTGAAGGGCCATATGTTTGTTCTCAGATGTGGGAGCTAGGGATTCATTGGGATATCAAAGGGACTTTAGATAATGTAGGAGAAACTCCAGGGGAGTGAAAGAGGGAGATTTTGGGAGAAAGGGGCAGGAGAGAGGGAGGATTAATGAAGGAAACACTCCACTGACGTGTATGTGTGTGAATATGCCAATCTCAATATTTTGTATTGGGAAGGAGGAGAGTGGGGAGAAAGCTCAAGGAAAACTCTCCAAGTTGTGTGTGTATGTATGCCATGATCACCGTGAACTACATTATGATGCAAGACTGCATTGCACCAATAAAAGTATAAAAAGACAAATATTAGACAACATAATATGATATCTAGATGTAGAGGGTGTAGCTTGGTAGGTGGGATGTTAATAATAGTTTTTAGGTAAGGTCGGATGTTAGTCTTCATTATAAGTTATATTTAATATTGTTTTTAATATTGTTTTCATTTCAAAATTAGATTAAAACTTCTAGAAAATTAAGAAAAATCATGGTCAAGTTTCTTAATCTTCTTGAGTCATTTTCTTCATCAATCAATTAGGTAACCTGTATGCTTCCTCATTTAGATATTGTTAATAAAAGGGAATACACACATGAATATGTATATGTATAAGCATACACACATAGATATTTATATGTAATATACATACGTGCATATATATGTATATATATCTATATATCTTTACTTGGATAGTGCCTAGCATATGAGTATTCAAAATGGCATATTTTCCACCATAAAGTACAAGTCATAAAAAGTAATTCTTTTTTTAAGATTTAAAGAAGTTTATTAAAAAAAATAGATATACAGAAAATAGAAATACAGAAAATAGTTACAGCCCCATGCCAAAATGGCATGAGGGGGGAGGGTGGCACAGGCCAACTCACAACTCCCATAAAAAGTAATTCTTAGTCTGTTTTCTTTGCATTCTGTTTTATCATTATAATAATCAGATATATTGTTGTTACTGTTGTCAAATGACTGCATTTGAGAGATATTTGTTGTCCATAATTGCAAGCATTGGGTAAAGGATATGAATATGAGTGTCTAGGTTACTTGTATGGTAATTTAAAAGCTTTCTCTCAGTATAATATTTCATATTTCATTTAATTTTTGACATACTTACCAAGATCAGTGTTATCACATAAAATATGTAAGTATAGCCAGCAACAATAAGCTTTTTTAATCCAGGTATTTAAACTGTCTTATTGAGGGAATCATTTCAATGAAGCAATAATGAAAAATACATTTTTTTCTCCATCTATAATTGTCTCTAAACAAAATTTCATGACTTGATTAAATCTATAGAAATCATATGGCTGTGAAAGAAATGGAAATTGATTATTTTTATTATCATTAGTGTAATTTGAAAGCTCCTTTATGTTTATAGTGTTATTGAGTTTTCTTCCATAGGAACTTATGAACTGTAGGTTTAGAAATGAAAACATCCAAAATAGAGGTGGTGAATGGGGTCTAACTAAATACAAGCAAGCTGGGGACTAGGCTCGCGGTCACATGGGTGGACCATGATAGATTCAAATGTAATGCTATTTAATAATGAACATACTCTTGGGTTACTCATTCACTGATTTTCAGTTTCATGCCCCCCGCTAGGTGACATATAAATTACAACCTTCCCTTGATGCAGGGCTGTCTCTCAACAGTGGGTTGATATGGTGTTTATCTGTGAGAGTCTGGTCTGGAGGTCTGCATTCTCTTAGTCCCATCTCAAAGGCATTCAGTGTCTTCTGAGGGTTCAAGAATCAATCTACTCTTGCTGCAGTAATAACCATCAAATCCCAGTGGCTTATACCAGAAAATATTTGCTTCCTGCTCATGTTACTTATGACTGTGAACTAACTGTGACTTTTGTCTAGGCTGCTGCATGGCTGAGGGTCTGTTCCATGTGGGTTATCATTCCAGAACCCAGACTAAAAGAAGCAGCTTCCATCTTGAACACATCCTGGCAATGAGCATGAACCTGAGACAACACATCAACTACAAAATCACATTTAAAGCCAGGGCATGAGGTGACTGACTTGCATCTGTTCATAGGCCATTGGCTGAAGCAAATCATGTGGCTGATCCCCAGGAGGAGAATGGCAATGTGTGAGTGATGGTATAGCCTACCCCACATTGACTCATTTCTTCCAGATCCAGCTAGAGATTTGGAGATAAATGAGATTACAAAATTTCATGATATATTATAAACTCCCACACCTGGCATTTATTGAACCATGTAGTAGGTTGTAAGCATTAAAAAGATAAATGGTCCAAAGTTGATGTCCAGATGAAATTTGTATAGTGTTTTATAGGATCAGATGTGTTTTCGAGTAAGTAGGACATATCCATTCATTCATTTGTTAACTTGTGCAGTAAATTTCTATCAAGTGTTTACTGTGTTCCAAACTGTTGTAGGGCTGTCTCCATTGCCTTCACACTCGCTCTCTGCCTGGGCATTTCCATCCAACCAGGGCTTCAGTTGCCATCTGGATGGTGTTGACTGGACGCCATTCCCAGACACAGGCTGTCCTGAGCTGGATATTAACTACCTTCCAGATGGGTACCTGCATTTTTGTTGGTTTATACTCTTCTAGCACCTTGTGTCAAAATTGACCTTCCCATGCCTCCCCAACCTACTCCTCCTATGAGTTCTCCACTCACCTGCGCATTCAGTGACTTACTGGTTAATTTATGCATTCAAAAGATTTTTACTGACTGCTTACGAGCGCTGGGTGTTGCTCAATCAATGTGTCAGAGATTCAGCAATGAACAAAATATGCTTCTTGTTTTCATAAATCTTGTACTATAGACAGGGGGAGACAGCAGGAAATAGGTACTAAATAACAAGGAGTCAAAGTACAGATAGTGAGTCAGAAGACTATAAAGTAAAAATAAAATAACAAATAGGATGGTCAAGAAAGGACTCTTGGGAAGTGGAATTCATGAAGATCTTGAAAGCCAAGAAGGAGCCTGTGATATAAAGATCTGTGAAAACTGTGTTTCATGTACAGGAAGCAGCTAGGAAAGACACCTGAAAACAGGAACAAGCTTGGGGTGTTTAGGAACATAAAGAGGGCCAGTCTGGTGAGTGACACCTTGCTCAGTGGGCTTGGAGTGGTGGCCAGGACACCCAGACGTGATAGGCTTTGAAGGCTGTTGTAACTGTGGTCTAGGGGGGATGAGAAGCCCTCAGTGTAGCCCCACCATCAAGCCAGAAACTCAGGCTTTATCCTTGATTCCTCTTCTTTCTGATTCCTATGTCCAATCAATCTCCATGACTTCCAAAATTCTCAGTTCCATTCAGCTTTCTACACACCTTCTGCTGATTCACTGGCAGGAGATTAGGCATGCTTAGTCACTGTGCATTCTGTTTCTTCCCCATAACCACACCTGAATAACTTCAGATGCTCCTCCAACTCTTACCATAAGCAGTGTTTTTATCCCCTAACACTCAGTTAATTACCTCTCTTGTATGCGCTTGTTGCCCCTTCTGCTGTTTCTCCTCATTTTAGCATTACTCTATATTTTGCTAATCTGTCTTCCCCAGTAGAGTGTGAGCTCTGTCGGCTTCATCCGCTCTTGTATCTCAAGAGCTCAGTGCTGTGTCTAGCACTAGTGAGTATATAGAATATATTTTATAAAGGTTTTATAAGTTGGTGCATTATGATTGCAATAGTGGGATTTTTGTTACATATTTGTATAGGCACATACAACATTTGACACCTCCCCGGTCCCTTCTCTCTTTCCTTTCCCTGGTCCACTCCTTCTATTCTACTGATCTCTCTTCTCTTTTTATGAGGCTCCCTTTTCTTTCTTTTATTCTCCCTAGCTTTCATATATAAATGAAAACATATAAACCTTGGCTTTCTGAGTCTGACTTTTTAGCTTAACATAATTCTCTTCAGTTTTATGCAAATGACATAATTTCATTCTTTTTTTATGGCTGTCAATAGCTTGACACTTTTCTGCAAATGACATAATTTCATTTTTTGATGGCTGAATAACATTCCAGTGTGTATATATACCACATTTTTTATCCATTCATCTGTTAACAGACACCTAAACTGATTCCATAATTTGGCTATTGTGAGTTTGCACTGCTATAAATATGAGTATGCATGCATAGCTATAGTATGCTAACTTTAATTCTAAAATTTTTGTTGATTGAATATGTGTGTATATTCAAGTGGCCAAAGCTGAGAGGAAAGATTGTTTTTTCAA
This sequence comes from Muscardinus avellanarius, assembly GCF_963383645.1. Lineage (NCBI taxonomy): Eukaryota > Metazoa > Chordata > Mammalia > Rodentia > Gliridae > Muscardinus > Muscardinus avellanarius. The sequence goes on from NC_137787.1 coordinate 187,565,218, forward strand.
TGGATCAATGAATGCTTTGTAAAGAAAAGGTGCTCTACAGAAACTAGCTGAATTAAAGCAGATGTTGGGTTGTTTCTTGGATCAGAGGTTGGGTTAGCTACATGAAAAGGAAAAGGGGGGCATCCCTCTAGGACAGAACAAAGGCTGCTCAGTGCAGGGGAGGGAAGAATGAGCCTCAGAGAACCAGAGAAGACTCTTGCTACTCATTGCCTGGCTTTGGCCAAGCACCTTACCCGGCACTTGGTCCATGTTTAGAGACCTGGGTACAAAGCTGGCTCTGGCATGTACTGATATGACCTTGGGCAAATTACCTGTCCTCTCCCTAAAGGTAAAACTGGTAGTATCCACCTTGTAGGATTGCTGTGAGGGTTACATTAGATTATGAAAGAGTTAATAAAAAGTGCCTGACAAATATTACTGTTCAGTACCTATACTGAAAATACAGATATAAATATTTTTATTGTAGGTTATGACATCAACCATATATGATAATTTTTAAAAGGCAATGTTTATAGTAGATTAGTATAGAAAGATTCAATGAGAAGGGAGATAAGGTTTGGAAAAAATGAAAAGTGGCACAGTATGAAGATAGTTGGAGGAACCAGCTTCTTTGGGCTCTCCTAGGAGCCTCGCGGCCCTCAAGAGTGTTTGGATGGCTGTTAGGGCGTTTTTCAGGGTCTCTCAGTGCCGCCCACTGGTCTCAGCAGATTGCATATATGCTGAGTCCATTACATCCTTGACCAGCCCTGTCTTCAGCACTTTGGATCCTTCTGATGGCTTTGGTTCTAGGTTTCTGTTCAAAACTAAATGAGAGACATCAGACTTTTTGTGGCCCCAAGACCTCTCAGTTTCTAGGTGGGATTCGATGAACCTGGGGGATTTTCCACCTCTAGCTCATTTCTAACTTAAGTGCCAATGTTTTTACTGCAGGAGTGGAACCATCTACTGAAAGCTTGTAGAAATCGGAGGGAACATTGCTTGACAGTTCAATTCCATTCAACCAGCACTTTCAGCTCCCACAGGATGCTTGGTTCTGTATTACTCAGAGATGTCATTAAGGTAGTGTAAATAACGGAAACACAGGGGACAGATGTTGACTAAAGGCAGGGGACAGGAAAAGTGAAGGGAGCTTTGGTATAAGGTTTCGAAGAGAGTCGTAAAGCAGGTGATGGGGGAAATGAAGGATAAACAAAAGTGCTGAGCTCTCAAAATGGCAATCAATTTAAACAGGCCGGAGACTGTGTGATGGATATGTCTTAAGCGTTTAGGGTTATACTCATTATTGGCATGCTCTTCAAAGATGGAGAAGTTCCAGGTTTGAAAAAGAAGTCAGAGCTCTCTTTCTTAGAGTTGGAGCTTGCTTGGGTAATGTTTGTGTGTACAAGCCGTAAGTGCATGGGGCACATAGAAAGAGGGGCAGTGAAGTTTCTCGTGGGATTTCATTAAGCCCCTTTCTTGCCATCTTATTATTTTGGAAATTGAATACGTTCTTCCAGGCCACCAGAGCTAATTAATACATTTGGTAATCTGCTACTTCATTAAGTAGAATTCCTCAAGGAACCCATAGAGCTTTAAAATGTGCACTCTAGGAATAATTCTGATGCTCTTTCAGTGGTAATAACAATAGACATAAGTTATTGGACATTTACAATGTGCTAGGCACTTTGTTCAGAGCTTTATGTAATTCACCTCTAATCTGTATGGCAACCCTATGCGTACAAACGTCCTCAGACCTTGCTCTTCCTTATTGGTTGCCATTTCACAGGCTGTTCCCCTTGGTGTCCCCATCTTGTGATGTATGTAATCTTGTAAAACTAAGAAGATGCAGAAGTTGCTTGCAGGAAATGCATTCTGCCTATCGAAACCTGACTGTCATAAAGCCAAGTCAAAAATAGAATGCATTTGAAGATACGTGGTCATAGTTTCTGAATTTTTAACATCATTCCTTTGGATGAATTTTGCCAATTTTAAACTCAGAGAAGTATGGAGGTCTCTGTTTTCTAGACATCTCTCTGTGGCCAGAAAAATTGTCTTAAGAATATATTGATTTCCTCCAGCTTTTTTGAGGTACAATTGAGAAAAAATTGTATATACTTATGATGTGCAACATGACGCATTGATATACATATTCATTGTGAAGTGATTACCAGCAGAGAAACTAATTAGCACATCCATCACCTCAAATAGTTACCATGTGTCTGTGCGCGTGCATGTGTGTGCGTGCATGGGTGTGAACACTTAAATCTACTCTCTTAACAAATTTCAAATATTAAGTGCATTATTGTTAACTGTACACCATCTCGCACATCTCATCTCCGAAACTGATAGCTGGTATCCCTCACCCTCAGCCCTGACAATTACCTTTCTCTTCTCTGTTTCTACGAGTTTGACTATTTTTTATTCTTCCTGTTATGTTCTTTTTTATATTTCTTTTAGCCTTACTTTTAACTGGTCTATATTATTCTTATGAGGTAAATTGGTCTCATTTCCAAACTTTAATTAACATTTTGTTATTGATTAGACTTAGAGGTCATGTGCCACCCGTGGAATTAATGAGAATATTATGTTTAATGGTTATTTTAAAATGCAATTTTATTGATTTCAGATATAAAACCCTTACTCCTTTCAAGAGAGCAATATGTTGGAGGAAAAATGATGCTTTCACTGTTAGTAGTTCAAGATTTGTCTGCTAGCTGCGAGGATTTTCTTTTTTGAAATGTCAAAACTAAAAAGGGAAACAAAAATAACATTAACAGACCCACGTAGGAAATTATATTATTTGAGGATGTCAAATTGGAAGATGGAACTTTTTTTCTTTTTAACAGACTTGCTTACTTCCTGAAAATAGCAAGGCATAACAGAGAAAACCTTTACTGCCATCTTTGAGCTTTTGCTTGCTTAAAGGAACTGCTGTATAGCTCTGAAGATTTAAAAAAAAAACAAAACCTCTCTGCAGAAATATTTTATCCTTTCCAGAATCTTCTCGTTTCCGTGCATAAGTGCATTCCCAGTGGCATGCTTACTCCATCTTCACGACACTACATATCTTTGAGTGTGTGCATAAATTCTGTCAGGAAGGCGCTACGGCTGCGCCGTGAATAACTGTGAGCTGCACTGTGCGTGGGGCTCTATTGCTTGATGTAAAACGTGGCCCTGGGTGATGGCTCTGCACTTTGTCTTTTAGAGCTCTGAGGTTGGATGTGAGCTCCTCACCGGGGTGGTCAACATCACACACTCAGGACCCGACATTTGTGGTGGAGCCAGTGCCCGGGAAACATCACTTGGCGTTTTCTGTAAATTCTCACCCGCCCCCAATCACTGCAAATCTTCCCAGACGGCTTAACGTACCTTAACCCCTTTATGCCTCAGTTCCCTTATTTGCCAAACAGGAATATATTGTCTCTCTAATGTGGAGCTATTATGCGAGTAAAGAAAATAAAACACCCAGAATATCTTGAGTAGCGCCTGGGTCACTGCAAAATATGCTCTGGATAAGTGTTAGTTTAAGACAAATTTTCTTCTGCTCTTAAGAGTGAGCTTGAGTTTAGAAATCCCAGAGCCATTGTTACTTGTGTGCTTTTTTCCTAAAATATAAAGCATTATTTTGTTCGAGTATGTTCTGAGAGCGTGGATGTGCATGAAAGGGAAGACTGATTTTAGCATGAAGTGTCACGCTGGGTCAGCACATCGGCTGCTTCCTCTCTGAGATACACATAAAAGGCTGCGTGCCGCAGGCACCTACGGTGGCCACAGAATTCCCGGGAGCCTATCTCCCGTCCCCTCATCTCTCCTCTTACCTGGTCTCGGCCACCTCCATTACTTTGGTTTCCTAGCTGGTCTGTCCCTCTTGGCCTTGCTTATTTTGACTGTGACCCATGTCTGCTAGGTTTTGACTGGTATCTCCCTAAATATCTCTCTTCAGAATGTCTCCTTTGCTCTCTACTCTCTGTAAGGTAAATCAGACAGGAGGGGAAAGGTACTGTGTTAACTAAAATCCCTACCACAGCCCTAGACTATAGGCATTTAGTTGCTTACTGTTCAGTTGAGGCAAAATGGCATAGAGAGAGTAATAACTCCCCCAGGCCACAGGGCTGACGGAGGGTGTGCTGGGCTTTGGCAACAGCGTAGGTGATGGTGACATTGTTGACCATGCAGCTCAGAGTGGGGACTCAGGAAGACATGGTGCGAGCCTCACCTTGCAGTGTACTCATGGCCAGTGAGGGGACACTGCCATTGGAGTTTAGCAAGGGGCTTTTCTCCAGAGGATCATGAATGAAATGGTTGACTCTTACCCAGTAAACCCTTCCCTTTCTTTGGTATTGGATCCCAGTGTTAACCTCCCAAAGGCAACTTTCTGACCAGTGCATCGGCACCATCCCGTGGCTCATGGTGCCGGCTCTATTGCTCTTTCTCTGTGCATCCTCCAGATGGATTTGTGTGGGCCACCTGGGAACCCGGTCAGAGCCTCTGATAAAGCTGGTAGGTGGATAGATAGAAACTTTCTTTAGCTTTTAGGGCTAAAGGAGAGGTAAATTCTAACTATCAATGAATGTGTCTGTTTTATGGAGTTAATACGAGGCTTGGGCAACTTGCAATTGTATTTCCTGTGTATAATGCTGAACAATTATTATGGAGCTGAGATTTCAGAGATAACAAAACAGATTGCTTTACTTAAAAAAGAAGAACTACAGGGGACCTTTTGATAGTTACATATTTTCCCCTGAGATCTTAGTTATATTATTTAAAAATGATTGTAAGCTCATTGGATGGGAATTAGCAGACTATCATGGAGTCAGGTGCCTAGTTAGCATTAAGCACATTTTAATAACTGAGTATTAGCTGTACAGAAATAAGAACCATTAAACATTTATTGATAGGGTTTCTGATTTATGCATTACCTCTATGTATTTAATTTCATTTTTAATTTTAAAAGGTATTTTAAGCTTGTTCAAAGACAAGACCAAGGCTCTGGAAAATTGCAATATGGTTTATTTTAAAATTTGCCCTGAATTGTGGAAGATAGACCTACCAGGAAACAACTATTTATAATCTTATTCATTTTCTGGCTAGGAATGTCTCTCAGCCAATATCCTAATCAAGTGATGTGCAGACTCTAGTTTCATGGGACTTTTTTGAATAGCTTGCTAGCAGGCCAAATGAGAATAAAATTAAAGTGCAACTTGCTCAGGGTAGCCAGCAGTCTCATTAGCAAACTCCTATGTTCTTTCTAGGAACGGGAAACATTTCCGACACTGTCCATGAATGGCACCCATGTGTTTTGAGTTCTCAAGTAGAGTACAAGGACAACAGACAATCCAACCACTCAACATGCACTTCCCTTAAGGTAAAGCATTAGAATGGAGATTTGCCAAGATAGTTCAGATCTGTGCCTCCATGTCCCCAAAACAGCTCCCATATTTGGGGGAGGAGCCCCAAACAGACTTAACCTTTGAAACACTAACAGTTAACTCTGTAATAGCTGCCATTGCCCCTCACAGTAAAACCCCACACTCTGACCCTGGTCCTCAAGGCCCACATGACAGGGTCCCTCTTGCTTTTTGGACCTCATCTTGTATTTCTCTCCCCACCATACTTTCCTGACTTGAGCGGCATGGACCTCTTTGATTATAAGCTCACTGGATGCCAATTAGCAGACTGTCGTGTAGCCAGGTGCCTATCAGCATGAAAGTCATTTGAAAAACTGAATATTAGCTCCCCACTAGCTAGTATTAACTAGTATTAGCTACTAGCTAGGATTAATAACTGAGTATTAGCTCCCTACTAGCTAGGATTAATTTTGATGGGTCTGGCATGCCTTAGGACTTTCTATCAGCACTTCCTCTCCCCGGAAGGCTCTTCCCTGGGGAGTCACATGGCTCTTTCCCTTAAGTCTGCACTCAGATACCACACCAGCAAGGCAACGGCTGTCTTTCCTAAGCTGCTCTCTCCCCACACCTTTGCATACCTAGTCCTCTCTGCTATTTCACTTTGTCACGTTACTTATTTTACAGCTAACGTATTTTCCCTTTAGTGTATCTGTTGCTATTGTATGTCTTCATCTACATGAGGGTAATATCTCAATCTGCACAAGGTGCAGACCTCAATCTCCATGAGAGTAAGATCTTTGTTTGGCTAACTAATAAGGCTCAAGTGCTCAGCTCAGTGCCTGGCTGCGTTTAGTGAATGGAGACTATAGATCTTACTGCAAGGTGCCTCTCACTTTCGAATCCCTACCAAGTTACCTTTTGTTCAGTATGTGATCTGACTTTGCTTTGGACTATAACTTTCACTCATCCTTAGCCTGATCCCCCTGTCCTATTTTTTGGTGTTTTCTAGTGCTACCCATGGGCCTGTCAGGACAGAGCCCGGGCAGGAAAACTTATGGGTATGAGTTCATGGCAGGTCGCCATGGTATTCTGCCTGGTTATCTCTGAGATTAGAGACACAGTTGATAAATGACAGCCTGCCAAGCATCTATTACTACAACCCAGCTGTGCATGGGACTGGGTGTGCATCCCTCATTCGGCTGTATGCAGATGCACCTGTTTCACTCTGAGCTCTGGCATGTCTGAGAATTTCTGATGATGGGGACTAAATAGATGGAGCGATTTGGGACCTGATGTAAGGGGTGAAATTCCTCGCCTAAAAGGAAGCTTGGCCTGAAAAATAGCATCATCAGAATTTTAGATGAGAGCGGATCTGCTTTCCAATTAGCCTCCATTGCAAAATTTTCAATTCCTTGCAGGGAGGAAGCCATTGTAGATTAGGCTGGTCAGAATAATGATATCTTCCACCCCAGGTTTCTGGGACTAATATTTGGAAATACACAAGACATTTAATAAAATAGGAAAATTTAAAATTTTATATAGAAAGCAAAAATCTATAATTTTTCATGAAAAGTTATGTTTTGGTGCCACTGCATGAATGATGTTAACATTAAAATTTAATTCCTGTTGAGCCAGATTCCTCCCAGTACTCAAGATAATGTGGTTCTATAAGCCACATAATGTTTGTGTTAGAACTCTTTGTAGGATGTAAGTTTTAGATCTGAATTGAAATATTCTAAATAATGAGCTGAGGACTCTTTGTATTACTTGCCTTTATAATATTCTACCCCCACCGCATGAGAATTGTATCAATACTTTTTAAATGAAATTAATGAGAATGGATATTTAATATTTATAAGGTAATAAAAGTAGCAAAGTTTCATTACACTTTTCAATATAAAATAGATTTCCATCGACATACTTGTTGAACTTGTTTGGTGTTATAAGTGCACAAAATGCTATATATATATATATATATATATATATATATATATGTAATATATCTGTGTATAAAATAGATTATTTGTGCCAAGTACTGGATGCTTGTGCCAAGGGAATTGTGACCTTAAAATTAAAAATTTGCATGTTGTAAAATGAAATGAAACATTTAGTTAAAATTGTGATGAGTCTGAATATCCAAACCATCTCAATATAGATCTGTTTTAAGACAAGCACTCTAAGTTTATATATCTGCATATTGCAGACTACCACGATGTGTTGCAGTGGCTATAAAATATCATTTTGTCCCCTAAATCCTTTTTAAAATGTCTTGTAAAAATGAATTGGCCTGACACCAATGAAACTTTTTATAATAAATCATAGAAAGAGCTGCATTTTAATACCTTGATACCCTATGAAATGATTAGAGGGGGTGGATGAAATTTCTGATCAAAGGCTTGAATTCTTTCTAGCTACCATCCCCTCTGCAATCCATTTCCTTCTTAGGTAGCTGCACTGACATCACCCAAAGGCTAGGTCTTTATTCCCTGCCCTGACCCACCATCTAGTCTCTCAATGATTTTTGCATAGAACATGCTCCACCCCATCATGCAATGACATTCTGCTCACTGCCCACGAATAATTTGTACTTTAGTAGCTCTTCAGGAATCCTAAGAACTTGAACAGAAGTAGCCACCACTCCCAATCATCTGCAGCTGCTCCTGGCCAGGATTCTACTAGAAAGGCATACCACTCAGACCTGTGTTACTTTCTCTCCATCCTTTTTATCACCCTAAGAATTTTTCAGGGAATTTTAACTTTTTTTTTAAGTGGTGAGGATCAAACTAGGATGTTGGACAGGCTCAACGCCCTATCAGTAAGCTAGATCCTCTGCTCTCACCTCTCAAAATTTTAGGAACAGGCTGGGTACAGTGGGCCACATTTGTAATCCCAGTACTTGGGAGAATGGGACAAAGGGATCACAGGTTCATGGCCAGCCTTGGCAGTTTAATGAGACCCTCAGACACTTAGTGAGACCTTGTTTCAAAATAAAAGGGTAACAATCAAAGAGCTGAGGGGTGTAGCTCAGAGGTAGAACATTGCTAGGTTTAATCCCCAGTTAAAAAAGAAATAAAGGAATTAATCTCAAAGGTTAGAAAGTCCTACCCTGCCATAATTTGCTGAGAATTTAATATTGATTTACCTGTTTTTGAAATGACACAGATTAGAGAGGTTGGAACAAGTTTCTGGAAAGTCTTAGTTCTATTTCTTTATTATTGTAACTCTGACTTTTCCAAGATGTCTTTTGATATCTGATAAGCTCCAAGATGAACTTAGGAGAGAAAAACTAGTTCTAATTAATGGAAAGGGGTTCAAGAGACTGCTCAGTGACAAAGGCCTCTTCCCATCCATCTAACTTGCCAGTTTACCCATTCATCCACTTTCTCATTTATTCTTTCCTTTTACTATTTTTGTGATGCCAGCCACATTTATTCTTATGCATGCATAAATATAAACCCACTTTTAAAATATAAACCCTATCTTAGTCTATTTCAGCTGCTCTAACAGAAGACCATAGCCCGGGTAACTTGAAAACAGCAGAAGGTTGTTTGTCATGGTTCTGCTGCTGGGAAGTGCAAGCTCAAGGTGCTGGTAGAAATAATACCTAGCGAGGGTCCAGTTCCTGATTTGTAGACAGCCCCTCTCTGCATTATCATATGGTGAAATGGCAAAGCAACGCTTTGGGGTCTCTTTCCTAAAGGCACTACCCCCATTCCACACAACTCTACCCTCATGGCCTAATCATCGTTGACACACTGTGCTTCCACATACCAACACACCGAAGGCTAGGTTTCAACATATGAATTTTAGGGGGATATAAACATTCAGTCTAAGCAAACTCCATGCTATCAAACTGTCCTAGACTAGGTTTAATCTGCTATTTATTTATACACCTTCTTTCTATATTTCTTAGCTAGAGCCTTACAGGTCCTTCTTGATAGGTGTGTGTGTGTGTGTGTGTGTGTGTGTGTGTGTGTGTGTGTGTACTGGGGATTGAACCCAGAGTCTCATAAATGCTAGGTAAGCACTCTGCCACTAAGTTATATCCTTATACCAGTGACTATTTTTATAAAATAAATTCATAGAAAAAGGGTTGCCAGATATGTACATTTAATGTTTTAATATTTTTCTTAATTTCCTGGGGTTCAAATGACTCTCCAGAGATTTTCTAGTGTCAGATATTTTCTCCCCTTTGATTATTTAGGCTAGCTATTGTTGGGATCTGAGGTTAGTAGCTATATTTTTTATTTAACATGGTTGAGTTTGGGAGGAACAACTCTGTAAGCCTGATGTGCAATTTTCATTTAATATTTTATTCAAAACACAAGATTAGCTAGTGTTAAGTGGCAGCAGTCCTTTTATTTGCAATTATGTAAATAACATACTTTGACATCCTCTGCTTGAAAGGTTACTAGGTGACCTGAGTTTTTATTGTTCGTTGTTTACTTCCATTATTTTGGGAATAGTGGATATTGATAACAGGGAGACGTTCTGCATGTACAAACATCTTGGAAAAATAAAATAATTGAGAAAATTAGCAGGGGCCCTTTTGGAAAAGCAAAACTATCATTTTTAAATGACTACTTCACCAAGCCCATTATTAGCTCCCTTTGAATCTGTATACTTTTCTAAGTTATAAAATAGATAATTTCTGATTTATTTGACTTGTGACAGAATACTACCTTAGACTTTCCAGCTGTAAGAAAAGTTTGGTGTATAGATTGACTATAGCAATAGGAATGAAATGCAGAAGTCAATATGGTAATATACCTGAAAGAGTGATTTATTTATACAAACTCTCGATTTTATAATTGAAGGAATTGAGAAAATGAGACATTGAGCGCTTACAGCCATCGTGGGTTAGCAATGGTGGGACTCACACTTGCCCGAGGTCTCTTGACTTGTAGGCCAGTCTTCTTGTCACTCAACTCAGCTGGACTTTGTACAGGTCTGAGGCCATGAAATAAATGCTACCTAAGAGAACCATTGTGTAACACAGGTTTGATACTCTCTACTATTTGCTAATTGCCTGGAGAGAAAACATTGGGTTATTGTTTATTTGTAGACTATTTACTAAATCCTTCTTCTATTATGGAAAAGGAGCCATGACTATTGGTGGACTTAGTAATAGTGGTTCTGATATTAGTAAAAGGAGCTCCCTATGTTTTGGGGGGGGAACTTGTAGCCAAATAAGTAACATTTGGCTCTGGAGGTGTGAAGAGGCCCTGCTACGGGTTCCCCTTGTGATTTCTGCGCCTCCCTGACTTCTCAGGCTACTCACCTGCTCAGGCTTTTATCTTTTTAGGAGCTCCAGTCTTGATCCAGCCTAAGGATACTGTACTTGCTGTTAGCTCCTGGTTATGCTCTGTAGATGTTATGTAGCATGGATGACACCATCTCAGTCCAGCATCACCTCTTCAGAGAGGCCATTTGTGACTGCTCTACAATGCAGCAGAGCTGACCATGCAATTTAGAGGAAGGGAGATTTATTTGCTTTCAGTTTTCCTGGGGATTCTGGAATTCAGTCCATGGGAGGCCAAGGACCATGGACCTCAGGACAAGATGCTGGGAACCCGAGAGAGGGAGGGCGGCTCTCACATCATGAATGATGGAAGCACGGGAGCAAGAGGGGGGAGGAGAAACCATATCTTATCCCCAAGGCTGCAGTCCCAGGGACCCACCTCCAGCTATATCCTTCCAGCCCAGGTCACTACTATGACAATGAATTTATCTACTCCTGAGTTAACAACCAAACCCTGATTCCAAAATTGCTCATTTGTTTCTGTGAAGGCTAAGGAGGCATTCTGTTTTCAAACCATTGCACCTCCTATCCAGACTTGATCACACTGTCTTTTTCAACATCCTCTGCTGAATTATCACTGTCAAAAATATCAAACATATACATTTGTGTTCTCCTTCTTTCCTGTGTAGACTGTATGTGTGAGAACAGATCTCTGGGCCTTGCTCACTGATTGAGGTCACAGTAGGTGCTCAGTACATTTTTTTTTCTGGTGGGATACGTGAACAAATGTTTTTTTATAGGGTACTGCTTTGACTGGGATATTTATTTTCTCCTCTCTGTATTTTTTTTTGCTTTCTCAGGTTAAACACAAGCTGCTCAAAAACTTGCTAATATTTGGGATAAGTTTTATAGAAAAGTTTCAAAAGCAGAAAATATACCAGAGAGAAATTAAGTGATAAATGTAAGCCTAACTTTTTATTTCAAAATATTTTCGTGTAGTTACAACTTCAAACGTTGACTGTCCTTTACCCATTTTGTGATAACGAGGGAAAGAAGATATTTCCTCAGACCTTCCTGGCAGTGTTATTTTCAGCTATCCATGGAGGGATCACAGTCAACTTTGCCAATTTTGGTATGTTTTGAGGTATGAGGTTGGGTCCCTCCATTCTTCAGCAATTCCTGCTCACATACCCAAACTTCACACATCAAGGAGAACAAATGCTATCTTTCTATATTCTTGTTCTATGATACTGTTTTTATTTTCAGCATCCTCACCTGACATACATAACTTTGAGGGAGATTTACTTGCTTATGGATCTAGAGATTTCTTCAGTTCATCTATATAGTCCATGTTATGCCAGCTGCCATAAGGAGCCGGGACTACAGGTCTTTAGGGAATGATGGGGTGACATAAACAGAGAGAAATGGAGAGAGCTTGTTATTAACCATGGTGTCAGGAGAGAGAGAGAGAAGAGCAGGATGCTGCAGTAGCCTCCATGGGAAAGTCAAGACCCTGGACACACTCTCAGTGACCCTTCTCCAGAAACCAAGCCCTGTCTCCAGCATAGCTTTCTCCAGCCCATGGGGTCTTGGGGACATTTTAAATTCAAATTATAACAGTTACCAATATAATTACCTGCTAATGTCATCATAATTATTTCTACTTTTAGCATTAGAGTTATTATGTGATTAGTGAGGTAAACTTCTGGCAAAGGGGCCTATGGACATGTTATGGGTATCTACACTTAGCCAGTCTTGCCTTACCCACCCATTCCAAAATACGGTGACTGTCCTTTGGGTGTGCATCATCAGGGTCCCCTCCAGTGGTAGCACCTGGCTACATGTTTAGCTTGATCTTTCATGTTTGCAGAAGTGGCTGTTGAATCTCAGGCTAGTACTTTGCAAGACTAAATTAGCAGCTCCAATTTTCAGAGAACAGAGTTATGGGTCCTCAAAGTGTCTTTTAGATTGTGAAAATATCCAAACCTTTTAAATATATTGTTTTCTATTATTTTATTAGATAGCTTCTTACTCCAAGAATCTTGATTTTTTTTCTCCTCTAGGAAAAAAGAAGATAATAAAGAGTATGCTATTTTCATGTGGATGTATGGCACTGGTGGTAGTTGTCTTTTATATTGTGTATTTGGGAAACTTAAAAATTTTACATTCAGGTTGCACAGAACTCACTTAAATGTCTGCATATTGCAGTGATATACTGCAACTTTCTCTCATTTACCCTCTCTTTGTCAAGAAAACACAAAACCTTTTATAGATATTAACTCTCAACCCCAGTGGATGAGATAAATGAGAACTAGGAAGAAAGTTACAGAAAGGATATGTAATTTTCTTGACATCATAGAGTATACCAGTAGTAGGACAGTTCTGTTAATTTCATAAAGTTTTCAAATGAGAATATTTCCAGATAGGATGATTCATTCATTCAGAGATACCCTATAAACTTAAAAAGCACATCAAAGAAGTTTTTATTTGACTGGTCAGTTGGAGACATGTTAATGGGAAAATACATCTCTAGGGTAAATAATTTAAAAAAGCATCTCACAGAATTTTTGACATATAATACAGGAAGAACTGATTTGAAATACTGGCTTCATTTTTAATGCCTCAGTATTATAGCAGCACATGTAAGAAAACATGAAATAATTACACATAGTAGACACATAATAGTTTCAAGTATATATTTTATTGTTTTGAAAATATCTATAAAAATCTGTTTTTCACTGTAGATTATTTTCCCAAGATTGAAACATTGAAGTCATATTAACTTACTTTCTTCACAAGATAAGTATTATCAGGATATGCTGAATCTCAGTGTCTTTTTCAATAAAATGTTTTTCTACAAAATTAGAAAAATTCTTTGTTTTTTTTCTGCTTATGGGTATGATGTATATGAGTTCAAGTTATATGAAAGTAGTGTATTATATATTTTCAGTGAGAACCAAAAGGCAATTAGGTTTGAAAATGGGTCCCAAATGCTTTTACTTTCTGGAGTTTGGACTATTTTATCTGCTTGACTGGTTGAAACCCTTTCTGAGGATAAAGAGGGCAAGAAGTTTCCAAGCAGGAAAAGTAGGGATGGAATACACTGAATCATAGATGTAATACAGGTTTGCTATTTCAGAGGTGAAGAATTCTATTACTGTACATGGCAAATTCACATGTTCAAATAATAGTATTTCATTTTTCATTCCTCTATATAGTAAGTGACTAGATTAACTATTGAAAATATATTTTCTCTCTCTCCAGAATCCAAAGAGAGAAGAAAATTTCACCAGCTAAATTTATTAACTTGTACTGCTAAAGCAGATGGTATGATAGGAAAATATTGATTTTTTTTATACTGACAGAGCAGCTGATAACTTATTTTTGGTTTGACTTAATGTATAAACTGTAAGTTAGGTCAAGGGATTTTTATGCTATTTTGTACTGGCTTATCTTGGACTTTACAAATCCAAATATCGACTTGTCCAAAAAAAAGAAGAAGAAAACCCACAATGAATTTAACCCATTGGGGTTTTCATGACAGCCACAGATTTTCCCTAAAAATTTGTTCCCTTTATATATGCACTTGTCATGTAGTTCCCATCATGTAGTTATAAATAGACGATGACTCAGTGTAGAATGTACTGCTCTGGTGTCCGCGCACATTACTCCTGTTTTTGTGGTCCTTGGGTCCCTTTGCTCTTTTCTCTGAATTTTCTGGGGACAGGTTCCTAACCTGTTTTGTCCAGTCTTAGAGATCCTGCCTTGTGTGCTTCTTTGAGGTCTCTTTTTTCCTAACTGCGCTATGGCAGCCAAGGTGAAGACAAAGGTAAATGATTTATACTCACATCAGTAGAGACCTGGGACCTATAACCAACTACTGGTTCAATACAGGCCCTTTAGAGTTCAGGGAACGGTGGACCTCAAGGTGGATCTCTGTCTCACTCAGAAACAGCGCACCTCGACAAAAGAGGCGATTTGGAAAATTCCTGGACCTAGATCATGGTGTTTAAGTTATGTACATCTAGTGATCTTCAGAGATGAGCAAAAGGTAGCATTCACTTTTGTAAATGAGTCCCAAATGCTAAGTGGGATATTTTGATACTGAGAGATGGTTACAGATTACTTCATCTGCTGTGTCTACCTTGGCTATTTGAGTTCTTTTTACTTTCTGTTTTTACTGTGAACTATTTGTACTTACAAAAATGTATGGATAATAATGTATCAACATCCACATACATAGTCCTAGTTTAAAAACGGAAATCTACCCAATGGAAAGTCCTTATGGGTCCCCTACTTGCTATGACCTTTCCTCTGGAGGCATTCACAGCTTGGATTTTGTGTGATCGCTTTCTGCATAATTTTATACCTTTTTCATATACATGCAAGTCTGAACAAAAATGAGATCATTTTTGCATTTAAAACATTTTATATAAAAGGCATCATGGTGCATACTGTATTTTCACAATCTGCTTTTTAGCTTAACTTTGTGTTTCAGAGATAGATTGTATTGAGACATATAGAGTTTACTTGTATTACAATCTTTTCTTTTATTAATGGGCATTGGATTTTCCTAATACAGGTAAAAACACAGAACTCATTTTCACGTGACATGTGAAATTTTTCTCTAGGGCATCTAGCTAGGAGTGGTATTGCTGGCATTTACCTCTTTAACTCCTTACTGCTTAGATGTTGCCAAAGCATTCTCTGATTTACAATTGCATCAACAATGTGTAAGAATTTAGTTGCTCCGTGTCTCACCAGATTTGATATTGTCATACTTTTAAATTTTAATGATCACTCTGGAGCATATAAAATAACACCTCACCTTGTTTTTTCACAGTTCACTGATAATAATAAGATTAAGCAAATATTTATATGATTATTAGTCATACATTTCTTCTTCAGTGGATTATTTCTTCATAGCTTTTGCCAAGTTTTGGTAGTATTTTTCTTTTATTTCTAAGAATTTTATGTATTCTGGATTGCAATTCCTTGTTATATATTTGGTGAAGATCTCTTTTTTGAACTATAGTTTCTCTATGTACTATTTATTTATTTACTTATTTATTTATGTAGTGATATGGGGGATGGTACCCAGGGACATTCTACCTCTGAACAACACCCCCCAGCCCTATTTTTTTATTCTTTATTTTGAAACAGGGCCTCACTAAGTAGCTGAGGCTGTCTGTGAACTGCGATCCTCCTGTCTCAGCCTCCCAAAGACTAGGATTACAGGTGTGTGCCACCACGTCTAGTCTGTGCACTTTTTTTGAAGTGTATTTTTCATTCTTAATCCATTTATCAATCTTGTCCTTTTAGTTTTTTGTTTAAGATCTTATTTGCCAACCCAAGGTCACTGAGAGATTCTCCAGGAGTTTTGATTTCTGCTCCTTCATTTCTGTAGTTCGTATTTTCATGAGTTATAGGTTATATTACATAATCTTATGAACCACATATAGGATTCTGGCCAGAATCCAGAATTCCACTCATAGACATGTACTCACATTCAGAACTCTGCATAGTGGTGCACTCCTATAATCTTAGTACTTGGGAGGCTGAGATAGGAGGATCACAGTTTCAGGGCCAACCTCAGCAACTTAGTGAAACCCTGTTTCAAAATAAAAAATAAATAAATAAAAAGGGCTGAGAGTGTAGCTCAGAGGTAGAATGCTTGCTGGGTTTGAAAAGCAAAGCAAAACCAACAAAAAGCAAACAAACAAACCGAAAACCAAAACAAAACCTTTCACATTTAGCATTTTTGAGAGCCAGTCACTTTGGAGAGATTTCACGAGGGCTGTGGTAAGGAGGACTTACAGTGAAGTACACTTGCTCAAATATACAAATAGATCCCCAGAAAATATATCACTCATGCCCACTTTTGTCTTGAAAAGTAGTCATACCATGGCGATCTGTTTTCTCCACACCCGTGGAGTTTTGGTAAATAAAATTTACCATCTCACTATAATTTTTTTTTTTTTTGGTGATACTGGGGTTCCTGGAAGCCCTTCTACCTCCGGGCTACACTCCCAGACCTATTTTTACATTTTTATTTGGAAACAGGGTCTCCTAAGCCAGCGCGCGCAGCTGGCTTCGAACCTGCGCGATCCTCCTGTCTCTGCCTCCCGAGCGCGGGGATTACAAGTGTGCGCCACCACGCCCGGCTCACTATAATTTTTTAAAAACAACTTTATTGCTTATAAAATGTGAGTTAACTAGAGTAACTTTTATGGGTGGATCACTTGTCTGCCAACCCATCATTTGAAAGGAGTTTATTAAATACTCTGGATGTATAATAGTTCTTTCTTATCAGAAGTTTTGCTCTCAATGGCAATTATCTATGGCCATAGTCAATGGCAGTCTAGGAATATTAAATGGAAAAACTTACAACTAAATGATTTGCAAGTTTTAAATTACACACCATTATGACATCTTAAGTTGTCCTGCCGGGTCCCATCCAGGATGTGAACCAACCCTCCTCCAGTGTATCCATGCTGTATACACTATCTGCTCATCAGTCACTTAGTAGCCATCTTGATTATCAGATCAATTGTCATGGTGTCACAGTGTCAGTACTCAAATAATCCTTATTTTACAAAACAATAGCCCAAAGTGAAAGAATAGTGATGCTGGCAGGTCAAATATGCCAAAAAGAAGCTGAAAAATCCTTCTCGTATGTGTAAAGGTGAATGTTCTCTACTTTAGAGGAAAAAAAATGAGTGTGCTTAAGTTGCTAAGGTCTAAGAATAAATCTTCTGTCCTTATGGACAGAAGAAGGAACAGGGAATTGGTGCTGATTTTGCTATCTTGCCTCCAATTGCAAAAGTTATGGCCATGATGTGTGATAAGTACTGAGTTAAGATGAAAAAGCACTAAATTTGTTGGTTGAAGAACTGGTTAGAAAATGCTCTCCAATTAATGGATGTGTTGGGCCCCAAAGCATTGAACAATACAAAGACGTCAGCAAGGTATTCATCCCTTGAAATGGGCAATGCCAAGCTATTTGCTGCTATTAAGAGATGATTACACAGATTCATGAATAGATTTGGACTGAAAAATTTAAAACTTACTGGAGAGGCTGCAAGACAAGGTAGGGAAGGATTTTTCCACATGCTTGTCGAGAAAGTAGAATATATTGAAGACCATTGAGAGTTGTTAACAAATAAGAAGTTGGAAGAACTCCTTTAGTCATCTGCAGAGGAAGAGGAAGAAGAGCTAGAAATGTGATTGTTACCAAAATTTGCTTAAGTATATCAAGTTGCACAGACATGAAAGGAGAGACTTATAGAGTATGGTCCTCAGATGGAAGGTAGCATTAAAGCCACCTGTATGATCCCCAAAGGAGCAGAACCACAGCAACAAAGCTTTGTCAAGTTAAAAGAAAGGAACAACTTCCAATTGCAATGTTCTTTGGAAAGCTCCCAACTATCAACATTATTTGTTCCTGACATTCAACCACCATTGTGATTAGAGGATCCAAAATCATCCAAATCAGCTGAGCTCCATCATATCATCAGAAGGTCAGTAGGAGCTTAACATCTCACCACACAGCATTCATCATCTCAACCTGAATCATCTCATCAGAAGTGTGAGAACAGCACCATGAGGTATTTTGAGAGAGAGAGAGAGAGAGAGAGAGAGAGAGAGAGAACCTTTGCATAACTCTTATCATAGTATACTGTTATAACTGTTTCTAATTTATTATGCATTATTATTGTTAATATCTTGCTGTGCCTAATTTACAAGCTAAACTTTATCATAGATATGTATATACAAGGAGAGGCATGTTCTATATAGGGCTCAATATTATTTATGGTTTCAGTCATCCACTAGGGGTCTTAGAACACATACCCTGTAGAGGGGACAACTAAACATACTGAAGGTCTAGAACTGGTAGAAATTTAATTTATCCTGAACTGTGAGCAAATAACTCTGCTGAAACTTGGATACATACCCATTTAGCATAATTAGGAAAATTACAAATTGCTAAAACATCCATCTCTAAATTTTAGAAAGGAAATCAAGCAAAGTGATTGGTTATCTGAAAATAAAGATGACCATTATGACTTTAAGAGCAACATTAAGAATTTGAGATTTAGACTATTCAGATACAACTGAATTCCAAGAAAAAGAAGATATGTTGCTTAGAGTGTGATCTGGGTGTGATGGATATTTGATGCCAACCTCTGTGTAGTTTACTCAATGGCTTGTATACAGTCTCCACCCTTTCCTTACCCTTCCGCCACCTTGAGACTATTTACTGGAGTGGAAGGAGGGGTCTGATTGGCTGGGGTGTTTAGAGAGGAAGCAACATTTTCAAGTGGGGTGAAGATGATGGCAAGGGCAGGTGCTTTTCAGAGCTTTCTTCTGTTTTCTAGTATCACAACATCAGCTTCAAAATGGGGCCTGTTTTGTACAATTGTGGCTGTATATCAGCATGGTTCCCTAGGAAGCATGGACGCCGTTCTTGTGAAGCGTTGTGTGCCTAGAGATGGTTTCCAGCTCACCCAGTGACTAGTAATTCCTAGTTGTTAATGGATAACGAGACCCAACTTGGATAGCTTGGAGAAAAAAAATCATTGGTCTTTCCATTAAATTAAATTATCCATGTGAGCTGCCCATGGCAGTGGATTTATCCAACCAATCAGATAAAGGAAGGGTTGGCTTTCCCTAAGTGCCACCAGTCAAAATTATTTCCTGGTGACATATATTTTACAGTAATGTAAAAAATAAGGTTAAAAAGACTGAAAGTGACGTTGGGCGTGGTGGCGCATGCTTGTAATCCCCATGCTTGGGAGGCAGAGACAGGAGGATTGTGTAGGTTTGAAGCCAGCTGTGCTGGCTTAAGAGACCCTGCTTCCAAATAAAAATATAAAATAGGTCTGGGAGTGTGTAGCCTGGAGATAGAAGGGTTTCCAGGAACCCCAGTACCACCACCAAAAAAAAAAAAAAAAAAAAAGACAGAGTGAAGGCATGAAATAGGAGTTTAAATTTTATTTTTAAAAATCTAAAATGTTACATCACTTTGTAGGTTAATTAATTAATTAATTTATTTATTTATTTGTCAGGTCTGGGGATGGAACCCAGGGGCATTCAATCTCCAAGCTACACACCCTACCCTATTTTTTATTCTTTATTTTGAAACCAGATCTCAGTGATTTGCAGAGGGCCTTAATGAGTAGCTGAGGCTGTCCGCAAAACGCTGTTCTCTGGTCTCAGCCTCCCAAATACGGGGATTACAAGCGTGCGCCACCATGTCTGGCTTTAAATTTCTTTATTAAAAAAAAAATTAAGCCGGGCGTGATGGCGCACACTTGTAATCCCCACGCTTGGGAGGCGGAGACAGGAGGATCGCGCAGGTTCGAAGTCAGCCTCGCTGGCTTAAGAGACCCTCGTTTCCAAATAAAAATAATATAAAAGTATGTCTGGGAGTATAGCACGGAGGTAGAAAGGTTTCTAGGAACCCTAGTACCATCAGAAAACAAAACAAAACCAAAACATTTTCTTTTAAATTTTATCTTTCTTTTTACTTTTTATCAAAGTCATATATGCTCATAGAAGATCTTATGATCATAATATACACTTATAAAGATCATATGATCTCTACTCATAGTAAAAGATTTAGAAAACAGTGTAATAGAGAATTAACATAATAGTGTCATGATTAGGATCTGGGCTGTAGGCTGAGATTTGAAGTCACCATTTCTGATTTTGTGTCTTTGGGCAAATTACTTAGCTCTCTCTAATGCTGAGTTTTTTGTCTTTTTAATGGGGTTAATAATATCTACACTCAGGGTTGTTGTGAGGATTAACTGAGGTGATTACGGCCCTTGACAATTGGTAGCTATTGTTATTAGCAGCCTATTTATGGGTGGTGGTATAGCATGATAGTTATGCTTCTAGAACTGCCTGCTGGGCTTCTATCCTTTTTCTTCCACTTGCTAGTTGTGTAACCTTAGTAAAATTCCTTTAATGTCTCAGAATCTCAATTTTCTCATCCATAAAATGAGGATGGTAATAGCATTTAATCATAGAGTCATTATTATAAAGGTATGCATATGTAAACAATATAAAATAATATCTATTACCTAGTAAGAAAATGTTAATTATTTTTATAAATTTCTGGGCAATAATGCTGATATTATGGCATATTTTAATTGTATGTATTGCATGTATATTGGGAGTTTCCTTTTCTCCTGTAACCTGGACCCTCTACCAAGTTTAAGTAATTCTTTTAATAGTGGCTTACTACTCCACCAAATGGGTATACTTTGGTTTACTGAACCAGTGCCTCCATATTATCTTTTAAAGGTGTTTTTCCATTTTCCCTTTTTGTGACAAATAATTTTTACACAAATATTATTGTGCTAATACCTACCTCTATTTAAAATTTAGATGATCACCTGGGGGTAGAGTTTTATCTTAAATTTTACGATGATTCTTATACAAAAAGAAGTATGATATGACTTGTTATACTTTCATGACTCTAGAACTGAATTAGCATACACTAGTGTGTTACTGTATTTACTTAAGATGGTCCTTTTTGTAAGAAATTTGTCATTGTGGGGGCGGGAGGGGTGAGCCAAGTGGTGGAAGTAGACATAAGCTGGCACTGTGATGCTGGGGAAGGGTTGCAGGCTGCCTCCAGTTCAGTTCAGATCTCTCTCCTGCCCTGGAGCTGAACATTATTGCCAGTGATCATCCTGTCTGAAGCATGGGTGGTTGGCCATTTTTTATTTTCTCAGCACACTAAGACAGGTTACCAATGTCCAAGAAAATCTTACTAAAAATAAAGGTACACCACAGGGAAAGCAAAAGAAAGACAAGAAGTGCAGGAAAAGAAAACAAGAATATGCCTTGGTTTCTCTGCTTTCTGTGGCCCTGCCCTGGACCCTGACTCTGGCCACCCAATTCTCTGCCTCCAGCCTCTTTTCTCTGAGATCAGGCCCTGCCTACAACTCAATACATTTCTGGAATCCTACTCATGTGTTTCTCTAGTGTCTGTTCCTGTCTTGTCTTACAGAAGCTATGTGATGTCAGGGAACAAGATGGAAGCCAGAAATTTTCCAGGGCTCTATACAGGAGAAGCTGAGATTGAACATTATTTCTAGTCTAAGAATCAAGGGCTCTTGATTCTAAGTCTAAGAACCATTTCATAAGTAAAGGGATAGAAAACTCAGTAGCATTTATTGAATGGCATAATTGTACTAGCTATTTCCCTTAGTAGTCTAATTTTATTTTTCCTTAAACTTAACAGATGAAAGAATTGAATCTCAGAGACGTAAAGTACTGTGCTCAAGGTTACCAAGGCATGGTCGTGGTATAACTGAAGCTATTTTTACTCTGTTTCCTCCATTGAAATAAAACCTCCATAAGAGAATATTGAATATTTGCATTTATTCAGGGCTTATTGGGTGCTTATCATTAAGGGCTTCCTTTGTATTATATAATTTAATCCTCTCAATGACCTGATAAAATAGATCCTATTATCTACCAATCTGTCTATCTGTCTATATAGCTGTCCATCTGTCCATTCATCCATCCATCTTTTATTTTGTAAATAAGTAAGCTAAGGCATGGAGAGGTTTAATTCTGATAGTATTTCAGTTAGTCAAGAGTAGGGCAGGAAGTTGAAATCAGATAATCAGTCTAATTCCAGAGTCTGTACAGCTCATAACTATGTTCTACTTCAGGGAAGCAGCATGTGTGTGTATATATGTGTGAGTGTGTGTATGTGTGTGTGTATGTCTGTGTATATGTATGTATATATGTACACATGTATATATTTTTATAAATGTATATGTGAACATGTAAGTATACATATGTATTTCTTTGGCAATCTTATTTTCTGCTATATTTCTAGCACATAGAATAAAGTTTTGCACATAGTAGGCATCTAAGAAATATTTGCTGACTACATTTAGTTGATATACATTTCCATAAGAAAGATATAGGACTTCCGGGAAGATGGCGATTGAGAAAAGCAGCGTTTACGAGCCCTGCTAAAACTCGATCTCTACTGCCACAAAATCAGCGCTTTTCATAGCCAGAAAACGTCATCAGCAGAGAAATAAAAAATGTAAACACAAGGGACAGAGAAAAAAAGGACTAGAAGAACAAACAGAGACCAGAACTCAAGCCCGCAATGCAGCAGCGGGGCCACACCGGCACCATTTTCCCTCATAGCACCAGGATCCAGAGAGGAAAGGTAAACAAGGAGTTGAAGTGAACAGCTGCAGATCACTCGGGTGTAATTCAGCAGTTCTTTCAGTGCAATGAATGTCTAAAATTTCCAGTGGCCAAGCTCATCACGCCTTCCAGGGACTCAGAACAGAGCTCAAAACCAGAAAAGAAATATGCCAGCCTCACAGGGCATGGCAGCGGCACCATATTGCCAGCAGCACCAGCATCATGGCCGAGGGCGTGGCAGCGGTGCCATATTACCAGCAGCTCCGGCCTCATGGCTGAGGGCGTGGCAGCGGTGCCATATTGCCAGCAGTGACAGTGAGTTCACCGTGCACTCGACAGCTCCTGATCAACACGCACAATAACCATGAGTGAAATTGTGGCCCCTAAAGGAGAAATCCCTGTACTGCACACCAAGGGACTTTGATAATCTCACTGGGTCTGAGATTTTGCAGTCCAACCCAGTAAAGGAGTAGCGGTGGCAGAGATATCACATCTTAGTCGCAGCTCCCAGTGGGAAAATGCCCAGACCGGCATTCCCATGGTCTCGTGGAGCCTCGATTAACTCCCTGGGTCTGAGACTTTGTGATACAACCCAGTAAAGGAGTAGTGCAAGCTGAGATTACCACAGACTTGAGATACAGAGCACCCTAAGTGAAGTCATAGTGATCCAGGGAAGGCACAAACTTCTGAAATCATGGGAAAGAGGAACAACAATAGAGCAATGAATGCCCACAACCCAATATTATTAGAACCTGATAACACAGAAATTCAGAGATCTCCAGAAGACCAAATCAGGAATATAAGTGTAGAAATAATACAGGACCTTCGAAAAGAATTTAGAGAGAGTCTTAAAGACATAAAGGATGCAATCACTGAGGTAAAGGCCTCAATTAAAAGTATAAACAATCGATTAGACCACATGGAGAATAGAATATCACTCCTAGAAGATGATCATTCCAAAAACAAATGCATAATTTATAACTTAGAAAAAAAAATCAGACAGCAGGAATCTGACATTGAAGAAATATGGGCCCATTTTAAGAGAGCTAACCTAAGAATAATCAGAATAGAGGAGGGAAAAGAAGGTGAAACCAAAGGGATCAATAATATCTTCAAAGAAATAATAGCAGAAAATTTTCCAAACATAGAGCAAGACGTCGATACACAGGTCCAGGAAACTTATAGAACTCCCTTTAGAGGATCAAAGAAGAGGTTCCCCATGCCACATAATTGTCAAAATGACCAATGTGGAAGCCAAGCAGAGAATCTTAAAGACAACAAAAACAAAAGGCCAAGTGACATTCAGAGGAAAACCAATTAGAATCACTCCAGATTTCCCAAACCAAGTCATGAAAACCAGAAGGGCTTGGAATAACATATTCCAAACTCTGAAAGGAAACAACTTCCAGCCAAAAATTTCCTACCCAGCACAACTATCTATCAAATTACATGGGAAAATAAGCTTCCGTGACAAACAGAAACTGAAGGAATTTATGTCTTCAAAACCAGCACTAGAGAAAATACTCAAGGAGATTAACTACAAAGAAGAAATAGGTAATAAACGCCAGAACCAGAGAAACAAGATTTTTCACCCAGCAGAGAACTAATAAAAGAAAAATATATTCATGTGTTTATTGGTTAAAATCTTTGGAGATTCATTATTTATTTTAGTCTTTTACCTATTTCTAAATTGTATTGCTTGCTTTTATTGTTGCTAATTTTTAGGATTTCTATTTGGAATATTAATATTCCTTCAGATACAGAATTTTGGAAATATTTTACCCCATTCTTTTTTTTTTTTTTGGTGGTACTGGGGTTCCTGGAAGCCCTTCTTCCTCCGGGCTACACTCCCAGACCTATTTTATATTTTTGAAACAGGGTCTCTTACGCCAGCATGGCTGGCTTCGAACCTGCGTGATCCTCCTGTCTCTGCCTCCCAAGCGCGGGGATTACAAGCGTGCACCACCATGCCCGGCGCTATTTTACCCCATTCTATCAGTAACTTTTAACTCTCTTTACATTGTCTTTGGATGTACAATATTTTTTATTTTGTTGGAAGTATGTTTGTTTATTTTGTTATTGCCTGTGCCTTTTAAATCATATCTAAGAAATCACTGCCAATTTCAATGTTGTGAGGTTTTATGACCCAGGTTTTCTTCTAAAAGTTTATAGTATTAAGATTTATATTTAGGTCTTTTATCTATTTTGAATTAATATTTGTATATGGTGTTAGGTAAGGGTCAAGGGTGTAAGGTGGAGCAGCTGTATCACACAGAGCTAAAGTTACTTTTGTTTTTTTCTGTTCCATAAGTAACTCTGATTAAAATGATGGCAGGTCAAGCCCGGCATGTTGACACATGCTTATAATCCCAGCATTTGGGAGGCTGAGACAGGAGGATCACGGTTCGTGGCCAGTTTCAGCTACTAAGTGACGCCCTTTGCAATTCAGTGAGACCCTGTTTCAAAATAAAGAACAGAAAATAGGGTTGGGGTTGTAGCTTAGAGGTAGGATGCCCTGGGTTCTATCCCCAGTATAAAAAAAAAATGAAAGAAAAGAAATAAAATGATGGTAGTTTTCTTTTGTCTAAACTATCTACTTTACACTAGCCAGATTGTTTGTGGTATCTGTTTTATACAGATATCCTATCTTTAAAAAAGTTAAAGTAATTTTAACTTCTTTTACTGCTAATAGTTTTATATCCCCTAATAAATCTATGACATTTTATATGGCCCAGAGCTTCTATAAATTCACATATTAAATGGCTGAGCCATATGATGTAAATTTTTAAGGCTGTCCCCATGGCTTCATGAATTTAATTCTGTAATTGTTGAAATTAATGTGATTTGACAATGTCATGATTTTTCCTTTTTTTTTTCTGCCTCAGGGTTGAAGCATCCTGTTTGAGGTAAATGTGTGGCTACTGAAACCATAACAGTCTACCACAAAACAGTAATTGCATAAAAAAATTAAAGATAAAAATACTTCCTAAAACAATACCAATGCGGCACAAATGAACATTTGTTTTGCCAGCTGATCCAGAAGCTTTTACTTGACTCTTAATGGTATTTACAAGGTAATGAAAAAAAAAAAAAAAGAAAAAGAAAAAAAAATATGGGAAGCTTCTGTCCTTAGGTGGCTATAATAAACTCAGTAACAACATATTTAGCAATAATATATTGCTAAATATGACTGAATTTAATAATAAGAAGTCAACCAGCTCATGCCTTGAGCCACGCTGTTGGTACGTTATAAAACACACATGTGAGAGTGAGCATCGTCTGTTCGCCTCTCTAGGTTCAATTTCTGCCCATTTCCACCTGCTTTGTCTCCTGGGATGTTAGCGTGACTACTCTGATGAAATAGATGAGGTGGCTTCAACCACAGAAATGTGCTTTCTCACAATTCTGGAGACTGAAAAGTCCAGGATCAAGGTGTGTCAGGGGTTGATTCTTGGTGAGGGTGCTCCCTTCTTGGTATAGACAGCCACATTCCTGCTGTGTCCGCAAATGACATTTTCTTTTATTTAAAAATACTTTTAGTGGTGCATCACATGGCATTTTCTTAGTGCATGGAGGTGAGGAGGTGCGGGGAGAGAGAGGATAGTGAGTTAGCCCTCTGATAATTCCTCTTATAAGGGCACAAATTCCATCATTGAGGTCCTCCTTTCATGACTTCATCTAATTTTAATTATCTCCCAAAGGCCCATTCCAAATACCATCACATTTGGAGTGGGGGTTTCTACATATGAATTTTGACATTTTCGCCATAACACCTGGGAAGCTGACCTCTATAGACTAACCAGGGCATTCCTGGCCTCTGGCTTATTGTTGGGTTTGGCCACTAGGGAGCTTCAGTAGGCACTGGAGGGAGGGAGAAGAGTGGAGTCAAGGGTGCCAAGGGCCGACTGCACCCTTGACCCAAGGTCACGGCTCCCTGCAGGCAGCCCCTCTGGCTGCTGAGCCCTGGAGCTGCATAGCTGGCGCTGCATGCGCAGTGGCAGGGGCAGCCCCTTTGTGACGGTCTCAGGGCACTGCTATCTCTGTTTTTTCTCTGTTTTCCCCGCACCCTGCTTCATCTCTGTAAGAAATCTCTTTGCTCAATTTCCTCACATTACTCAATTTGAATATTCCTTCCATTTCCTGCGACAATCCTGATGGTTAGACTTAAGATATTAAAAAATGTGAACATCTTCAATCTTATTTTACACTGGGTTGAAATATGAATTGGCAGAAAAAGCTAATAAAGAAGAAATTTACTTTTCCTTTGTCCCAAATAGTTCCCTCCCTTCCCTCCTTCATAAAACAAAGCAAAAAACTCTTTTTAAAAAAAAATAGGTAAAATAGGTGCCACTTTGTAAATGGGAAAACTAGTTTGTGATACACCTGTGTTTTGATTCATTGCAAAGTAGGCTCAGGAAGAGCCTTGATCAAATAATTATCCATCGGATCTATTAGGTATCTTTTAATGATTTGATATTCATTTAGTATTTATTTAATATTTTATTTGTCAAATGATCAGTGGGGGATATGCAGAACTAATCCTGGAACATTGCTATGGGATCACCACCCCCTTGGAAGGATCACTTCCATACTTATTGCTGATGGTTCCTTTCTACGTGTGGAATTCAGTTAGGGATTCTGATGGCTTTAAAGACCATCGTGTTCCAGGCACTGAGAACAATGCTTATATGGCAGCTTCCAGTGAAGACTTGTCCAGTGAATGGTACCTGAATTGTGATTGGCTTCAGCAGGGTGGGAAGGAGATAGGACTTGGGGGAGCAAACTCAGGCAAATGCTCTAAATAAAGTTCATTCTGCAGGCAGCACACAGCAAGGTTAGATAGGGTACAGACAGTAAGGCGCATCAGAGGTAAACTGATGGCCTCCGGAGTCTAGCAAGCTAAGACATGGTTCCAAACATCTGAATCAAAGGGAAAGAGGCCCCTGGAATTCTAGACAGTTGGAGAATCTATCAGCAGGTTGTAAGAAGTAAGCCATGTAGAAGGCTCTATGGACGTTAGTGCTGAGACACAGACCTAAGGCATCTTACCTTGGGTTATGTGTTACGTTAGCATGAATAACTAAAAAAATAGTGTTCTTCCCTTAAAAGGGGGGAAAAAGCCAACCAACTTCAGTTTTAACATCACATTTTCTTTTAAGATTATAATTTCTGATTTTATAGTAGATTTTAGATAGCTGAACTATAAACTGTGGCAAATTGACTTAAAATGTTGTTCACATTTTAAAATAAAGATAGTGAACTTGACAGTATGATTGGAAAAACGAGGTTCTTTTCTCCAAAGGTAATCATAAAATATTAATCACATATTTTTATTTAAAGCTTCATGAGACAATCTATTGATGCTGAAGTAAATACGGTTTCCCTTCTAGCCACGTTATGACATAGCAAAGAATAAATTGATTCCCTTTCTTAACAAGGCACAAACCACAGAGGACAAAGAGTAAGTAAGCCTTGAAATGGACTTTAATAATTTCCTGGCCCTATGAGATGCCACAGATGTCTTCGTTGAAAGGTGATGAGTAGCCCGTCTTGTGGTACAACATAAACTTCGTTTTCCCTCGGCTGAAGATTAATACCACAGGAAATTAAAGAACACGGGGAAGCACAGAGAAAACTGGAGGCAAAATAGGAAGTGCAAGGTCAATATCCAGCCAGGGAGTTAACAAGATCAGTGAGAGCGAACAGCAGCCCCTAACTTTCTTTAATGAAAATTGCTCACTGAAATAATACCAAGCAAGTGGGCTTAGTTTCCGTAGCTTTACTCCTTCCTGGAGGATTTCTCTTGTACAGCACTGCTCTTTAAATAGGAGCCTATCATTCAGGCCTAACAACTAGTAATTGCTCCAATGTCTGAATCAGTAATGGAGCAATCAAAAAGAAGTTATTTACAGAGAATTATTATGTGATGCTGAATTTTAGATGAGTAATTTTTAGATAAAATGTTTAAAATCTGAGACTTGGTCCACCATTTATTTCTTGCGTTTCTATCCCTTTCCTTTCAAAAATTAATTTTTCCTCTGTCTAGAAGTTTGCTTTAGCTCACACAGTATAATGCTAGGATTCTTTAAGTGGATGGGAGATATGGCTTCTTCTTGTAGCTAGTATGTGCATAAATTTCAATTTTGGATATAAACTTGGTAAAGAATATCAAATTAGGAGATTCTATAGAATTATGACATCTTGAAACTTAAACTGAAGGTAGTGTGCATCGGGGCGTATAAATAAAATGTGGCTTTGTATTTGCTAACAATTTATAGGAGGTGTTTGTGTGTTAACTAACTTTATTATTGAGAGCCATACTTGTTTTGGAATACTTTGCTTTGTTGAAGAATATATTGAATATATATATGAATAATATATAAGAATATATATATATATATATATATATATATATATATATATATATAATTTGTTTTGTTTTCAATTTTCAGTCTTACTATGCCAGTTCTGTAATCCAATCAGGACAGGAACGGGATAAATGAGTAGGGAGGCAGAGATGGACAGGAAGACGAGTCAGCCTTATTCTACAATTGGAAATGTGATAGTGATCATTTAGTATATGCCTGTTGGTGAGACAGCCTCTCACAAGGGGCTGTGCCCCTTGGGGTAGACAGCACAGCTCCCAGACTCTAGAACATGTCAACTTGTTCCAGTGCCCTTTGCAATGTGGTCCCCACAGTGGCTCAAACCCCTCCCTGACATCATGCAGCTCATTTAAGCATTGGTATGGACAGGGTCTATGTACACAGATCATCTTTTTGATGCCTCAGTCTGGCCTTGAGTCCAAGAACCACCTCTATGCTTGTCACTGATGGACCACAACAATAGCGTTCAGAGCAGGATACTTAACGCTTTGTGGTGATACAAAAGAAACACTAGGATGTTCTGTCCAGAATGGATGTGAGGGGAAAAGGCATTTAGTTTCTCATTTTTAAAGATTATTTTTTATTTGTGTCTAACTTGAGAAGGGAGAAGATTGCTTAGATGTTTCAATAACATATATACACTATAATTTTTGGCAAAAACTATATAACTGACCCTGATAGTTGCTAACATAAAAGGTCAAAAATCCTTGGATGCCTAGTTGGGGGACTCTAATCCCTCTCTGATCTGAGTCATGGGCAATTTATTTCAGATGGATGCTTGTTCTTTAGATAGTCTTAAATATAATATTCTAGTCATTTTCCTTGTGCCCTGTTCTTTTGTGGAGTATAAAGGAACAGAATACACAGAAGCATGTCTGAGCTCAGTGCAGCAAGTTGTCCGCTGCGGCAGCTCACATAACTCCCTTCTACGTTACCTGTGGGTTTTCAAGATGTTCTAATTTCTTTGTCAGGATATTAGCCTCTATGGTGCTTTCAGTTATCCTGTGGTTCTTAAGGCTAATGATTGCAAATGAGACCCCAGAGCCCCATCAGTGTGTGCACTGCTGCTCTGGACAGGGGACCGAATTCTAACTTGATGAATTTGAGATTAACTCTTTAGCACCTTTTCAAAATTAATAAAATAATCTTGCTTATGTATGCTCACAGTTCTGTGTTCTAGGCAGAATATAAATGTCCTGTTTTAGAATAAAAGTACGCAGTATCAGAGATAGGCAGGGGTTGATGCAGGGCTACCCCAATTGCTCATGATGCTCTACACCAGTGATCTTTCTATAGGATGCTTCTGAAAAGAATCTTACACTCCCTCAAAATGAATGTCTGCTACATCACCCATTACTTAGGTTTCTCTTAGGCTGTTCTTAAATAATTTGGGCAGACTTTTATGTTTGTTTAAGTGAAGCATGTTTGCATTGTTACTGGAGCTCATTTAATTTTTCCAAAGGATAATTGAATTATTCTGAAGTTGAATGCGTGCTTTATGGGTAGCAATATATTAGCTTGTAAGTTGGCAATCGAGGGAATCACTGCAAATAAAATGTTTCCTCTGAGTATTTTGAGAGATTAAAAATGTGAATTTTGATCACAGACATTCTTTGTACATAGGAGACTTAAAATTGGTTGCACCTGACACATCTACCTATATGCAAAGCCAGTTAGAAGTAAATGTGAATTAAATCAAGTTGGGCTTAATAAAATTATCTAAGGGTGTAAGTATGTGAAAGCTCTAATGTGTTATAAAGGTGCAAGCCAGTTGAACTCTATTCATTCTGTTTGGAAACCTTTCAATAAACTATTAAATAATATCTATATCTGCAAATTAAGAAACACTAGAACTTAGTATACTGGAAGTTGTGGGTTTTTTTCCAAAGGGGTACATTTTTACTGGAAGCAAGCACCATACTTTCTAACATTTTTTTTCATGAAGCAGATAGGATTCTTTTAGATAATCATATAGAATGTGTGTCCCCTTTTTATTAATTTTTTTTTGGTGGTACTGGGGTTCCTGGAAACCCTTCTACTTCTGGGATACACTCCCAGACACCTATTTTTTATATTTTTATTTGGAAACAGGGTCTCTTAAGCCAGCCAGGCTGGCTTTGAACTTGCGCGATCCTCCTGTCTCCGCCTCCCAAGCGCGGGGATTACAAGCGTGCGCCACCATGCCCAGCTGAATGTATGTCCCTTTTTAATTAATCAAGGAAGTGGTACTGCAAAAGAAAAACATTATATTTCAGTGTTCTTGTAATCCATCCCTAGTTGCATCAGGATATCACTGATATAGCACTTTAGTTTAAAAACTTTACTATTAAACCGGGTGTGGTGGCGCACACTTGTAATCCCCGTGCTTGGGAAGCAGAGACAGGAGGATCATGCAGGTTCGTAGTCAGCCTCGCTGGCTTAAGAGACCCTGTTTCCAAATAAATAAAAAATATAAAATAGATCTGGGAGTGTAGCCCGGAGGTAGAAGGGCTTCCAGGAACCCCAGTACCACACACACACACACAAACAAAACCCCCACAAAAAACAAAAAACAACAAAACAAAACAAAACCCAAAAAACACTTTACTATTTTAACAATATAAATGATCAAATTACAAACAAATTGTTAATTTTCTTCTGTGCTAGATAGCTCTTTGATTATCTGACGATTCTATTAATCCAGCATTTGGGTTTTCATGCCTACACTATTTTCTTTATGAATTACTACGATGATGATAATTAAGTACCTGCATGTTTGAGAATGAATACTAAACAGAAACTTCAGTTGGGCAAACGAAGGAGAAACACAAAAAAAGTAAGGAGAAGTAACTTACAAGCATGCAGTTATTTGTTGGGAAGAATCTTGAAATAATGGTATTAGGAAATTTGGATTATGGTCTTGCCAATGATTGGATGATCTTTGTTACTAGCTTTTTGTTGGGTCTTTGGGTTCCTGATGTTCCTCAGTGATGGTGGAAATAATCAAGTTTAGGAGAAGACATAACAAGAAGGATCAATTCACTGTGGAATGATCAGTTTTAGAAAGTATCTGACCCTTTTAAAAAGGGGTTTTCTGTCCTAATTTAAATAGTGTAGGACATTTGAAAACAACTAAGGAATGTATTTGTGTATATTTCAAAAAGGAAATAAATACCTTGAAGAGTTTCAGGATTTAGATAAAGAAATGAAGGCATTTCAATATATCTTATTTTGGTGGCAGTTGTTTATATTTTTGTTAATAAAAATATGTGGTCTTCTAATATACCATTTGAAGGCAACAGCACACTGTAGTTTCAATTTCTGTCTGATATGTGTAATTTTTTTCTGTTTAAAGAAATAAAATGACATAAAAAGAAATATAATGGCATGTTTATATATCCTGGGGTGTGTTTCATCCAGGATAGACCTATTGGTATTAATGTACATTTATGGCACATACATACAGGAAAATAAATAATCAAGATATAAAAGGATATTTTTTTGTCAGGTATACTACAGACATAGCAATTTAACAATGGATATTATTGACAGGATCCAGGTAATCTTGACATCATTCACATTAATTGATTATTTTTTGCACAGTTGATGGATTTTGGTTTCTAGTGATGACATTATTTGGTTAGTGTGCTGCATACATATTTTTGTTATATCTAATACTGTAGTCTGCTAAATCCTTGGTTATAGGGATTGGTTACTTTACTAACATAGGGTAGAAATTTTGGCCAATGTTTTGGCAAGAATATGCTCTAAGACTCTGGTTTTGCATGGCCCCATCTTTTGCAAGTGCCATACAAAAGCCAAAACATGGTTTTTCTTTTCAAAGTACAGGTGTGCTTTGCATATCAGACATATTTTTCTCATTAGCAGACTCTATTAACTATTAATTTGTGGACAAGAACTTGCCCGTCTTTTGCTCAGGATAGGAACTCAGCATTTGTGGAGATCCAGCAGAACCACAGTAATCAATTTGATCTGGCTTCTAAAACAGGTGTCATTTTGATAAATGGTCCTAATTAAGCTGAGGCTTCAGGTAGGAAGCGGATTGAGTTAAGGCCCTGGCACATCTATGGCTGTGGTCAGACAAGTACAGATGCCCCACAGAGGTTGAGGCAGCACTTTATTAACTTAGTCCAGTTTCTACATCCGCACCACCCGTCATTTGATCAGAGAACTTCAGTGCCGGGACACGACACCGTGGCTTTCGCTTGCATTTATTCATAGGGTTGCAGGAGGCAAAGGCACTATGGAAATTTCACCTCTTTCAGGTCATTTTTTTTTACTGATCCCTATCCTGCAGTGAGAGACAAGTGCATAAAAATGATTAATTAGACAAGAAGCCTCATTGTTCCCAACCCATGATTCATATTCTTTCTGCACAACAAGGGTTGAAGCTGCTGGAAACAATGCTTTCTGTGTCTTCTTACATTAATTTCAATATAGATTGTCTAGGTGAAGAGAGTGCAGGGTGCTGTCTCTGCTTTCTTCTTCATGATTAGAAAGACATTTAGTACAAAATGACATGGGGACACGACCTTCTCTTTCAGGTTTCTGTGGCTTTGTGATCTTGCAGTAGCAAATTAGGGCATAGACAGTTCCCCTATTGGCTACTTCATGAGAAGATTTGTTATTCCTTTTTTTAAAATTACTTGCTTAATTTTTTTAACGATGGAAGAAGTATGTTGAGGTGATATAATAATTTCAAGTGACTAAGTTCATTTGCTTCAACTTTCTAATGTGGAGATTGACAGACTTTTCTGTAAAGACTCAAACAGAATATATTTCAGGGTTTACAGGCAGTATGGCCACAGTCCCAGACCTTTAGCTCTGTGGTGGTTATGTGAAAGCAGCCATCAACAATACAGACATGAAGAGGTGTGGCTATACTCCAACAAAACTTTATAGATACCGAAACTTGAAATTTAAAACATCATGCATATTTTCCTTGCAACTATTTAGAAATATATAAAAAAAAAAACATTTGGCTTGTAGCTACACAAACACAGCCCGTGTTGTGCCATGGGCTTGGGTTGGTCCATGGGCTGTAGTATTTGGTATTTGTTCTAATGTGTTTCATAAAACTCTGTGCTAAGTACTTGCATATTATCCCTGCCTTCAAGAAACTTTTCATTCATGTGGAGAAAAATGTGTCAATATTATAAAATGTAGTGTAACTAAATTCTCAACCCTAAACCATATGGATTCTCTGACCAGCTCTGGAAGGAGAAACAGGGACCAGGGAGAGGGTGAGCTGGGTCAGGGGATGTGGGAATCAGAGTTGGGAGAGTAGAGTGGAAAGCAAAACTGGAGAAGTCCTGAGGCTGGTGCTGTCCAGGTAAGAACCAGCAGAAGATACTTTCTTAATTTAGAATGTTTCAGATTAAAATAAGAGTTCCATCCTCAATATGGTAAATAAATGAATAAACAAATGAATAAGAAAGAGATTATAACAAGAGAACCAGAATGTTCACCACTTCAAGACCTTGTTTTGTCCTTGTGTACTGCTATGAACGTTCCCAAAGACAATTAATTATATGCTCAATTTATGTGCTATATTTTATGCTATCAAGTCCAGTAGAGGTATTGATTGTTTACCTCTGACTCTTGTAAGGCCTGTCGCTTTAGTGTTGGAGAGCACATTCTTCTCTTCATTCCTTTATAAACAATTGTTCGTTCAATAATTACTTACTTCACCACCTTCTGCATGTTAAGAGCTGTGCTGGCGTGTTCGTCATCTCATGGCTCACTGCTGGGATGACACAATACTATATAGCTGCTATAACAAAATATCATGGTCTGAGTGGTTTAAATGGCAGACATTTATTTCTCACAGATCTGGAGACAGAGAGGTCTAAGATCAAGATGCCAGTTAATTTAGTTCTTGTAAGGGGTCTGTGCCTAGCTTGCAGATGGGTGACTTCTCACTGTGTCCTCAAATGGGAGAAAGAGAGAGAGCGAGAGCAAGAGAGAGAGAACGAACACGAGAACAAGGAATACAGGCAGCCTTCTGGCGTCTCTTTTTAGGAGGGCATTAGTTCTGACATGAGGGCCCCATCCTCATGACCTCATCTAAGCCTAATTTCACCTTACTTGAGTCATCACATTCAGGGTTAGAGCTTCACCAATGCATATGAACATTAATTCCCAAACAGCATGCTAACCACAAATACAGACAACAGAGTACAATTTCAGACTTTTACAGGCTCAGTGTCTTAAGAGGAGTCCCCACTTAGGCTCTAAGAAATTAAGTTATATATGCTGAAATAATCAATTTCAAGGGAAGCACACAGGGATAAGCCCCAAACTCTGCTTGGAAGGGTAGGGTAAGGGAAGGAGTCACAGAGGGGACAACATTTAGACACTGTCTCAAATGATGAGTAAGAATCAACCAGGTAGAGTAGAAGAATATTCTTAACAACATGCTCAGAGTTGGGAAATCATATGGTATGGTCAAGAAATGCAAGTAAATCAACATGGTTAGGGCACACAAAGAACGTGTTGTATTGGCAGGAGAAGTGTATGGAAGGGGTTCAGAGCCTAGGATCTTGAAAGGTCTTGCATATGATAGTAAAATGCTGAAAGTTTTTCCTGTGGCTAATGGTGAGTTGTTGAAGGAACCTAAGCAGAGTAGAGATATCACCATATTAGCCATCTTTGGGAGCACAGTATCAAAGAGGGGTTGGAATGGGCTTAAAGCTGAAGGAAGACAAATTAGGAACCCAGTGTGAGAAATGATGGAAGAAAGGTGGTGAGGCTAAGGAGGGAAGGGCTAGCAGGAGGGGGAGGAGGCGTCTTAGGAAACTCTTAAGGTTCCGATTTGGACAACTGGGCAGATGATGCATTTATGAATCAGAGGGGGTCACTGCACTGATCTTGTGGGAAGGGTAAATTCAGGTTTTGGACATGTTGAGTTTGAGGTTCTAAGTGTAATTATTCCAGAACCTTGCATGATTTTTGGGTCTGAAAAAACAGATTTGGGAGTCAATCGGCATGAATGTGTAGTCAGAGTCTTTATGGCAGAGGAAAATAGAGTGAGTCAGGTGAGAAGAGGTCTAAAAATGGAGCTTTGATGAAAGCCCATATCCAGGAAAGAGAAGAGAATCAAGAGAGGAGAAGGGAAGGGAGAGAAAGGAAGGGCAGGGAAAAGAAGGGTTAGGAATGGAGGGATAGACATCAGCCTCAAAGCCAAGGGAGGACTGGAAAGGAACAGAGGAAGTGGAGGCGTGAGCATAGAACTATTTCAAGAAACCCAAATTAAATTAATGACGATGGGGTGCTTGGAGGGAAATTCAAGGACAAGAGAACCTTTGTAAATGTCAAGCAGTATCTGAATATGTTTACAGGTTAAGATGAGGGAGCCAATAGAGAATTAATACAGAACTGGGCATGGTGGCGCATGCCTGTAATCCCAGCATTTGGGAGGCTGAGACCAGAGGATCGCAGTTCATGGACAGCTTCAGCTACTTAGTGAGGCCCTCTGCAACCCACAACTTAGTGAGACCCTGTTTCAAAACAAAGATTAAAAAATAAGGCAAGGGGTGTAGCTCGGCCCTGGGTTCCATCCCTTGACTCACGAGAGAGAGAGAGAGGGGGGGGGGGAGAGGGAGAGAGGGAGAGAGGGAGAGAAAAGACAAATAGGTTCAAGATAGAGCAGAGAAAAGAGGTAGTTATTATTTTTTAATGGTGCATTGTAATTTTACAACATATTGGGGTATAAAGTATATGCACACAGCTTTTGGTGCCCTCTCGACCATGTCTCTCCACCCCTCCTTATTACATGACTTTGAGATTGGAATTGGTAGTTTTGTATACATTCATTGCATTATTTCAAAGATTAATTCTTTATAATTTCCTCTGTCTCTCTCCATTTTTTAATCCCCCTCATCATTCCCCTGGAGTCTCTGCTCATCTATCTGATGTTCTTTTATTGCTGAATATCTCGCTAGCTTACACAAAGAAGAGAAAACAGATATCTTTTTGTTTAGGAAAGAGGTAATTTATAGAGCAGAGTTCTAAGGTGGTAGGGGGGAGAGGAGGTATTAACTCAGATAAGAGAAGAACTCAAGATGAACAGAAGGAGAATATGTGTGGAGATTGACAAATTTAGGGCTGGGGGACTAGGAAGCTGGTGGAACTCTCAATGAGACCCACACCTCATTTAAAAAGGGGATGTGAGGCACAAGGTCCAGGTGAGATAGAAAGAGAAGCTTTAAGAATGAGGTGGAAGTAGCCAGTTAGGAAAAATGAAAGGGGGAATAATTCCAATGAAGGTTCATAATCCCCCCCCCTCTGTGTGTGTGTGTGTGTGTGTGTGTGTGTGTGTGTGTGTGAGAGAGAGAGAGAGAGAGAGAGAGAGAGAGAGAGAGAGAGAGAGAAGAGGAGAGGAGAGGAGAGGAGAGAGAGAGAGAGAGAGAGAGAGAGAGAGAGGTGGGGGAGAGAGAGGGAGAGAAGGTATAGGTATAGGGAAAGATTGGAGAAAAGAGATAACCTTTAATGTGCTTATGGATCATTTGGGAACCTTGTGAACATGCAGATTTTAAATTAGATCAAAAGTTAAGTCCCGAAGTCCTGTGTTTGTCAGAAGCTCCCAAGTCCTGAGTAATGCTCATCAGCCCATGCATTATACCTCAAGTAGCAAAGAACTAGGACATGCTCTAGTTCATACTTGTTGCATACACTCAGTTATTACTATGATGATGAAGTTATTACCTGGAGAATGGGGTTTGATGAAGAGTGCTGATAGAGCACCAAGGAGGGTTAGGGTTTCCAACACTAGCCTTGGGGTCTGGAATGACCAGTCATGAAACAAAAGCTATTTTACCTCTGAAGGTGTAAATAAAAAATGCTGGTGGTACCAACACGAATGATCATATGCTTGTTTCTGGTAGGGCTGTTTGCTTAGAAGAGGCATGAACCTAGGTTTTTTGGTGGAGTGGAGTGTAGCCAGATAGTTACATAAACAAGCCATGTTGATCTATCCTGGATTTGGAAAGACAGCATGTAGACTGGGGAGGAGGCTTTAGTGTAAGAGCGAGAAAATACATAAAATGTCAGGAGGTTGTGAATTCAGAGTCTGAGTTATGACATTGTCCAACAGTGGCTGTCAATATGAGTCACTAAGGAATTGTTTAGATAAATGGCAGAAGTTATAGACCAGAGAAAGACAGATGCTAAAGCTCTCATTGGTTGTGATAATGATCAGTGGGTTATTATAACAAGGAAAAGAATGAGTTGGGGATGGTATGGGCAGATGTTAGGAGCCTCCAAGAAGTATCATTAAAGGGTAGGGAAGTGACACTTTCTAAATGGCAGAGAAAATACCATTCAAGAATATACCATATACCAGTATGGGGTGTGAACAAGAATGAACATTCTAATTAAAAAGAGCTAAAAGGAGAGAACCAGTCCTTAAAGAGGCAGGATCTAGAGAGGGTAGTGAAGAATTCTGAGCATACTGAGATGAGCTTAAGAATATGTAGATGGGATTGTTGAGGGGGGAAGGGGAGCGGGTAGGGTGTTTCCAGGGAGCCCAGAGATATAAGCTCAGGTGGGGTTTGGCTGTGAGGGAGGAATCAGTATGAAAGGAGGACCAGTGAGAAGATAAGAGTTGGAGACAGGATTGGTTCCTAAAGAGGATTCTCTCTGGGGCAGCAAGGAGGTAAAACAGGCAGAGGTGCTGTGGCCTGATCTTGAGGTTCTGACTGAATTGGGTAAAAAAGTTCCCCTAAGAGCTGGGCATGGTGGCACATGCTTGTAATCCCCGCGCTTGGGAGGCTGAGACAGGAGGATCTCACGGGTTCGAAGCCAGCCTCAGCTACTTAGTGAGGCTCTCAGCAACGTAGTGAGACCCTGTTTCCAAATAAAATATTAAAAAGGTCTGGGAGTATAGCCCGGAGGGAGAAAGCCTCTGGGTTCCACCCCCAGTACCACCAAAAAAAAAAAAGTTGCCCTAAGTCACCAAGTGCTGTGTACATGTATGTTACTATCACTATAAATTACATAATGAAATGAGCCTGTAATACCTGTAATATACCAATAAAAATATAAAAAAGTAGCTTGGAAAAAAAATCAGCAATCTTATTCCTAGGGTGGACATGTTGAGGTATTTAAACCTAGTGTCTTTTTTTTTTTTTTATGGTACTGAGGGTGGAACCCAGGGGCTTTTCTACCTGTGGCATATACTTTCAGACCTATTTTATACTTTTTTGGAAACAGGGTCTCACTAAGTTGCTGAGAGCCTCACTAAGAGCTGAGGCTGGGTTTGAAGCTGTGCGATCCTCCTTTCAGCCTCCCAAGTGCTGGGATTACAAGTGTGTGCCACCATGCCCGGCTGCAACCCAGTGTCTTTTTTTTTTTTTTTTTGAGCTATGTGGACTTTCTTGTCCAAAGAAGAGATCTGCTTATTTTGTGCATACCAAACAAGACACAACTAAAGTTTTAATTTCATACTTTTCTTGAGCATGTTAAACATTAAAAAAAAAAGAGAATGCAGAAGAATTGGTTGCCTGATTGATACATCTGTTTTCCTTTAATAAAGCATTGACTTCTTTTTTTGGAGAATGTGTTTTCTTCCAATCATGACGTGAAAACACTCCCTTTCCCTACAATTTGGAAAACAACAACTACAAAAAAAGCTACAGTAGAACGAAGCTCTCACTTTCTGCCGTAAATGGGATCATTATCAGGCTGGTAGGAGTAGAACTGGATCCAGGGAAAGACCTCTTTTCTCTTGGAGCTCCGTAACATACCATATGCCAAAGCCCTGTCATGGCCACCAGAATGGGCAGGATATTATGATATTTCAATATTGGTTCTTTGTTCTTTTTATTCCTTTAGTTTTGTGTAATAGCTATCACTGTCTTATTGAAAGCAAAAGCCAGTGGGAAATGCAATTTTGAACTTGACAAATATAGAACACTCATTTTATTATAAAGGCTTTGAAGTACGTAAGAAATAATCATAGTTTGAAGAGCCCCAGCAAAATAAATCTGAAATGAAAAGAGATATAGAGATGAGTACTGGAAAAAAAAAAAAACAACAAACACCTAACAAATCATAATAAAACCCAGTTTTGAGGAAGAGCAAAAACAGAGAAGGAAATTGGGAAAATAATAAAAGAGATAATGAAACATTATAGAAAAAGATGAAATGATAGCAATTTGTGTTTCCCTGGAAGCTTTCATCCAGAAATTAAATTTGATAGGAACAGGAATTGGAGAGGTTGAACAGCCAGCTAAGAATGACTTACTTTCAGGAGGAGGCTAGGGCTGGGGACTAAGTCAGTGTGTAAACAAGAAATAAAATTTGTGAAGGAATTTACAGTTAGTCCAGGGAACACTGGGGGACTTTGAGGAAAGGATTGATATGGTCAGAGTAACAGCAGGGGAGGTCATTTGCATTCAGGTTGCAAGGAGCAGAAAGAAGCCAGAGAGAGGCATTTTAGGGGAGGTATATGGAAGGAATGTTGCCAGCTCCTGTGTGTTGATAGACAAAGGCACATTAGTACACCATGTTCTGGAGTGGAGGCCCATTATGAGCGCCACTCTTCCCGGTCAGCTCCTTGTTTTCTTAATATTTTAAAAATACATAGAGAAAACGAGGAATACATTCAAGCCTGGCAAGATATAAAGAACTCTTAGACCCTGCTTATACAAACTTCCTTTGAATACAAGCAAGATGGTAGATTGAAAAACCTTAAAAACAAATTTTTATTGACTAAGTTTAATGACATTTTAAATGACTAAATAATACCATGTCAAGGGATTTGTTATAATTATTAGAAATGTGTTCAAGGATACATGCCTTGAGATATTTATTACAGCATTATTTATAATATCCCAAATTTGGAAACAATGTAGATGTACATTACTTAAATATCTCTACTAATTTATTCGATGTGATGAGTTTTTAAGAATGACATTATTGAAGAATGTTTAATGTCATTATTGGAAAATCTGTATGCTATATCATTAAGTGGAAAAGAAGCAATTCACCAAATAGTTTATACAATATCAGAATAAATGTCTATGTCTGAATGTATGGATAGCTATTATATACTTCATTATTGCTTATGGTTACTAGCAGAAGATTGTCTATTAGAGGGTCATCTGGGAATCAGGTATATAAGGAGTCCTCTGTTCAAGCAGGCAGAAAACAAGGATTTGTGTTCAGCAGAACAGGCGGTGGTCACTTGATGTTCTCAGCTGAGCTTGTCCACAGCCCCATCAGGCAGAAATTGTTCCTTTCATCATAGCTTGAATATCCAGAGTGCTCCAGGACTGACTATTTTTGGGGCCAAAAAGAATCAGCGAAGAAAAAGCCATGTTCTCGTTCTAGCAGAAGTATGATGAGATGACCTCTGGCAAATAAATAATAAATTCCTGTTTCTATCTAGAAAAGTTTCAATGAAATGAAAAATACCTAACTAAAAAGGAGGTGGGGATGAGCTGTTTTCTATTTCTTTTTAAAGACGAATACTTCTGGTCCCTCTTGTCTAAAGCCCTTGGTCCTTGGTGTGTCACACCATCTTCACCTTCGGATCCTTGTCATCTATTGGTCTCCTGGTCATCCCTCTTCATCCACTCAAGATTTAGCTCCTGACTCGTGGTCCCTCCCCGAACCCCACTGCTGCACACTGACTTGGACACTCTCCACTCAGAGCCCTGCCTCTGGTTCCTGTACCCTTCTAATTGCCTTTTCTGCTTGTCCTGCACCAGGTTATCACTGTCCACCCACCACCTCCACCGTGTTCTTCACTTTCCTCAGAACCCAGCTTAGATCCCATGCTTGTCTCCAGAGTAGCTCCCTGGCAGAAGCCCTCAGCTCCTTTCACCTTTCCTTCTATG
This sequence comes from Muscardinus avellanarius, assembly GCF_963383645.1. NCBI lineage: Eukaryota > Metazoa > Chordata > Mammalia > Rodentia > Gliridae > Muscardinus > Muscardinus avellanarius. Next base: position 187,607,204 of record NC_137787.1, read on the forward strand.
CCATTTATTTCTAGAAATACCCATAGACTATGAACCTGTCACTCATTGTCTCCTTGCCAGCACCAAGCAGCTGAACATTCCTCAGATGCACAAGGGGGCCGCCAAGGTTTAATTTAAGTGCATGAGCACAAACCTCAAGCAGCTAGTCAGCCATCATACCACGCTTCCACAGCAGGCTCACCCTCACTTCCTGAAGGGCCCACTCCTCTCACTGGCCTCCTCACTTTTTTTTTTCCTTCTATTTCTTCTTTCCCATGGCCCTATCAGCTGGTGACCTTATCTTTTAGGGTATTAAGAAGCTAGAAGATATCAGAAGGATATTTGTTTTCTCATAACCAAATCTGTAAACCCATCTTCATCATGTTTTTTTCTTATTACAAAAAGGGAAATATCTCTCCTCCTCTTTCTTCTCTTCTTCCTCCTCATCCTCTTCCTCCTCCACCGCTTCCTTCTCTTTTTCCTCCTCTTTCTCCTCCTTCCCCTCCTTGTCCTCTTTTCAACTCTTTTAACCTTCTTCCTTCTCCTCCTACTCTCTCCCCATATCAAAGTTAGCTTTTTTGCTTTCCACTAGATTTTATTTTTAATTTTCTGCCTCCTGCTGCACTTCCGTCTCCAATTTATCCCTGTCTTTTCGTCGTTGATCTCTTTCTTACTGACAGATAAGTGTACAAATACAAACCTGAAATCCTTAACCTTGTATTCTTCTCCAAGATCTGCTCCATTCATATATTCTTAATCATAATCCTGTTTTTTTTGGTACTGGGGATTGAACCCAGGGGCATTTGACCTCTGAGCTACACCCCCAGCCCTATTTTTTATTCTTTATTTTGAAACAGGGTCTCACTCAGTTGCAGAGAGTCTCACTAAGTAGCTGGAGCTGGCCGAGAACCTGCAATTCTTTTGTCTCAACTTCCCAAGTACTGGGATAACAAACATGTGCCAATACACCCAGCTAGTCATCACCCTCTAAAAAAAATTAAAAAGTCTACACACACAGTCACTGACGCTCCACCTCTAATCTGGCTTTAACCTCAACACTCAATTGAAACTATTCTTTTCAAGGTCACAGGGACCTTGGTATGTCTTAATTCAGTGGGCACTGCATTTGCTATTTTTTTCCCTCAGACTTTACTCAGCACTAGATTCAGTTGATCACTCACTTCTTTTTTATTTATAATTCTATATATTTAATATGTTTTTATGAAATGTAAAAGGAGTTAAAAAGGCTATTTAACAAACTGTTCCGTAGCGGGAGTTATGAAAACAGTTGCAATTATTTAACCTTTCAAAATTGCTCCAATTATTTGCAAACTTGTATTTGTTACTTTTACAATCAGTAATACACACACACACACACACACACACACACACACACACACACACTCTCACACTCACCCTACCTGAAAAACTCTCAATTTGGCTTTCTAAACTCTAGACCTCCTGGTTTTCTTCATATCTCACTTCAGTATTTTTCACTACTCTGCCGAAAAATGTTTGATGTTTCTATCAGCTAAATCTAGGTCTTTTTAAACCTGCCTTTTTCTACTCCTTTTCTCTGATAGCTATCACTCTTACCTGTGATTTTAGTATTGTTTTATACTGCCATCTAGACATCATCAGTCGGTTGCCTAAATATGTGCCAAGGTTAACGTGTCCAAAAGGGAACCTTGGATCCCATCCTTCTTCCAAAGCCTTTCTCTCACAGTCCTTATTTCAGTAAGGATTGTTACTGTCTGCACAAATGTTTGAGAAAGGACTCTGAGGTCCCTCGTCATTTGTCCTCTTTGCATCTCAAATCCAAATTGTCACCCATATCTATAGATTTCCCCTTCCATGTGTCTCAAGGTCTTCTACTTCTCTTCATTTCTGTCATCAACTTCCTAGGGCAGGCTGAATCCCCTCTTACACAGACTGCTATGGTAGCCTCCCAGCTCTCCCTAGACCCATTCTTGCCATTTTTCGTACATTCATGAATCAAAGCACTGACTTTTGTTGACAGTGAATCCAATTTTGCTTCTTGGATTAACTTTGGGCCCCTTATGGTGGCCTACAAGGCTGTCTGGTTTGTCATTCCAGCCTCAGTCTTGTGCCTCTATCCTTTTCTATTGCAACCTTATTCTTTTGGGCTCAGATAAATGCAACCGATTAAGGTAGGCTTTCCTTAACCTCCTGATACAATTAGGTCTCCTTTCCATTGATATGCTCTACTACATCACTGTTTCCATTTTCTTTACAGTATTTATGACTTAGAATTACATATATGACTGGAAGCCCCCAAAGTTAAAAGTTGTCTCCTCTGATCACTATTTTAACACATAAATAGCACAGTGGTTGTGCATAGTATACAATCTGCTTTCGGTAGATATTTGTGGAACAAATGAATAGACAAGTATTTGCCAAATGTTGATTCTACTTGATTCCAATGTAAAGAGAAGGATAAAAATGATCCAGACTGTAAGGTGATTGATGACCATGTGCCTTGGGTGACACAGGAGAAGTGGTTAAGGATTGGCAACATCGTACAGAGAAATGAAAACTATGACAGCAAGGTTTAGAACTTGAAAAATGACAAAATGATGATTATATCTTCTTAAGAATGGGTAAATAGGGCAATGGAAGAAGTTGAGGAAGGAGTATTGGGAGATCAGTATTCACTGCCTTACAAAAATTTCTCTAGGTTGCCTAACACAATAATGGAATTCATGGAACGACATAGGCTAGAAACCACAAACACATTAAATTTGAGAAAATTTGTCCAAGTATCAGGCCCTCAATATTTCATATGCGCTGATAAGTGCATGTATGCATACCATGGAAATGGTTGATAAGAAGGTCAGCTATTTACACGGATGATGCTTATTGATTATCAAAGCATCCCCTTGGTAATTGTCTTATGTCTTAGATGGTTAATACGAAAGATATCTCTTCATCTGGCTACATAAATGAAATCTATCATTTAGCAGCAGTTGGCTTTTCATATTGTACTACTTTACATGAAAGATGCTCTCCATAAAAGCAGTTGTAATGGGTGGTTTAATAAGGAAAATACCGTTAGAGAATACAATTCAACTGTGTTCTTAGCAAATACAATGCTTTTTGCGAGGCAGTCATTTGTTTTATTAAAGCCAATTATACATTTGTTTTTGCTAATTTCACTGTACAAAAGAAATTTGGAATACTTAATAGTCAATTACTGTGAGCATGCAGATAAAAATAATGAATGTTATCACACAAAGCGTTTATATATAAGAGGCAAAGCAGACATGAATATAGTATATGGAAATTTGTCAGAAATTAATAACTTCTATTTTAAGTCTCTTTAGAGCATTTGAGGAAGGAAAGCCTTTAAATCAATTAAATTCCTGCTTGGGTCCATGTAGATGGCTGACATAACTAGATCTAAATGGACTGCTAAAAGAGCTACAATCAATGTCCTCTCAAGAGAGCTGGATACTTTTTTTTTGTCTTAACAAAACATTAACACAATTGACAAGGAAACTCTTGGTGATCAGATGTTCATATTGAGTAATTTTAGAATATTTGATGCCTCTATGAAGTCATCAGAACTGACCTTCAAGTGCCAATGGAAATGATGTATTTTAAACAAGTGGGATCACAAAATGGTTAATATACTGGTAAGAATACCTGGCTTATGAGATAATAAGAAAACATTTTTATATACTACTTATTAGTTTATGTATCACTTAAAATACTTCAGATTCAGTACTAAGTATGTAAAAGTAAAATAGGTCTGGCCCTCTCAGTGTAAAGCTGGTGGCTACAAAGTTATATGAAACCTTAAATAGATTGCTCTCATGACTTGTGATATGGACTATAGCAGATGAATTGAGAATACCACAGGATGTTGGGAGAGTGGATAGGGAAAAGGAAGATGCTTACCCAAGGGTACAAAGTTTTGGTTAGAAAGAGCCGGGCGTGGTGGTGCACGTTTGTAATCCCAGCATTTGGGAGGCTGAGACCGGAGGATCGCAGTTCGCAGACAGCCTCAGCTACTGAGTGAGGCCCTCTGCAACTCAGTAAGACCCGGTTTCAAAATAAAGAATAAAAAATAGGGCAGGGGCAGCCGGGGATGGTGTCACACGCTTGTAATCCCCGCGCTTGGGAGGCGGAGACAGGAGGATTGCACAGGTTCGAAGCCAGCCGCGCAGAGACCCTACTTCCAAATAAAAAGTAGAAAATAGGTCTGGGAGTGTAGCCTGGTAGAAGGGCTTCCAGGAACCCCATGCCACCAAAAAAAAAAAAAAAAAAAAAAAGGAGAAATAAGCCTAGTGATCTGTGGCACAGAATGGTGATTATAATAAATAATACTATATTGTATATTAAAAATATTACATTCATCTGCTATATTTTAACCTAACTTTGGGCTTGGAGAAGGCTTCTTGGAGGAAACAAGAATTAAACTAAAGCTTTCTTTTAAGTAGTAGTTAGGCAAAGGAGATGGAGGAATCAATGTGTTTGTAGGTTCTGAAAGCTTTGAAGAAAGGCAGTATGTCCAGGCTGGCTAAAGCTTAAGTGTTAAGAAAAGTGGCAAAGGTGAGTCTAGCAGAAGGAAAGGAAACAGATTTTCAGGCTTGTAAGATGTAACACAGGCACTCATACTTGATCTTGAGTGTTGGGAAGCCACTGAAGATTCTAAAGCGGGTCAGGGATGTTTCAAGTTTATTTTGAATATATTACTAGAGTGTGGAGAAGAGGTGGAAAGAGATAAGACTGTACGCAAGGAGTAAGAACCATGCGGGAGGCATCATAATACTTGACTTCAAATTATATTACAGAGTTATAGTAATAAAAACAGCATGGTATTGGCACAAAAAGAGACACATGGACCAATGGAACAGAATAGAATATACAAAAATTCCATATACTTAGAGCCAATTGATTTTGACAAAGTGCCAAAAATATACGCTGGAGAAAAGATAGTTTTCTCAACAAATGGTGTTGGAAAAATTGGATATCCATTTGTAGAAAAATAGAATTAAATCCCAATCTCTCACCCTGCATATGAGTCAACTCAGAGACTTAGGAATTGAATCAGAGAATAAAATTACTAGGGGAGGGCATAGGTCTAATATTATAACATACAGGCACAGGCTGGAACTTTCTCATTAAGACCCCCCCAAAGGTCTGGAAATTAAAACAAGAATTAATAATTGGGGTGGCATTAAACTAAAATGTCTCTGTTCAGCAAAGGAAATCATCAAGAGTCTAAAAATAGCCTATAGAATGGGAAAAGGTTTTTGCCAGCTACTCTCTTGGTAGAAGGCTAATATCTAGAATATACAAAGAAGTTAAAAGAATTTACATTAATAAAAACAAATAACTCAATCAAGAAATGGGAATTTGAATAGACACTTCACAAAAGAAGAGATATAAATAGCCAATACATATATGAGAACATGTTAAACATCATTATCAACCAGAGAGATGCGAATCAAAAACTACCCTAAGATTCCATCTAACCCCAAACAGAATGGCAACCATCAAGAAGTCAAACAACAATAAATGCTGGTGAGGATGTAGGGAAAAAGAAACTTTTCTATATTGTTGGTGGAATTGCAAACTAGTGCAGTCATTATGGAGATCAGCTATCACTACCAGCTATCACTCCTAGTTATCTTTCCAAAGGGACTGAAATAAAAATACTGTAAAAATACTGTAGGGATACATGCATACCCATGTTCATAGCAGCACAATTCACGATAGCCGAATTATGGAACCAACCTTGATGTCCATCAACAGATGAATGGATTACAAAATTATGGGATATACACACAATGAAATTCTACTCAGCAATAAAGAACAAAATGATGTCATCTGCAGGAAAATGGATGGACCTGGAGAACATTGTTCTGTGAGATTAGCCAGTCACAGAAAGTGAAGGGCCCCATATTTCCTCTCATATGGGGAGGCTAGGGAGTCATCTGGATGCAAGATGGACTTTAGATAATGAGGATAAAGGCCAGTGGAGGGATGGAGTTTGTCTAGGGGAGGGTGGTGATGGTGGGAGGAAGAATTAACAAAGGAATCAACCATTAATGTTAATGTAGATATGTGACAGTACCAATGTCAATCTCATTTTCATGAGAAAGAGGAAGAGGATAGAACAGGGAGGGAATCCAGGGAAAGCCCACCAAGTGTTGTGTGCATGTATGTCCTTATAACTCTGAACTGTATTATGATGTGAAATTACAATGCACCAATACATGTATATATAGATACTGGATGCAAGGAGATGTGTTAGGATGTTGTCCAGATGTTCCAGAAGAACAGTATGATGACTTTTTCTTGGATGAGAGTGGAGGCAGGGATAGAGGCAAGAGGCTAGAGTCAGGAAAATTTTGAGTTTTAATAACCAACAGATTATATAAGCAGGTAGTTTTGGATCCCAGGAGAGTAGAGAGGTTTCATTATGTGGCCTGATAGATGTCACAAAAGAAGGCAGGCCTACAATGTATTTCTACTTACCACAGTGCCTCCCAGGGACCCATGCAGAAGCAATAACATTTATCTCAAGAAAATAAATGATCCAAATGAGGGGACAATAAATTCTTTTGCAATTCAGGCCTTGTTTCTTTGTTTTCCATAAAGTGAAAGTTATACCTAATAGAACTGTCAGACTTTAGATCATTATAAATAATTTTTGATGCTAGATCACGATTTGATTTTTTGCATATAACTCAGGAGTTTAAAAAATTGAGTGACATTGCTATAATAAAACTCTTTTCATTTCTATCTACATATTTATGTGGAAAACATTCTAAGCCCTTGCATAAAAAATAAAAAAATAGAAATAAACTTGATGTGCAGCATCGTCTCATTCTCACATGGTTATATTCTCAATAGGCATGTGGGGAAAAGGGCGAAAAAAGTCAAGAGCGTTAATAGTTCTATCTAAATCCTTTTTTACATAATTAATATATATTTTTCAAAATGTAAAATATGCTATATTGGGTTTATCAATTGTATTCAATGGAAATTTAATGAGTATCCAATCCAGAAGAAAAATGTTATCACTTAAAACCCTTTGGTCTCAGGAGATTAAAAAAATTAAATTTACCAACATTTTTTCTCAGAGATGTATGATAAGGTGATCAATAAAAGACTTTTAAGCATAAAATACATGGAGTTAAACTTTTTGGAGGAGTAGAACAGAATTATGAGCTCAAAGAGAATGATATAAAAGTTCCTAATGTTAAAGAAGAGCTTATTCATGTAGAGAGAGTGTGTGTATGTGGGGCAGGGGGTGTTACTGGGGAGTGAGCCCAGATGTATTCTACCCCAAAGTTATACTCCATATTTCTCTTTGTTTGTTTGTTTTGAAAGTTGATCTCACTAGCTAGGTCGCTGAGCACCTCTAAATGGCCGAGGCTACTCTTAGAATCTGTCTCAGCCTCCCAAGTACTGGGATTACAGGCTTGCACCACCATGCCTGGTCCCTTTATTTCTTAACTGAAGAAGAGAGGAATTAAATCACTGTGGTGATTTTACACATTTTAAACATTGGATGTGTTTAAAAGAATGAAGTAACTGTTATATTTTTAAATGTTGTTATACAATTTCCCAAACGAAGGAAATTTTATTTTTTTGCCAGTGAGATCCTATGTGAAGTTATATGGTGATTTTTTTATGTCAACTTTAAAATGAGAGGTTTTTAAAGTGAGAGGTTTTTTCCTCCAAAATTCTTTCTCCTGGGTATGTGAGCACAGAAATGTTAAGGCTTCCGGTTTTAGGGAAGGAAACAGGACTGAAAAAAGAAAAGGGTATAGGTTAGATTCCCAAGTGCATCGTTATTCAAGGATCCTTCTGCCTTCAAGAAACAAGAAAAGGATTCCAGAAAAAAAACTGTTCATTGTCCATTTGTAGGTAGTTTCTATGAGTTTGGAGATCAGGCTGTCTGCAGGAAAAGATGGGGAAGGACATCCCCAAAGAGCCCAAGGTTTGAACTACCTGCCGAGAACAGGAACATTGGCTGATGGTAGAGAAGCTGTCTCCAGGTGGCTGACCATGACCTAACAGTGACAACAATCAGTTGGGTATGTGATGGCTTCAAGCACTTATTGGAAGGAAATTCTTAAAGCGAATGGGTAAATGTAAGAATTAAGAAAAGTTCTAGAAATTACATAGTCTTAAGGGACTATGGAGTTAATCAGACAGAGATGATGAGTCATTTACCCAATGTTACCTTCAGATACGGCAGGTAGAACTTCAGCTTCTCACTTCCCTGCTGGAGATTTTGAGTTCACCTTATATTTCTCTATGGTAGATTTTATAGAAAATTTGCTTATAAAGACCACCATAAATGAGGTAAAAACTTTGGAAAAGGGTGTGTGCCCCTCTACGGACACCTGGCTTTAACCAAAATATTTAATTCCCAAATGTGTTTTTAGACCAATCTCCTTTTTGCCCTTAAATTCTGGCATCCACAAAACTAGGGAATAATTGGGATACCAGAGAGGCATCAGATCATGGAGGAAAAACTCCAGTGGAGTGAGGGAGGTGGCCTAGGGAAGGAGGGAATCAATGAAGGAAGCATTTTCTTTTTTTTTTTCCTTTTTTTTCATTGGTGCATTATGTTCATACAACTTATTGGGGGTAAAAAACTAGTGTGTACAAACATGTACTTATCGCTGATTTAACCCCTACCCAATTCCCACCCCATTCCCTCCCCGTCCCTCCCTTCCTTACTTGGCTTAGTGATTGACTTCGATATGTTTAAGTACATTGTGTGTTTTAGAGATTTTCCTCTTTCCCCCCTCCTTTCTCCTCCTTTAGATTGTCTTGTTTGCTCCTCTATAGGATTTCCTCTTTCAAGAGTTCCTCCTATGACCCATTTCTCCCTAACTCTCACATATTAGGGAAAGCATCTGATTTCTTACTTTTTGTGACTGACTAATCTCACTTAGCATAATGTCCTCCAGTTCCATCCATTTCCCTGAAAATGATGTAATTGAGTTTTTTTTTTTTTGATGGCTGAGTAAAATTCCATTGCGTACATATCCCTGAAGGAAGCATTTTCATTCGTATTATGTGAGAATACCAAATTCAGTCTCAAGATCCTGTATGGGGGAGGGGTGAGGGAGTGGGGAGGAAGCTAGGGGAAAGCCCGCCAAATGTTGTGTGCATGTATGTCATTATCACCATGAACTGCATTATGACGTGGGACTAGAATGCACCAAGAAAAGTATTTTAAAGAAAGAATTAATCGTTTCAGCTCTTTTCTGTGGCACCTCTCACTCCACCATTCTACATCTTCTGAATTCTTGAAAACCCAGCTCCTCCCGCCCTGATATTCCCGATGTTATAGGTACTTGTAATCTACAGTAGCACTGTCTAGAAGGAAAAGAATGAAAAACACAACACGAGCTATATAATTTTATTTCATTATTTATTTTATTGCAATAAAAACACTTAACATGGATCTACCCTTTCATCAAAATTTTAAGTGCACTATAGAGTGTTAATAGTTCTGGACACAATCTCGTATAGCAACTCTGTAGAACTCATTCACCCTGCTCAATTAAACTTTATGTTTTCAGTAGTAACTCCCCGTGTCTCCCTTGCACCAGCCCTTGGCCGTCACAGTTCTAGTCTCTTTAGAATGCTTAAGCACCTCATGTAAGTGAAGTCATCCACTCTTTGTCCTTCTGGGACTGGCTTCTTTCACTTACCATAATATCCTCCAGCTCATCTATGTAATTGTATATGGCAAGATTTTCTTCTTTTCAAAGGGTAAATAATAAAGATAACAAGTATTTGTGAGAATGCAGGGAAATGGAAACCCTGGACCTGTTGGAGCAAATGTAAAATGAAATAGGCACTATAGAAAATTGTATGGTGATGGTGGTTTCTTAAAAAATTAAAAATAGAATTAGGATATGATCTAAGTTCTGGATATACATCCCAAAGAATTGAAATCAGGATGTCAAAGAAATGTCTGACGTTATTCACAATAGCCAAGATATTGGGAAAAAAAAACCTTAGTGTCCATTGACGGATGAATGGGTAAAGAAAGTGTGGTACATACACAATACCTTGGAATTTAAATTTTTTCTAGTCAACATAAAAATAAAATAAAACAGTAGTCAGTGGCTACTGTATTAGACAGTGCAAATGTGCATTGCAAATATCAGTGCTAAAATTCTGTTTCTAGGTGCTTAGTGTTTCTTGACTATTCCTTATTTTTTTGGCAAGGTATAAACTCCTGAAAAGCAGGGACCGTGTTTTAAACTTCTTTAACAGTCTCAAGGTGTCAGCTTAACAATGAGCCACAGTAAGGTAGCTTGATGCTGCGCATTTGTCGAATTATTTCAACTAATGAAACTTTTTGTTCAGCCACCTTGATAATACCACTCTATTGACTGTCCTTTGGGAATGGGATTGTTCTTTTTGGAACAGCAAAGCTGTCAGAGTTTTAAATAATTGACAAGGCTGATAATAGCTGCTGCTTGTGTAATTAGACAGTCATTTAAATTGTGAGCATCCTGGGGGTGGGACTGTGGTGTCTTCAGCGACTGCCAGTCACAACAGTTTTTATTTTAAGTATGAACATCTTTACATACAAATTAATAGTTCTTTGAAAGGTATTAGATGCTCTTTAAGAAAATTATGAATTTTAAATATACCCTGGGGTGCTTATTAGGTTGGTGAATATTATCACACATATTTATATTTGACTTATTCAAGAACTTAGGTTGAAAATAAATTGGCTTAGCTGTGCCAGCTACTTCCATAGAAACTTTTTGGGTTTTTCTAGGGGGGGAGATGAAGAGGGGCGCTGCCTAGATTCCATAAGTGTCATTATCTCCCTCTGATAAGCCCAAAGTGCTGAGAGATGTGGCCTTTAGGATAAACAAACTGGAAAGGGGCCTCATGAGAATCTTAATTTGTTCAAATTAAAACGAATGTCGGAAGATAATAAAGCTGTCTTAAAAAGCTGGTCTCAACTTTAACGCACGCAGCTTAACCATTCCTTTGGGGAAATTACATCACCCTTATATGGAGGTTCAGTGGAAAAACAGTAATTATTTAGAATGGTAGGGTTTTTTTTTTCTTTCTTTCTTTTTTAGCCTCCACCATTGTGAATGCGATGATATGAATTATATAGTGAAGATTCTTGAACTGCTGCTGTGTGAGATTAGAAAGCTTTTCAGATGTGCTGAATAGGGAGGAGAGTTGAAAAAGACGATCACTTTGTTCTAATGATTTTATGCTAAAATAAATATATCACCTCAAAACCAGTTTTATAATAGAAAGCCTCATAAACAGTTGCAGACTGGATGTCTTTTGCTTGAAAAGGGAACATTCCCTACTCTTCTATAATTGTGACCATTAAAGCAGTTAGGAAGGTGTGTTAATTTACTTTTAACTGATGGAATTGATTTCTTGAAATATTTGAAGGAATAGGAGTTGTTACTCTGACGCACCAGAGATGCTTAATCCTGTCACAGTACAAAGCAAACTGAGTTTTTATACATTTGATCTATTTTGGTATTAACCAAAAAAAACAAAAAACAAAACAAAAAAAAACCAAACTGTGTTTGTCACGTCATCCAAGGTAATTCACAGATGGGAAGAGGATTATACAAGCGCTAGTTTTAAATTTTTACTAGAAGAAATAGAATTGAAATATGCTACCTCTGGTGTTAATTATTGAGGTGTATTCTGCCAGGGATTAAAATCTACGGGTGGCCCATCACTGAAGTCTGGCAAATATGAGATTTATTCCATACGCAGATAATGAACTGTTGTCAGTGTCTGCCGAGGGAAATTTGAATATATTGTATTTTCTCTGTCAGGTAGGTATAACCATGTTTGAAAATAAAAGTGTTATTGCCACTAGTATGTATTAACTTTAAATGTTACTCACATGTCTGTGCTTGGAAGTCACAGCATGTGCTGAATTTGATCACCTTCTGTAGCAGTGAAATTTTGCTTCATAACCCACTTGGAGAAACAAGATCAGCAACTGTGGTGCTAATTCTGAGCATTATTACTAAATCATTCCGGACGATTAAACTCGGGTTCCCAAGGCTGATTTGGAAGTGACATGTGACAATGAGGTGAATTTTGATCTCTGCTTAGAACTATCCCTGCAGTTATCACATGGAATTTAGACCCTACAACTTGGGTTTGAGAGAACTGAATCAGAGGAGCGTGTTTAGGGAGCATCGTGAAGGCCACCACCCTGCTGGGATGGCTAATTGATGTACCTGAATTTTTCCATTTTAGTTCTTTTGGCAATTCAAGGTCAGAGTTGCCAATTCAGAATTTCTCCAATCGATTCGTTGTTTCCCCAATGGCTCCCTCTAATTTCTAGGCATCTTGTAGATGCTGAAATATGTGAAGGGTCACTCCGGTTCTTTCCCTATTGATTGGTCCCTCCAGATTGTTATCAAGCTATCCTTGCTCTGCTTACGAGGTCATCTTTAGAACCACTTATCTTTTTTAAGTTTTTTTTTTTATTGGTGCTTTGTAGTCATACATCTTAATGGAATAAAAGATGGTGGAGACATACATGTACATATCACCCAGTTAGCCCTTACCCGATCCTCACCCCATTCCCTCTCATGCTTGGCTTAGTGATTGACTTTGATATGTTTAATACATCATGTGCTTTAGAGAGTTTCTCTCTTCCCCCCTCCCATCCCCTCAGTTAGGTCACTTTATTTGCTCCTCTATAGAATCTCTTTCTTCATCTAGAGTTCCTCCTGTACCTATTTCTCCCTAGTTTTCGCACGAGCCATCAGGTTCTCCCTGGGCTTGCCTAGGGTGTCTAGACACCCCATGCAAATTCCAGTACTTTCCAGGTAGGCCTGGGAAATGGATTGACAGCATATTCTTTCAGTAAGTCTATTGTTCACACTTGTTTTTGTCTTTTTAGATTCAAAGATCAAGAATTGCCTTTCTAGTTCTTTTCTAAATAGAAACCCTCACATGCCTTCCTGTATCTTGGATTCATAATAAGGTGGGACTGGGAAGCATCCTGGGTTAATAGGGATTATAGGAGGGAAAACTGTGTCAATATTTTAAATTATTATTCTCTGTAAGTACAAGCAAACTAAATAGCGTTTGGGAAATGTTAATGAAAAGATTAGGGTTAGTCTGAGGAAAAGAATGCTATCTAAAATATTAATAAAGTATATATTTAATAAAGCATATACTTTAATAAAGTATATAGCTTGACAACAATCTGAAGGGACTGATCAATAGGGAAAGAACCGGAGTGACCCTTCACATATTTTAGCATCTACAAGATGCCTATAAGTATATATTATAATAAAGCATATATTATATATAATTGAATTCAGTTGTGTGTGTGAGAGAGAGAAAGAGGAAGAGAGAGAGAAGGGAAGAGATAGAGATAGAAAGAAAGAGAATGAGAATATGACTATTTGTTTTGGCCTGTGGTAACTAATTTCTCTAAAAAGCATATCTATAAAGTCTATATAGACCAGACATTTCTCTTAACGATTCAGAGACAAGAGATCCATAATGAGTAGGAAGTCACACAGCAAATATGGCCAGTCAGGTACTGTGACTAAGAATTCTTTGCTCATGTCTTCTCTCCCTTCCTGAGAATGAGATTATTTTATAGTGGAAAATTAGGGTAGTGATCAGGATGAACTTTTTGATAGGTAGAAACGTTGAAATACATTATTGAGGACACCTTATAGTGGTTACTTGCAAAAAACAATCAGACAACTAGCTCCTCACTCTGGTCCAAGTCAGTGCTGTGGAGTTAGGGCTGATTGAAGTGGGTTTCTTTACCCTTGATTTTAGATTACATAGTTTTAAGACAGATACTTCAAAAAGGGTTTACAAATATAGACTTGATTGAATAATTTATCAGGGAAACTGTCCCTGTAGCATCTCTAAATTTCAGAAACAATGTTTATTTCTTTTCTTGTCTGTGTATGTGGTGGGGACATCAATCTACCTTTTCAAGCAAATGTAAGGATTTTTTTTCAAGATGTTTAAAAACAGAAAAACAAAATTATCTTCAGATCCCTGGAGAAGATTGGACTGCGTAGAACTTCAGCTTCTTCCCTGCGATGGAATGGATTTCCATTGGGAGAGGATTTATAACTTTATGGGCCAAGTAGTGTAAAGGATGTGACAGGCTTCAAAAATAATTTTTTCCATGGGACTATTTCTCGAGAATGGTAATTGATTTTGCTTAGTGTCTGCTAAAAACAAACCCAGAGGAAAAAAGGGGACAGAGCAAGGTATTCACAGTTTTGTGAGGATATGTAGAGATTTAGGCAGATATTAGAGAGATTATTTTGTATTTCATTACTTCCTGGCTCTGAGAGCAAGGGAAACACTTTGGAAAGCCAATTAGATAATTCTTCTTGCTCTTGGATTTAAGGGAAAAAATTCCCAGAGGGACTTTTCTCTCCTACACTGCACTCCAGGACACATCTCTGGTCTTTGGGTCCTTCCCTTTTTTTGGTAGAAATATGTCTATTCAACAGTATTTTTGGTAGAAAAAACAGCTGCTAGGATGCAGCTTTGTCTTCCCTTTCTCTATCCTCTTTCTTCCTCATTTCTCTTCTTCCTTTCTTCTTTTTCTTTGTAGCCCATGGCTTTGATCTGGAAAAATCCACATGACAACATAACAGCCCATTTAATTTATTTATTTATTTTTGGTGGTACTGGGGCTCCTGGAAACCCTTCTACCTCCAGGCTACACTCCCAGACCTATTTTTATACTTTTTATTTTGGAAACAGGGTCTATTAAGCCAGCACGGCTGGCTTCGAACCTGCATGATCCTCCTGTCTCCGCCTCCCAAGCGCGGGGATTACAAACATGCGCCACTACTCCTGGCCAGAGCCCACTTTTAAATTTTAGTTTAAAAATGACTTTTTGGTGTGTGAATCCAGAAACCTAATGTGCACATTGTGTGTTTATTGCAGTTTCATATGTCAGTATCTTAGTTAATCTGAAGGACTCTTTAAATTTCATATAATCTTAAAGTTATTGCATTAAAGTTTGTTGTGTTTTTAATATACCTTCCAGCTGGATTCCCACTCATAGTGACTCTGAAACAGTAATATGTTAGACACAGAATTCAAAATTTAGATTTAATTCAGAAATAAGATAATAGGTGAACATTTAAGATTATTCTCTGATTCTCTGTGGTCTCATTTTCTTTGAAGGTGGGTCTCCCTCAGTATATAAACTCTCACTATTCTAATACTCTAAAGATTTGCAGATGCCTGAATCCTAAGCTCACAGTCTGAATAAAAGCCTCACCATTGTAGTATGCATGTGTATACCAACAAAACCTTTGCTATGGTTGATCCGGCAAGAGGACCCAGCGGCAGTGGGCTGCAGTTTGGCATCCTCTGTGCAAGTTGTAATCATCCCTTTGACCTTCCCCAGCCTTCCCTTTGATGATTTCATCCCTCCTCAGGCTCAGTTCACTGCTACCGAGAGACCGGGAGCACTTCCCATCAGGGTCTAATTCAGATGGGAGTTCAATAGCCCTAACATATTATGCCAGTATTTACTTAAAGTATAGAATATGTGCCTCATATATCTAAAAGGAAAATATAATTTCCTTTTAGTATTACAAAGAATTCTTTTTTTTTTTTTTGGTACTGGGGATGGAATCCAGGGGCATTCTACCTCTGAGATACACCCCCAGCCCTACTTTTTTTAGTTTATTTGTTTATTTATTTATTTATTTATTTAATTTGTGGTGCTGGGGTTCTTGCCCTTCTACCTCTGGGCTACACTCCCAGACCTATTTTATACTTTTTTTTGGTGGTACTGGGGTTCCTGGAAGCCCTTCTACCTCGGGGCTACACTCCCAGACCTATTTTATATTTTTATTTGGAAACAGGGTCTCCTAAGCCAGCGTGGCTGGCTTCGAGCCTGCTCGATCCTCCTGTCTTCGCCTCCCAAGCACGGGGATTACAAGCGTGCACCACCACGCCCGGCTTTAGTCCTTTTATTTTTGAAACAGGGTCTCACTGAGTTGCAAAGGGTCTCCCTAAGTAGCTGAGGATGTTGGTGAACAGCCACCCTCCAGTCTCCGCCTCCCAAATGCTGGGATTACAAGTGTGTGCCACCACACCCAGCTAGGAGAATTCTTAGAATTTTTAATACACTGCATACAAACACACCTTCCAAAGAGTTCATTATATGTTCAATAATTAGGTAGCTGGTCTTTTTAATGACCTAATTTGTATCAGTCAGAAATTCTGGGTGGATTTGGGTTGTTCTGTAAGTGTTTATAAGTCTTCAATTGATATTTTTGGGGAAAATTGTATGGCTATTTGGATGTATTTGGGACATATTAACTGTCCCAATTAAAATAATAAATGGTAGGATCCAACTGAACCCCTGAAAATTGTAACATATTTTAAGAAAAAAATAATTGGAATCTGATAAGGGATATCTGTTTTTCTGTTCTCAGTACACACACATGTACAACTCATATAGTAGCCTGCAGTGCTAAAGTTATCTTGAAATCTTTTGCATAAAAATATTCACAGCTGCCGTGTAGTGTAATTCATGCGGCTGCCTTTTCTATCACCGGAGAGATTTATAACCTTCTGTTGATTTCTTGGCAGTTCCCCCCATTCCTAGCTGTGTTTCCTTCTCCTGTCTTCTGAACTGTCATTGCCCTCTGGTCTTTCCCGAAGATGACTTGTATTCTTGTTCCTCCTCTATCAACCTCTGGGGAGATGGAGCTGAACTCTTTATTTTGAACCCTGTTTTCTTTCTTCTCCTACTGTCTCCCATTTTCAACTAGTTGTTTTTCTGTATTCTCTACCCAGTATCACTTCAAATAAAATAGGGCCCCTAGAAGTCTTTCTCGGGAGGTAGTGGAGATGGCCGTGCTCAGGGAAATGTGGTGCTATATGCTGCTGCAAACTGTGACCTTGGGAGAAAAGATTGACAGAAGATATGGTGGAAAGGAAGCCTAGCCACCTGGAATGCATAATGAGCAGAGATTTGAGATTTGAAGGAAAGGGAAAGGAGGAGGAGGAGGAGGAAGAGGAGGAGGAGGAGGAGGAGGAGAAGAAGGAGGAGGAGGAGGAAGAGGAGGAGGAGGAGAAGAAGGAGGAGGAGGAGGAAGAGGAGGAGGAGGAGGAGAAGGAGGAGGAGAAGGAGGAGGAGGAAGGGAAAGAGGAGAAGGAGGAAGAGGAGAAGGAGGAGGAGGAGGAAGAAGAAGAGGAGAAGAAGGAGGAGGAGGAGGAAGAGGAGGAGAAGGAAGAGGAGGAGAGGGCCACTGGAGTCTGTAAATTTAGGGTGATTTGAGAAGTCTATATTCTTTGCAATATGAATGCCTTCATCTGGCCAGTGAAATCTGCTGTGCACACACTGGCCTGCTGGAGGTGGATTTTTGTGCATATTATGCTATATATGATATAAACCAGGCACAAAATCACAACTGTATGATTCCACTTATATGAAGAATCCAAAGTGATCAAATTTATAATGGCAAAAAATATTATTGTTCAATTGGCACAAAGTTTCAGTTTGAAGAAGAATGTGTCAGTGATAATTGCACAACAAAGTGCGTGTATTGGTGCTGCTAAACTGTGTACTTAAAAATTGGTTAAAATGGACTTCCGGGATGATGGCGACCGAGAAAAGCGGGGCTTAAGAGCCCCGCTAACAACAAACCTCCATTACCACAAAATCAGCGCCTTTCATAGCCAGAAAACACCATCACCAGTGAAACAAAAAATCACCAGGCTCCAGAGAGAAAGCGGACTGAGAACAGAGCCACAGAGGAGATACACCGGCCTATCGCCCGAGGACGCGGCAGACGCGGCGGCAGCAGCGCCATACTGCCGGCGAATTCACGGGACGGCTACAGCAAGCCGAGGTGAGCCACTGCGGAACAGCCAGGCAGGATTTCTCCGCGCAGAGAGCATCTAAAGCTCGCAGTGGCCAAGCTCAGCACACGCTGCAGGGATTCAGAGTGGAAACCAAAACCAAGAAGAAAAACACCAGCCCCACAGCCGAGGGCGTAGCAGCGGCGCCATATTGCCACCGGCGGCAGCAGCACCGAATCCAGCGAGGCCAGTACAGCTACATCTGCATACTCAAGAACAGTGAGTCAAATTGCGGGCCACAGAGGAGAAATCCCAGTACTGTACTCCCTGGGACTTGACCCAGTGGGGGAGGGGCGGTAGCAGAGATATCACACCATAGGAGAACGTGCAACCTGGCACCCCCCACAGTCTAAAGCAGCCTCTATCGACTCTCTGGGTCGGAGACTCTGTGATACAACCCAGTAAAGGAGTAGTGGGGTCTGAGATACTACAGACTCGAGATCCAGAGCACATTAAGTGAAGTCATAGTGACCCAAGGGAAGAACCCAGAAAAGGCACAAACATCCAAAATCATGGGAAAGAGGAATAATACTGGAGCAATAAATGCCCACAACCCCACAACATCAGAACCCGATAAAACTGAAAATCAGAGATTTCTAGAAGATCAAATCAGGAAAATAACTGTAGAAATAATAGAGGTGCTTCGAAAAGAACTCAGAGAGAGCCAAAAAGAGATAAAGGATGCAATTAATGAAGTAAAGGCCTCAATTCAAAACACAAACAACCGATTAGAACACATGGAGAACAGAATCTCACTCTTAGAAGATGAGCAATCCAAAAATGAACACATAGTTTCTAATCTAGAAAAAAATATCCGACAGCAGGAATCTGATATTGAAGAAATATGGGCCCATTTTAAGAGAGCTAACCTAAGAATAATTGGAATAGAGGAGGGAAAAGAAAGTGAAACCAAAGGGATCAACAATCTCTTCAAGGAAGTAATAGCAGAAAATTTTCCAGACATAGAGCAAGAGGTCGATACACAGGTCCAGGAAACTTATAGAACTCCCTTTAGACAGGATCGGAGAAGAGGAGCCCCACGCCACATAATTGTCAAAATGACCAATGTGGAAGCCAAGCAGAGAATCTTAAAGGCAGCAAAAGCAAAGGGCCAAGTGACATTCAGAGACAAACCAATTAGAATCACTCCAGACTTCCCAAACCAAGTTATGAGAGCCAGAAGGGCTTGGAGTAACATATTCCAAACTCTGAAAGAAAACAACTTCCAGCCAAAAATTTCCTACCCAGCAAAACTTTCTATCAAATTAGAAGGAGAAATAAGAAGCTTCCATGACAAACAGAAACTGAAGGAATTTATGTCTTCAAAACCAGCACTAGAGAAAATACTCAAAGAGATTAACTACAAAGAAGAAATAGGTAACACACTCCAGAACTAGAGAAACAAGATTTTCCATCCAACAAACAACTAAGATTGGTTATCTGTGGAGATTCATTATTTATGTTAGTCTTTTACCTATCTCTAAAGGGTATTGTTTGCCTTTATTGTTGTTAATTTCTAGGATTCCTAGTTGGAATATTAATACACCTTCAGATATAGCATTTGGAAATATTTTATCCCATTCTATTAGTAACTGTTAACTCTGTTTACATTGTCTTTGGATATACAATTTTTTTTTTTAGGGAGTTTGTATACTCCTCTGTTGCCTGTGCCTTTGAAATCATAACCAAGAAATCACTGCCAATTTCAATGTTGTGAGGTTTAATGACCCAGATTTTCTCCTAAAAGTTTATAGTCTTAAGATTTATATTTAGGTCTATTATCTATTTTGAGTTAATATTTGTATATGGGATTAGGTAAGGGTCCAATTTTATTCTTTTCCATGTAATTATTATTTTTTAACAATATTTAGTTAAAAGATTAATATTTCCACCACCAAATGTTCGTGGAAACCTTGTCAAAAATAACTTGACAATATAGGGAAGAATTTAGCTCTAGGCTTTTATTTAACTCCAATGGTTTATATATCTGCCTTTAGAATAGTACTACACTGTTTCAATTATTGTAGCTTTATATGGTTTGAAATCAGAAAATATATATCTTCTAGCTTTGTTCTTTTTCAAGATCGTTTTGGGTACCTAGAGTCCATATTCCATATTAGGATAGATTTTTTTCTGAAAAATAAATATATAAATATATGATAGTTTCACCTAAAAAATAGAAAAAAAATATTCTCTGGTAAGAAAGAAAGCAAAAAGAAATATTGAAATGTTATCTTTAAGTCATCAAAAGCTTGGTATCAGACAAATGAAACTGTTATGTGAGATTATCATTTTTAATTTTAGATAAATTGCCATAATACTAGATGTCAACTACTAAGCCAAGCATGGGAGGGAGGGATACGGAGAGAATGGGGTGGGGATTGGGTGGGGGCTGACTGGGAAAAGTGTGCATGTATGTCTACAAAAGTATGTATCCTACTATGATGTATGAATACAGTGCACCAATAAAAATAAATAAATTTAAAAAAAAATTGGTTAAAATGGAAAATGTATGTTATGAGATAGAAGGAGAAGCTGTATGCTGTGGCCAGGGTCCTAAGGTTTGTGCAGGATGAAAAGATGATCCAGATACTGAATTACATCCACAGAGGGAGAGTTGAGTTATGGAATAGAGGGGAAAAAATGAAAACCCTATAGTGCCCGAGATATAAGATATTTAAACAGATAGGTGTGCCGTCATTGATGTGACTGATCCCTATGATTTTAACTTTAAGAATTTTATAGGTGTGTCTATGTGTGATACTGGGGTTGAACCCAGGTTCTCACTCATGGTAAGCATGCCCGCTTCACCACTTAGCTACACCCTCAGCCTATACATATGTTTTATATCTATGGAATATCATCAAATTTATTGAATCTTTTTATGTTTGAAAGAAGGCTTCAGAAGATATTTGCTTGGCTTGTGATTTTATGAATGTACAAACATGAGAAGGAAGGGGGAGGGAATAGGGTGGAAATTGGGGAAGGGCTAAATGAGTAATGTGTGCATGTATGCCTCTACCATCTTGTACCCCATTTAGATGTATGAATACAACACACCAAAAAAAAGAACAAAGGAAAATATTTGTTAAATTAAAAAACCCTATAGTGGATTAAATGGTGGCCCTCAAATGATATCTGTGTTCTAACTGCCAGAAACTGGGAAAGGGACCTTATTTGGGAAGATTATCTCTGCAGCTATATCTAATTAATAATTTCAAGATGAGATCACCCAGGATTACCTGGTGGATCCTATAGCCAACCACAAGTTTTATTAAAGGAGATAGAAGAGAAAACAGGAGAGAAGGCGCATGCAGGGGAATTGAGTGATGCCCAGCGTCGCCTGCGTCCCACTGGAGCTGGAGAAGTCTGGCAAGCATCCTCTTCCACAGCTTGTAAGTAGAAGGGCCCACCACACGGTGAATTTTTTTTTCATCATTTTGGGGTTTTTTGCAACTTGATTTTGAACTTCTGGCCTTCAGAACTGTGAGAGAATAAATTTATGTTGTTTTAAGCCACCAAGTTTATGGGAATTTGATACCGAAGCCCTAGAAAACAAGTATATCTTCCAGATTCTTGCTGCTATGGAAAATCTGACTAAACTGTGGGCAATTGTACCAGTTCCCAGCTGCACAGAGGATAGGCTTCTATTCACTTCTGTCAGTGTCTTGAAGCCATCGCAGCCAGCTTTAGGATAAAAACCAACAGACATTCTGGGCATGGTGGCATACGCTTGTAATCTTAGTACTTGGGAGGCTAAGATGGATTGCAGGTTCACAGCCAGCCTCAGCTATTTAGTGAGGTCCTCCGCAACTTAGTGAAACCCTGTTTCAAAATAAAGAATAAAAAATAGGGTTGGGGGTATATCTCAGAGGTAGAATGCCCCTGGGTTCAATCCCCAGTAACACACACATACACACATACACACACACACACACACACACACACACACACACACCAAAATAAAAAATCCTTTTTAGATCTGATATATATGCCACAAAAACAAAAGACAAAAAACAAACAAAATAGCCCCAAAGAAGGCAAGTATCAACACCTCTCTTTTCTGTTCAAGAAACTGAGGTGCCTCGCCAAGATTTGTGAAAATATGATTCATCCACACCAGAATTTCTGCTTTGTTAAAATGCAGTCTCCTGGGCTCTGGTCCAAACCCATTGAATCAGAAACTTTAGGGATAGACTGTGGCAATTTGTTTTAATCATCCTTTAGTAATTGTTATGCATATAAGATCATGATTTCCTTAGCCATTCATTTACCAGTGGGGACTTAGGTTGCTTACATATCTTGGCTATTGTGAATATAGTTGAAGTGAACATGGGGGCACAGGTGTCTCTTTAAGAGCCCTATGCAATTTCTTTAAATATACATCTAAGATTTGTATTTCTGGATAAAATAGTAGTTCAATTTTTAAATTTTTGAGGAACTTACATATTGTTTTCTATAATAACTATACCAACTTACGTTCCCACCAATAGTGTATAAGGGCTTTCTTTTCTCCACATATTTGCTTTTTCATTTTTAATATAGCCATCATATCATCTTTTTGACCTTTTGGTTTGATGTTATTTATGGGTTCTTCATATATGGCCTTTATTGTGTTGAAGCCATCCTTTCTACTCCTAATTTGTTTAGCATGAAAGGATATTGAATTTTGTCAGTATGTTTACCACATTTATTATGATGCTTATATGCTTATTATACTTTACATACTTTGTTCTGTTATTGTGATATATTACATTTATTGATTTGTATAAGATGCATCCTTATGTCCTAGAGATAAATCCTGGGGGTATATGGTTTACGATACCTTTAATGTGCTTTTGAATTCAGGTTTTTAGTATTTTTGGTGAGAATTTTTCATCTATGTTCATCAGGGATATTGGCCCATAATTTTATCTTAATGAATAACTCTGGTGCCTTTGTGTAATGATCTTTTTCTCTTGGGACAGTTTTTGACTCAAAGTTCATATTATGTGATGTAAGTACAGTCATTCCCGAATTATCGTTTGTATGGTACATTTTTCCTATCTCCTCAATTTTATCTCACATATTTCCTAAAGCTAAAGCGAGTCTCTTATAGATAGTTTACAGTTGGGTCTTTATTTGATCTATTTGGCCATTTTGTCATCGTTATTGTCATTGCCGCCACCTCCTCCTTCTCCTCCTCCTCCTCCTCCTCCTCTTCCTCCCTACTGGGGATGAAACCCAGGGGGATTCTATCTCTGAGCTATACCCCCTGCCCTATTTTTATTCTTTATTTTGAAACAGGGTCTCACTTGGTTGCAAAGGGCCTCACTAAAGTAGTAGCTGAGGCTGGCTGCGAACCGTGAGCCTTCTGTCTCAGCCTCCCGAATGCTGGGATTACAAGCGTGTGCCACCACACCCGGCTCCCATTTGTCTTTTGATTAGAGATTTTAACCCATTTACACTAAAGTAATATTGACAGGCAAAGACTTATTATTGCCATCTTATCTTCTGATTGTTTCAACCTTTTACTCTCCCTTTCTTTTGCTGTTTCCCTTTGTGCCATTTGATGATTTTTTCATCGTGATACACTTTTATTCCTCCTTCTCTTTATTTTGTATGTTTATCATAGGTATATATAGTGCCCTGGGATAACATAAAACATCTTATCACAGTCTATTTTAAGCTAATAGCAATTTACTTTTTTATGGTGCACGAAATGTTCCACCTTCACTTTGCCTCCCCACATTTTCTGTTATTGATGTCAAAATTTACACCTTTTATTACTGTGTATCTACTGGACTTATTGCAACTGTATTTTGAGTGCTTTGTCTTTTAATTCTTATCAAGTGTGATCATGCAACACCATTAAAATATGAATGTAAGCCAGGTGTGGTGGCGCACACTTGTCATCCCAGCGTTTGGGAGGCTGAGACAGGAGGATGGCGGTTTACGGACAGCCTCAGTTACTTAGTGAGGCCCTTTGCAACTCAGTGAGACTCTGTTTCAAAAAAATATAAAAAAGAATATAAATTAGGGCTGGAGATGTAGCTCGGAGGTAGAATGCCCCTGGGTTCCATCCCCAGTACTGAAAAAAAAAAAATTAGCTGGGCGTGGTGGCGCACGCTTATAATCCCCGCGCTTGGGAGGTGGAGACAGGAGGATTGGGCTGGTTTGAAGCCAGCTTAAAAGACTCTGTTTCCAAAAAAAAAAAAAAGTATAAAATAGGTCTGGGAGTGTAGCCCAGAGGTAGAAGGGATTCCAGAAACCACGGTACCACCAAAAAAAGAAAAAAAAAATCAACTATATACCTTCATTTGCCACTGAGATTTTTTACTTTACATGTTCTCATATTGCTTATATGGCACTAGTGAGTAAATAATTTCTAGGTACTAAAAAGCTCATGTATGTTTACTCTTTTGCATCAAGATCAAAAGAAGTGTGGTATTGCTAATTGTACACCTGTCCATTTCCCTGCAATCATAAGCTTTTCTATAGTGGGACCACATTTCATTTATTTTTTTACATCTACTCCCTAGGCTAGGACTTTGCAAAAAATAAAATAACAATAAGAAAAAGGCATTGCAATATGTAAAAGACAGATCATTTTTTATTGTTTTAATTACCAAAGAAATGTGAGCTTCTTATTAAAATTTTAAGCATTACGTAAGTATAGCAAGTGAAAGAGGCAGCCTCACCCTCAGTTTCACTATTTGAAATGTATTCTTCTATTTTCTGGATATATGCAGATTATAAAGACATTTTTTTTTCTGCAAAAGAGCATAGCAGCTTATAATACAATCTTTCTTAGACAAGTACATAGTGGACAGCCCTTCTTATCAGTGCCTAGTTATCTACCTTATTATTTCTTCAAAGCCTAGTCCTTTAAAAGACAATTTGTAGTTAATCTTTCCAGTACTGGAAGAGCTTCCTTGCAATCAGCCAAAGAAAGTGATGTCACTTTAGGCCCCTAAGGTATAAAGGTGCAGAAAAGCTTACAGGAAAGAGTAGATTCCACAGAGAGGCTTAGAAATGGTGTAGCTTAGAGGAACCTAAGGAAAGTTTTTGCTTAAAAGGAAAGAATTTGCTTTAGAAGAAGGAACTTCAAGTTATTCCAGAATAAAGAAGGCGATATGCTCTCCAACCCCTGAAGAAAAAAGCTGACTAGGTTTATTCCTGACCCTTGTGGCTTTCTCCATAGCAGTGAATAGAAAGCTAATATTCGGTGAAAATTATAAGTGGATTTCAGCGGTTGAAAAACCAGTTGTGAAAAGAGTGAATCAATATAAATGTTGGAAGTTAGGCTGGAAATGATGTTAAAGATGTTCTTCTGGTTTTCTTACTTTTGCAAATATTCTTTTTAGACTTTAAAAAATTATCCAACAAGTAATTAATATCTGCTGCCTAGCTGGAACAAAGCTAGAGGTGGAAGACATAGAGATCAGGGAGTCTCAGTCCACAGAGAATTGATCTTCTAGATTAGGGCCAAGGGAATTCTCTTGCCTGTTCTGGGCTTACTGTAAGAGCAAGCAGTTTTTATGTTATTATTTTATTACATCAGATCTTCCTGAAAACCAGGATAGAAATCATGTGCAAGAGTTGAATGATACAGACTTACAGGTTAATAAGGAGATGAGGGCAGATCCTTCCATAGAAGTGAAAATATTATAAAATTCCTAATGATGGCATCAAGTACCATGTATGGGCGCAAGGCTTGTCTTTCTAAATTTTACACTGTATATAATTTTATTCTACTAAAAACTATAGCAAGCCAGGCGTGGTGGCACACACATGTAATCCCAGCATTTGGGAGGGTGAGACTGGAGGATCATGGTTCGCAGACAGACTCAGTTACTTAGGCCCTCTGCAACTTAGTGAGACCCTGTTTCAAATAAAGAATAAAAAAGAGGGCAGGGGGTATAGCTCGGAGGTTGAATACCCCTGGGTTTCATACCTAGACCTGCAAAAAGAAGAGTAAAAACTATAACAAGAATTAAATTCAAGAAATGTGAATTTATCTTAAAATAAATTCCCAGAACTGGGGGCTATAGTCCAGTGGTAGAGTACTTACCTAGAACTCATGAGGCCTTGGGTTCAATCTCCAGCAACATTGAAAGAAAAGTTTCTATGTATGGTTATAAGTCTTTCAGTTTACTTCATGTGACTTGGGAAGATAGGGGAAGTATTTTCAAGCATATTGGGGTGGGCTTTTTGGTTGTAGCCGTTTAGAAGACTCAGCAGGAAATTATGATCTGATTTTACATGATACTTGCCAGTTTCCATACAACATTTGCTCAGAGACAGTGGAAACTGGCCTTTGGCTTCTTTTGATAATAAATCTGTAGAGAACTTTATCTGCATCAGCAACTCTAGAGGTTTCTGAGTTTCTTTTTGCATCTGAATCACTGAAATGCTTTTCTGATTCTTAGCCCATAAATTTACAGGTCTCTCCATTTTCTCTACCCTTACACCCCAGTTGTATACAGCGTTTGACCCTGGTTTCATCACTTCATGAATGCCATTAAATAATTGCTATTTCCTTCACAAATAAACTCACAATTGACTAGCTCATATTCCGGAGCTTTTGATGTCCTACTTTTGCCATTCTTAATGATAGCATGCATTTTCTAAATTGTATTAGTGCTGGTAATAGCATTTTTCTTTTTCTATCTTTTAGTCTTCTCTGTAAAGTAAAAAAATAAAAAAAATCAATTAGATACTTAAATACACAAATACGAGTCAGGAGTGGTAGGGCTCACTTGTAATCCCAGTAGTTGCGAGGCCAAGACAGGAGGTTTGAGGACAGCCTTAGCAAGTAGTGAGACTCTCAACAACCTAGTGAGACCCTGTTTCAAGATTAAAAAAATAACAGGTCTGGGGGGTGTATGTAGCTCAGAGGTACAGTGCCTCTGGGTTCCATCCCTACTAACACACACACACACACACACACACACACACACACACACGGCTGGGTTGTAGCTTCTTAGAGGTAGTGTACCCATGGAGATTCAATCCTCAATATCACACACACACACACACACACACACACACACACACACACACACTAAATAAATGAGATACACAAATGCTGTGGTTTGATAGTAACTTCAGGGATGGGGCATATATTACACCGCAACTGGTATTAGAAGGTAAATGGAGTCTCACTGTATAATAAATATATGATCGTAATAGTGGTATGAAATTTGAGCACTTGTCATGTATATATTAAAAATTTTTGTCATCTTAAAAGGGCAGTAGATTTGGGAGCTAAGATTCCAGTGTCCAATTCATTAATTTACTTAATCAATTGAACAGTAACCTCTATGACTCAGTTCTTTTGTTTCTAAAAAGAGAGTACTGTCTAGAGTTCCTTGTATGACCCATTTTCTTCCTAGCTTTCACATACTAGGGATTGCTCTAGATGAAGAAGGAGGAGATACTACAGATAAACAAATAAGGTGACCTAACTGAGGGGATGGAAGGGGGAAGAGGGAAATTCTTTAATGTACATGATGTTCTTTAACAAGCATTATCAAAGACAATCACTAAGCCAAACATGAGAAGGAGGGAGGGGGAGGGAATGGAGCAGGAATTGGGTAAAGGCTAATTGAGTGATATATGCATGTATGCCTCCACCATCTTGTATTCCAGTAAGATGTATGACTACAGTGCACCATAAAAAATAAAAAAATAAAAAAGAGGGTAATGTATCCATCAGCATTGTTGTAGCTATAATCTAAAAAAACTGACCACTTAACTTAGAGGAAAGAAGATTCATTTTCTTATAATTTAAGGGTTCAATCCATATGAGGCCAGTGACCATTGGTCTCAGGGATTGGTGGTGGGAGGGAGGGAGGGAGGGAGGGGGGAGAGAGAGAGAGAGAAAGAGAAGAGAAGAGAAGAGAACAGGAGAGGCTGCACCCCCAAGGACCCCCAAGGCTGCACCCCCAAGGACCATCTCCTCCAGCCACATCCTACTGGCCTACCAAGTGCCATGCAGGTAAATCCATTACAGTGGATTCATCTCAGTAGTGGTGCTGAGATTACAACTCTTGTGACTCAATTATATCAACTCCAACCATTAATAAATGATGTAGCTCTTTAAGAGACTTTATTTTTTGTGGTACCGGGGATGGAACCCAAGGGCATTCTATCTCCAAGCTACATTACCAGTTTTATTTTTTTATCCTTTAATTTGAAACAGGGTCTCACTAAGTTGTGAAGGGCTTTAGTAAGTAGCCGAGGCTAGTCAACAACCTGCAATCCTCCGGTCTCAGCCTTCCAAGTGCTGGGATTACAAGTGATTACAAGCATGCACCATGACACTCAGCTTAAGGGACATTTTATATCTCACTATTAAAGTTACTGATTGCTACCTCACAGGGCTGCCGTGAAAGCTAAGTGATGTGCTTAGAGGATGCAGCAGAGTCCTGGCTGTGTGGTAGGGGTCAGGAGCCCAGCCTCTCCAATCTCTTCTCAGTCAGCTAATTATACATATCTAGAAGGCAAAGACTAATCTTGTCCCTTCACAGAGGTGGTTCGATAGTTAAATGGGTATATTTTATTTGTTAACTTTTTGGGGTTAGATGTTTGAGGTGATTTAGTAATAGAACAAAATTTTATATAAAGAGTTTAATACAGACATGGTGAATTCAGAGAATTTTAGATGAATTGTGCATGCTCAGTTGCCAGGATGATTCTCTCCAGGATGTATTATGAGCTACACATAGCCTTTGGTTATCCATGGTACATCCATGATGAACATATTTCATCATTCAACCAGTAAGTATGCTTTTGAGAGTGAAAGAATATACTATAGATATTTATGTGTGTACCGCAGGTAAAATCTGGAATCGTCCCAGGCAAATGAAGATGTATAGCCCTCCAATTCATGGTATGTACTTGGTTTTGGACCTGGTTTAAATTAAGGTGGAGCGAGTTTAAAAAGAGTTCTGTGCTTCTGTGGAACTAATGTTATACCTGTGTTCTAAGCAGGAGTTATCAGAGTGTGAGGGATCCTTCTAAAGGCAGGTGTGTAATTCTTTGACTGGACCTTGAGATTAATGGATTTGTTAGGGCATTAAAGTATTCCTCATTCTTATTCCTGATACCCCTGGCCCTACAAGAGCCAAGAGCCTTTACCCTCTTCCTACTGTGTTGCTGTAGCAGAAGATTAATTATGGTCTTGCAGTAGCACCTGAATGCAAAACTCTATATATGATTCCTCAAAGATTGTTCAAGGATTATTTGTAGTTTTCCAATGACCAGTGCTGATCTTCCTGCCCCAGTTTGCTGTGTGGCTTATCATATCAATCTGAGAGGTATCCTGTCTGGTGGTTGTAATAAAGACTCAATTGGAAGGCTGGATATGAAATCCAGATTGTCCTATTAGTCAATTTTGTGATCCAAGATGTTACATGTTTTATTTTTCTTTCAAAATTTTACTAATAATCTTGGTATATTGCATCTTATGATGATTAGCTATAACAACAATGCATTGCATATTTCAAGTAGCTAGAAGAGAGGATTTTGAAAGTTATCACAACAAAGAAATTATACATTTTTTTTTTTTTTTTGCGTGTCTGGGGATGGAACCCAGGGGCATTTGACCTCTGAGATACATCCCCTGCCCTATTTTTTATTCTTTATTTTGAAACTGGGTCTCACTGAGTTGCAGAGGGCCTCACTGAGTAGCTGAGGCTGTCCGCAAACCGCGATCCTCCAGGTCTCAGCCTCCCGAATTACAAGTGTGCACCACCACGCCCGGCTAGAGATGATACATTTTTAAGTTGATGGGCATGCTAATTAATCTGATTTTATCATTACACAATAAATACATGTAGCAAAACACCACATTATGCTCCCTAAATATGTGTAATAATTATGTTTACATAACATAAAAAAGCATGACTAGTGGTAGTATATACATCATAGCATTGTTGGGAGGATTGAATGAAT
The DNA here is from genome assembly GCF_963383645.1 of Muscardinus avellanarius. Taxonomy (NCBI): domain Eukaryota; kingdom Metazoa; phylum Chordata; class Mammalia; order Rodentia; family Gliridae; genus Muscardinus; species Muscardinus avellanarius. The sequence continues at coordinate 187,637,021 of NC_137787.1, forward strand.
GAATATTTGTACAGTGCTTATCACAGTACATGATACTTAACAAAAACTATATAAATATGAGTAAAAAGCATAAGCCAAACTCCTGTAATCAGGTACTGATAATATTAACTTTGAAATTCTCACAGGCACACACATGGAACTAAAGTAAAAACAACAAAAAAATGAGGGCTGAATATAGAACTGAGTACGAGAGGAAAGAGGAACAGTAGGAAATAGAAGATTTTACTATGGAAATCTGTGTGTTATGAGGACCAGTATTTTACTGGATCTAATGACCTAGGAGACTGATGTTAGTTTGCCTTTATTTTATTCTTTGAGGACCATTGGATTTTTCAAGGATTCTGCTGCAATTATATTAATCATTGTTAATACCATGACTATCATTAGTGTTTTAATCATGGTCATATAATACTCAATTTCATTTGCTTTCTGCAGTTCTCTCTATCAGTTACATACAGTAGTCCAGCCTCTGGACCTAGAGGTTTAGAAATGATAGTTCTTTATTGCAGTCTGGTTGAGACCATGGCAGATTTAGTATGTCTATTGTTGTAATCTCTGAATGAAACAGGAAAATAGAAACATCTATAGACCTGACAGCACAGAATTGATAATGACTCCTTCTAAATCCTAGGAAGAATGGTTGCAGAATCACTGCCACCAAGTGAGCTAAGTAAGGTCATCTTATTATCTACTTTCTACTCTCATGTCAGATATCAAAGGGAAAAAAGGAAGTTTAGACTTTGGAAAAAATACAAGGATACAAGAAGTGTCTTTGGGATTTGGAATTAGAATTATATTCAAATTCTGGTTCTGGGATTAATTGTTATAAGCATCAACAACTTGTTAGACTGTTTGAGCCTCTCTGTGACATGGGATTGACAGCTCCTTATTATTTGTCCCTCAGAGTAGGAATCAAATGAAATCATGTATGTCAAAGCAGCTATGCTACAGGGCACTTGGTGTAGGCTCTCGCCTTTTACCTACCATCTGCTAGACTTTTCTTAATGATAGGTATTGTACCTTTTTATTAGTAGACCCCCTGACATCCAATAGCATCAGATCTATAGCAGATATTAAATGGGTGTTTATTAATATTAAATTAATATTAAATGACTAATGACCTAAATAAATCCATTCATTCATCCATCAGCAATTAACTATTATATGTCAGTTACTATTCTAAAACTGTGAGAAATAGAGACGAACATAGCACAGTCCCTTTGTTTATGGTGGTTATAGACCAGAAAGAGAGAATATGCATTATCATGAGTGCATCGGAGTGTCTGTGCAAACAAGTGCCTTGGTTGAATGGAAAAAGCTTCCAGATAGTTGAGCTAAGTCCACCAAATAGAGTGAGGTGAAAGGCAGACACTCTATATGGAGACAGTTACACAGGCCAACGCAAGAGAGAGGATTGAGCACATGTGTTCTGTGAAGCATATTAACTTATCTAGAAAGCATTGTGTTTGTGTGTGTGTGTGTGGGGGGGCTATGGTGTGGTGTGCCTGTGTGCACAGGACCTAGAATCCAGGGTGAAAGATTAGTTAGGCAGGGGCAGATCATCAAGGGCCCAATAGGGCATGATCAGGTACCTGGACCTTATCCTAACTGTAGTGAAACTTCTGATATTATACAATAGCAGTGATAGCACCAGAGTTAGGAAGGCTCCTCTGGGCACTCTAAATGTCTTCCGTGAGGATAGAGGGGGTGTGGAAACACACAGTAGTTCTGAGAAGAGCTGTGGGATAGATTATAGATTCCAAAGATACTAGGACTCACGAATGACAGAAGTTTGGGAATGATTGGATGTCAATCTTGGAGAAATCCAACCCTGGTTTGAGTTGTATCACTAGAAATTCTTTTATATTTAAAAAGCCACAGAAAATAATTTGCATACCCATATGATTTTCTAACTGCAAAGACCATGGTTTAACATGTGAAAACGGTAACCCCAAAATAATATCTTTTAAAATTATACTTTGGTTATTTTCTTGTCCTTATAGGCTCTTTTTCTCTCCTTTTTAAAAACTATTTTTATTGGTGCATTGTGGTTGTAAATCTTAATAGAGTATAAGATGATAGAAGACACACACTTCACTCATTTGGCCCTTCCACAATTCCCACCCCATTCCCTCTCCCACTCCTTCCTCATGTGTGGCTTAGTGATTGACTTTGGTATGTTTGTAAATGTACATCATGTACATTAGGAAATTTCCCTCTTCCCCACTCCCACCCCCCTCAGGTTGCCTTATTTCCCCTTCCTGTTCCTCCTCCTCCTCTTCCTCCTCCTCCTCCTCCTCCTTCTCCTCCTCCTCCCCTTCCTCCTTCTCCTCCTCCTCCTCCTCCTCCCCTTCCTCCTCCTCTTCCTCCTCCCCTTCCTCCTCCTCCTCCTCCTCCTCCTCCTCCTCCTCCTCTTCTTCCTCCTCCTCCTCCTCCCCTTCCTCCTCCTCCTCCTCCTCCTCCTCATTCTCATTCTTCTTCACTGGGGATTCAACCCAGGGGCATTCTACCTCCAAGCTCCAACCCCTTCTTTTTATTCTCACCCAATTGCAGAGGCTGACCTCAACCCTGCGATCCTACTGTCTCAGCCTTACCAAGTGTTGGGATTACAGGTGTGTGCCATTATGCCTGGTCCTGATAAACTTTAATTTTGATTATTGGATTTTTTTCATCTACTTATCCCTTTCCTCCCTATAGTTATTTAATTAGAAAAATCTAAAAGTAGCAATTGATTAGCATCTCTGTCAGAGAACAGAGACAAAGATGAGACGTGAATATTTTGTTTTTTTATTTAGTAGCACCGATAACATTTATATTATAATGTGAAATTTAAATTCATGGCCATAATTAAAACATGATTTGGATATATAGAAACATTTCCCATAAAATATTGCTTTCTTGGTGGTTCCTTGGTTTGGGTGAAGACTATATTGTTTCTGTCTACATTATAGATTTGCAAAATGAGCAAGATTCTGAGCCTTTTATTTATTCTATCGTCTTTTGTTGCCACCACCAAAAACAAAGCAAAAAATTAAACACAACAACCAAATGTGAATATCATTTGATGTTCTGGATTGAATAATTGTCTTATTAATTCTCAAGGATCCTAGCTTAGATGACCTTTTAAATATTTTTTTATTGAGTAAAATCTCTTAAACTCTAGTCTGTTTGCCTCTCTTTTTAAATCTCTTTAGAATAGGTGACACCCTCAGTTTTATAGTAAAAGCCAAATGGAATTCATAACAAATTGATATATATATGAGCATATTATATTTTTGGAGGAAGGCTGAATAATTTATTAGTATTAAAATGTCTTTTTAACTGTATCCAAAACATTCTATATTTAGTTTCACAGGAATTCATAAGTAAATACAAATAACATACAAGAGGAACTGATTCTTTGCTCTGTGATTGGAAAGCTAATATAAACATTTTGATGAAGTATAGTTTTTTAAAGTATATATTTGTAAGTAATGGTAGGCTTCAAACTGTTGGGGCTAAAATAAGATACAGGAGAGTATCAATTGAAAAAGGGCATATGGAACAGTAAATGAAAAAGAAAATTGATTGTACAGTGGTGTTTTGAAATGTTAGTAAATATTCTGGATAATAGATTTTTTTTTCAGTATTAAGTTGGAGTCCAGTAGATGACTTGGTGAAATGGCAAATGAACGGGAAAGTTGTTTTCCTCAGCTCTGGCAGTGGAATAATTTAGCATGAGTCACTCAACCTGTTTAAGTCTACCATTCTTATCTTCAAAGTCAGGAGATTGAAAGAGTTGAACTATAGGATCTTTAAAATGCTCTTTTCCAAAGCTTGGTAAGTGGTATGAATATAAAAATATGCAGAGGCTTTGGCCCTGTAGGTAAAGCAGTTTCTGGTGTTTGTTTTTAATACTGATATCTAATGATAAAGGATTTTAGCATTCCTAGACTAATTTACTTTAACCCAGGGTAGTCAATGCATTAAAAGATCCATAAGTACACAGATCATCTGAATCTAGGTTCTTTTTTTGTGTGTGGTCCTAGAGATTGAACCCAGGGGCATTCAACCTCTGAGCTATATATGCCATCCATTTTTACTTTTTGTTTTTTGAAGCAGGGTCTTGCTAGGTTGTTGAGAATCTCCTTATGTGGCTGAGGCTGTCCTAAAACCTTCAATCCTCCTGTCTCAGCCTCCCTACTGGGATTATAGGTGTGCACCACCATACCCTGCTGAACCTAGGTTCTTCAAAGAGAAGATTCTAGGTTGTCGTTAAAATGAAATGCCCATTTCCATGACAGTGAGAGAATGTATTCCTGTGGTGGATATCTGGGGTGAATGAAGTTTATTAGATGGTGAATCACAACTGTGATTCAAGACCATTTCAAAAGTAAGATGCCAACAATATGGAAACAAGATATTTTCATCTTTAGGAAATAAAGAAGGACTGTTTAACTATTTGGCTCTAAATAAATGAGGCTAAGAATAATGATAGTCATTAGCAGGTAAAAATATGAAATAAAAATAGGAATATAAGGGATTCATTTTATATTTTAATGATTGTTAGGGTAAAGGTATCATATGTCTTACTCTGATTTTTTTTTTTTTGGCAAAACCAAAAAGAGGCATTTAAATGTGTTAGAAGGGTACTCACGAAGAGTCCCCATATTTCTGTCTTTTGTGACTTATTGTCTAAAGTTACCATGTACCTTGTAGGACAGTAATCAAGAAAATTATGAGCAAGCTTTGATTATAGGTACATGATCAGTTTCAGACTCGATGAACTGAAAGATCAGGCAAAAAAGAAAATGTAAGATTCTCTATCTTCAAGAGCAGCTACCTCGGTATCCATTCATCTTGGGTTTACTAGAGCAGAAACTACTGTGTTAGTCAGCTTTCTATCATTGTGACAAAATACCTGAGAGAGTCAACTTAACAGGAGGAAAGGTTTATTTTGTCTCACAGTTTCGGTTTCTGTAGTCCATGGTTGCTTGGCTCTGCTTTGGGCCTGTGGCAGCATAAAGCATCATGGCAAGACTGTGCGATGGATGAGGTCTGTTCACTTCATAGTGATTGGAAGCAAAAAAGAAAAGTCATGAAGTCCCAATATCCTCTTCAAGTGCACACTCCCGTGACTCGATTTCCTCCAGATAGGCCTCCCCTCTTAAATGTTTTACCACATCCCAATAGTGCCATGGGCTGGACCGTGACTCAAACTCATGAGCCTTTGGGGGACATTTCCATCTTCATACAGCCCACTTGACTTTTATGATTGCTTCTTTCACAGAGCTAAGAGGGGTTCTTTCTTTTCAGCATTCAAAAAAGACCACCTCTTAAAAAAACTAAAATTAATAAGAATTGAAACCTGCAGTTCACTTGAATGGGGCACAGGAATTATGAAATATTATTCAAGCATTTTTGAGTATAAAAAATAAAAATGAAACTTTATTTTGTGTTACTTTCTGAATTCACTTATATTATTAAATATGGGTGTCTAACACTGATTCTTAGCCTATTCTGTGCCTTGGGCCTCTTTGTTTTCTCTGTAGAAACATGGGTCAATTCTTGTGAATAAAATTAAATGCACAGCATCACAAAAGGGAAAGTTCATATTAAAATATTTTTCTCAAAAATTTACAAAACACAAACATGATGGGGGTAGACATCTTAGGTACTATGATTTTGAATTAACAATGAAAAGAATTAGTATTATGAGATTGTTGTTACAATTGAATGTGAGATGAATATGTATGTAAATTCTTTTGGTAAAAAAATCACAAGATTAGCTAATACTATTGTGACAAGTTGCCTATTTTCAGAACTGAAAGTCAGGTTAAATTAGATGCATTGTTTTTCTTTTCATATTAATAGTTTCCTGAGCTCTACCTTGGTCCCTTTGAGAAGTCAAGGACCCCATGTTGAGAACCATTTACCTAGAAGGTTTTTCAGTCTATCCACTGTAGTTGAGTTTACTTTCACAAAGAAAGGAAAAGTAGACATAAAGGCCCACATTAGTATAATACATGAAATTAAATGAATCTTAAATATTACTTATCATAATTACAATACTCAATTCTGATTGAAAATATTGATATTTTCAGAAATATCTTTTCAGCCTTAGCTTTGACTTAACCTTCATAAAAGAAGGGAAAGTGGATATAAAGGGCAACATTAGTAGAAGAAGTGAAAAATAAGTGAGTCTTCTAATATTTGGCATAATTAGAATGCCTAATCCTGATTGAAAATATTGATGTTTGGGGGAATGCATTTCCAGCCATAGCTTTCTCTTTAAGATGTAAGACCATTGATGTAGTTTGGGTAAAAAATTGTTTAAAAATGTGAACAAACACTTAGAAAATGAGGATATTTTTAGTGTCTGTGATACAAAGTTCTTAAACATTCAACAAGTCACAAAGATATAGTATAGATAATAGTACAAAAGCCCAGATTCATACATTTACTATCTCAATTAGACTGTTGGCTTACAAAAGACAGATGTGATCAAGAACCGGGCAGCCACTGACCCAGGCCCAAATCTAGACATTTTACTCTGAACAATAAATTTCTAGAAGGAAACTAGGAGAATTTTTGTAAAAGGACTTTGAGTTTGGGGGGCGCAGAGAATTCACTGCAATGGCAGTCATATTATATATAGTCTCAGAGGTTGCTTCCCTGGGTTAGGATCCAGCCATGGTAGGGAAAACACTTTTATGTCCTCTCTACTCTAGGTGTATGAAAATGTTGGGAAATTAATGGGTTCATCTGGGTGGTCATTTGGGCACAATAAAGTGAACATCATGGCTATAATAATTTTTATTTGAATCTCAGACAATACAGTTTCTCATTGCAAAGAAAAAAAATATATGTATATATATACATATAAATATAAATATATATATATATACATACAGATGTAACTATGCCTTTCTGTACTGTCTATGCCAATATGGTAAGAGGCATGAGAGTAAGTAAAGGTAGACCTCCCCCCACCCCTCAGTAAAGATCACAGAAATAAATGTGTCTTCTGTTCATGAAAAAAAAACATTCTTTTCCTTTTTTTTTTTTTTTTTTTGCGGTACTAGGGATTGAACCCAGGGGCATTCTACCTCAGAGCTACACCTCCAGCCCTACTTTTTATTCTTTATTTTTTGAAACAGAGTCTCACTAAGTTACAGAGGGCCTCACTAGGTAGCACAGGCTGGCCTTGAACCTGTGATCCTCCTGTTTCAGCCTCCTAGGTCCTGGTATTACGAGAGTGAGCAAAGTCATGCAAAGTCATTCTTAATTATCATTGACTGGAAGGTGCTCCAGAGGCTGTAACGCAAAGTGCCAACTTCTCCTATGCTGCAGAAAATAGAGTTCTAGAAAAGTGTTCTGGCTGGCGCTGGCTTGTCACACTGGGGAAACAGCTCACATAGTCTGTAGACCACAGACAATTAGATTACTTCTCTTTCTATAACTTCCAAATAATGAACAACCTGGTCTCTCTGTAAAGATGCCCTGTCTATAAAATGTAGCCTGACCCTCATGGATGGCTGCAAACAGAAAACAAACTGGTTGACTCTGAACTCAAACCCATGTAATTCCTATTCAAGCCCCTTTACCAGCTTTAATTTATAGAACAGGAAAGTGAACTCTGGGGAGATGAGAGGCTTTGCAGTTCTCCAGAGCAACCCAGTGTCACCATGATTTTTCTTTTTTTCTGAAAGGTGAAGGTATAAGGCTTGACTTGCACAGATTTAAAAAAAATATATTTGCAAGCGTTACAAGTTGACATTTCAAAACGCTGAAATTTGAAAATAACTTTTAAAAAGTTCTAATTAAGCAGTAATAAGTGGGAATTGACATTTTCTACCATTCACTGAGAAATTCCCTAGATAATAACCCCTTCATATAAAATTCTCAACCCAAAGCCATTATATAAATACACAATGACATTGTAGTACTGTGTAGAAAATTGAGGTCTTAGCATCCAACCTATTTCCACCCCACTCAGTCCCCTGCAAAGAGCTATTGATATTACCCAAAACAGAAAAAAAGCATTTACTCTTCCTTAGAAATTTTGAATAGAAATTGACTTTCCCTAAGCAGTCTCAGTTTAATTAATATGCCACAACATTATTGACTCTGATTCACTTAGCAACCCTTGAAGCACTCCAGCTATTTTTGTAGTGTGAAAAGTGGAAGTTCCTATTTAGGGATTTTAAGAGCAACAGGCACGTGGACTGATCCAAAAGAAGTAAAGCTTTATCGTGGAGCGACTTGGGGTCACGATAACCTTGCAGACCTTGTGGTGCCGGACAGAGGGTCCACCAGAAGGATTATGGTGACCTTCCCATTTTTTCTCAAGTAGAGCTGGCTCATGTTGCTGCCATGGTCCTTTCATTCTCAAAACTCCCCTCATAAGGATAACACACGAGATGGTCATTCCACTTAATTTTCCAGTGCGTTCTGTAACTACCCCAGGGCTAGCAGAAGGAACAGTGGAAACAGGATACAAATACCTGACTTCAATTCTCTGTTAACTGAGGAATACGAGACAGCTCACTTAACTTCTCTAGCCTTTACTTTATCAAATGGGGATGGTAATTCCTGACTTATGGAGAGGCCCAGATGTTTAAACCATACACTGCAAGAACCAAGTAGCAATTCTTAGTAAGTACAAATACAGAGTGTGTTATTTCAGTCTGAACCTACAGCTGATGATTGAATCTCAGGGGCCCTTGATGTGTTGAGTCATCTGATCCTTGAGAAATGTACATATCATTAATTCTTCTTTCTTGCACATCCCAAAGTACCATCCATGTTTCCAAGTTTTGTGAGAATATATGTGATTACTCCTGCCCTTGGTCCTGAGAGAGTCCAGTGCAGGTGTCTTGCCAGGTAGAGGCTGGAGAATCATTTGTAAGGGGACTGTGAGGTTGGTAAAAAGCTTCTGCCATCACCTGGGGAAGAAGTCTGGGAAGAAGGACAGTGTGTTAGCTTTTTGTCATTGTGACAAAATGCCTGAGAAAGTTAACTCAAAGGGCAATGATATATTTTGCTTCATTGTTTCAAAGATTTCTGTCCGTGGGTGGCTGGCTCTGTTACCTGGGCCTGTGGTGAGACAGAGCATCACCGCTTAGAGGATGTGGTACAGCAGAGCGGTTCACCTCTTGAAAGTCAGAAATGAGAGAGGGAGAGGGAGAGGGAGAGGGAGAAGGAGAGGAGGAGGGAGAGGGAGAGAGAGAGGGAGAGGGAGAGAAGGAGGGAGAGGGAGAGGGAGAGGGAGAGGAGGAGGGAGAGGGAGAGGGAGAGGAGGAGGGAGAGGGAGAGGAGGAGGGAGAGGGAGAGGAGGAGGGAAAGGGAGAGGGAGAGGGAGAGGGAGAGAGAGAGAGAGAATGAGAACAGAAGAGATAAAGGGGAAGAGAGAAAGAGAAAGAAAAGAGAGTGGGGGAGAAAGAGAGAAGAGGGATAGGAAGAGGGGAAGAGAGGGGGAAAGAGGAACAAGAAGAAGAAAAGGAGGAGGAGGAGAAGAAAGAGAAGAAGAGGAGGAGGAGAAGTGGAAGAGGCAGAAGAGGAGGGAGGGAGGGAGAGAGAGACAGAGACAGATAGAGATGGAAGAAAGGGCTAAAGAAAAGATGTATCTTTCATGAACATAGCAAATGACCCATTTCCTCTAACCAGCTCCCATCTGACAAAGTTTCTAACATCTCCCAGTATCACTGCAGATGGGTAATCAGACCTTTAGCACATGTTCTAAGGGAGAAAATTTAAATCTAAGCCATAACATACAGTTAGCAGTGACTTACTCTTTTTGTTTTCACATGACAATTTATACGGTAGATGTGTATTAGTGAAAACTTGAACATTCAGCTGGGAATGGTGCCCCATGCTTGTAATCCTAATACTCGTGAGACTGAGATAGGAGGATTGCTGGTTCACGGCCAGCCCCAGCTACTTAGTGGGGTTCTCCACAACTTAATGAGACTCTGTTCCAAAATAAAGAATTTAAAAAATGGGGCTGGAGGTAAATCTTGGAGGTAGAATGCTTCTGCAACTTAGTGAGACCCTGTTTCAAGATGAAGAGTTAAAAAAATAGGGCTGGAGGTGTAGCTTGGAGGTAGAATGTCTCTGGGTTTCGTTCCAGCACGCGCGCGCGCGCATGCGCGCACACACACACACACACACACACACACACACACACTTGAAAATGAAAGTTTCCTTTTTGAATGACTTGTTAAACATTCACTGGTACTCTGTGTGTTAGTAAGCTTCCCACCACGGGAACAGAATTTCCGAGATAATCAATTTAAAACGAGGACAGGCTTATTGTGGCTCATATTTTCAGAGGCTTCTGTCCTGGTCAGTTGGCTCTGTTGCTTTTAGGCCTGCAGAGGCACAGTGCATTGTGGGAGGAGCACTGGAAAGAGAGTCCTATTCACTTTATGATAGCCAGGGCTGGGGTCCTAATATTTCCTTCAAAGACATGGCTCCCAATGATCTAACTTTTTTCCATTAGGCTCCACCTTCTGAAGGGTCCACCGTCTTTCAATAGCACCACAGGCTGAAGACTAAGCCTTCATTCAACACATGGGCACTCGCAGAGGGAGGACATTTTTGATCCAAGCTATAGCACTCCATTTGAATTTCTTTCATATTTTCTTCCCCCCAAAGTGGTGAGTTTCATGGTCGTTTCAGTGACAGGACATAGGGCTGGATGGCCCACATTCTAGGTTTGTACTCATCCTCTCTTTGACTGTGAGCACATTCCTGAATGTTTCTGAGGCTCCTTTCACTGTTTAGGAAGACCAGAATTGCCTAAAATGAGTAAGCGCTCATATACTTGCCTTTGGATTTGATTAGGTATTCATTCCTTCAACAAAAACGTATTGAGTACCTATTCATTAAATATCTACATGCCACACACATTCCAGCTACTGATAAATCAAAAGAGAACAAAATGAAATATGGTACCTGCCTCAATGAGTCCTTAGCGTGGCTGTCCTGAACTATATAATCTAGCCATTCCTATAGATTGGCAACTCTCATACACATTCACAGGAGAGAATATTTTGGTTTTCTTCACCTTATTCCTCTGTAACAACTTCTAAATATTTATTATTTTAATCTTTAATAATCATTTTATTTATTGTATGCATTTATGGGTCACAGTGAGATATTTAAATACATGTATATAATGAGTACTGATCAAATCAGAGTAAATTAGCATTTCTCTCTCTTGCGTTATTTTAGGTTTGGAGACCTTAAATGACTTGTAACTATTCATAAAGTATATAAGAGGTTATCATAAACTGTAGCCATACCACCGTCCTGTAGAATACTAGAACTTATTACTTGAAATTGTGTTTTGGTACCTGCTATCCACTGCTGCCCCACCTGCCTCTCTTTCCACTCTTTCCGTACCCAACTCTTTTCAGCCTCTAGAGATCACTATTCGATTCAGATTTATTTATTTTTTTTTAGCTTCCACATATGAGAACGAACATGTGGTATTTATTTTCTGTGTAATAAATTTCTTCTGGTTTCAACTTAAGTTCTCTGTTTTTCCTCAGTGAAAAAGTAGAAAATTTCTTCTACTTGAGTATCTTTTATCTTTTAAAAATCTTTATCAAGCCTTTTCAAGACCCTGTGCCATATAATTCCATGTAGTTAATTTAAGTTCCATAATGGCTATTAGCTTACATCTTCTTCATCTTCTTAATTCTCTTCATGCTAATATATATATAACTTTGTAAATTTTAAAATTGGAGGCTGACTTTGTAAGTGCTATGTTATAATAATTGCAAGGCAGTTGTGACTAGGATAAGGAATGGCGTTGGGCTGAACAATCAAGAATTTTTTTGTGTGAGTGTGTGGTGGAGAGGTACATGGTCCCATCTGGGAAATTGGTTACCTTGGGCTTAACATGTGAGGACCTTGCTCAGAGGAAGGATGTGACATGGAACAGATTCTGAGTATTAACAATAGCCTAAAGACACAGGTTTCTGAAGGAATAAGTTGGGAGTGGAGTCTGGGGAAAAGAATTAGACCTGAGGAAAGATGACCACAGAGAGCTGGGCTCCTTTGCTGGACCTAAGGACAGTTTGTTGGCCCTTGGCTGCAACCTGACAAGATTTCCTGGGAGGAAGGAGTTGTGAGCAGGGAGCTAGAGGTCAGCAAGGTTTATCAGATGACTCTCCATGATTCTGTGACAGATGTGGTTGATTAGATCTGAGGGGTTAAAACACAAGGCAAAGATAAAAGTCTCACACAGCTACACCACTTCTAACAATTAGTCACAGCAAAGGGCATTATTGCCAAACTCTCTCAGATTTTCTTTCTCTTCCTGGCCAATTTCTGCATGTGTGATTCTGAATGGGGTTTGTCTCACGCACCCCATGCTCTTTGGGGAAGTTGAGTAGAAGTTTAAACCTCAGCCAGAGCCAAAGACAACTGTTCTCTGGGTCTAGAACTCCTGGTATTATTATGTCAGTTCCATCCTGGTGCTTAATTCAGGGAGGCAGACTATCTTCTTATAGGTTATTTATATAATTGTAGAGATGCACACTTTTAAATAGGCAGGAGGGCAAGCCTCATGTGAAGCAGGATAGTGGCTCCCTCCACTCCGTCTCTGTGTTAGCAAGCCATCTTTGCTTCTCAGTTGTATTTATGAGGCGATCACATTTTATGTGAGGGATAGGTTCATAAAGACCTTGCGTTTTTCAAAACTCACATAATTCAACACTAATTTTTCTATTGTAATAAATTGTAATGCAGGAGGGTATGTTCCCAGACTTCATAAATCTAGCTCAATTGTAGTACAATTTTACTTGTAAATATACTTTTTATGTATATCAAATAACATAAAAATAACACATGAATAAATAGACCATAAAATCTTGACCCTTTTCACAGCTTTTTAATCACATCTAATTTCTCTCTGTGGTTCTTGATTTGGGGGCACATTTAACAGCACTACTACTCAATGAGTTTTAGGTTATTGTTATGGGTTATGAAACCAATTATAAATTATAACCGCACTGAACATTAAAATAATAGTACAATAGTTACAAAATAATTCAGAAATGTGCCCAGGCTATAAAATCAAGTGTGGTTCGTGGGATACTTTTATTTTCAGTATTTCTACTTACCAGACAAAGTGTTACTGCTTTGCAGAATGGCATAGATGCTATCAATGATTAGCTTTGCAGGAATGTTAATCATGAATATGTTTCAAAGTGTGTGTGTGTGTGTGTGTGTGTGTGTGTGTGTGTGCAAAGAGAGAGAAAGACAGAGTGCTCATGTAGGGGTGTATTACTTTAAATTTTTATGTATTACGTATAAGATATATATATATATATATATATATATATATAATATAATTGGAATAACTAAATTGTACCATTTCAAGTATTATTCAGATTCATATAATTTGAAAATATTGTACATCTTTGTTCATTAATAGTTACCATGATAACTAAGGAAATTTTAGAAAGGATTTTTTTATACTTTTAAGCCAAATATCTGATACATGTTCTTATACTAAGCCATATTGCTATGGACTGAATTGAGTCCTCTCAAATTCATATATTGAAGTGTAATACCCCATATGACTATGTTGTGTATAGGGAGTTTAAGGAATGATTAAGGTTAAATGAGGCCAGGAGTGGAGAGCCATGATCTGATAGGCCTGCTGCCCTTATAAAAAAATGAAGAGACATCACAGAAGTCTCTTTATGTGCTTAAGTGTGTGTGTGTGTGTGTGTGTGTGTGTGTGTGTGTGTGTGTGTCATGGGAGTACATAGTGGGAAAGCAGGTACCTATAAGCCAAGAGAAGAGGCTTCAGCAGGAAGCCTACCATGCTAGTAACACTATCTTAGACTTTCCAGGCCAGTATTTTGAGAAACATATGTCCATTATTTAAGCTGCACAGTCTCTGGGATTTTGTTATAGAAGTCAGAGCATACTAGCACATACTCTGCTCTTTGATTCTGAACTTAGGCTGTTATTTTAGTTTTTATTTTTCTAACTTACAGTTAATGATTGTATACATTAAGCACTCTTACCTTAAAAAAACATCACTTTTAGCTGGGCATAGTGGTACACTCTTATAATCTCAGTACTTGGGAGATTGAGACAGGAGGATCACAGGTTTGTGGCCAGCCTCAGCTACTTAGTGAGGCCCTCTGCAACTTAGACCCTGTTTCAAAATAAAGAATAAAAAGGGCTAGGGGTGTAGTATGGTGGTAGAATGCCCCTGGAGCCAATCCCTAGTACCATAAAACAAAACAAAGCAAAACCGTATCATTTTGATGCAATTTAACTTAAAAATTGAATTGTGAATTGTTATTTTTGATTCTAGGGATTTGACCATTCATGTTTACTGAGGTTGGCATCATGAGAATTCCCTCTCTCATTTAGAATTATACTTGGGCTCTGTAAGAAGCTGTGAAAGGTATGGTAGTTATCTGGCAATTGTGTTTATCTTAAAAAACATTGTTGAGTCAGGCATGGTGGCACACACTTGTAATCCCAGCATTTGGAAGTTTGGTTGAGTAGTATTGCGGTTTGTGGAAAGCCTCAGCTACTTAGGTCCTCTGCAACTCAGTGAGACCCTGTTTCAAAATAAAGACTAATGCCGGGCATGGTGGTGCAGTTTGTAATCCCTTTGTTTGGGAGGCGGAGAGGCAACTGTCAAAAGACAGACAAACAAACAAAAAATGAGCTTGAATAAAATGAGGCTCAAGGGTACAACCTTTTTCTTTCTGTTCTCTTCCCATCGGCCTTTCAGTTCCTTGTCAGACCAAGATCTTTCTCTCCTCCTTCCTGAAACCCTTACAGACTTCTAGGGCTCAAGTCAAGTCCCACTTCTTTTAAGTATTACTTCTTTAGGAAGATTCTTTCAAATCCTAGCTTATGGCTGAATCTCTCTGATCTTTGGTATTAGGTACTTATATTTTTGGTACTTATTGCATGTGACTAGTGATATTTTAATAAATGTTTATCTGGCTCTGGAAAAGTTTAACAGCTGGCTGTAAAAGATAAGGACCTTGATTTGTAGTGTTTGCTGATTTGGGTGGTGTAAATACTCCCAGCATAGTGGTAGCAAGCTACCAATGGGATGTCACTGACCCAGGAGTTGAGAGGAGAGGCTCAGTAAATAGCAAGCCATTATTTAGTGTTTCCACCATACAAATGAAATATGTATATAAATAACTTCAAGAATGCAGAAAACAGTGAAAAAAGAAAATGGTAAACTTCAAGTACTTTTCACTTCTGTTTTCTTTTTTTAATTTTTTTTATTGGTGCATTGTAGTCAGACAGCTTAATGGGGCACAAGATGGTAGAGGCACACGTGTACACATCACTCATTTGGCCCTTCCCCTGTACCTTCCCCATCCCCTTCCTCTTCCCTCCTTCTTGTGTTAGGCTTAGTGATTGATATGTTTGTGAATGTCCTATATAATAAAAATGCATATAACTTAACTTTAATACTGACTGTGTTTGATAATTGGCTTGCCTCACATTTTTGAAAATTTAGTGAGTGGCTCTAACTACTGGTAAGAACTGACTCTGGCACACCACCGGCCAGCACATAATTACGTGTGTAATCATTTATTTAACGTCTCTCTTCCCAGAGACTGTGTCTTTCTTGCTATCTGTATTAGTTAGATGTGGACAACAGAAACCATGGACGTATTCGACACAGGAAGAGTTTTATACAAGGAACTTATGCCACTTTGGAAGGTCACAGAATACAGGTGCTTGGAAATCCGTGACGTAGAAATTTGCCTGGAAGCTGTCTAAGCGACTCTCCCAGTCTCAGTGGGAAGTACTGCTGCTGATGCTGGGGATTCTTAGGAACCTGCTTTCCGCCCATGAATCTGCCTGCAACTGCTGGAGATGTCCAGAGACCACACAGAGGCCCCCTGTTATGCAGCTAGCCTGCAGGGACTGGCATTCTGAAGACTGGATGTCAGGGGTCTCTTTGCATTTCAGAGGCTCTGTGGGAGGCTGGCAGTGAGCTCACCTCCGCCGCTTACAGGCAGACTCTCTCTCACCTACTCTGCACCAGCACCTCAGTGCCCTTCTGCAAGTAGGAGGTGCTCAGCACCTGGTGGCTGGACGACTGAAGCCAAGGTGTCGAAAGTCTGAAACACAGTCATTTTGAAGAGTGATGGCCTTTAAAACAAAGGATTTCTTTGGACAGCTCACTAAATCATCCTCACCGGGTACCTGTAGCATTCAGATAAGCCAGACGTAAGAAATAGTATTCTGAAAGTTAATGGGTAACTTAGTTGCTTGGAATTTAAAGCGTATTTCTGTCTCATAATAATGATGTAAATGGTAGAGAGGTCTCTAGACTGGACTGTAAAAAGCCATTTCACTCACAGTGTTGCTGAAATATGGCACTAATAATGTAATAGCTCACCACCTTCTAGAATATTCTATGAGAAAATGCATTTCAAGTTCTAATTCTGGTGTTAGATCCTCGTTTTCTGGTTTCTGCATCTCTGACAATGAGTATAGGCATTTCCCCCTCCCCCAAATACCTGTTTAGATTTTACACATGGAAATAAGAACACCTTGATGTGTTTTCACTTTTAGTTGTAACAGGAAAAGTTAAGTTTTGAGAGATTCAGTAACAGATGAAAACTTCTGGCTATGAGAAGAGGTTCTCATGGCTATAATATGAAAGTAAATTCTATGTAAAATATATAAGGGACATTGCTAGTGTTTTATATTAGGGTTTTCTGGATTATGCTAACTTCATGAAGACTTGAGTTATCATTGCAAAAGAATATAAGCTATACAGTTAAAATTAAATTAGAAGAATATGCTATGTTAAATTTGCATAGAGATTTCCTTTAGTAGGTCTTACCAGGTGAGTGGACCATACCTTGGGGATATTAACTCTGGCAGTTCTTAAAGAAATCACTTAGTAAATTACTGCTACAATGAACCAAAAGATACCCTAAAGAATACTAAGAAGTACTTTAAGTTTCTGGGGGTGGGGATCATGTCTTATTCATTGTGTTATCCTTCAAGAGTTGGATTCCAATAAATGTCAAATGAAATAATGCAGCTTGTTAAAAAAGTTAAATTTAGAAAGGAAAGCATAAACTAAAATAATAGAATCAAATCTAAATAGCTACATAATATTCCATTAGAAAGAATGAGTAAGGCTTAGTGTGGTGCCTCAACCCTGTAATTCCAGGACTTGGGAGGTGGAGATAGGAGGATCACAGCCTTGAGGACAGCCTCAGCTACATATGTAATGAGACTCAGCAACCTAGTGAGACCCTGTTTCAAAATAAAATAAAGTGGTTGGGAGTATAGCTTAGAGGTAGAATACCCCTGGATTCAACACCCAGTAACACACACACACACACACACACACACACGCGCGTGGGAGTATAGCTTAGAGATAGAACACTCCTGGATTCAACACCCAGTAACACACGCACACACACACACACACACACACACACATACACACACGCACACACACACACATGTGGGAGTATAGCTTAGAGATAGAACACTCCTGGATTCAACACCCAGTAACACACACACACACACACACACACACACTCTTCAAAGTTCTGACCTTCCAGGTAGCAGGACTCTGCCTGAAAGACTCACAATGTGATGGGGCCAATACAGGTTGTGGCCAATGAAATGTTGATAGAAATGATGCTTCGAGGTTATGTTTTTAGTCTGGAGTATTTAGCTGCTGTTTCAAACACTAGAACTCTCTTCTTTGCTACACTGACTGACAGTTTTCCAGATAGCCCAGCTCCAACAGCCTGGGTCCCATGTAATGGCTAGAAACCAATAGTGTGACCAGATAAATTTTTATCTGAACTAGAGCAATTTTGAGACTAAGCTGAGGCTAAGATAACAGGCAAGAATACTTCTATCCTCAGTAAACAGGGATGTGTGGTCACCAAGAACTAAGCCTTCATCACTCAAGGCTACATAGGGCTGGGATTTTTTGTTACTGAAGCTTAACCTCCTATCCAGACTCATACAGGGAATCCATGCCTGGACTGAAGGTAGCATTCTCTTTCTGGGTTACCTGTAGATGAGCGCTGTGTATGAGTTGACTTGCAAATGACAGAAACACAATTCATAATAATTGAGACAAAACAAAGGAATTTAACAACATTTGGGGGTCCAACAAAGTGGTAACAAACAAACAACAGCAAAACTAACAAAACCAGCAGGCTGACCGACTGATGGACGGGCCGACTAACCAAGATGGAGCTGAGCATCAGGAGTAATCATCTCTGGCCAGGCCCTTCACTTCCACCTTCTATCCCTCTATCATACTGCATGGCTGCCTCACTCTTTCTAAAGCCAAGTCTCTTGCACAGGGGCATAATACATGGTCAGCTGCTCTCGAATTCTAAAATTCTGGCTGTTTTCATCATCAAAAAAGGACAGGCTTAGATATTGTCTGGATTCAATTTCAAAACCCCCAGGCACAAATTTGATTCAGGTTTGGAAAGATGTCAACCTCTTCACCACCCAGCTGGGACCAGCAGGTTTGAGTCTTAGGACTAAGGTGGTTTCCCTGGGAAACACAGTGGCACAGGGAGAAGAACCGCTTTCAGCAGGGGTGCTAGGGAGACACAAACACAGGTATCCATTCCATATTTACATGAATACGTGCAGCCGTCGTTGATAAGGTATTGCTTGAACTTTTTTTGGAGTTTTTGCTGGAATTTGGAAATAATTAGAGCACTGATTGCCTTCTATATTTCCTTTTATGATTTTTTTTTGGACAAGAGCCTCAGATTTGGAAATAGCTTGCTGGAAAAATGAATTGTAGGGCCAGGAGACCGAGTAAAGCTAACTGACCCACCTGGGCATTGAACCAAAAATGCTGCTCTCAGTAATTTATATTCCATTTTTTTTTTTTTTTTTTTTTGCGGTACTGGGGATGGAACCATGGGCATTGTACCTCCGAGCGACACCCTCAGCCCTATTTATTTATTTATTTATTTTTTTTAAATAGTGTCTCACTGAGTTGTGAAGGGTCTCTCTAAGTAGTTGAGGCTGTCCACGAACCACAATCTTTCAGTCTTAGCCTCCCAAATGCTGGGATTACAAGCATGCACCACCACACCTGGCTGTAAAATTATATTCTAATCCCCTGAACTCAGCTGTGGAAACATAAATGATAAAATGACATTGAGATGGCTTTTAAAGCTGACCATAAACTTCCATCAGGTTAGTCTTTTGAAAAACAAAAACAAAACCAAAACAAAACTAGAAAATTAGACAACATCAACTTAGCCCTGGCTTCAGAGGTTTTCAGTGAGGATTGTGGTCTCTCCCAGGTTCTAGCACTGGGCTTTTCTCCTGATGTCTTCCTTTCCTGCTATTTGTAATGCAAACTTGGGGTGGGGGTAGATAGAAAACCTACTCCCAACAAGGTTAGTATCCGAATTCTCCTCCAGCTCCAAAGGTACCCATGATTAAGGGCTGTGTCATGATGAAAATAATTGCTTTAATTAGCCATCAAACAAGCTTCAGGGTCAACGTGACAATGGGTTTCTTTCTGTGTTTGATTTAGTAGGAGCAGTTAATGATTTTGTTTTTATTATCTTTACCCCCTGCTTCAGAATTATTTACTTAGCACATGGAAGGCAACAGATATTTGTTATTATAAAATCAATTTCATGCCTGACTAGACCATCTCTTCCACCTTTGTCATTACTCTTTGAGCTTTGGGTGTTATCGGAGGCTCGTTTATGTTTATACAACTAGACGGCAATGGGCCCTACCAATAATTATGTGGGGAATTCGAGTCTTACGGCAATAGACAGTGCATTTTCTTTCTCATTTTTAGAGAATGTCTGTGTATTCATTTCATCCCATTTCTATTGAGATCTCTGATAGAATCATGTTCATAAAGTTAAAATATCTTATCATACTTTCTCCAGTTAACTGCACAATGTTAAGACAGGATTACGTATCTGGAATAAAATTAAATTTGTAAAAAGAGTACATCTATCCACAAGCTATCATTCTGGTTAGGTGCATTTTTCTTCTCTGAAATGTTTGTTTACTCAAGTTCGTGTTCCTTTGTTTTCCCCCAGCTTTTACATTAAGGATCAAGGTGACAATCATGACTTTTCTGAAATGCCAGTAGCAAAGTTAAATAATGTAAATGCCAGTAACATTCTTCTTTCTTTTTTTTTTTCTTTCTTGCTCTTTTTTCTTCTTTTTTTGTGGTGGTGGTTCTGAATTAATTTACAAGACACACACGAAATTACATCTACAAAGCCTCTCTGTGCCTGTGAAGCACAGCCTGCATGTATGGTAGTGGATATGGAGTGGAAGTCAGCCTGGTTCCATGTGGACCTACCTACTTTTCCCAGCATGCTTTGCAATTCCCATCATGCCTTGATAGCTCCTGACTGCCCTCACCAGTTCCTGTGGGAGCTTTATCTGACCATGTAGTTTTACTAAAGGTCAGAAATGAATTTGCTACCTCGGTCCTCTAAGCATCCCACCATTTCCATACAGAGGCTGTTGCCTCCAATTCCACTTCCTGCTTGGTGGAGCTGGGCCCAGGACTCTACCCTGACTGATGCTCTACTCCCAACAGGCCCGTTGTTTAGAGCCACAACGCCACTCTCTGATGCCATCACTTAATCTTTTCTGCTGATGGGCTTCTGCTTTAACACCCAAACCTGGCTTTTATTTAACTTCCTTCTGTATGTGTGACACTCAACAAATTGGCAACTTTCTGAACCTCAATTTCTCTAATTAGAAAAAGGAAGAAATAAGACATGTGAAAGTATCTCATATACATTTCTGGATAATGGTATATTATTTCATAGGAGATAAAATATCTAAATTTCTGTTGAAAAATAATCTCTATAATTTTTGTTGGTTAATCTCTCCTGGAAAATGCTTGTAGTTTAATGTTTGACCACGGTTATGTAGAACGTTATTACACTTTTACATGTGTCAGAATCATCTAGCATGATTTATAGAGGTGGATTCTTGGGTTCCAAGCTCACAGGTTCTGGTTTTGGGTCTGCTGTGGGGTTCAGGAACTTGGATTTTAAGCATGCACCATGTATCAGTTCAAAATGGTTATTCTAACAAGATACCACAAACCAAGTGCTTTAGACAACAGAAATTTATTGCCTCACTCTTTTGGAGGCTGGAACTCCCTTTCTATTCCTGTAGGACGAACAGTGCAAAAGGATGCGCTTGCTCACCTAACTAGTTTTCTTTCCCATAATCTCATTTAACTCTCATAAAGAGAAAGAATGAAATGTGCACTTTACAGATGTGCTTCAGCCTGGGACAGAGTCTACAAATCTTCCCCAAACCCTTGTTGTGACATATTAAAAAGTAGTGTAGTATTCTACCCTTTCTGGAATGCCCTTCCTGTGGCTACGAACCTCTCCACTCTCTCTTTGTCCAACTCACTCTGTCCAAGTTCTACTCTGTCCCGTGAAGCGTGTCTTGCATAACACAATCTGTAGGGCTATGGCTTTCCCCTGAAGTCTTCGTTGAATTTTATCATCTTTCTTTGCCTGATATATTTTTAATAATAATTTAATTTGAAGAAACAATTGCTTTCTTTTTAAGTTTGCTTTACTTTGCTACTTAACCTTTTGGAAATGTTCTTAATTCTTTTTATTAGTATGCGTTAGTTTTATAGCATAATGAGTTTCATTGTGGCATATTTGTACAGGTATATAATCTTTGTCTTATATTATTTGTTGTATTGTAAATTGGTTAAAACCAGGGATATGTGTTGTGCTTCTAGGCCTTTCTTACTATTTCTATTTTAAATTGGAGCCCCCCTAGTAGGTACTCAGTAAGTACCCATCTTGTTTAATAGCTAATTTAATAGCTAATTAAATGCAAAGGCAAAGATTAGAGCTCTTGTACTAGTAAGTAAGAATTCTGAAAAATTCCAGTGCTTAGAAAGGTGATAGAATTTCCAAATGTCCTTGGGAAAAGTTGATGGTTAGGTATATTGTACTAATTAAATAGAATATGTGCACTCATTAAAATTATAACTATGGTGGTGATATATCAACATGAAAATGTCACAAATTCTATTTTCATTTTAGGTGAAGAAAATAGGACATAAAATCATATTTATACTATAATTACAGCTATAGAAAAACAGAAATAAAGGCTGAGTGTGAACACAAATACAGAAATCATTATATTTGGGCAATAGATTAGGTGAATATTTTTCTTTTCATACTAATACTTTTAATATTGCTTTCATAATAATTGGGAGCATAGAGCAATAGACAGTT
Organism: Muscardinus avellanarius; assembly: GCF_963383645.1. Classification (NCBI taxonomy): domain Eukaryota; kingdom Metazoa; phylum Chordata; class Mammalia; order Rodentia; family Gliridae; genus Muscardinus; species Muscardinus avellanarius. Next base: position 187,659,292 of record NC_137787.1, read on the forward strand.
CGGACTGTTGTCAGCTATGGAAAATAATACTTGGTTTCTGGGAATGGAAAGTAAAATGAGTTATACAGAAATTTTAAGAGCCTCCAGTATATGCACCAATACTGATGGCCATGCGCATTTCAGTTTTAGGTTAAACAATGATGAATACTCAGTTAACATGGGGGATACCTTCCAATATGGCTAACGTGTCTTAGGAGAACCATCCTGCCTGACATGTCTTAGGAGAACCATCCTGCCACATTCAACTACTTATAACCTCCACATGTCAATTCCCCCCTAGGGGTAGAATCGCCAGGAAGGTAGCCTAAAGACCCATGACAATCACTACCCCAAACTTCCTTTACTCTAAGTCTGAATATACACTCATTTGGGGACTCTCTTGTATTTTGTGTGGCAAAAGAAAAAAAAAACCCACACAGTCTTGTCTTTGCTCATCATGTCCTTTTCCCACATAACAATATCCTGTGGGGTTTTCATCAGGAAAGAAAAGGCAGCACACCGGAGTAAGATTTTGCTATGATTATCTCATCAGCTCTTTTCATTTGCAGTGCCACTGGCAAAAACTCTTTTTTAAAGAAGGGTTCAGCAAAGTGATTGGCACTCGGTAAGTGGTTGATATTGAATAGGAAAAGCCAAGAGCTAATTTGAAGTCTTTATATAATGTTCTTTGTTTAAAAAAATGAAGAGAAAAATCCAAAATTAGAACACTAAGAACTAGAGCAGTCTTGCACCATACTGTTTTAATTGGCTGCTGCTCATGAGAAGAATCAATAATTTCTTTTAAAGTTTCACATCGACTGCTTAATTTTGATCAAGTCTTGTAATTAATCAGCTGTGAATAAAATAAATCAGCTGTAATTTTGACCGTAGGTTTTTTTTAATAACTGTGATAATGTAAGTAATAGGTTATCTAACCTTATTCAAAGCCTTATAAATGATTTGAACAGTATTTTGGAGGAGCTACAACTTATCAATTTGCTCGTGAGTATCAGCAATCACATTTTCAATACCTTTTCAAAACACATTTATTGAAATGTTAATGTAATTTTGTGTTCTTCAAGTATTATACCTGTTTATTTTAACCACCAAGTAAAAATATAATACCTGCTATAATTCCAACACTGTTCCAGGCCCCAGAGAGACAGAACAATGAGTTCCAAGCAGCAGAGGTTGCAAGTCTGCTTCTTAAAGACCTTAAGATATAAATGGAGAATCAGATACTCCACAAAACCATCAGTGAACTATTGACTTTCTTTTTTCCCCAGGATTTTATTTTTTAAATTTTATTGGTGGCTTATACATTATACTGGGGTATAGAGTGATAGTAATATACATACACAAAATACTTGGTGCATCTCCCTCTTTCCCGTTCCCCATACACACCATTGAGGTGGGTATTGATAATTTTATATAGTTCCATAGCGTTGTTTAAACTTTTACCTTCATTGTCTTTCTCTCACCTAAACCCCCTCTACCACCCCCCTGGAATCTCTACTCCTTTATCTGAGGTCTTCTGTGTCCCCAATTTCTCTCTAGCTTCCACATATGAGAGAATACATACAACTATCACGTTTTGAGACTGACTGATCTCAGCATAATATTCTCAAGTTCCATCCATTTTTCTGCAGAAGACATAATTCTATTCTTCTTTATAGATAAAATTCCATGGTATTTATATACCACAGCTTTATGATCCATTCATCTGTTGATAGACATCTAGCATGGTTCCATAATTTGGCTATTGTGAATTGTGCTACTGTAAACATGGATATGTATTTATCACTATGGTGTTCTGACTTTAATTCCTTTGGAAAGATGCCTAGGAGTGGTAAGCTGGCCATATGGTGGTTCCATTCCCTGTCTTCTGAGAAACCTTCACACTGATCCCTATAGCTAGTTTGCAGTCATACCAACAGTGTATAAGAGCTCCCATTTCCCCATATCCTCTTTCTCCCCCTCCCCTCCTCCCACCTCTTCCCCTCCCCCCACTCCTTCCCCTCCTCCTTCTTTTCGTTGTTCTAGAGATTGAACCCAGAAAAATTCTACCTTCAAGTTATACCTTCAGCCCTTTCTTTTTATTTATTTATTTATTTATTTATTTATTTTTGTTTTGAAACAGGGTCTTGCTACATTGCTGAGAGTCTTACTACATTGCTAATGCTGTCCTCAAACCTGTGGTCCTTTGGTCTCAGCCTCCGATGTACTGGGATTCCTGGGGTTCACTAGCACATTTTTGCTTGTCTTCTTGATGATTGCCATTATAACTGGAGTTAGATGGAATCTCAGGGTAGTTTTGATTTGCATTTACCTTCTTGCTCATGAAGTTGAACTTATTTTCATATGCAGCACATATACTAGGATTATTGGCTTTCAACACAGTATACTCACTGTGTTTAAAGTAATTTCAGAAAAGAAAGAAAGCTGGAGTAGTCTTTCGGCTTGAGTGATGGATGAGTTTGCTGAGACTGCATGTTTCTCGAAATAGCAATTCTTTTCTTTTAGATGGAAATAGAAGTTGGCTTCCCAGCTGAAAGCTATACTTCTCAGGCTTTTTGCCTGGACTTGTGGCCATGGGATCCTGGTCTGATCAATGGGGTGTAAGCAGAAGAGTGTATACAGCTTCTAGATATTGCCATCAAGGCAAGAAGTCTGCCCTCCTCTTATTCCATGTTTATCCTTTTTTTGGTGGTACTGGGGTTCCTGGAAACCCTTCTACATCTGGGATACACTCCCAGACCTATTTTATATTTTTATTTGGAAACAGGGTCTCTTAAGCCAGCGAGGCTCGCTTTGAATCTGCGCCATCCTCCTGTTTCCGCCTCCCAAGTGCTGGGATTATAAGCGTGCGCCACCACACCTGGCCATGTTTGTCCATTTTACTGTGTGGGACAGAGATAAGATATTTGAAAGTAGGAACAGCCATCTCAGATCATTATTTTAAATGTGTATACCTTTCAAGATAGAAGGAGCTTGAACCCCTGTGAACATCAGCAGAGTTGTGCCAGCTGAGAATTTTATGGTAAGAAAATAAAATGCATCTCTTATTTAAGCCACTGTCATTTAGGTCCTCCCTGTTGGAGCAGCCAATCTTAAATACTATCTACTACAGATGTATTGAATTTAGATAATCAGAAGGGAAGAGAAGGACGTATCATGTGGGGGAACAAGAATATGGATAGTGGCCTTGGGTGGGGATAACATGTGAAATTGAGTGGTCAATTCTCTGCCTCAGAGAGTCCCTACTTATATCAGAATGAATGGAATTATAGGTTTCATTTAGTTAACTGTTATATTGAATTTGTTGATTTCTACACTTACTGAGCATGTAGTATATGCTAGGCATGGCGTATACTGTATTGAATAAGATACATATGGTCTCCAGCATTAATGGAACTTAGAGTTGAAGGGAGGGAGATTACAAACTAATTAAATATATAATTTTACAAAATAAGTTATATGAAAGGCAAGTTTCAGTATTTTATGAAAGCACTTATCAGGAAGATCTAATTTTGTCTGGAGAGGCTAGAAAAGGTTTGTTTTAGAAAATAAATTGCAGGCTGGGCGTGGTGGCACACGCTTATAATCCCCATGCTTGGGAGGCGGAGACAGGAGCATTGTGCAGGTTCGAGGCCAGCCATGCTGGCTTAAGAGACCCTGTTTCCAAATAAAAATATAAAATAGGTCTGGGAGTGTAGCCTGGAGGTAGAAGGGTTTCCAGAAACCCCAATACCACCAAAAAAAAAAAAAAAAAAAGAAAAAGAAAAAGAAAATAAATTGCAAAACTGAGAACTTAAAACCAAGTAGGATTTCTCTAGACCTGAGCCCTGGCCATTCCTGCTGATGAATTCTGCAGCTTCTGTTAGCTGTCAATCTACTTACCTGCTTTATTTCCCTTTCTTCTTTCTTGCCTTCTTTATCTCATAAGTGTTTTTTCCTTTTGAATATCGCATGGAAGGGTAGTCATTGGGATTCAATCAGTAGATCTCTTTTGCTCTGTTTTGGGAGTAATTGGGCAATGTTTGGAAATTCTCACTTGTGTTTGTGCTGTGTTCAGAGTTTTTTTTCTTGCTTTTCCCTCATAAATCCATATTTTGGTGCTACTTTAATTTTCTTTTTAAAATTATTCATATTTTAATTTTGCAAAAGATCTAATACATTTTCAAAACCTGCCAAATTGTATAAAAAATGGCAAGGAATTGTAACCATCTGAAAGTGCTATACATTTTTTGCTCCTATGGCTTCAACTCTGTGTGGAAACAGCTTCTGGCTTGCTGGTTTCTTGCTTTGATGCCTTCAATAAGAGGTCAGCATCACATTCCACTGGCAGGCTCTCGCTGTCTGTTAATACAAAGCTTGTTTTGTGTACAGTGTTAGTTATGGATGGTTCTGAAAAAGTGATGTGTCACTGAAATTTTCTTTTTTTGACGATTGTCTTACCTAGTGGCTAATATCTGTAATGAAGTATTTTTTGTTTAATAAATGAACCATTTCTTTTTAGCCATATATTCTAGTCTTTGATGATATATTTGACCAAATTGCCAATGAAACATTGTTTTTTCTTCCTCTGTTTTTTAAAAAGTCTGCCATCTCTCCTTTCTATATTTATTATTTCTATCAGTGAGGTAATATGCAATTGCAATCTATCAGGCAATGTATTGTAAAAGGATTGAATTATTGCCTTCAACGTGAGGGATTCAGTGTAGACAAAGAAGAGATGAAAAATTCAGGATGTGTTCCATTCAACAACCAATGAAATGGAAAAGTAGATTTTCACTAAATTGTTTGAACAATCTGAGTCCAAATTCTCTGAAGAGAGTATGTATTTTGTAATCAATATAAAGTGAATTATGCTGTCTATCTTGTACCACATAACACAAAACCTGCTGGATGTGTTTTTAGCTGGAGAGAAATCTAGATAATAGGTCTAACACTGTCTATTGTAAAAAAACTTTGGAGCTGATACAAATTTTTGCTGTAAAAATCCCAATATGATAGTCGTTTTCTTGAGCAATCACTAATATTGTGATTGAAGAAGCAGTCCATGTGTCAAAGAGACAAACCACACATATTTAGATATCATATCTTATTATATAACAAATCACAATTTCGACACATATTTCTATTCAAAATACTAAGGACCCTTTTTCTGGATTGTTGATATTGGTTTTGATATGCTACTTCTTAAGGGCAGCTGTTTTTTAGCATACCCCAGTGTAGCAATATGAATTTATATCTTTAAGGATGGTTAATGATTGCCTGGAGCTCTGTGAGAAAACCAACCAATTTCTCATAAATCTGAGTAATGTGGTGGTGAGGAATAAAAATCACTGCGCATGCTTTTTTTTTTTTTGGTGTCAACAGAGGATAGTAGGCAAAATTGCAGTAAGTATGATTTAGGGAACTGTGAGGAGAAGGACCAGCAGTAATACCACTCCAGTGCTATAATAGAATTCTGAGGGCCATTGTAGATTTTTTGTTCTGATGGCTTTAAAAATAGCAGCCCAAAGTGGATAAATTGCCTGCACTCATAAGATTTTACTAGATACCTTAAAATTACTGGAAATAGGTTTATGCTGGGATCTGGACTTTAGTTCTGGTTCTGGTAGTACTTAGTTTATGGTCATAGGAATATTTCCAAAAATGGAAAATGAGGGAAATATATTGTATACTCTTTAAAGTTACTTAGAGCTGTGATTTCTTTTGGACCTTTGTCATGATGACTCTGGTGGTCATATTTTACACAACAATCTTTTGTCCTCATGGCAACAAAGATGACAAATGCCCCTTTATTTAAAATGAGGTCACATCCCACCTATTAGCCAATCCGTAAGTTGAATGCATTTTGTACACATAACCTACCTTCCTCCTGTTATTGGGACTGTGGCTTACTGTGGGTAACTACCAATGAGAGAGAGCTTTGACTGTACATCAGTAGCTGGAAAAAGACCCATATCCAAAGTTCAAAGTATGGTTTCTATTGAATGTGTGTTGCTTTCCCACCATGTTAAAATCAAGAAATCATTGCTTGAGACATCATAGGTTGGGGACCATGTGTATGTGTAGCCAAAAAGAAGTGCCTAAGAAGACTTTTAGAGTTAGATATCCCCAAAATGTTCCCAAATAATTCCCAAATAGTAAAATGTTCCCCCAAAATTCACTTATTAATGTTTGACGCTTATGTAATTTAATCGTGAGAGTTATAATCTCATAAGTGGATAAATTGATTGTAATGGATTTCTCTGGGTGGAACCTGGTAGGCCTTAAGGTGTAGCTGGAAGAAGTGGTCCCTGAGCACGCAGCCTTGGAAATTATATATATGGTTTCTCCTCGCCCTGCACTGCCTTGCTTCTGACCTCCATGATGTGAGGAGCACAGCCCATATGCTCTCCTTCTCTCTGCCTCTCTCTGCCATGCCCTAAATCTTTGGTCTCCAGACTCACATGGAGTGAAACTGAAACTTTAAGAAAATAAATCTTTTCTGTAAGTTACATGATCAGTCTTTAGATTATAGCTGCAAGAATGCTGATGGTTACAAAGATCTTCAATAAGAGTTTGCCGGTGGGTTCACTTGGTGACATAGTTGGACTTATCATCTCTACGATTATACTTTTGTAAGCTTCTATACATCTATAAATGCTGTGATAGCAAAAATAATCATCTATCTTAATGTATTTACCAGATTCTTTTGACATTTTAACCTCTGCTGTATTTTCATTTCTTAATTATTTCATTAATTATCCTATACTTTTCAAAGTGCCTTTACATCCAGTGTCTTCTTTGGTCTGGAAAATGAATCTTGGAAGAGGGAATGTTATGAGTCCTCCCTTTGGCCAATCACACAGAGGTGTGAGAGGGTCCCGGGCAGAGGTGGAAGGAGTGAGTGTTTCTTCTGGATCCAGTATCTCATAAGTGCGAGTGAAGTCCAGCCAACTTGGGTGGTTGGAATGAGTCCAGGTAGATTCAGCAGGAACTGACAACAGATAAAAGTCAATATCCAGGAAATAGCCAAGTAGGTGCAGATAAGACAGGACATGTCAGAGACAGATCCATGCATGTTGAACACGGGACCCACAGGTAGGGGAAGAGTTCTGAATGCTCAGTAAACCCATGTGGGAAAGCACAGACACGAGTGGGGTAAATAGACTTACCTAAAGCTGTTCTGATCCCATGCAATGAGATGCCAGAAATTAAGCTTCTATCCTCTGAGTGCAGTATCTCGATAAAATATTTATTTTCTTCTAAATACAATATCGAGTTTCTTCTCTATCCTCTCATTGGCAGGATTGGGATGCTCCATGTATGTTAGGATTTGGGGAGGAAGTTGGGGAGGTTAAAGGGGACACTTAATGAAGGAAATAGTTTAGATAACACTCTGTTCATATATAAAGATATCAGTGCCAATTTTAATATTTTTGTGGTACTGGGGGTGGAACCCAGGGGCCTTGTACCCCTGAGCTATACCCCCAGCCCTATTTTATGTTTTATTTCAAAGCAGTATCTCACTAAGTTGATGAAGCTGACTTTGAATCTGTGATCCTCCTGTCTCATTCTCCCAAATACTGGAATTATGGGAGTGAGCCGTCTTGCCTGGCTCCAATTTTAATATTATGTTTAGGGAGGAGGAAGAAGCAGGCTGGGATCTGGAGGGAAACACCCCAAGTGCTATGTGCAGGTATGTTTTCTCATTCTGAATCTCATTATAGTATATAATCAGCAGTACACCAATAAAAATAATGCTCAAGTTCAAATGCAGAGTTTGTTTGAAAATTGGCATTCAAGATTCATTTTCTTATGAGGCACTAGACCTGGAAAGGAAGGTTGTAAAACATTAGCCTGGTTGGAACATGTACCGTGAAAACCTGAGCCTGCATATTTGCTTAATCAAGATGCTTTCCTTGCAGAGTTTAAAAATGCTTGGTTCAGACCCACACACACACACACTCACAAATGCATGGCTCACTCAAAAGGCTACTGTGAGCATAAATTTTAAAAATCTTTTATTTGATACAAAAATTGCAAATACAAAATCCAAGCCTCCTTACCTGAGGGCATTGTTGTTGCCTGGAAAACCCATTTGCTCAACAGCTGTCTCTAGTTCTTAACCTCCTGTCTGGGTAACCTGGCTGGAATCTCTCCATATCATCTTTACTGTGCTCCAAGCATCTGCTTCTCCCCACTCCTGTTGGTTTCCCAGGTTTCAGAGAGATGTTGGTGATGGTGGTGCAGGGTTGGGTTTTTTTTGCTTGAGGAAATATGCAAACCGGTGCTTCATGTATCTGATCATTTATTTATTGTGTCTTGCTTGCTTTATTTCCACTCCTAACTAATGAAGAATTCTTTTTTTGAAGATTTAAAGAAGTTTATTAAAAGATAGAAATATAGAAGATAGGTACAGCGCCATACTAGACTGGCATGGAGGGGTGACTCGAATGAGTACACCCTGAAGCATTCTTTTTATCCATCCAGATTAAATAATTGTTCTTCTTGCTCAGTAACTCTCCATAAGGCTGCTCAGTAAGTCCTTTTCAGTTTTACATATAGCTGGCGAATGCAAAAGCTTCGTGGAGCTGCCTTATAACTCCCAAATATTATTTGAGGTCTAATAAAATTGTTTCACCACTTTTGAAATTTTTTATTTTGTAGTAGTTGTACAGTATACAAAGTGCATATAGCATCATCATCATCACAGGGATAGCTGTGAATCTCTTCTTCCCTATCTTGTTTCTGTACCTATATTCAGAGGTAACCAATGCTTTAAACTTTTAGTATATAGTATGTGTCTTTTAGTGATATAGTTTTATTATATAGGTCAGAGCCACTAAGCAGTATACCACTTAGTTTTGTCTATTTTGTATTCTTAAAATGGGCATTGGTATATATAATTTTTATGATTTGCCTTTGTCTGACAAAACATGTTTGTAAGGTGGTTCTGTGACTTTATTCTTAAGAGTGATGGAGTGCTGCTTTAAAAAAAAATTGATGTTTCCACAGCTCATCTTGAGAGCTGGTTATTCTGTGGATTCTGGTTTAGTTTGTCCATTGTAGAACCTGAGGCCTGCCCACCTGCAGTCCGTCCTTCCTTCCTTCCTTCCTTCCTTCCTTCCTTCCTTCCTTCCTTCTTCAATCCCTCCCTCCCTTCCTCCTTTCCTTCTTTCCTTTCCTCCTTCCTTCTTTCCTTCCTTTTTCAGAGGTGCTAGAGATTAAAACCAGAGGCATTTCCACTTCCAAGCTACACCCCTGACCTATTTTTATGTTTTATTTTCAAACAGGATCTCACTAAGTTGTGGAGGGCCTCACTAAGTTGCTGAGGTTGGCTTTGAACCTGCAGTCATCCTGTCTCAGCTTCCTACATACTGAGATTCTAGGTGTGTGCCTGGCTATAAGGCTCTGATGGTAGGCTCTGCATTTCTGAGAGGCTTCATGTTGTGGGCCATGTTCAGCTAGGAAGATGATAGAGGCTCCACATTTTCCCCAATTAGTAGAGAGGGCCTTCCAGTTGTTTGTTTATTCCATGCAAGCACCTTCCTGGAAACACACATTTTCATTAAATTTATTTCCTCCCCAAAACCTTAGTGGAAAGATGGAAAAAATGAAAAAATCTTGGGGCTGGCTCCTTTTGACCTAAGATCAACGATTGACAAGGCTTTGTGTAAAAGCCAGTGGGGTCAGAGGAACCCAAATTCCTTTCTGTTGTTGCTTTTGGCAGGTGCTTCCTTTCATGATTCCTATGGATAGGTTACAGGTTGAAACTTTTTGGAAAACAGAGATTTTCAAACAGTGATGATATATCGGCAATTTATCTCTTACTAACTTAGGGCTCCAAGATTGAATGTATATTTAGCTTATTAGTCTTCATGAATCTTTGATGAATCTGGTGATGTCAGAATATGACAAAGTAATAAAACATGCCGGGCGTGGTGGCACACGCTTGTAATCCCAGCATTCGGGAGGCTGAGCCAGGAGGATCAGGATTTGTGTACAGCCTCTGCTACTTAGTGAGGTCCTTTGCAACTCAGTGAGACCCTGTTTCAAAATAAAGAATAAAAAATAGGGCTGGGGGTATAGCTCGGAGGTAGAATGCACCTGGGTTCCATCCCGAGTACTACACACACACAAAAAAAAAAAAAAAAAAAAAAAGATAATAAAACTGAAAGTAAAGAACGGAAGGTGCATGCTAGAGCTTTGGGCTCCTCTTCAGTGAGATTTGGCAGAGGGATCGACAGCTCTGACCCCTGGGTGATTCATCATCCTGTACTCCCAGCACGTAAAGTTCAAGGAGTAGCTGACACTTGGAATGGTCTTTAAGATATACTATTTAGCAATAATTTTACTTTCAGATAGACTAAAAGATACTTGTTACTTGGTGCTATTTATTCTACTTCTGAATTTGTGATGCTAAATTATGAAACTACAGCCATCGCTTCAAAAAGAGCCATTTAGCTATGGAGAAAATGGAAAATATGTTCACGGATGCGATTTATAAAGTGGCGTAGACTAGGGAATTGGGGTCTTAGGTTATAATAGTTATAATAATTGTCTGTCTTAATGAGAGGAATTAGTGTTCTGAGGAATGTCATGAAATACATCACACAATATTTACTGTTGCTGTTTGAAAGATGAAATTTGGTAGGTATGCTGTGGATTCCAAAGGTCTTCCTAGCCTGAGTATAGAGATGAAAGAGTTGAAGTTTAATTTGAGGGACGACATATCTTTCCATTCTAAGAGAGAGAGAGATTTATCTCAGATTATTCTAAGCCCAAAGTAGGGTTTCTATGGTATATGACCGGCATGTTCTTAGGGTTCTCTAGCTTTAGGTGTGGGTAAATCCAAGGAGATCTCTCTCTCTCTCTCTCTCTCTCTCTCTCTCTCTCTCTCTCTCTCTCTCTCTCCTCCCTCCCTCCCTCCCTCCCTCCCTCCCTCCCTCGCTCCCTCCTTCTCCCTCTCCCTCTTCCTCTCCTTCTCCCTCTCCCTCTCCCTCTCTCCTCCCTCTCTCTGCCGCTCCCTCTCCCTTTTCCTCTTTTTCATTCCTTTGGTGTTGGCTTCATTCTTCCTAGAGATAGTCCAGGTTGGCAACTTGCCACTCTAGACTAACACTGTCTGATAAATGGACACCTCTAAGCATAGAGTGAGCTGATTTCTGTATGGTTTAACCATTCAGTTCTCTATTTCTTTTAACCCTTCTCTCTTCCTCTGTATTTCACTTGTAGTCCTTTAGCTCTTAAATCCCTCTCATTTAGAATATTCTTCTCCTTTAATTTCTTAATTATTCCCACTCACCCACCCAAAGGTGTTTTATAGCTTTGAGCATGGGTGTGGGAAGTTAGGGCTTGTTCATGTAACCATTTAAAATTAAACTGTGTAATATTTAGCATCATAGAAAAATATCAATAATACATTAAGTAAAACCACAGATCCCAACTAGCTGTAGACTACGACATCATTTAAAACACAGAGGAGATGATGGGGATCTGTAAAACAATGATAAATAGATAGCAACAAAGACAGGAGTTAGAGTATCCTCCAGAGTTAGCACTGGTTAGAAGAAGACTAATTCCAAAAATTTCGCTTAGTACCATTCAACCTGTTTTGGGGACAGTTAGGTTCCTCCCAAAGGCCTGTTGCTTTCCCACTAGCAGATATGTCTTTGTACGATTGGCCCCTTTCCTCTGGGAGCTCAGTGAAGAAGGAGGGACTAAGTTTTAATACTTGGTGTGTACGTTTTTGTTTACTGCTGCTGTTTCCAGAATTGTACAGACACCTCTCCTCAACCATGCCCACTGAGGAGTGGTGGTGTGTGCGGCTTTGCAAAACAGGGAAGAAAATCTGGAAGAGAACCAAGTTCCCTAGGATCCATGGCCCTAGTAGCCAGGGCTAAGCTGCTTTCTGTATGTCCTCACAAGACAGACATATTTGCTGCCGAGGCCCAAGATAGCAAAATTCAACTCAAGCAGCCTTAGTGCCTAATCTCCGATGTTTTCTCATAAAAATAAATCAGACATGCTTCAATGTAGCACCCAGGAAGTCCCCATATAATTCATAATTAAAAATTTAAATGAATTTTTTATTAATGTTTATTTCTACATAATATCTATGAGATAAATTTAGTTTTCTTTATTTCAAGTGGTTTCAACCATAAAAAATGTATAGGAAAGATCTTGTATAAGGCCTTAAAAGATTTTATTATTTGACTATTTTAAGATCCTAAAGGAGCTTTATCTCTTTAGAGATATTTTAAGATCTTTAAAGAGCATTACCCACATATAACTCAATATAAGTCATTACTTTGGTTGTAATGGTTGTATAAGTCATTACTTAATATTGAGCTATCTGTGGAAAGTAATTTAGTAAAAATTTTAAAATGGAATAATGCCTAACATCAAATTTAAAGTAACCATTGGTGATTTATTTTGCTTTTCAGGGAATTTAAGGATCATTGCTGAAATTCATTCCAATATTTTTTACAACACCATTTCATCTACTTTATTCAAAGATGAATATTTCTATGCTAATTTATTTCCTTCCTTCCTCCTTTCTTTTCTCCCTTCCTTTCTTTTGACTGAATGCTGGGGAATTCTACCTCTGATCTATACCTCCAATCCTTATTTTTTTTATTTTGAGACAGTATTTTGCCAAGTTGCTGAGGCTAGCCTTGAGCCTGCACTCCTTCTGTCTAAGTCTCCCAAGTACTAGGATTATAGGTATGCACCACCACATCCACCTACTCTAGCTAATTCTTAATTTTTCTTTCTATTAATTCCATATGTTAAGGTATTACCACAAAATGGAAATGGAAGGAACTGGAGAACATTATGCTAAGTGAGGCTAGTCACAAAAAGTAAAAGATTGGGTATATAAGAAACATCTTTAAGGGGAAAAAGCTGACCTGGCTTTTTATTTATGTTTTAGCTATTATTTTATTTCTCTTTTTGCCTTCCTTCAATTTTTTTTTGCTTTCCCTCAAATGCAGAAACTAGAGAGGAACTCTAAATAATAAAGGAGAAACCATAGAGGAGCAAATAAGGCAACCTAACTGAGGGGGTGGGAGGAGGGGAGAGGGAAATTCCTAATGTACATGATGTACATTCACAAATATACCAAAATGGGAAGATTTTTTTTAAACAGGTATTGAGTGTTGTGATAATTTTCCTTCTCAAATTTTATGTAAACTCTCCTTTCTAGAATAAGCAAAGAAAGCTTCACACTAGAAAACATTTAAAGCTCTGTGTGCCTTATTGCTGTGGTGCTCAAAATGCAGTCCCTGGACCAGAAACATCTGCATCCTTTGCAAGCTCCTTAGCAACGCGCATCCTTAGGTCCCATCTCTATCTACTAACTGGAAAGCTGGGGGGAGCGGGGGGCTTGGCAATCTGCTCTACAAAGTTCAAGGATGGCTTTGACCCATGCCCAAGTGTGAGATCCACTGACATAATTGAACTTGATCTGAGAGTTGTGTTCTAGATTGCTGACTTTTCTGTTTAAAAATACACATATGATTTGCTGATGTAATATGTATTATATTTCATTTTACCTCTTACATTATTGGAAACTTGGTATTAAATAGGCGTCTTATAAAACAGTTTATTCTGATGATTTGCTTTAGAAAGTGCATTTTGGACTAGATTACTCAAAATGTTACCAGCAAAGTGGTAATATATTTTAAAAATACACTATTACCAACTAGGGTTAATTCTAAGAATATAAGAATGAATCTGGTATCAGAAAATCTATGAATATAAATTAAGGGAGAAAAAATTATAGTTTATTTGATGTTTAGCAGCCATCCCTAATAAAAAATTCTAAATAAAATGGAAATGAAAGGAAAATATTTTAGTGTGATAGAGACTATTTGCTAAAACCCCTGGCAAACATTACCCTAAGGAGTAAAACACTACATTCATTTCAATGAAATCAGGATTGAGAAAATAATACCTTCTTTTACTGTTGTTATTTAACATTATTTTGTAGGCTGAAGGAAGGCAAAAAGAGAAATAAAATAATAGCTAAAACATAAATAAAAAGCCAGGTCAGCTTTTTCCCCTTAAAGATGTTTCTTATATACCCAGAAACCTCAAAAGAGGCTGATTAAAATGACTAGAATTAATGAAGAAACTTTACAAAAGAGCTTGACTTATATTAATAAATATTAAAACTTTATTTTATTAATAGTCACATAGAAAAGGAAGCAAGAAAAAGTATTCTAGTCACAAGAAAAACAAAACATGTCAAACAATTAGGTTTAATTTTAACAAAGTCACAGAATGAAATTATAAAATAGTATTGAAGCATATAAAACAAAATATAAATAAATAAAAGGTCTAATACTCGTTTGTGATATAAACTCAATACAGCTTCATTCAGAATCTCAAGTTGTTCTCAGAATTAAATAAAAAATTAAAGTTAGGAAAAATGAATATTAGAAAATTAAAACATGAAAAAGAAGAGTAATGAATTATTTTCTCATCAAATATCAAAACATAAAACAACTGTAATAACCATGCTATAGTGTGGGAACAGAGCAAAGATAGATTGGTAGACTAGAGTAAGCCCTCTGAAATAGGTCTCAGTATATTGAAAGCCATGACAAAGCTAACATTTTATTTCATTATGATAAACCTAACATTTTATTTCATTATGAAAAGGATGATTTATTTAATCAATAAACACACTTCTAGCAATCACAACAAATGGGGCAGCACTATATCAAATGTATATAACTTTAATTTCAGTTGTATAAAAAACCTAAATTAAAAAAATAAAACTGAAGAACAAAATCAATTGTCCCGATATTAAAGTACAGGTTGTGAAGACCTTGCTAACCAAGACAAGAAATCCAGACACTAATAAAAAAAAAAAAAAAAAAAACAGCTTTTGGCTACCTGAAAATGAAAAATTTGAGGAAGGCAGACGCCACCAAGGCCACAGACAGGCCACAGCTCGACAAGATATATTTAATATATATTTTCCAAAAAAGCAGAGTCAGAAACAAAGATCAAGTGCCCAGGCTAATTTTTGTAAGGTTCAAACCCGAGGTGAAGAATTGAAGAACAGAAGCCAGGGACTGAAATGACGGACCCTTGCCAGGGCTTGGTGGGCACCCTGGCTCAGCATCTGGTGGTCTTCAAAAGAGCTGGAAAGCAGACATATTTCAGAGATGATCCTAGGAGGGAGGGAGGGAAGGAGGGGCTCGTGCACCTAGCTCCTTCCGTGTCTTATTTTCTATTGATAATGCTTGTCCTCTGGGGATTTAACTTTCAGAGAGTGTCAGTGGGTCATGGTTCTTGCTCCTCCAGATTCCAGTTCCCGTGTCCCTCCTGAAGATGCTGCCTTCTACTCTGGAAAAGATCCAGGCTTCTAGTCTGACATGGGATCCAGAAACGGAGCACATGCCTGGGTGCCCTGCACTGTCAGGGCCCTGAGGTATGTTCTGCCTGTCTGGGGTTGGCGACTGGCAGGATCCCAGGGGTGTTACTGGGTTTAATAGGTGGTATGAGCAAGGGAATCTGAGGGGCAAGAGATTTGTATCAAACATAGGTCAGCAGAAAGCTATAAAAATAGCCCTGTGATAAGGCAAATGTCCTCCACAGTAGATTTAGTATATCTAGAAGGCCTGTGCTATAGTAAGAGGGTATTATCAAGAACGGTCCTACACCTTGGAGATTTTCAGATCTTTCCCAGAGGCATCCCACTGCTACAGCCCTGCTCAAAGGTACCCTCACCTCTTACCTGGATTGGAAGGTTATTAGCCTATGAATCGAGAAACTTTCCTTCTCCTCTCCTCCCACACTCAGATTCTATTCCCATGATACAAGCTAGAGTAATTGCATTAAAACAGAAGTCAGAGCCGGGCGTGGTGGTGCAAACTTATAATCCCAGTACTTGTGAGGCTGAGATAGGAGGATCGTGCAGGTTCAAAGGCAGCCTCGGCTACTTAGTGAGGCTCTCAGCAACCTAATGAGACCCTGTTTCCAAATATAATATAAAATAGGTCTGGGAGTATAGCCCGGAGGTAGAAAGCCCTTGGGTCCATCCCCAGTACCACACACACACACACACACAAACACACACACACACACACACACACACACACCCCAAACAAAAACACCAAAACAGAAGTCAGAGCATTTAATTCCTTTTCTTGGACCACATATGGCTTCCTATCTCTCTTATAGAAAGAGCTAATGTTCTTCCAATACCCTGTAAAGCTCCACCTGAAGTGGCTGATTGATTCCTCTTTGACTCCATCTACTGGTGCCGCCACCTTGCTGTCCTCGCGCCAGCCAGACCTCATGCCTGCTTTTCCTATAGGCCCTCTTCCAGGGCCTTTGCACTTGCAGAGTAACGCCAGACCCTGGGATGTCCATTTAGTTGTTTCCTCGATTCCTATCTTCTTACTTATTCAGGAATCACATTTTTTGTGAGGCCCTTCTTGATTGCCTTTGAAAAATTTCAAACTGATATTTTATATTCTTCTACCTTGCCTATTTTTTATTTTTAGCACTTGCTAATGTATATATGCAGTGTATTTTACTCATCTATTTTATTTTCTGTCTCTTCCATAGAACATGGCTCCTCTGTGTTTCCTTCCCTACTGTATCTTCAGGGCCCAGAGCAGTTCCTGCTAGATGCCCTGTTGATGCTCAGCAAATATTTGTTAAATGGATAAAGACCAACAAAACAAGAAGAATAGATGCTGTTGACCTTGGTCTTACAGGTTGGCAACAAGGATTGATTTTGTGCGAAGATTCTTCTTCTTTTTTTTTTTTTTTTTGGTGGTACTGGAAGCCCTTCTACCTCCGGGCTACACTCCTAGACCCATTTTTACATTTTTATTTGGAAACAGGGTCTCCTAAGCCAGCGCACGCGGCTGGCTTCGAACCTGCGCGATCCTCCTGTCTCTGCCTCCCAAGCGCGGGGATTACAAGCGTGCGCCACCACGCCCAGCCTGTGTGAAGATTCTGAGGTGTCAATGTCCTTAGTGTGGTCTAAGTTTTGAGAAATGGTAGGAACGATTGTCTTCTTGAGTATGAACTAGAAACTAAGAAGAATCTGTATGCTAGCGGGAAGATAAAAATTCTTGGAGGGAAAATTGAGTGATTTGAATTTAGTTTTGATTTTAATAAAACATTGATGGTTCTGACAAGTGAATAAGATAAGTGCATTGATTTAAAATTATATTCTCAGAAGATGAAAATTTTGATCTAATTATACAAAGAGTTATTGAAATATTGCCTTGTGCTATGGCAGAATTTTATAGTATTGACTAAAAATTGGAAAAGAAATGCTCCTAGCAAAACAAAAGCATGATTGATTTTGAGTAGCTCATGCAGGCAGAATTCCATTCCAATGAACCAATATAAAATAATGATTCGATTCACCATCCAGGAAGATGCTAATGATTGTTTTTTGGCAAAAGCACGATCTCCTTCATACCATCCAGTATCTATTGAGTACATGGTCTTTGTCTCATTTGTCAAACTGGTGTTCCATGGAAAGTCAAACTACAGTAACCTAAGAGTCATGCTACAAAAAAAATTTCTGTGATAAAAATATGTTTAGAAAAATTTGACTTTTGGCTGGGCGTGGTGGCGCACGCTTGTAATCCCCGCGCTTGGGAGGCAGATACAGGAGGATCGCGCAGGTTGGAAGCTAGCCTCGCGCGCTGGCTTAGGAGACCCCGTTTCCAAATAAAAACGTAAAAATAGGTCTGGGAGTGTAGCCCGGAGGTAGAAGGGCTTCCAGGAACCCCAGTACCACCAAAAAAAAAAAAAAAAAAAACAAACAAAAAACAAGAAAACAAAATGCTCTTAGATACCTATAATATAAAAAGTCGTTTTTCTTTCTTTCTTTCTTTCTTTCTTTCTTTCTTTCTTTCTTTCTTTCTTTCTTTTTTTTTTTTTGGTGGTACTGGGGTTCCTGGAAGCCCTTCTACCTCCGGGCTACACTCCCAGACCTATTTTATATTTTTGGAACAGGGTCTCTTACACCAGCGTGGCTGGCTTCGAACCTGCGCGTTCCCCCTGTCCCCACCTCCCAAGCGCGGGGATTACAAGCGTACCCACCACGCCCGGCGACCATCTTGTTTCCGAAATGCATAATAACTTACATACAATTGAATATCTTTAACACCTCTGATCTGAGAATGGTATTCTGTAAAGGGGAATTTAGGACATACTAGCATACGATGCTAATTTGAAGTCTTCAAAAGTCAAAAATATGTATATATAGTCAAGAACATGTGTATTACTTTAAAATAACAGTTAGTTTTGACTTTATTAATTTAGCATCTGTACCTGAGAAACAATTATAACCTGATTATTTTATTGTAACAAGGCAAGTTTTAGTAAGTTTTTTAAAGAATTATTCACTATGTTTATTTTTTGAGTATTTTTTAAATTTATTTTTTATGTGAATCTTATTGAAATGGCATACATTCAGACTGTGCTTGGTGCCCTCTCCTCCCTCCTCTTCCCCTTCCTCCCCTCCCAGCAGTGAGTGTCCAGGTTGACCATGCTACCATCATGCTTCCACACATATTTGATTGCAGCTCCTCCATTAATCAACCCCAGCCTTCTTCCTCTCTACCCTTCAATTCTAACTTTGCTGGGCTTTCCCTCCATTATCTGGAGTCCCTCTGGTATCCCTAATACTCTTTAGTTTGGGCATATTAGAGAAAACATATGTCCCTTCTCTTTCTGTGCTTGGCTCATCTCAACATAATATTCTCCAGGTCTTTCCATCTTCTTGTGAATGACATGATTTTGTTCTTTATAGCTGAGTAGAATTCCATTGTACTTCCCATAATTTTGCAATCCATTTATTTGTTGATGGAGACCTAGGTTGGTTCCATATTTTGGCTATTGTGAATTGTGCTGCTATGAACATGGGCATGCATATGTTACTGTAGTTCTCTGGTTTCACCCCCTTTGGAAAGATACCCAGGAGTGGTATAGCCGGATCATTTGGTGGATCCATTCCCAGTTTTCTAAAGAATCTCCATACTGATCTCCATAGTGGCTGAACTAGTTTGCACTCCCAACAGTGTAAAAGAGTTCCTATTTCCTCACATCCTCGCCAGCATTTGCTGTTATTTGACTTTTTTATCCTTGCCTGATTGGGGTTAGATGGAATCTCAGTGTAGTTTTGATATTTAATTTTACTCTTTTAGGCAGTGGAATGACTCATCATGGACTCATGGATATCCAAACCACTAAAGCCAAACGATTTCTTGTTGTTCAAGATACCTTTTGATTTATGGAAAGAAATAGATATATTTTAAAAATTCTTATTTTTAGCAAAAGTTTTGTTAAAATATAAAACTATTTATATAGTACTTTAGCTAACATAATTAGTGGGTTGACAATTATTTATGGAGCTTACCATTGTTCCAGGTACTCTGTGGGCACTGAGACCTGAATAGAAAGGTCTTTGTTCCCAAATAGAATTCATTCTAGTACAGACTTCAACTTGGAAAATAAATAACATGATGGTTAGAATAAGTTTAACCTTCTTCCAAATTATTAGATGGAATAAAGAACAAGTTTTCTGTATTGCACCATTTAAAATTTTAGAATGAGAATTTGAAAGAATGTTAAACATTTATTAGGCAAAATAATATCCTGTCTGGAAAAGAGGAGGGAGTGGGGAGGGAGCCGAGCCGGGGAAGTTCCCCAAGTGCTGTAGGCATGCATGTGCCTCTGTCTATGAACAACATTATGATGTGAGGCTATGATGTACCAATAAAAGTACTAAAAAATAGCCCCAAACAAGTAACATTTTAAAAGTTAAAAAATTGAATTGAAAATATTAAAAGTCAGGTGTTTAGGAGGTATGATGTCCTTCCTCAAGTCAAGATCTTATTATTGGTAGAAGATAGATATTTATGAAAAATAGTGACCTGAAAAAGAGCAAATCAAGTTGTTAAATTATTTAAAAGTTAAGTTCAATTAGGAGCTTATCGATCCAATATAATAATTTCAAAGTTTCATCTAATAATTTTTTTGTATTCCGTCAGAACAAATAGCAACTCTCATGACAGTTTTTGAAGGTCAAGGCTGGCAACAGATGGTTTTCTGCTCTAATACTGGTGCTTTTAGATTTCTAAGATCTTATGTCTTGTCTTAGGAGCTCAGAGCAAGGGTCATTGGTAGATTCCGTCACTTAACAGTCTGGTATATCCAAGTTCCCTTTGTAGGGACCCCTTGAGGTATATATAGAGAGGGGAACCATACTTTCAATATAGTGACCTAAGCTGAATTGGCCTCTAGATGATTTTTATAAGAAATTCCTGCATGTAGGCAGATGTACACTTACATGTATACTGCATATGGTGCACAAGGACACAGGCATGTAACACATGCTCATCCTCTACCCTCATATATTTGTCTGTGTGGAAGTGTTTACCTAGTATGTGTTGTTCTTGATGCTATTTTCAATAAATTAGAAATATTTTCTCTTAAACAGTTGTGGAGACATGATTCTCAGATATTCACGCCACAACCAGCTTTGCGGCAGTTTAGGAATCACTTTTGGAGAATATTGGTAAGAAAATGAACTGGAAATTATCCAGAAGCTATTGTGTTCATGATGCAGAATGGGGAGCCTGCAGTGTCAAAGCATCCCCATTAGAAATTCCCCAGACAGAAGAAACGAGGGGATAGAGGATGCTACTCGTCTGTGCAAGGCTCTTACTTTGCATTTTCAAGAGTCTTGGAGTTGCATGGCGGTGGCAGTACCTTTAAATTATAGTTCAAGATATATAGATCCATTGTGGCTTAGGGAGCCAGTAATGGGACTGTTAATGTCTAGGGGATGACATTTCGTTTCTTGGGTTTCAAGCTCAGATGGATTTGGCAAAGCTGTATTTGGCATTTGTTCATTTTTGTCTCTAGGCCAGATTCCATACAGAGCGAATGCTACACAGAAAATTACTTATATATATTATTCAAGTGTGAATGGTTATTTAGAGAACTGATAGGACTACTATTTGTTACTGATATAACATTTAGGTTAATTTTAGAAGGGTTTCTACAGTGGTATCTTGAACTCCTTCTGTTGATATTTCAGGCAAATGTGTATTTATATTACTAATGTATGGTACAGAGTAATAATTCAGTATGGCTGAAGTTATTGCAGTGCTATTTCTTGGTTTATAAGCAATACCTTAAGATAAAAAAGAAAAAGTTATTTTCTTATCCCAGAGGAGTGAACTTAAAAAGAACAGTGTAGATTGGTTAAGAAATTACTCAAATAATATTCAAATTCAAATAGTATTTAAATGATAATTTTGTGGGAAAAAAGGCCACAATTATAAACGTATACTTTATATAAAAGTAGGCTCAACTGGATTCTTTTCTTGTCTCTGACCATTGGTAGGGTAAATATATTTTTCATATTCTTTAAAAATGCTCCAATGATATGTGGTATATGTTTCAGATAATAAAAAAGTATGGATGTTGGTAATGAAAGTGGACCATCTCTTTTCTGAACGAGGAGAATGTGATTATATAAATGTAATAGAGGATGAACCCAGGTGGTAGAAACTCAGCCTCATCCTCAGAAGCTCACTGTCATTCTCTATGATGTAAAATTTCTTCTTAGTTGTGTGAATAGATTGAACGTTATTTTAATATTTAATATAATATAATATAAAATTTAATATGTAATATAATAATATTCTTGCGAATATTATTATTCACAAGAAACAATGCCATTTTTTTTACAATTAGTTTTCTAAAAAAATAGTATGTAGTTAAAAATTAAGGTCATGATAACAATCACAAGAAGATGATCAATGAACTGGCTTTACTTTCCAGCTGTTTCACCAGATGCCTATAGCTGGGTATTTTGCACCCTTTAAACAGGTTACATGTAATAAAATAAAAATAATTCCATTTAAACCTCATTAGTTTAGTGGCCATAACATCTTAAATTTTTCCTATTTTTGTTTTTAAAAGCAATAATATATACTCATCTCATGTTTTTTTAAAGGAGAAATATTAAATATCAATATCAGAACACAGACATGTTTTCCCTTTTTTTCCCCCCCTGCGTGTCACTTTGATTTAGGAGTGGCTGCTGAGGAGAAGCCGTGTTAACATAACCATAGTTGATGCAGTTGCAAATCTTTCTGTTTTAAGGCTCCGAGTTCTCCCTGCGGAGCAATCCTGGCCCCTGTACAGATGTTGAGCTCTCTTTAAAAAAAAAAGAAAAAGAAAAGAAAGAAAGAAATAGTGCTGAGCCTGATGCAGATGTTCCCACGTTGCCTAGCTCTTTGATTAACCTTTTATGAAGTATCTGCCTACAGAAATCTGGATTAGAATGTTCCCATGTGTCTTATTAAAAGCCTGCCAGGCTTTATTGAACACTGTGTTTATACTTTTTGTTCAATGGACAGTTTGGGTGTCTAGCAAGTATCAAATGGAAATCATTAGCATACACTAACAAGGATGTCTAATGTGAGCTGCTGGCTTGAGTTGGAAGTGGGAGCCATGATGGTTTGGTTAGCTAATTGTCAGTAAAGAAGGAGTTGCACACGCAGGAAGAGCGTCGGCTTCCCAGCAACCAGCTACTGATGGAGGGCCTACCTGGCTTCCTTGGGAGGCATGCTAAAGCATAGTCTGCTGTGATCTAGTCTTTTGAGATAGGTTTTCCAAGTGGCTGCCATTAGTCCAGTGTAGGCCCAAACCTTCAGTCCATGAGCATGTAGTCTTAGGTAGCTATTCAAGTTTAAATTAAATAAAAATAAAAATTCTGTTTTGAAGTCACACTAGTCACACTTCCAGGGCTCAGTAGACACATGTAGTTGGGATGATAGGAATATAGGCTATTCCACAAATACAGAAAGTTCTAGCTGCTTCCAGTGCCCCTTTGCTACAGAATTTCTGCTTACATTCTACTTTTTTTTTTTTTTTTTTTTTTGCTGTACTGGAGATGGAACCCAGGGACATTCTACCTCCAAACTACATACCCAGCCCTACTTTTTATTCTTTATTTTTTTTGAAACAGATTTCACTGAGTTGCAAAGGGCCTCCCTAAGTAGCTAGGATCCTCAGGTCTCTGCCTC